>NC_143177.1:18944385-19619028 GCF_047325235.1 Durio zibethinus
AAAATCAAATGTAAATAATACAAATAAATGTTAGACAGTCAAAATTTTAGAGTGTATTAATAATATTAGGGTATACAAGTTTAGAATTTATGTAAAAAAATTAGCATTTATTGCAAAATATTTCAATTATATATATATATAATAATTAGTTAATTAAAAGGAAATCCAGGTTAGATAAAATTAAGTGTCTATTTAAATGAATGAAGAAATTGATTTTAGTGAGATTGAAAACAATAGTGACAATGAGATTAGTAATTTATGAGATTTGATATTATGATAATGATATTAAAATCAATTGTGAAGTATATGTATGAATGCAAAAGCAACGATAACATTGAGATGAATATAATGAGAAGAAAAAATAATTATTAAGTACATTAGGTTAAGGCTTATATACAATGAAATTTATAGTATATATTTGATAGTTGTGAAATTAATAAATTATTAAAAGTTATTAAAACTATTTTATATCATATAATATTTTTGTTGATAAATTAAAAATTACTAAAATACTTTTATATCAAATAATACTTTTATTATTTAATATTTAAAAATAATTTTTACATATACTTTGGTTATATGATCATTACCCGGTTACAAGATACCAAAAAAAACTCATATAATCGGATCCTTGATTTTAACTATCTCTTACCATACCTAATATGGAGACAAAGGGTAAGATTTTGAGTATAAAGTGAGTTGGTAAGATTTTGAGTTTTTTCTATCTTTTTTATCATTTTTTTTTTCATTCTTATGATTAAGAACATGTGATTTTTAGCTTTCATTAATTCTTAAAAAAATTTGGTACAACAATTTTTATCGTATCCTTTATCTCTACATATAGGTTTAATTATTCATGTATTTATATAATATAAAATATTAATAATTCATCTATTTATATTATATTTTATATGAAAATTATATATTATAATTTATATCGATCTAAAATATTAAATATATATTTTTGATTTATCAAATTTATATATAATTTTTGTTAAAATTTTAAATTATATTAATTTTATGTTTTTATTTCATTTTTATATTTTATAATCATGTTATATTTTAGATTAAAAAGTCTATCCATAGTTCATTGAGTGCAAAATATCTTGAATTCCAACTAAATTGGACTTCTTTTTCTTATTAATTACCACCAAAGACAAAAGTTAAAAAGGATGAGTAACGCTTTCTGATTACCTTTTTTCTTTTTTTTTTTCCCATACTTTTCAAATCATTTAGCTTTTAGGTATGGTCGGTCCACGAGAATTGGACGTTGGAGATGTGCAAGATTTTTTTAATTAATTATTTTTTTCTATTCTTTTATTTGTTGCTAGTTTATATGTAAATGCTGGAATCTGGTTTCAAGTGTTAAAGAGATAATAAGCAATTAAGGTAGGAAGAAAATTTCAAATGAGTAGTTAAGGCCTAAGGGCCATTTGCATAATGCCACACTGGTGAAAGAGATTATAAAAATATTTTGGGTAAAACAAATTAAAAGTTAAACATACTCAGATAAAATATGTATTCATGGATGCATATGAGAGCAGGGCTTAGAAAAAAATTTTGAAACCAAATATCAATTAGAAACAGTACAATATGGATTGATTTTTCTTTTATTCGATTCGGTTTTGGTTCAAATATTAAATATTTTAATTAAATTTGGATTAGTTTTCAAATCATGAAGTAAAAAAATAAAAAATTCAAATCAGCAAAATTATATTTTTTATTAATTTTTATATAAAATTTAAAATTTGTATAATACAAATAATTATTTTATATTTAAATTTATTTAAATATATTAAAATAATATTAAAAATGACTTTTAAGAACCTATAAATCAAACTGAATTAAATGGATAGAATTTGATTTTAATTGATTTAATTTAAAAAAAAATTTGATTCGAATTTAGATTAATTTTTAAAAATTTAAAATATTATATATTAATCGATATAATTGAATTGAATTGGATCCAATATAATATCTTCCTTGCATGACATTCATAGTTGACACTCATTATCTCATAGAAATTACATATAAGTTTAAATATATATATATATATATATATATACATACATGTTTTAATTATTAATTTTAATATATCAAAGGGATGTGATTAAATTATCTTTTTCCTAATTTTTACTTATATCTTTCATGCCTTGGATCTATTAAAATTAATGGTTAAAAAATATGTAAAATTTTTTTAGTTTTATATTGTGTAAGTTGATACTTCTCTCTATATATAAAGAGGCTGAAATCAAAATTTATTTTCCTATAAAGCATCCCACACATGCATGAGATAGTTGCAATTTGCAAATTAAAACACTTTCATAAGCAATAATTATAATGGATTTCGTAATCAGCTGATTAATTGAAAAGGAACTTGATCCATTACAATGCTTTATCGTCAGCAGTTTCAGAATTTTTCATCTTTGTCACTTCTTTAGAAGCACACATAGTAATCACTTTAGTGATTTTCCACAGTGGGGTCTGGTTGTATAATAGGAAATTTTACATGTAGTAGGTAACGGCCAGCTGCTTTTGTTTCTTTACTAATTGCTTTGAAACTTTTAAGATTTAAGGAAGCCTATCATGAAATTTTCTCATTTCCCGGTTTTTTGTTTATATAATTTCAAATTTAATCTTGGCTTTAGGACCAATTGGCCGATGTTGCTAAAAATATTAGAAAGAGAGCTGTATGATTGAGCTATTTAAGCCAAAGTAAGCAAAATACAAGATTGTTTGTCGATGGGATCTGGTTGAATTGATAAAGATAAGATATTTTTCTTACAAAGTTTAGTTTCGATTTCGCTACCAACAAAGTTTGTGGATAATTTATAAGTCCAATGAAAATTTTTGTTGAGAATTAAGACGTGATCTGATGCTGAAATGATTAGTCATGAATTACCTAAACTTTTATGTAAAAAAAAAAAAAAAAACATGTTTGCTTTAGTCTTCCTTTATCAATATGACTGTGCTTTAAACTGAAGCAAAACACTCTAATGTGATTGTTTCATTCAGAAATTCATTACTGTTGTTTGCAACAGATTATTGACATGCTTTTTCATGTCGATATAACTCTTTTTTCTAAAAATAAGACGGTAGTCAAAGTCACCGTTGGGTTGAACCAGCTCCATTTTGTTATTTTTTAACTTAGTTCAGTGTTCCTCCTTTTTATGTATATACTATTCAAATCAAAACTTCAACACTTATATGTGTTGGTATAAGACCCAATTCTTGTTCTTTCAATTTAAAGGTAAAGAGAGGAGGTACACCCGTAATCATAGTAGTAAGTTATATTCCATGTATATATACTCATTTATACGTGTGTGCTATAGCGTACAAATATACGTAGGAACGCATTGAAAGGAGCCACAAACATGTGACAAAACTTCTATTTACAGCCGATCGACAAGTCTGAAAAGAAACCTGAGAAGCTGGGGTCAGACTCACCACTCGGCACTCACCAATGCCTTCCACAGCTAGGATGGGGTTGATCAGAAAACCACTGACCCTACCCCTCGAAGACCAGTAGTAGTAGCAGTAGCAGTTAATTTGGGTCCGTCAACCTGATTTTGCGACACCATGATTGTACCTTTTTCCTTCCCTTTTTAAGCTCAATTACCAAAAGAGTTTGCAGGCCATATCAGATACCTCTCACTTTTGAATCTAATCTGCTCATATATGGGTCTTAATAAAGCTATGTCCGATCTTTTTTTTCGCGTAAGTAAAAAGAAAAGGCAGCTCATACGAAAACTGGATTTATTAGTAACTTTTTAGTAAGTGAATTTTGTGCAGGAATTACTTTTGAGTGATTGATTCTTTATGTTTGTCTGTGGAATAGGACATCTCTTCTTTGTTGACAAGATTCGATTATAGTCTTTATTATTAGCTTGTGTTCTTGGAACCTTGCATTGCTAGCTAGCTGTGGGTGTTTTTTTTTTTTTTTTTTTTTATAATTTGTCCTTTATATGAACAGAATATATAAAGAAGGAAGATATTGATTTGGCTGGTAGTTGTTGAGGGACACTTACTTGGACATTTGTATTATGTCCATCGTCCAGGCAATAAACAACGGCAGAAAGTAGTGTTTTTTTTTTCAAGTGTTAATATTATAAATATTCATAAATAATAATAATAATAAAATATTTAATATATTATTTTAATTTAAAAAACTTTTAATATATTACTTGAATTATAAATTTATTAATAAATTTGATATTTATTTTTAATATAATTATTTCAAATGATGATATGTGATTAATAAATTTCAAGTATCACATTAATTAATAAATTAATAATTTAAATATTATATTAAAAAATTTTAAAATTTAAATATTTTATTATAATTTAAAAATTATTAATGATATTAACATTTCTCGAAATACAAAAAGTGGATAGCTACCAAGCTAAGGTTGCTTCAAGTAGTAAAAAAAGTGTATATTTTTTCATCATTATTTAAGTTTGAATTTTTTTTTAAATACAAAAAATAAATTTTCATAAATTCACTAAAATTGATGTAAATAATTTTATTTGAACTAATTCAAAAATATATATTGAGTAATACGCAAAAATTTGTCGCTGATTAAAAAATTATGATGGTAGATATGAAATTTGTTTAAAATTCAAAATATTGTTATGAGAGACTTTTGCATTACTTTATGTTATCTCTAGATTAAAATAATAAAAGAGCTATTAAATTATATATAGTTTAAATAAACTTAAAAATTTTATTGTATCAAGATAGATCCTTATTTTTTTATTTATATTCAAATAAATTTTAATTTTAAATAAATTTTTATTTATATTAAGAGTTTATATAAGTATAAATTAAAAAATAATAACTTTTTTAACATAAATTAAAAGTAAAAAAAATTTATTTAAATATAAATTAAAAATTAAAAATTTATTTAGATGTAATAAAGATATAAATATTTATTTAAATAAAATAATAAAGTTTAGAAAATTTTTTATTATTATTTTAGTCTCGTCTCTGTATAAAAGAAAAGCCATCTATGGGAAAAGAGTCAAAAGAGGGATTATAAAACAAAGAAAGAAAAGTATGGTTTGGTTGGCGGTCACCTTCTATCGTAGGAGTCGGTTAAGCCTAAGTAGAAAGTAGTGGCTTAAATCACGCATATAAATGCTGCCTAAAACGAGTTAGGGGAATTGATTAGTGGAGCTTTTTTGTTTAATTTTGAAGTTTTAAGTTCGAATTTTATTAGTTTTTGGTCCGTGCAAGGGCTTTTAATTTTTGTAAATTTATTTTAATTAATTAAGTTTTCAAAAATATTATCTTTCTTTTAAATTTTAAATTTATATATTGTAATTATTTTAATTCGAAATTAAAATATAAAAAATTCTTTACATATAATTGTTCATAAATTTTGAGAGCATATTTTATTTTTATTTTTTCTTACAACTTATAGATTGTGTTTAAAAACTTAAATTTTAAAAAAATATATTTGGATTTTAAAATTAGTCTAAAATGTATGATAAATTACATGTAAATATGAACATAATTTTATAATTATTTTTCAATTTTAAAGATTCGTTAGATGTCTATATAATAGTGAGTTTGAAATATTTATATGTATTTATGAATTTAAAATTTATCTTTTTATATCTTTCAAATTAAATCAATTATGATATTGATTTTATTAATTTGTGCACGCTAAGTACATTTTATTCTTATAATTTATATAGTAAATAAAATACAAATTAACTTTATTAAATTTACTTTTTTATGTGTAACATTAATGTTTTTAATTGGGTAATTATTTATTCTAAAATAAGTTATTTTACTTTTTTATGAATTTATTAAATAAAAGATATTAAAAAATTTATAATCAAAGAAATATATGTTCAAATTAATTTAAAATTTTTATTTTTATATATTAAAAACCTAATAATTTGATTTGAATTAACATATTTATATATGTTAAATAACCATTAAATAATCAATTAAAAAATTGTATTAGAAAACTCATACTTGTTTAATGACTACTTTTTTCCTACTTCTTTATGTACATGCATTTTAATAGATATTTTTAAATTATATTTTTTTAATATTTAAGATTATTGGATTTAGAACCTTAATCATTCCAAGTAAGAGTTCAGCATTATACTAATAATTTACAGAGTTCAACATTATACCAATAATTTATACTGTTGTTGGTTATTTTTAGATTATATTTGATGCTAAATTATAAATATAAAAAAAATGTATAATATAAAAATCAAATCAATATTAGATGGTACTATTTTAATGGTGGGTGAAATTTATCTAAATAAAGTAATTAAATTAATAAATTATTTTTATAATAAATTTATTAATTGTTTAAATGCTTATATTGTTTCCAAATATTAGAAGCTTTTGTTTGAATATCAAATAATTGACGGGTAATAAGTTTTTAAAATATGTTTTTTTTTATGGATTAATTAATTGAAAGTAATTTAAATTCTTTTCTCATATGGTAGAAACTCCTCTACTTAATGTAGTATTGTAATATTAGAAAGATAATATATAATATTAATTTTTCAATTTTTAATAATAATTTAAATTTAAATTTATTTTATTATTTTATTTAATATATAAAGGACAAAGTCTTTGGCCAAAAATCATCCAATGTTAGATTTATATTATTGACATGTGGACGGTTTTAAAAAAATATTATGTTTTCTTTAATAAATATATTTTATTTTATATTTTTTAATTTGATAAATAATTTAAAAAAATTAAATTGATTATATTTATTTTTTTATTATTTATCTTAAATCACTCTCATTAAATTTATATGAAAGGTATTAAAACTTTGATTATCATTATTAATAAATAAAATAATTTTATGTCTCTTTTTTCAATTATAAATATTTAACTTTTGAATTATATTTATTAAAAATATACTTTCCAATTTTTTTAAAAAATATGATATATTGCCTTGTCCTTTTAAGCTATACATATATTTAATATATTGAATTTAAAATGTTCAAAAGATGATCAAATCATTAAAATTAATTTTAATATATCAATTAGAATTAATTTTATTATTATTATTATTACATTAATTTCAAAATCTTTTTTTTTTATTTATCCCAAGCGTATTGAATATACATTATATTTTGCTATTTTAGTTATCAATCATAAATTACTCTCAATTTAAGATACTTTTACTCTTGATTTAATTTTTAATTTATTTAGTCAATTAATCATTTAAAAATAAATGTTAATAAGAATCATTGAATGTGTTTTATAATAATGAAAATAAGATATTTTAAATTAAATTTATTTTACCATTAAATTTTAAATTTTAAATATATAATTAATTTTAAACACATGTCAATTTTTTAGATTGTCCACTTATAAAAAATGTACCACATCATATTATTTATTTTTTGTTAAAGGCTTTGACTTTCATATATTTATATAAGATAAATTTAATTATTTAATTATATTTTAATTTATTAATTGATTATTTAGTAATTATAATTTGATCATGATATAATAATTAATTATTTAATTGATAATATAGATGTAATATTTATTTATAATTGCAACTTAAAAAAAGAAGATTAATATCATAAATGACTTTTTAAATTATAGTGAAATATTTAATATTATATTTGAAGTTTAAAAATCTCTTATGTGATTATTAAATTATAAATATATTTCTAATATGATTCTTAAATTATAAATATATTAACTAATATAATACTTATTTCAAATATAACTAACTTTAAATGATGATATGTATGGATAAACAACTCTAAAAATATCATATTAGTTAATAAATTTATGATTTAAGTTTAACATTATAGATTTTTAAATTTAAGGTAAAACATTACATATTTTATTATAATTTATGAACTATTTATGATATTAACTTAAAAATAAAAACCCTATTGATATAGCTCTTTTTATTTTTTAAATAAATTATTATTTTATGATTTTTACTTTAATAAATTTTAACACACATGATTTTAACAATAGTTAGGCTCATGGCCTGCTAACACTTTTTATACTCTGTAACGGATGAGATAATATTCTTATGGAAAAACTTCAGTGAAAATTTTTAAATGAAATTTATGAAAATTTTTTATTAAAATGATTAAATAAAAATTAAAATTAAAAATTAAAATTGTTAAATTAAAAGATCCCATTAATATATTAAGTATGTAAAATTTAAAAAGAAATTGATAAATTTTGAAATATTTTTTAAATAGAATTTTTAATTAAAAAATATTGATAAAATTTTTATCTTTAAATAAATATAAATTAAATTTAGATTATATACATCATTTTTAATAATTTTTTACATATTATTAATTTTTACATTAAACTTTATCTATTGATTTATTTTTTTATTAAAATTTTTATTAAATTATTTTTATTTCACAAAATTTATTAAATAATTTCACATAAAATTTATTTATATTTTTATCGTGATAAAAATTAATTAACTCAATTAATCATATTAAAAAAAAATCACATTAATAGGCACGTGAGCAAAAAAATGTTAACTGTAAATGAGATTGGCGACAGTAAACGATGACACAATACACACGACATCTCTTGGTTAACATAAAAATCTATTGTCAAAGAACATAGAACGCACATCACATCTTTTGGTTAACACAAAAATCTATTTGTGAACAAAAAAAAAAAAAAAACAGTGTAGGTACATAAAAAATAAGAGTTTATTTAAAAATGAAAAAGAATAATAATATTTTAAAAATTTGGAGGTGAAAGGGAGGGGCCACTTTCATATCACACCATGCCATCGGTTAGCAGAAGATAAAGAATGAAAGGAAAACGACACCACAAGCTGCCAAATCCTCAGACAGACGCCTTTCTTTCCAACCCCAATCCTCACCCTCTTTTCTATTATAATCCTATAACCAAGCGAAACGCTTGTGTTCTCAAAGGACCCATCTCTTTTTCCCCTTTCCATTGAAAATTTTATTAGAATTGGAATGACAACTACGAATATTTAAATAAGAAATTTTAAAATAAAATATTATTTTAATTGATTTATATAATTATTTTAAAAAAATCTAATAAATTTAAAATTATTATATAAAAAATACAAGCATATAGTGTAGCAGTAATATAAATTACTGAATGATTGCTTTGTTCGTGAGCATAGACCAAGAGAAATCTCTCAAGCCATACTCTCTCTCCCTTTGCATGTGGATATTCTCATTTTGTTTGGAGAGAAAGATAGGGAACTCTTGAATCCCTGATTGAGCACTAAAGACAGAGAGGAGAGTGAAGAGACGCCTCATCTCCATTTCTTCATGACTTTCAGTCTTCTCTATCACTTTTCTTTTTACATGGTCTGCCTGCTCAAAGTTTGTCCATGGCCTGCTGCATACAGTTTATAAATTTTCAAATGTTAGCTCTCAACAAGGCACAACGCACCACTACCTTTTGAGTATCTCTTGAATCTCTTACCCTTTTTCTTCTCTAATATATAAAAAAGGAATCATTGTCACTATAACAGCAGTTTCAAAGTCGTCTCTTTGGCTTTTTACATCGAACTCCCAAGCAATCTTTTTTCCGTCTCTTTCCTTGCAAAAAAAACACCTTTAAAAACCTCATCATCAACGTAAAAACCCGGATAAAAAAAAATCATGGTTTGCTTTTCCGTCATTTCCACGTTAACACTAGTTTTATTTTCTTTCACTATCTTCCATCACTCTCTAGCCAGTTTTCTGTCTCAACCAATTTCCGTTCACGATCTGCCGTTAAAACCCGGTGACTACTCATCCCCAAATACGGTCCCCGCATTTCCAGTTCAAACCCAAGCTCAAGTTTGCCGGCTAGACCTGTCAGCCGAGCTATTCGGCGGCGTCAGCGACGCCTGTGGCCACAACCTGGACAGAAGCCGATGCTGTCCCGTGTTGGCAGCTTGGCTCTTTGCAGCTCACGCCAGGTATGCTTTGGAGGTCTCGGCTCCAGCTCCAGCCGAATCGGAGCAGCCGGAGCAGCCAGAGCAGCCCATGAGGCCGGATGATTCGCAGAAGTGTGTGAATTCGTTGCAAAACGCTTTGTTAAGCAAGCGCGTGAGGATTCCTCAACCAAACGCGAGTTGCGATGCGATTCTATGTTTTTGTGGGATAAGGCTGCATCAGATTAGTTCCTTGAGCTGCCCCGCTGCGTTTAATGTTTCCGGTTTTCGAAACGCGACACCGACTGCTGCCGTGAAGAATTTGGAGAGGAATTGCGGGAACTCTTCTTATGCTGGGTGTACCAAGTGTCTCGGTGCTCTTCAAAAGGCAAGTAATTAATGAAAGTGGTTTCCTTTTTTGGTTTACACCCATTAATTCTAGCTCTGAGTCTTTTGATAATTTTTCTAGGAATGTTGTCTTAAAACTGGTTTTGGTTCATGAGAACATATAATTGCTCTTACACTTACCACTTTCAGATTTCTGTTGTTAATAAATGAACAAATGCATTTAATAAGTAATTGATAATTGGTCCCCAAAAGGGATTGCATTACAACAATTTTCTACTTTCCAATGACTTTGTACAATCCACATGAGGATTGGTTTTGGTTGTGGTTTGTTAATTTTGATTGAAATCAAATACTGGAATGTGAATTGGTGTTGTTGATTTTTAAAGTGGACCTTTTTTCTAGGCTGAGGAGGGTCTTCTTTTTGCCATTTTATCAAAGGAACCAAAGTCATTATGGTAGACCCAAGAAAATGACATTGTCATGGCTGATGCATTTCAAACAATTAGACCCTTCGCCAACATATCTTTCCTCATTACCTTTCCCTGTTCCTGCACCAACTCTTGCTGCTACCTAATTGCTTTTCAGCCAAATCTCTAAAGCACCCTTGTTTGTGAGTGGTAATTACAGCTCAAAGGTGGATATAACAAGAACGGAACAGAAGACAGGAGCACCAGCGAGAGAGCTAGCAAGATGTTCAACCGAGACTGTCAGCTCATGGGGCTTACATGGCTCCTTGCACGCAACAAAACGGCGTACATACCCACCGTTTCAGCCGTACTACGGGCCATAATGTACAGTGCCCACCCTCACGAGTCCAAGTGCAGCCCAGATCAAGAGAACATGCCCTTAGCTGTTGATTCTCTGCAGTTCGAGAATGCCCAGTCGCCTGCACCGCCACCACCCTCGCGGGCATCTTTTACGTTCCCCGTTTTGCCCCTTATCGTTTTGGTTTCACTGTTTGGGTAGCTTAGGAGTGGTGAGTGGCACTGTGCTTGTCCCAATTGCCTCTTAGTAATTTTTTTGTAGTTCTCGAGATTGTCTGGGATTCACGTGAAGCTATTTAGAGGTAGCAGACAATTGGAAACGGGCTAATGAGGGGTTGTTTTTGTCTTTTTCCCACTGTAAATTTCTGTTGGTTTTCGTAGTTGTTTGACACGAAGCAGCGGACTAGGACGAGGAGCAGCTCTATATAATATAGTTACTCATTTACCTTTGCCAGTTGTTAGTACCATTTCACAAGTAAAGGTGCGAAAAAATGGATTTGAAATGTCGATATTCCATTTAATTTGAATGGATTTTTTTAAATTCAATTTAGATTAAATTTAAATATTAAATAAGTATATATATTTTAAGTTTAAATTGTGTTTAAAATAAAAAATAAAAAATAATGAAATGATATATTTTTAGTTTTTATATATATTTAAAATTTATAAAATAAAATAATTATTTTATATTTAAATATATTAAATTTTATATTAAAATAATATATAAAAGAAACAAATTGAGGAAACTGATTAACAAGAAAATTCAGTTTGAATCTAATCCATTTTAAGGAAAGATTGATATGAATTTGGATCAAATTTTAAAATTTTATTATATTATATAATTTTTGAAAAAATTAAATTAGATCTTATTTGAATTATTATTATCTTTATACACAATTATTCTTTCATTTTGCTTGGGTTTTAAAATGGGTAATTGGTGAACAGATTCTATATTTGATTATTTATTAAACTTAACAAATAATTATATATAATATTTTAAATTCATTAATTAAACACATAAATTTCTAAATAGTAAAATTCATTCGTATTTAATTTGAAGATGTAAATGAATAGTATTCAACGAAAAGTTTACAAACAATTTTAGTTTTTATTTATTTATGTTTATTTATTAAATTTAATAAATAATAAACCAAACAATATTTTAAAATTTTATTAAATAAATAAATAAATCATGAATATAAAAAAATCATTTATATTCTATTCATTTACACCCTTAATTTTGTTTTCACCACTTTATTTATGCTAATAATAGTATATACAAATTGGTACGGCAAAATCATACAGTGTTAGTAAGTTAATGTCAAGATTAATTGGAGTTCGCACTTACCAAAAACAGATAGGGCCTTTTGCGCCGGCCTGATGTGAGGGAAACCGATAATAATTTCAAAGGGCAGATGCCTATCGGGACTGTTAAAACCAGGTTGTTTCAAATCGAGATTTGTTTAACCAAACACTTAGTAATTGAAGGAATCGATTTCAAGACAACATTGCTAGAAGGGAATCCCTAGGACTGAGTATGTCGGTCGCCTAGTAAATATTAATCAATATTCAAAACTAACAAACTCTACAATGTGAATACAGACGAAAAGAGTTGGATTGTTTTTTGTAAATTGAATCTTAAAATATATGCGAGGTAACATGTTCAAGAGGGTGATTTCGGTCTAATGTTGTCGCTTTGCCATGCAGCATCACTTTCCAAAGGATGCTACTCCCTTTCACCGAGCCACGGACACCAAGGAGGGATTTTTTTCATAGTTTCTTTTCAATTTAAAGGCATGACAAAGGATTCCTTGCCCCAAGTGCCCCCCAAACCAAGTACTCCACAACTGGGACCCAAAAGTCCAGTACACTCCCACCTAAAATACCAACAACAAATACGGGCTTCATGAGCCCACTTGGCATAAGTTTTGATATTTATATAGACTAATAAAAGACAGTGAAACATTCACTAATCTTAAGCATGAAGTTGATAAATACAAGGGAATTTACGAAGCAATCTGAATTTGGCACTATCAGAACAAGAAATTTAAGCATTGCTGCATAGAGTTCTGAACTAGTGAAAAATTTCACCATGTCACCAAGTTTGAAACAGATAAATCATTATTTTTGTCCATTCTAAAAATCACCATTCTATAAATGAGAAACATGTCTCTCATTCCTAAAACCAGCTGAGAACCAAAGTTTACCATCCCTTGCCTATGAGCCATAACCAGTCAAGCGTGACGCCTGCGAAGATACCTCCCAGGAGAAACAAAACAAGCAAATTTCCTAATGCATTCTGCTCAGGTCCCTGAAAAACCAATAATTCATTCAGTTTTTAAGTAAAGAACTGTCTACGGGTTTCATAAATTGCTGTGTTTCAAGTATAAATGAATAACGTAGCACCAAACCTTATAGCCCTTGGGTGCAGAAGTTAGGATGCAGACAGTGAGGTATCCATTAGTTAGGCCCAAAAGGCTTGTTAGCATGATCATCCAGCCTTGATCACCATATTTAGCTGTGAAATAAAATGCTGGGATGAGCAAAAAACGAGAAAGTATTGCTACCATGAGACCTTTCCGTGATTCCAGCTTCAAGGATTTTACTAGAGGAATGTATCTCCCAATAAGATCCCAGACATTATACATTGCTATCAAAACAAGCGCATACCTGGAACGTGAAAAATCTGGTGTCAATACATATGCATGGTTAGAAGGAATAGCACAGTCGCAACCAAAAGCTTACCAGGTACCTAAACTGTGTTTTCCAGTATCTTCTGACAAGAATCCCGGGAAAATGGACAATGTCAGCACATATATCAGGAACATGTCGACCGCATAATCAATGTTCTGAAGTAGTAACTTTTTGTTGCTCAGCCGTACCTGGTGTTTCGGATCTATCTCAGCCTGCAGGTGGACATTGATTCTTATAAAATAATGAATTGCGTATTACTAGTAGCATTTTATGTATGACACTAGGCAGAAGGACAAACATTTTGGGGCAATGTTTGGATGCCACCAGCAGCCAGATCAGCTGCAACAGTTTTAGATCCTTCGGAGGCTGCCTTTGAGCGATAGTACTTCACAATGGGTAGTTTTGGAAATACATATGCATAGAGAAGAACACAGAGAAGCTCAAAAGCTGCAGAGATGGCAAAGAATAGAACTGCACAGGGATGGGGGTGGGGTGCAGAAAAGATAATTAGTCTCTAGTAAGCCAAATTGAGACAAATCCCCCAAGAAAAATAAACCAAAAAAAAAAAAAAGAAAGAGAAGGGATAAAGGTAACAGTGCATTTTTTCAGTCAATTTCTTTAACAAGAAATGCAAGAGATTGAAACAGCATAAAGCTTTTCTGGCTGAAAACAAGTTTGAGAAACTGCATCATTTGGACCAACCAAATAAATACCAATAAAAACACCTATAATTCATGAAGTTCTCTCTTAAAACTCCATAGGAAATAGTAGGAAGCATTCTATTACATAAATTACTCATTTTGTTCCAACATCAAGGGTTAAAAGAGATCAGTAAAATTATGCAACTACATATATGGCAGCACAAGTAAAGGAAACTACTGACTTGCAAATCCATTAATTGTCAAGATTATTTCAACTAGCAGATCTTTAGCGTATAATTAACGAAAGTACGAATGGCACTTCAACACCAAAGAGGGATTTTTTTCTGTCCCCTTTTGTGACATGTCATAAAACATAAGGCAATTGAGAACATACTGGCCCCTTTGCGAAGACCGTCCTTCGAATTCTCAAATGCCGCTTTTGTGATTAACCTCAAAGCAGAGGTAATAGCCCCTGATGCAGCCAAACCAGCAACAAACGACTAAGGAATCCAAACATCCAAGGAAAAGAAATCGTAAAGGTTAGTCATATCAGATAATGTGGAGAAAAGAGAGTTCATTAGCATGTAAAAATGTCAATCACTCATACTGACTTGAATAAATTCAGGCTTCATGTAGGAGAGATCTCCAATCATTCCACCTTGCACATGAGCATCTGCAACCCCAAACGCACCACCAATGACGCAAATTCCTATGAAAGTTCCAATTCCTCCTTTTCCAGAAGTAGCTAAATCCAACTATATATAAAATGTAGAGGAGAGAAATTACAATCCTCTCAAAAGAAACAAGAGCATTTGAAACTTTAGTAGCATGAGAGTGTGCTTCAGCTGCCATTCTCAATATAAACCTATCATGTACCATGATACTTGTGTAATTCACCTTTTGTTATGCAAAATTAAGTTTAGGAGCATTGAAGGATCAGAAGAATTAAGTCTACGAAAGAAACTTACAACTAAAACCGCAAGGGAACTTAAGAAAAACAGGGTATATCCAAATAGATTCCTTCTTCTAGTGTTAATTTTTGCCTCGTTGTAAGCCAGTATTGCAAGTGTTCCAAGTGCAAATGGCTGATAAACAAGAGTAAGGATCCTTGAGGGGTGATAATGCTGCAAAAGGGAAAAGAAATTAGGTTAAATGACAAGAATAATTATAATTATCACCACTTCACCACACATACTTTTGGCTAAAATAAAGCAAAGAAAACTCTGGAGACTGGAAGTGTTTGCAAGATAAAGTAACATGAGTTGCAAAATTTAGAATTTGACGGCTAGATGGAAGAAATATAATGCATTATGACATGTGAAGATTACATTTGGGAAAAAAAAATAATTATAGATCAGCGGCCAATAATCAGGATATAATCAGACAGGTCGCAATCAATTGAAAAACTTTGAAATGAGAGAAAATCCCTTGTTTATGAATTTTGCATGCAGATTGACAAAGTGCTTGATGACGGTACAATACAGTTCCCAGGCTTTCTGTTATTAAGGTCTCCTAAATAATCTAACCGCTGATTTATGAATTAAATGGAAGTCAGAAGACATTGGTCATTGACGAAGTTTTCAAATGACATGATATAAAAGCTTGTTTAAATGTCAATAATTTATTCATGGCCAGAATTTAGAAGTGTAAAACTGACTGCTTGGCTACAGACTGCAGAGTGGCAATAAAACTCTGTTCAAGTTCTAAACTTTTCAAGTTTGTTTATCACAGATTGGTTAAAACAAAACCTGGGGAAATTTCTTCCAAGTGTGCATTTATATAATCACGGCAGGCCATAAAAAATACCACAACCATGAGAAATAATTTGAAAAGCCAGAACAAAAATGTAAAATTAGGGTATCAGAATTACCGGAAACAAATAACCATAGTAATCTTCTATTGTCAGCATACTATTCCATGAAAAGAGACAGCCATTTCCAAGAAGCCAACATACAACCAACGCAGCATACTTCCCCTATATGACAGAAAATACATATCAGATTCAATGGAGTTTTTAATCTTACAAATTTTCTTAGTTAAGGGGAATAAAAAAGTTGAATGATAAACCTCAAGCCTTTGAGAAGCCTCATCAGGGAAAACCATAATTGCTCTCTGTGAAATGCCTCGTACAGCTTCTAGGACTTAAAGCTGCTTAATATCCAATGATAACGGTATGAACTAAACCTGTTTACAAAATTATAATACACACATATAAGTAAAACATTTATAATATTTTCGTGTGGTATTTAGGAACCTATTGTAGTTATATTTGCGTAGGAGGACAACTCAATTTCACTACTATTTGTTAAGAATTTCCAGGGTGTGAAGTGTGAACGATTTAGTGTTCACACTTTCTACAAATCATTCTTATTTACTCGAAAAATTTTAAATATAAGCAATTCTACAACCATAGTGTGAATCCAACTCTACAATCTCTTAGGCTAGAAGTCAAAATCAAATACCTCATCACTCTAACAGTCGAATCAATTATCGTCGAGTATGAACTATTACACCAAACTTAAATCAATTATTCTCGAGTATGAGTGCAGCGTAGCAAGTCAAAGCCAGCAATCGAAATCTTGATATTCAAAAACAACCAGAAAAAGCTATTTGTTATGAATAGGGAGGTTTTTAGAAAGCAATGACTGTTAAAAAATTCAAACCAGAAGCACCGAAGATGAAGTTCACTCATAATCGATGCTTGAACCTTCATGGGAAGAATGAAAAGCATAAAATTTGAGATGATTCAATATACATACCAAAAAGCTGTGTTTAGAACAATCGAGAGTGCAGAAAAGCATCTCTGTGGGACGCAGGGATAACAATCAATTGAAAAAGAAGAAGAAAGCTAAAAGTCATAGAGATCCAACTCTACTTGTTGAAGAGATTCTTTTCACGTTCACAAGAATCTGGAATCTGCATTTATGATTCACTTACACCAGATAGAACAAACAGGAACTTTGTAAAAGTCCACTTTTGGTTATGTCATATGGAGAAAAAAAAAAAAAAAAAAGGCCCAGCAAAGCAGTGTTAGAGACGGGGCAGTTTCTTTCTTCCAAGGAACTGTAACTGATGAAAATTCCTGGTTTAGGAAAAGAAGGGTATTTGCTGCTTTTCAATCTTTTTGAATTTTGATATTTGTGGGTCATTGTGATTCGCCTGATTTATCTACCTTTTCAAACATGCATTGCGGTATGCATTGACTAAACGAAACATACGGATAAGGTTTCACCTATTTTTATTCCATTCTTTCGTTTCCACTCCGCAACCACAAACAATATTTATCCAACCTCTGTAACTGTAATTAAAATAAACCCCAGTAAAATTATATTAATTTCTAAGGATTGTTTCATAATTGACCGACCCATGGCATCTCCTGTCGTCTCTTGTCAATATTATGAAAATGGATCTATGTTACCTTCAATGCTCTTTCTAAAATATTACAATTAGTTAATCACAATAAAAAAATTATGTAAAAATCTATTATTTTAAAATGTAGGTTTTACTTAATTTTTTAATAAATCTTATGCAATATTAAATTATAATTAACTAATTTTAATACAATAATTATAAATGATATATTGTTTATGACTATGTATTTTTATATTTATTTAATTACATCACAAAAATTATTATAATGCCATTTCTTTGTCAAAATTATTATATTACTCGTTTCATTATAATTATAAAAATGCTTCCCTTATCATAATTAATCAAAATTATTATAATATCTCTTTTTTTTATAATTACAAAATACTCATTTTATTATGAATGATTAAAATTATTATAATATACCTTTTAATATAATTACGAAAATATCTTCCTGTCATATTATTCAAAATTGTGAGTGATATTTTTTGCATCCCAAAAAATTTTCAATGTACTAAAAAAATTAACCTTTCAAAAAATTATTTAAATACTTATTAGTTAATTATCTTTTTGTCTTTCACACTTCTTTTTTATTTAGTAAGTTACCGAAAATTTATTTTTGAAAACTTTTTCATTGTACCAAAAATTTATTTTCAGAAACTTCTTCACTATATCGAAAAATGCATTACAATTATCTAAAAATGCATTTTCAAAAAGCTTTACAATTATCCGAAAATTTATTTTCGAAAGTAAGTTTTTACCTCAATTTCTTTGTTGCAATCTCTTAATTAGTGTTTAGCATAGGAATATCAAATGCCCCTTATTATGATCTCCAAAAAGGTCTTTAATAATTTTTTTGAGATATGAGCTATTTAAATCTAACAGTAGAAACTTTTAATTTTTTGGCCGTACTATCCATTTAATAATATTTACAACATTTTTTTAATTTTAACAAATGTAGATTTGAGAGGAATCGACAATTATGAAGAGGCGATCGTACAACTACCTACTACATTATGTGCGATGAGACAATTACACTCCATTGTACAAGGTGTAGCAACCAACTTGCATGAATATCTCTTCAAACTTAGCGATTTCTTTCATATGCATGTTTGTCAAAATTGCAAAAATGTTACAAATGTTATTAAACAAATAATGTTTGGTGGCTGAAAGATTAGATGTTCCTATTGCCAGATTTGCCAATTTGCTACTGACATTGTCAGGATCAATATTCCTTACAGTGCCAAGTTATTAGATATCGAAAATCCATTTTTAAAAGTTTTTAGAGGCTTTCGAAAATAAATGTCTGAAAACTATTAAAAAATTTTAAAAATACACTTCCAAAATTTCTTAAAGGTTTTTGAAAATGGATATTCGAAAGCCTTAAAAGGATTCTAAAAATGAAATTTTGGAAGTTCTTCAACGATTTTGAATATCAATTTTTGAAAATCTTCAATAACTTTCAAAAATTTATTTTCAAAATGTTTGAACCACACCCCAAATTGCACCATAAAACTTAAAATTCTAAATCTTATGAAACTAAACACAAAATCAAATAAAAAAATAAAAAAATAAATGATTTACTTATGATTCTAAGTTATCTAATGTCAAATGGGCAATTTAGGCTTGATTTGGGGCTTAATTATTTAAGGATTTTAGGGTTTTTGGTTGAAGAAGATGGAGTGTGAGGGGATGGGATGTTTAGGTTTTTAGTAAATTTATGTTTTGGGTTTGGGGTGTGTTAAACAAAAAATTGGGTGTTAATAGTAGTAAGATGTAAAGAAAAGAAGTTGGAGTGAAAATGCTCCGCTCCAAAATTATTTTAATATCCTTATTATTATAAATATGAAAATATTTTTTTAATTGCTTTATAATTAAATAATATAAAATTAATCACCTATTAAATTACTAAAATACTCTTATTATAACTTAAAAAAAAACACGTGATCATTTATGAAAGTTACTACAATATTCATATTAAATTAATTACATAAAACTTAACTATATATTAAATTACTATAATAAAAAAAAAATAATATGATAAATATAAATGTAAAAATACATAACAAAAAAATAAATTATTTTTATTTTGTTTTAAATATTTTTATAAAAAAGTTTAAAAATTACAATATGCTCAAAATATAGTATAAAAATAAAAATAAAACTATAATAGTAATATATGAAATATTATCTATACAATAATTTTAATATTTTTAGAATATTTTTATTTATTTTATTATCTATTATTTTTATATTAAAATAATTATAAATGTATTTATAATAATAATAATAATAATAATAATAATAATAATTTTGAATAAAAAAAATCAATCGAACGAAGCGGGGTAGCTATTTGTAATACAATATTATTTCTTCCAAAACAATATATGAACAGAAAAAAAAAAAAGAAAAAAGGCCCAAGCAAAAGGGGGATTTTTCTAATATTTTAGAGTCAAGTTGGACTATTAATTATGTGGTAAAAATCTTAATTAAGGCAAGAAATTTTTGTGAAAAAATTAAATGAAGAGTTCATTAAGGTGGTTTAAGGCAGGATTGATTGAACATTGACGTGTTGATGCATGCGTTGTGCTTATATAGATTATACACAACTTATACCCAAAGGAAATCAAATTATTAAAGCTAAAATTTTGTTTGAAGATTATACACAAATTATATAATTTTTTAAAACGAAAAAATGCCTGATTCTATTTTTATATAGATTAATAATTATATTACAGTTATTAATAGATTTTAATTATTTATTTTAAATTAATTATGACATTACTTTTTTTACTATAAATATGAATTCTTCAAAAAAATCAATTATATTACCATCTCCATCGCATGCCGGTGTCAAATCTGATTATAATATATATTTGAAATTGTTATAATTATAATAAAATATTATATTTATAAAATTAATTAAGTAATTAATTAATAAATCATAATTAAATTACAATAATTAAATAATTAATTAATAAATTAAAACATAATTAAACAACTAAACCCACATACATTAAAATTTAAATATAAGACTTTAAAATTTTAAGACCTCCTTTTATCATTAAACTAAAGCTTCATTGGCATAATCTAATTATAATACTTATTACAAATCACTTAATCATATGAGGCGACTAATTGTTAATGAGTATGGAAATTTTCTGCGGCCCAAATCACATGCTACACCTAACTTGCTTAAAGCTTTCTTTTCCGGTACTCAAGAACTCATAAAAAAAACCATTAATCAAGAAAAATAAAAACGGAAAGATAGTAGTAAATCTTATTGATGGAGTTTGGACTTTTCAATAGGAGATTTTCAAATCTTATTAGAAGGATGGGATTAGAGAGTGCATAAAATTAATTAGTTTAAAGAAACGAATAAAATTATTACCTTAATTACAAAATGCCTATAAGCAAAAGAGTATATAACTTACTCAATGCTCATCCAATTTTGAGTTAAATCAACCAGACCCCAGTGGTGCTTTTATAGTTTTAGGGTCATTTAAATAAGAAGTATCATTAGCAAATGGATGTTTAATCACTAACGTTTTTATGATTCTTTTATTTTGATCTTTCAATCATAAAAATCATGATTTAATTATTAATTATTTTAAAATTTAATTTTTTGGTTACTCAATCATTTAAAATTAACATATAATTGATGTGATTTTCTTGTTGTCTTATATTTGTTGCGTGATATTTTTATATAATGTTACGTCTCATGTGATATTATTGACAAAAAGTAGTATAATTTTTTAAAAATATGGATGTTTTAAAAAGGTAAATTATTAGTTTGATCATTTAGGGGTCGATTAGTATTATTTTGTGTTTTTTGAAAATTTTATTTTGTATTATTTTTAATTTATTAATTTAAAAACATGTTTGAATAGAATATTTTTGTTTTAGAAATGTGAAAACAAAAATACGTAAGAGAAAGTAGTTAAAGTTTTTAGGCTTCATTTGTTATTAACAATATAATAATATTAATATAATAATATTTATTTATTAATATATTATTTTAATATATTATAATATAATTTATTAATATAATATAATAATATAATACATTATTAATTAATATAATATTATTTATATAATAAATATAATAATATTTATTAATATGATATTTATATAATAAAAATATTATTTTATTAATATAATAATTATAACATCACTGTAGCAGTGTGAAGCTGTGAATAATGCCCATGCGATAACAGAATCAAATTATTTTCAAAAAACTGAAAATACTACTTTTATGTTTTCAACAATTTTCAAAATTTTTCAAAACTTTATTTTCAGTTTTCAAAAACAGAAAACATAAACAACCTATCAAACTTTTACTTTCAATTTAAAAAAAAAAAAATTAAAAACGAAAACAGAAAACAAAAAAATGAAAACAAAAACAAACAATCCCTTAATTTTTCAAAAGTTTTATTTTACCAAGTAGCTACTTATCTAGAAAAAGAAAATGGTAGAAAAAGTGATCAAGAACATACATGATTACATAATTTTAATGCTTGAGTGCTGTCTGAAAAAAAAAAAAAATTTTGTTTAATGGAACGCAAAATTACATGCACTGAGATCTGTTTTAGACTTGTGTCTTGTACATCAGACAAAAATAGGTTAATGACTGACGGTTGAGGGACAAAATAGAAGAGACATTTCAACAGTTTAACTAATTTAACCATTGAAATCCGGAAAGTGTCCATTATGAGAACATTGTAGAGAACTAGCAATCACGAGTGCAAGCAATTATTGATCTGAACAAAAATTATTTAAAATCAACAATTGATTGCCGTCTAAAGTACAACTTTGAGTGACACGTTGGATTATAACTTTGAGTGGTTTAATTCATTCATACAATTATATCATATTTAAAATTTAAATCACAACATTTATAATATTTTTTTCTATCCATAACCTGCGACCTCTTTTATTCCAAAAATAAATACTTCCCTTTACATTCCATGTTATTTCAATATTTCTCGTACCATTTCAATTCTGTAATCTGATTGTGAAGCATTTAAGTTAGAACAGTGACCACACCTTCACATCTTCATGAATAGATACATAAGAAACTTTTGAATATCACAAAAAAATTAGTGCCATGTTTAATTTTGTAATTAATTATCTTCTTGCATCTTACAAACAGCATTATACAGAGGATAGCTCTATGGTACACGATGTTTAAAAACGTTGCAAAACATACTGGCTGAATATAAATAAATCTTAAATATCCGAACCGCCAATGAATTGTGAAGACGTTTATGCCCACCATGGAGCCTCACCAGTTCTGAAATCTGTTTCGACCCATGGAACAAAGACTACCTTCCCGTCATCTACATCAGCATGAACCAACGCCAAGGACTGTTCTAACAAAGACGATACAGTTGGTCATTAACTCATTATAAAGAATGAATGAGATGAAAACTAAAAATAAATAACAGACAACATAATTTGAGAACAAAAAAAAAAAAAAAAAAAGATGCGGAAACTTTTGACTACTATACTAAATGCACATTTGTGTTTCTTTGCCAATGAGTTCTGTGCAAGCATGAAGGTGCGCTAAAGAAAAACATATTCTGTGAATCTTTAATAAAGAAAAACATCACAGAGCCGGTACATGATATTTCCAAGTCATTCATTCCATGACTGAAATTTCCTAAAGTTGAGGAAAGAAATAACGAAATGTATATTTTTTGCTCTTAATCCCACTCACCAGGGGGGCAGGTCCTCTCACAACTCTTCCTTGGTCGTTGTACTGAGATCCATGGCTGGGGCAAATGAACTTTTTCTCTGCTTGATTCCATGGAACAACACATCCAAGGTGTGTGCAGACAGCATTTATACCATATGTTGCAAGAGTTCTGTCTTTCTCGACCACTAGGTAGGTTGGGTCTCCCTGCAATTCATAAATAACCAAAATGTCTTTCAACATCCTGAATCCTGATATTATAATGTTCCATAATTGATGCTTTTTTAATAATAAAAAAAAAGAAACGCTAAAATCTAATTTCGCCTTTGCATTCTAAAAAGCTTCTTCTGTAAGAGAATCATACATCTCTTAAAAAACTTAGAATATGACATTGGCTACAGAATCAGCATTCATAATGCACTAAGTACTCTTATTAATGTTTTATAATGCCAAGCATTATCAATTGGTGGAAAACCTTCACAGTTAACAAAAAAGAATATTGAGTTCAAGCAATTGCATGCATAAGTCATCTTCAAAAGTCACCATCACCACCAAACATGCATGTTAGGTGGGGAGGATGGAAAAGTTTTTAATCTAGGTTGAAATTCATGCAACATGTGTTATTCTGTCGCCCAATCATTAAATTAAAACTTCTTCTTTCCTTTCCTCTCTCCTTCCTTCCCACGAAATGAAGTTTTCATGTTGAATGCTCCTATAATTACCTTCAGTCCTTGAGTCAGGGTTCGGTCCCTAGGGCCATGAGTCTTAAGCCATTCAGCAGCAATTACATCATTTCCAATTGCATCCTTGGCAATGGTGCCACCACCAGCACCTCGTCCCCTGTTATTGCATTTTAATGAAGGTTTAATATAAATAGAGACAATGAGATCTCACAAAGAGTAAAGATCAATCTTCTCGATGATAATTTATCGACCATTTATTTAGGGAAAAAACAGTAGCAAGATTTTTAATTTTATATTTGATACCAATAAGTTGAATGGCTAAGTTCTACAAGGTTTCAGAATATGCTCATAAATGAAGAAAGCAAATGTCAATTCTAAATTTACCATAAAAATAACGGAGCTAGCTATAACGGGAAATTTGATTCACATAAACTGGGGGTGGCCATAACCGGTATGGGAGGTCAATTTGGTGAAAAAAACTTGGTTAACTAGTATGGGAGAAACCAAGTTTCTGCTTGTGCTCATATCCTACCTTGAATTACTGTATTTTCAAGGGTACTTAAGGTGATTTATGATTTTAAAATTTATAAACGAATAGTATGTTGGACTAGTAAGTAAAATTTCCTACAATAATTCAATCAGTCAACTATAAGAATCAGTTGAATCATCAAAAGCATTAATTACCACCCTCATTAGGAACTGAACAAGGAAGGAGGAAAGGAGAACTTACCCAGATGGGACAAAGAAGGCGGCATAAGGAACCAACATGAAACCCGTAGGGAGTGAAACAGCCCCCAACAGAAGCACATTCATGAGCTGCCTCTTGCCCATGTCTGGCACTCTATCTGCAGGGATGCTAGTGGCCTGACAAGTGAGTCTCATTCCCTTGTGGGTCTCCTTTATAATCATCTGGGTCCTTTTTGGTTTCACAAGAAAAGACTGTGATGGGCAGAACATGCTACTCTTGCTGGAGCATAGCTGTTAAAAAAAAAACACTAAAAAATTCAATTAAAAGTTTCGAAACAAAGTAATTTAACCACCAACAAGTGGTGGGATATACCTGCGAAGGAGCTGAAGGGTAGAGAGTTGAGGAAGCCATGAGAAAGGATAGTCGGTATGGTTGTGAGACTGTTGGCGCGTGTTTTCCATCCGATATTATGGCAATGACCAAAGCTACAGCGACGACAACAGCAAGTAGATAAGCAACGTTGCAAGCTGCAAGCTATGGTGCCACATAAACCACATGTTTGTGGATCATGCTCGTCGTTTCAAGTGGCTCATCCCTATCCTGGGCCTAGTTCCAGACTTTACTTACTTCAACACAACCGGGTCCTGCTCCAATTTAATGGGCCAAACAAGTAGCTTAGGCTTCCAGGTATTCTGTTTATATGATAAATTGATAATGATAAAAACAAACCTAGGTGGCTCACTTAGAATGCATTTACGTCCCTGATCCCCTTCTCCTTTGTGCTTCATTATATCACCTAGCTTTGATTCATCTTCTGCTTCGTTTACAGTTTGTTTAATAATTGGTAATTTAGAACTATTATAAAATGGTATTACTTGAAATACAGTAACACTGTCTTTGGGCTGAGTCTCATTTCATGGCTACGTTTCGGGGTTTATGAGCCCAGAATGAGTTCCACTAAGCAGACGGCAAAATGGGCTGCATCTTACTCAAGGATGATCGATCATCTGCGCATGAATTTCAGGCTAAATGGTTGTGACTGGTTGTGACTAATGCATGTCATAATATATCACTTCGAAGATTCAATTTTTATATGTAAAATATTTTAAAAATCATGAAAAAAATAAAAAATCATCACAAATCTTTTTTAGGGTGTAATTGATTATCTAAAATTTATTTTTTTAATAAAATGGGTTTTGGAGCTTTATTAAAAAGATAATTTTGGTATATGAAAATAAAAATAAGTTCGATAGTCGATTATGTGTGGAAAAAAATTAGTATCTTTACAACGCACACAAAATTGATACAAATTAATTATAAGTTGTTTGTAATTTTGGATAAAAATGATTTTCTATATGAAATTTAATTATAATTTCGTTTATTTATATTAGTTAAAAAAAATTTTATTTAGGAATATTAAGAAAATTTTCAAATTAAAGAAATATTTTCAAACCCTCCGACATAAATGTAGAATTCAAAGATAGTTTTTCATTTAAGATTTATCATAATATTCCTTCTAAAATTAATAAAATAATATTCTTTGTAAATGATAATTATTGATGACTTTCCAAAATTTAGGTAGAATACCCAATCAATTATATTTTACAGAATACTATTTTAATTTTATTTACTCAAAACTAAAATTTTAAGAAAATTTTTAGGGTAAAAAAATGAAATATAATATAATTAATATTAAACAACTTTAACTAGAGCATATATATATATATATATATATGCACTATAAATGAGGACATTAATTTTAAAATGAAATATATGCAAAATGATT
Source organism: Durio zibethinus (assembly GCF_047325235.1). Lineage (NCBI taxonomy): Eukaryota > Viridiplantae > Streptophyta > Magnoliopsida > Malvales > Malvaceae > Durio > Durio zibethinus. The sequence goes on from NC_143177.1 coordinate 18,970,938, forward strand.
AAGTGTAAATTTAAGAATCGGGTTTTTAAATATAAAAAAATCATCTTGACTCTCTAATATCTAGGTAGAATTTAGGTGTAAATTTTTATATTTAAAAATCTGTCCTATTATTCTTGTTATTTTGTATTTTTCATAATTATGGTTTTAACAAAAAGAATTTATTTTTTGAACTATGAAAATGTATGAAAATTCTTAAAAAAATAAATTTCCTAAATTTCCAAACATCTAGGTAGCATTCGGGAACCAATTGCTTCATAAAAAGTTTTCACACAAAACCTTATAAATTAAAAAAAAAAAAACAAGTTTAGGGGTTTTTTTTTTTAACTTTATGAACTTCTCTAAAAATCTTCAACATTTAAACAGACTTTCAGAGCAAACTTGTTGTTATAGTTGTTCTTAAAATAATTAAAATTTTATATAACTAATTATATATATTTTTAGCATAAAAATATATTATTATTATTAGTAAAAATTTTCAAAGTGCAAATAACAACTAAAATGTATAAAATATATTCAAAGAACATAAGCATATCAATTTAAAGGTTAATACATGCACAAAGGGATTAGACATTCAAACCCTAACATAATCCAAAAATAGACATGATTATAATGCTAAAAATAATTATGCAAAAGGATGCTTAAATATTCTTATACCCTAATTAAATTTTATTAGTATTTTATTATCCACCTTAGTATATTATTATTTCTATTATTATATTTTTAGAACATGCAGTAAACATCATGCCAAGGAAAACTATGCAATGCATGTGAAACTTTCTCTACACCAAGAATGATAAGCAAATAAGATAATGGTGGGACATTATAGTACATGCGATATTTCCTTACATCTATAAACAATTCATACACTGATTGAATAGGCAAAATCATGCAAGAAAGTTAAGCAAACAATGCTAATGGAATACTTTTCAGTGTATGTGAAACTTTCCCTACAAATGGTTTATTTTCGGTTCTTCCCATCCTTTATATAATCACTGACCAGAATAAACCAAAATAAACCCTATGCAGAAGAAAGAAACTAGAAAAAAAAAAGAAAGTTGAAGCTTTATGGCTTCTGCAAGACCCCTCACGTGAAACAAAGAGCTAGAAGAGAAAAAACCTAAACTTTAAACCTTTTTTTCCCTTACAGAACACTTATCCTCCCTACTTTGGAAACCATTTTCTGTTAAAAATCTTCTTTCTACGTCAAATGAGTGGGGTTGTGTGAAATGACATCCAAATTGTAACTACTCATGGGAAGTTAAGCAATACGGTTTGGTTATTCCAAGTTGATTTCCAAGTCTTTTATTTGTTTTAGCTTAGGCTAACTAAAAGCTAGTCATGAAAGATGGAAAAACAAAGACTTTGAAGTAGAGAAGCAATGGTGGAAGGCTTTATGGAGTGAGCCCAATAACTATTACCACTAAAAAAATTAGAAGCTATTCGGTGGTTCCAGTAAATGTAAAAGGAGATGAGGCTTTTTTTCATTGACAATTGTTTTGTAAAAAAACAAAAACATGGAAAACATAAAGCTCCTAACTTCATCAATGTACATGCCAAAGTCAAAGCATGCAAGGAACAACTATGAATACTTTGCAGAATATATAATGGTAGATGCAGAATGGTGTAACAACCAGTGATATAGAATGGCAAACATATACCCTTATGTGACCATGGTCATAGGCTATCTTACCTTTTCTTTTTTGAACTTTTTTGGAAGTTGGTTTTTTTATTTTTATTTTTATCAAAAGCTTTCACATTTCCCAAAACTTTCTTTTAAAATTTTTTTCTTTTACTTAGCTTTTCTTCATTCTTTTTTTCTTTTGTGTTTAGCTCTCTCTGTTTTTTTTTTTACTAGAAACCTTTTTTTTTAGTTCAACCATTTTTTTTTTCTCTTCAGCAGAACCCTCTTTTGTATAGAATATAGGCTTTTGGATTAAGTAGCATCCAATGGCCAAAGTTTATTCCTTTCCTTTCTTTCAAAGAATAAACTTTAACCAATGGATCAAAATTCAAAGAAGATCTAATAGTCCACATTATTCATTGCAAATGTTGGATTTTTATTACCTTTAAACCTATGAAAAGATCATTTTACCCATAATACAAAGTTTTTGGTATTTAGACCATTTTCTTAAAAATCAATGTTCCCATGCTCATTTTTAGGATTTTAAACATAAAAAATCATGAAATATTACAAAATTGAGATCTGAAAAGTTTCATGAAAGTTCGAGCTTGACAATGTCAAATTACTAAAATACCTTTTACGAAAATACCCTTAAAGGGTATTTTAGTAATTTCACATTTTTTGAGTACTGCTATAATTTCAAATGCACCAAAATTTATGAAATATTATGAAATTAAGATATGAAAAGTTCCATTAAAATCTAAGCTCAAAAGAATTAAATCACAAAAAATCTTATAAGGTGTATTTCAATAATTTCATACTTTTTTCGGTACAAAAAAAAATTAGTGTTTTAAAAAATCAACAAATTTAATCTAAAATCACATTGATTCCACTTAGGTTTTGAATTTTGAGAATTAACCTGGGCTCTCTCCATTTTGACTAAGTTATGTGTAATTTTGATTTTGTTTGATTGGATTTGATCCGAGTTGATTTTGGGTTTCAAAATGGGCTAGTTTATGAGCTCCTTATGGGTTGTAAATGATCATCTTAAATGGTCTTAGCCCATACTCACAAATGAACCCCAAGTCAATCATGTTGAAAAATGTTTCGAATAAAATTCAGTATCTATAGCTGCCCTTCTTTGCATATTTTTAAGAATTAAAAATAATGCAAAAACATAGATGACAAATTTATCCGGATGAACTTCCGAGTAAGAGAAAAACCTTTGTTCCTTTTTTTTATTTTTGACTACATCATAGGTCAAAAAATAAAGAATGATTAGGACGACACCATAAGTAAAAAAATAAAGAACGATTAGGACGACACCTTAATTCAAAAAATAAGAAAAAGACTAGGACAACACCGTAAGTCAAAAAATAAAAAACAACCAGGGTGACATCGTAAGTCAAAAAATAAGAAAATGACTGGGATGACATCGTAAGTCAAAAAATAAAGAACGATTGGGATGACACTATAAGTCAGAAAATAAAAAATGATCGAAATAATACCGCAAGTTAAAAAATAAAAAATAGTCAAGACAACACCACAAGTCAAAAAATAAAGAATGACTGGGATGACATTGTAAATCAAAAAATAAAAAAATGATTGGGATAATATCGTAAGTCAAAAAAATAAAAAAAATGATTGGGATAACATTGTAAGTCAAAAAAAATAAGAAAACGACTTGGACAACATCATAAGTTAGAAATAAAGAACGACCGAGACAACATTGCAAGTTGAAAAATTAGAAAATGATTGGGAAAACACTGTAAGTCAAAAAATAAAGAACGACTAGGACGACATTGCAAGTTGAAAAATAAGAAAATAACCAAGATGATACCATAAGTTAGAAAATAAAGAACAACTGGGATAATACTGCAAGTCAAAAAATAAGAAATGATTGAGATAACATCACAAGTAAAAAATAAAGAATGATTGAGATAACATCACAAGTCAAAAAATAAAAAATGATCGAGATGACATTATAAGTTAAAATATAAGAAAACGACTGGGGTAACTCCATAAGTTAAAAAATAAAGAACAACCAAAATGGCACCGCAAGTCAAAAAATGAGATTAGAATTGAAACAACATTGTAAGTGAAAATGACTCAAATTTTTCATAAATCGATAGTCAAGGTATTGAGAATTGTGTTAGGGTTAACCTTTTATCCTTAGGGCCAATTCTCTTAATTAAACCATTATCTTTGTTTTGAAAATAAATATAACCTATTTCTTTTCGATGTTTCACAAAGAGGCCCTTAATACAACTTATCATAAAAATGTAAGCAATGCATGTGATGATTGTGTTAAATCCGAAGGATGGAGATGCAATCAACGATTTATATCATGCATTTTTATTCATGTTTAATTTGATTTTTTTGAGATTGATTCAGTCCTTTCAAACTTTAGCAGCTGTTTTTTATATTCTTATTCTTCTAAATTTCTCTTTTGCCATTCAGTTGTTTGTCTTTCTTCTTACTTTGGGAATGTTGGACTCTTGGTAGACTCATTTGACTCTAGTTTGTCAAGAAATTACCTTCAAATTTTTTTTTCTTTCTTTTTGTTTTTAGGCAATCAATCAATTTTTCATTTCACTTTTTTAATTATTTATTTATTATATATTTATTATATTTTTTATGAACCTGCATTGATATTTTTCATCATCGTTACACTTTTTTTTTTTTTTTAGTGACACGTTGATCTATCATGAACATTATCAGTTATTATTCTAATTTTAAGTGACAGATGCAATGATTTCATACTCAAAGTTGAACATGAGATTTAGTTAATTATAGGGGTATTTGTTTTGATTTTAGAAAGAGAAAGATGAGCATTTAAAGCACAAAGAATAGGTAATTCAAAGATATTTTGAGAATCAAATATCAATTTTTTAAATAATGAATATTTGAACAACCTTGATCTACTCAGACTTGATCTTTTTCTAAAAACTCGTTACATTTGCAATTTTGCTATGTTTGATATCATACAACTGATCCTTGCCCCATATCCATAACTAATGGAATCTTGCCCTCAAAAGTCATTTCCTTTAATTCTGGCATCGATTCATCCAGTTGGGTTGCATCATATCGTTCTTTGAATGATTTTTTTTAGCTTTACTTTTATTTAAGCCGTCTTTTTAGGTTTTTAGCTTAAACGATCATTCTTTTGGTTCGGATCACCTTTTTCAAGTTTTCAATCTAAACCATTTCTTTTTTTTTTTTGTTTTTTTTAAAGGATTTTCTCCTAGCTCCACCTTCATTAAGCTACTTTTTTAGGTTTTTAGCTTAAATGATTATTTTTTTGATTTAGACCGCCATTTTTGGGTTTTCAATCTAAATCGTCTTTTTGTTTTTTTTGAAAGATTTCCTCATAGCTCCACCTTTATTTAAGCCACTCTTTTAGGTTATCAAGTTAAACAATTATTCTTTTGATTCAGACTGTCCTTTTCAGGTTTTCAATCTAAACTATTTTTTTTTTGAAAGATTTTCTGTTAACTCCACTATTTATTTAAGTTTTCCTTTCGGGTTTTCAGTTTAAACGATCATTCGTTTGATTTAAACCATCCTTTTCAAGTTTTCAATCTAAACCGTCTCTTTTTTTTGAAAAAATATTTTTTAATAGTGTTAGATTTGATAAGGTTTAGCAATCCATCACTATCTATTTTTGCAAAGATCTAAGTTTTGCCAAAGAATGCTTTCTTTATCACATATCGACCTTCCTAATTAGGTGTTCATTTTTCTCTACTGTCATGTTGAATCGACAAAATCCTTGTCAAAACCAATTCACCTTCGTGAAAGCACTGAAAGCACTGGGGTTGCATTTCTTGTCATATGCTCACATAATTCAATGTCCATGACTAATCATCGAGAGTCTTTTTTCTTTAATGAGGTTTAGTTGTTCAAAATAATCTCAAACCCAACCTGTTTCATCTGATTTTACCTTTCTTAAAACCCTTAGGGAAGGAATTTTCACTTCAATTAGTAAAATAGCCTACATACCATATACTAGTGAAAAAAGGGTAACCCTTGTGGAGGTTTGAATTGATGTTCTATAAGTATGTAAGGCAAAAAGTAACTTTTCATACTAGTCTTTATTTGTATCAGTCATCTTCCTTAATATTCTTTTAATGTTCTTGTTCGTAGCTTTTATTATGTCATTCATTTTTGAACGAAATAGTGCTAAATGATGATGCTTTATCTTGAATTATGTGTATAACTATTTCATCATTTTACTATTTAAGTTGCTAGCATTATCAGAGATAATTTTTTTTGAAGCCCATATCGACATATTATCTTCTTTTTATGAATTTGCACACCACTAATTGGGTAACCTAGCATATGAAGCCACTTCCATCCATTTTGTGAAGTAATCAATTATGACAAAGATAAAACGATGCCCATTTGTAGCTTTTAGCATTATAGGTCTGATCACATATATTCCTCACATAAAGAAAAGTCATAGCAGTGTTAGAACATGTAGCGGGACTGAAGGGAAATGAATCTTATCCGCATAAACTTGGCATTTATGACACTTTCGAGCATAACTGATGCAATCATTTTCTAATGTAGACTAGTAATAACCCACTATTGTAATCTATTTAGCCATCATATGCCCATTGGCATGTATTCCATAAATTGTTTCATACACTTCTTCAAGTATATTTAGTGCTTTAACAGCATCTACACACTTTAACAATACCTAATCTCGATTTTTTTTATACAGAATTTCTCCATCTTGTACAAATCCTGTTGCCAATCTTCAAATGATCCACTTATCATTCTTTGAGGCTCGCTCGGGATAATTTTAGCATTTGATATACTATACAATGTCATAATACCAAGGTCATCGATCCACTTTTTTTTTCACATTCGAACAGTGGGCTGGCAAATCTCTCATTTGTACTTTGATGGGTTATATTCTTGTATTGTCATTTAACTTAAAAATTGCTACCAAAGTAGCTAAGATATTGGCAATCTGACTTTCTTTTCGAGGAACATGCTGGAATTGGATCTCTTTGAATTGTTTTGTTAAGCTAGTTATGTGCCTTTAGTATAATACCAATTTTAGGTTTCTAGTCTCTCATTTACCCTTTAGTTGGTAAATTACTATGGCTGAATCCTCATATACTCTTTAACACCTCAATCTTTTTTTCGATGGCCATCAGTAAACCTATAGCACATGCTTCATACTCAGCAACATTGTTTGTGCAATTGAAATCCAACCTTGTAATGCAGGGTTAGTAATTTCCTTTTGGGAATATTAGCACTACCCCAATGTCATGCCCATTATATTCGATGCCCCATCAAAAAACATCTTTCATGATTTTTTACGGGTTCTTCATCTTTATCTAGCAAGATAGCCATTAAGTCTTCATCAAGAAATTCAAATTTCATAGGTGCATAATCTTCTATAGTTTGATCAACAAGAAAATCAGTTATTACACTCATTTTTATGGATTTTTGCATCACATACACAATATCATATTTTGAAAGTATAACCTACCATATCGCTATCCTGTCTGACAAGATGGTTTCTTGAAAATGTACTTGAGGAGATCCAACTTAGATTCAGTCAAGTAGTATGATAGAGCATGTATTGTCTAAGCCTATATATAGTCCAAGCTAAGGCATAACATATTTTTTCTATTCGGGAACACTTGGCTTCATACTTCATGAACTTTTTACTCAAATAGTAGAAGCATGCTCTTTCTTACTTGTTTCATCCCTTTGCCCTAGGATGCATTCCATCGATTTCTCTTGCACTATTAGATACAAAATCGAAGCACTGCCTACAATTGATGGTACCAACACCAGTGGGTTTGTCAAATACTGTTTAATCTTTTCAAAGATATTCTAACATTCTTCATCCCATTTACCTGGATTATTTTTAAGAAGCATTTTAAAAATTGATCATATTTCAAAGTAAGTTGAGATAAAAGTGAGACATGTAATTCAATTGCCCCAAAAAGCCTCTCACTTTTGTTTAAGTGCATGGCACTAACAACTCTTGGATGGCTTAAATCTTATTAAGGTCTACTTCTATACCTCTTTCATTAACTATAAATCCTAAAAACTTTCTAGATTTAACACCGAATATGCATTTGGTTGGGTTTAGCTTGAGCTGATATTTTTGTAACCTTTCAAAAAGTTTTCTGAGATTAGTTACATGATCTTTCTCTTCTTGAAACTTGGCTATCATATCATTAATATACACCTTTATTTCCTTATGCATCATATCATGAAAAAATGTGACCATCACTCTTTGTTATGTGGTACCGACATTCTTTAAATTAAAAGGCATGACTTTATAGCAAAATGTCTTCCATGTTGTCACAAATGTGTTTTTTTCTTCTATTCTCAGGCCATTTTGATCTAGTTATAGCAAAAAAATCCATCAATGAACAAAAATCTAGAGTGCCTAGCAATGTTATCCATAAGGGTATCAATATGAGATAATAGAAAATTATCCTTTGGACTAGCCTTGTTCAATTTTCTGTAGTCTACACACATCCAAACCTGTTTATCTTTTTTAGAAAATGGGACTATATTAGCTACCTATTTAGGGTACTTGGCTACTTTTAAAAAATTAGTGTCAAACTGCTTCTTCACTTCCTCTTTTATCTTTAGTAACATCTTTGGCTTTATGCATATTAACTTTTATTGTATTGGTTGGTACCTAGTTTTAGAGGCAATCTATGCTTAACAACATCTAAGCTAAGCCTAGACATATCTTGATAGGACCATGTAAATACATCAACTTATTCTTGTAATTAATCCACTCGCTTCTATTTTTCGATCGATGATAGTAAAGTACTGATCCTAACTTCTTTTTTATTCTCACCATCCCTTAAATTCAACATGTCAGTAGATTTTTGATGGGATTCTATAGCTTTCTTTTTTTGTTCCATCCATTTTAATAGATCCTGAGGTAAATTATAGTATTCTGAATCTACATCATTATCAAACTCGCTAATGTGACTCGAACTTTTAAAATCAAATCCGACGTTGTTATCTTGGTCATCCATAATGTTCATTATTTAAAGTGAAAATGAGTACAATTTCAAAGAAATATAGACGGATTTTGGTGAAAGCAAGAAAAACATGAATAAAAATAAAAAAAATGGAAAAGATGGTATATGTGAAATGTATGGCATTCATACTTTTATTAGGATAATGAAAGTAAACCTGTATATTTGACCTTTGTATGCTCTTGGGTAGAAGCAATTGAAATTTTTAGATTAAAAAGGTTCAAAAATAACTGAAATAATAAATCATTATTGGGTTTCCTAACCTAAAAAGAAAAAAAAAAACATCTTTTTATCTTGCATAATTTTGTCATTTGCTCTAATCTAAACTTGGGAAAAGGCTTCCTCCAATGTTATTACTAGTTCCCCCTTTTTAACCTCTGATGATCTAGGGTAGACATGCTCGCCTAAGTGCAATGTTTCATATAGATAAGGAAACACCATTTTTTCATCAATTGACTCTTACCTTTTAAAGTGTGCTATTCTCTTTTCTTGCTTCTTTAGCATCATATTCTTTTTATCAACAGTAGTATGCTTGTAACCTAAGCCCCATCTTTCTTTATTTTTACTTGTGCTTGGTGCCTTCTTGATCCTTTGCAAACCTTTTCCTAAGCTTCTCTTAACTTACCAATCTTTGTTGATAGTTTGTTTGATCATTATATCTGTAGTCTTCAATAATCGAGGAATAAGTATCTTTGACCTTTCTCTGACATAAATAGCATTTGCTACTTCAAAAGCTCTAAATGAGCATTCAATTGCCTCATCTGTAGCTTTGACATAAAAAGTGGTTAAGATTTTTATCACTAATAGATTTTCCTCACCATTTAGACATAAATAGCATTTGCTACTTCAAAAGCTCTAAATGAGCATTCAATTGCCTCATCTGTAGCTTCGACATAAAAAGTGGTTAAGATTTTTATCACTAATAGATTTTTCTCACCATTTAGACAAACTTGCTTCGCTTCAATAATGAATTTCACCTTCTGGTGCAAAAATAAAGGTACAACCCTAGTTGTATTAATCCAAAGTCTTTTGAGTAAACAACTATATGCAGGAGTTATATCTATCACCTAAAATGGGACATAAAAGGTATACGGACCAATCTATAATTGAATCTATATATCACTAATCACTTTTTTCATGCTCTATCGAAAGCCCTTACAATTATGTGATTGTTTCTTGTGTGAGAAGGGTTTATTGAAAGTTTTAATAATGTCATTAAAGGCATGACATTAATAGATGATCCATTGTCAATCAACACTTTGGCCACAGTATAGGTTTTGCACTTGACAGTAATATGCAAGGCTTTAACACTACCTTGCCCTTTTAGGGGTATTTCATCATCATTAAAAGCAGTAAAGTTAGGAGCTACAATATTTTTAACCATGTGATCTATTTTTTCAATAGAAATATTATGTTTTACATAAGCCTAGTAGCAAAACATTTTTGTGTGACTTTGAATTCAACAGTAATGATAATAAAGAAATGTGAGCTAACAGTTTATTTAGTTGGTCTACCACACTATACTCGTTATGCTTAATAATCTTTAAAAACTTACAGGCTTTTTTTTTTTATTCTGGCTTGTTGATCTGGACCTCCGGGCTTACCATCATTGAGAACTTTGACTTTCTCCTTTGACTTATTCTCTCACCTTATCTTTCTCTTTTTTGGCCTTTTTTAACATATTAAGAGTGTAACACTGACTACTACAAGTCATTCCTTCTATACCCGTTATGTTTATAGTATTCCTCATACTTGGATTATTTGTTATCATTTCAGGTTTTTGAATCATGACATCATAGTCATACTTTTATGAGACTACTTTATCAATCTAGTAAAGAAATAGACTGAGGACATAAATAGTCATTGGCATCCTATGAAAGGAAATAACCTTTTCAGCTACAGGTTTAAATTTTTCATCATAGTATACTGTGAGAGGTTTAGGGATAAGAGACTAGTCAAGATGCTCATTACTCATCATATTCACATTGATCTCATCGTATTCATCATAAAACTCTGATGGCCACATCCATCAAGGTTTGCAATGTTCGTTTAAAGGCTTCACATATTTGAATTGAATGTTCGACCATCCCTTTATGGTACTTACAAACTTGGTTGTCATCTTTATAGCTTCTACTGTCATTTGAAGATATCGATTGAATCATGCTTACCTCAGTCAAATAATTATATACTCGTTCAAAATGGGTCTTTACTTCATTCACGCATCTTTTAATCTTTACATGTTTTCCATCACCCATAACATTAATCTTCCCTTCGGTGTGATTTCGTAAAAGATTTCCACTGACATTTGGTTTGAATTTAGTATCAGAAGTTAAGAGCCCACAATTTATGAGACCTTGTACCTTATGTTTAAGTGCTATGTAATTTTCAAATAAGTGTCTTGCCACACCATAATGGTAATCACACTTGGCGTTAAGGTCATACCAATTTAGATATGATGGCTTTAATGGTACCACATAAACAGGAGCAATAAGGTGATCTCTCAATAGTTGAGAGTACAAGTCGGTGTAAAAAATATGAATTAGGTTAAATTAAGGTTTCTCTCGATTGATATTGTTTTATGGGTTTCTTTGGTTATTGGTTCTTTGGGTTGATTGGGTAACTGGTTGAGTGAGAGGTACAGGGGTATAATTAAGTGGTTGAAGGCTAAAGCTTAGCCTGTATGGTGGTTGTTAGGGTATTTAGTAATAATAAGGCTATTAAAAGATTTGGTTGGTAGTAGGATAATAAGGGGGTATAATGGGTTTGGGTTGTATGGAACAAAAGAACGACGTGGAGAATTTTCATAAGTGATTGTATATGTCTCATGCTCTTTCTTTTTTAGATTTGTTGTTTTCTTTTTGAGCCCTTCAATTTTGCCACTCTTGATGGCATTCTCTATCATTTCTCCTGAAATCACCATATCGAGAAATTCTTTATTGCATTTCCAACCTTATCATAGTATGGTGCTTTTAGTGTATTGACAAATAGCACCGTAACCTCCTTTTTAGTTAATTGTGACTGGACCTGGGTTGTGACATCTCACCATTGATGTGCATATTCTTTAAAGGTTTTTGTCTTCTTTTTCTCTATGTTCTATAAAGATAACCTATTAGGGGCTGTATCTAAGACATGTTTATATCAGGCAATGAATGTTTTGGCTAAGTCCTTTTATAAGTGGATTCAGCTTCAATCTAGTTGTACATATCATCTTGTCACTGATCTAGTTAAACTGTCTTAAAAACAATGTATCAAGAGCTTATCATTTTGAGTATAGCCCATTATATTTCGATAGAACATGGTAAGATGAGCAAAAGGATATTTTGTTTCATCATACTTCTCAAAATCTGAGGTTTTAAATTTAGTTGGGTTAACTAAGTTAGGTACCAAATTGAGCTCACTAGCATCAATAACACCATAGATATCGTTACCCTCACTGCTCTAAGCCTTTCTTCAAACTGGTTATACTTGTTTCATATTTTTGAGTTCACAACGGACTCTAACAGTTCCTGTAACTTGTCTTGTTCAATTAGATCAATAGGGGTTAATCCTAGGTTAGCATTCACATAGATCTATGGTTGACTAGCAGAGGGATTGATATAAGGGTAAGGTTGTACATTTGGCTGTTGCATATGTAAGCTATAAAAAGCTTGAACATGGGGAAAGGTAAACCTTGAAGGGTGTAGTGGTTCTTCCATACTATCTTCTTCCCCTAGTCTTGATGTACTAGTAATTCTCTTTTCTTTTAATGAACTGGATAGCAACTGCCTTAGTTCAGTTATTTACGCCTAAATACTTTGTTGAATCTCCATTACTCTTTCTTTTATTTCTTTAATACTTTGTTGAATCTCTATTACTCTTTCTTTTATTTCTTTTTGTGCCCTTTTAACTCTTTTAATCCTAGCTATGTTTTTTTTTTCCATGATTTGAGTTTGAGAACAAGTATTATTTTTATGCAAGATTGATTGACTTGTGTTCTTTAGCTTCGATATCCTTGAACTTTTGTTTATTAACCATGAATTAGAGTGCAAGATACAATATTATTATTATTAATCTTTGATTAAATTAAATTGTATGCATGGAATGAATGTAATGCAAATTAGGGCATTGTTTTGAATACATCTGAGCAAAAGAAACTTTCGTTGACTATAAGAGTCTTTGTACATCATTCGATTGTCTTTACATTAAAATTGTAAAAACATTTGACTTTAGCATATTGCTTACTACCCTCACACAGAAAGTTCAAAAATCTTTGACTGTAGCCTTAGGTCGGTATGATCTTCTGTTCAAGTGCTTTTGCTTTTTCAATCATTTGGCTTGTTTTTTGAACAGCTTTGTAAATTTAAGCAGTTAAATGTTCTATGTATTGTTACCTCCATAAGCTTTTTGCTCTTCACATTTCTTGGGCTCCTACGTCCATATTGTAAGTATGGGCCCATTCGTCTTCCCTTTTTTGCCATTCAATCAAAATCTTATCTATGTGATTTTGATTATTGACCAACTAAAGCTCCAAGCTCATTAATTTCTATTCTAAAGTTTTTTTCTCCTTTTGCAAATTAGAGTTCCGATTCTATTCCTTCTTTAATTCTACCTTTAGCTTATCATTTTCTTTTTAGCACTTGGCTATCTTTTCAGAGGCTCCCAAAAATTTTTCTTTCATGTGTGCTGTTCTTTGGTGAGTGCAAATATCACTTCCTTGTTTTCTTAAGCTCTATTCTTTTAATACTCCTTTATCTCTCTTAATTTTTCCATATCTTTCTTGGATCCCCTTAAAGGTCTAATGTCCAATCTCAATCTTTTATTTTCTTGATAAAGGTCTTGTAAATCTTTTTTCAATACCTTTCATTCTTTGGTTAACTTTTGTACTACATCATCTTTTATCATCAAATCATATCTCAATTGATTAACTTGATTTGTCATTGCCATATTCTTTTTCTCCAACTTCTTTATTTCAATCTCGAACTTTTGTTGGGAAACCTTAAAATTCGATAAAACCAACCTTGAAATAGGAGCAGACAATTTATATGAAACATCAGCTGGTCAAGGTTTAACTTTATTAACTCTTTTAATTCTCCATGTAAGATATCCTTTTGTAATATTATCTGTAAATCTAGCTTGGCTTAATCAGTTAATCTACTTCCATGTCTTAATGACTTCATAGACCTTTTTCATTTAACCAGGTGCCCCATAATCGAATTCGAGTGAACTGAGTCCATGAGTCATAGGGATGAATTACCGTGAGTCATATTATCTTTGAACCATAAGAGATGCATAACTCACTGCCTCCAATATTCCTAACAAAGGTACCCATGATTCATCTCCAAAACTATACAAAATGGTCATAGGAAGCATCTATGGTGCCTTCCATGTTACATTTTCACTAATAAGCTCTAGAAAGAATGACATCCATTGACCTTTTGTCTCATCCCTCTGCCACTCTTTGGCAACAAACTTCTTGATGGGAACAAAATGAATAGAGAATGGTCAAAATAATATCTTGTTGTTTTCCTAAAAGTGACTTCTAAGCCGAATTAAAAACAGCTGACCACATCCTATGAACCATCCTTTATCCTTCCTTTAACAAAAATTAAACGATCTAATAGTTTTTAGTAAAATAGTTGATGAAAGATTTATACCTTTATTCCATTGCTTGAAAAAGTTGACCACTGATGCTTCTATATGTCCTAATATTGTAGGGAATATCATTAACCCATACATGGTCAAGGCAAACACATCTAACCTCTAATCAATATGAATATGCTTATTTATATGCTCAAATAGAAAATTGATGGAATAATCTTAACCCCATTGTTTTCTGTCTTATGCTTGTCTATCTCTTCGACTCTTATTTGCATAATCTTGGCTAATTGCTTCTTATATCTGGTAGTCTTTTGCTCTTTCTAATAGATCTTGTCTTGATTAGCAGACTCTATCCAAAGTAAAGATGAATATTCTTCAATTGTGGGGCCAAGTCTTATTGGTTAAATATGAAACACCGATAAGATTGATCCCAAAATTGCATCATAACCTTAACTAGTGCCTCATCAATCTTTACTAACATGAGCAATGCCACATCCTCATATTTCTTTAAAAAAGACTCTTTCTTTTATGCTCTCTATTGTTGCCATATAAGTTCCAACTTGGCTACATCATTTTGATTTAAATCCATACGTACCAACTGTGGAAGTGTAGACATATAACAAACCCCTAAGCAATCTCCTTCTTTTTCTTGGGTGCTTTTTGACTGGTTTTTAACTTCTAAATAATTCTTGTTGGGGGTTGATGCTATTAATGGCTTCATGAGTGCTTTCTTTACTATCAATTGATCTAAAACAAATACCTCATCTAATACCTATATTATGCATGTAACAAATATTAAGGGTAAAAAAAATCAATAATGTTGATAAATAAATAAACAAATAAATAAATAAATAATCAAGCATAGCATATATCAGAGCAAATGATATATAGTGTCCTAGCTTTAGGTAATTTTCTCTAAAAAAGACGGCATAGCTTTATCCTAGGCTGGATCTTTAGGGTTCACAATATGCTGGGTTTGGATTTATATGTCTAGAGGTTCCCAGACTATTCCTCACATCATCGTTTATTATAAACTATTAAGGGCCCCCTAATCCTCATCCATTACAGGCTACTAACAAAAAAGGTTCAATCTGAGTAATAGTATTTCGCTAGCAAATGCAAAAGTTATCTCCTCACGAGACCATAACTACTTTACTTTCTCCTAAAAAAAATAGACCTCGGCTCTAGAACTCATACATGTAAGTGCATATGCAAAAGTGTGCAAAGTGACATATTGATCAAAATATCATAAATAAATCATAAGCACAAAATCAAAACAAAATAATAACTAACATCCAATTATTTTTATTTATTAACTTGTATATATATATTTTTGAAAAATTAAAATAAAGGGAATTAAATTAAATATTAAATAAAACCAATTAAATCCAACGACTATTAATTGCGCATAATTAAAAATTCTGGCTTGACTCTCAAATCCTAATGGAGTCACCCTGCTATCGTAATGTATCGATCTGGAGACCGATAGCTAGATGTAAAATATTTTAAAAATCGTTAAAAAAAATAGAGTCACCACCAATCCTTTTTAGGGTGTGATTGGTTACCAAAAAGTTTATTTTTTTAATAAAAACGGATTTAGAGCTTTATTAAAAAAGACAGTTTTGGTCTATGAAAACAAAATTAGGTTTAGGAGTCGGTTACGTGTGAGAAACGATTAATACCCCCACAACGCCCACAAAATTGGTATCGATTAATTATGCGCTATTTGTAATTTTGGATAAAAATGGTTTTCTATATGAAATTTTATTATAATTCCTTTTCTTTGTAAGAAATAAAATTAGTTTTTTTTTAAAAAAATTCTTTGTTTAGGAATATTAAGAAAATCTTTAAATTAAAGAAATACCTTCAAAATCTCTGACGTAAAAATAGAATTCAAAGATTGTCTTTCAATTTAAGATTTATCATAACATTTCTTCTAAAAATAATAAAATAACATTATTTGTAAATGATAATTATTGATGGTTCTCTAACATCTGGGCAGAGTACCAATCAATTATATTTTATAGAATGCTATTTTAATTTTATTTATTCGAAACTAAAATTTTAAGAAAACTTTTAGTATAAAAAAATGAAATATAATATAATTGATATTAAAAATCCTTAACTAGAGCAAACACACACACACACACACACACACACACATATATATATATATGCATTATAAATGAGGACATTAATTTAAAAATGAAACATATGCAAAATGATGATCAAGTGTAAATTCAAGAATTAGATTTTCAAATATAAAGAACCACATGGATTTTTTAACATCTAGGTAGAATTTAGGTGCAAATTTTTATACTTAAAAATCAATCTTATTATTCTTATTATTTTGTATTTTTTATAATCATGGTTTTAACAAAATGAATTTATTTTTCGAGCTATGGAAATGTATAAAAATTCTTAATGAAATAAACTTCCTAACATCTAAATTGCATTTGGGAACCTATTACTTCATAAAAGATTTTCACACAAAACTTTAGAAATTAAAAAAAAAACAAGTTTAGTTTTTTTTTTTTTTAAACTTTATGAACTTCCCAAAAAATCTCCAACATCTTGACAAACTTTCGGAGCAAGTTCATTTTTATAGTTATTCTAAAAATAATTAAAATTTTGTATAACTAATTATATATATATATTTAGCATAAAATTATTATTATTATTATTATTAGTAAAAATCTTCAAAGTGCAAATAACAACTAAAATGCATAAAATATATTCAAAGAACATAAGCATGTCAATTTAAAGGTTAATACATGCACATAAGGATTAGACATTCAAAACTTAACATAGTCCAAAAATAAACATGATTATAAGTTAAAAAATAATTATGCAAAAGGGTGCTTAAATATTCTTATACCCTATTTAAATTTTATTAGTATTTTATTATCCACCTTAGTATTATTATTATTTCTATTATTATATTTTTAAAACTTGCAATAAACATCATGCCAAGAAAAACTATGCAATGCATGTGAAACTACCCTACACCAAGAATGATAAGCAAATAAGATAATGGTGGGACCGTATAATACATGTGATATTTTCCCTATATCTATAAGTAATTCGTACACTATTGAATAGACAAAATCATGCAAGGAAGTTAAGTAAACAATAATCATGGAATACTTTTCAGTACATGTGAAACTTTCCCTACAAATGGCTTATTTTTGGTTCTTCCTAACCTTTATATAATTAGTAACCAAAATAAACCAAAATCAACCACATGCAAAATAAAAAAACAAAAAAAAAAATGATTGAATCTTTATGGCTTCTACAAAATCTCTTAAGTGAAACAAAGAGTTGGAAGAGAAAAAACTCAAACTTTGAACCTTTCTTTCATCTCCAAACCACTTATCACTTCTTGTTTTGAAAACCATTTTCTGTTAAAAAATCTTCTTTCTATGTCAAATGAGTGGGGCAATGTGAAATGACATCCAAACCGTAATTGCTCATGGGAAGCCAAGCAACATGGTTTAGTTATTCCAAGTTGATTTCCAAGTCTTTTATTTGTTTTAGCTTAGGTTAACTAAAAGCTCATCATGAAAGATGGAAAAGTAAAGACTTTAAAGTTGAGAAGCAATGGTGGAAGGCTTTGTAGAGTGAGCACAACTGCTGCTGCCACTAGAGGAAGTAGAATTTGTTCGGTGATTCTAGTAAATGTAGAAAGAGATGAAGCTTTTTTTCACTGACAACTATTTTGTAAAAAGTAAAAAACATGGAACATATAAAGCTCCCAACTTCATCAACGTACATGCCAAAGTCAACGTATGCAAGGAACAACCTTGAATACTTTACAGAAAATATAATGGCAGATGTAGAATGGTGTAACAACTAATGTATATAGGGGTAAACATATACCCTTATGTGACCATAGTCATAGACTGTCTTACCTCTTCTTTTTAAAACTTTTTTGGAAGTTGGTTTCTCTCTTTTTGTTTTTGTGAAAAGCTCTCACATTTCCCAAAACTTTCTCTTAAAAATCCTTCATTTTTTTTTTCTTTTACTTAGCTTTTCTCCCTTCTTTTTTTTTTTGTATTTAGCTCACTCTTTTCTCTTTTTTTTTGCTAGAAACCTTTTCTTTTTTGGTTCAACCATCCTTTTCTTTTTTTCTCTTTGGCAAACCCTACTTTTGTACCAAAAAAATTGGTGTTTTCCTCATAGTGAATATAAGCACTTGGATCAAGTAGCATTTAAAAGCCAAAGTTTCTTTCTTTCCTTTCTTTCAAAGAACAAACTTTAACCAATGCATCAAAATTTAAAGGAGATCTAATGGTCCACATTATTCATTGCAAATGTTGTATTTTTATTGCCTTTAAACCATGAAAAGACCATTTAACCCTTAGTACAAAATTTTTAGTATTTATGTCATTTTCTTAGAAATCAATGTTCTTATGCTCATTTTTGAGATTTTAAAATGCCAAAAATCATGAAATATTATAAAATTGAGATTTGGAAAGTTTTATAAAAATCTAAACTTGGGAAGGTCAAATTACGAAAATACCTTTATAGGGGTATTTTAGTAATTTTACATCTTGAGGTATTGCTATGATTTCAAATACATAAAAAATCATGAAATATTATGAAATTAGGATTTGAAAAGTTTTATGAAAATTTGAGCTTAAGAAAGGCAAATTATGAAAATATCCTTATAAGGATATTTTGATAATTTTACACTTTTTTCGGTACAATAAAAAATTTTAGTATTTTAAAAAATCACCAAATTTAATTTAAAATCACATTGATTTCACTTAGGTTTTGAATTTTGAGAATTTACTTGAGCTTTATCCATTTTGATGAAGTTATGCGTAATTTTGACTTTGACCAAATTTGACCCAAGTTAACTTTGGGTTTTTAAATGGACTAATTTATGGGCTCTTTATGGGTTGTAAATGATCCTTCTAAATGGTCTCAGTCCATGTTCATAAATGAACCCTGGGTTAATTATGTTGAAAATGTTCTGGACAAATTCGGTGTCTACAATTTAACATCATATGCTAATAAAATTTAGGCTATTAATTCCTTGGCATGATATGATCACATTTAGTTTTATGTAAAGCCGAATCTTATATAAAATTCTTTAAGTGAAATTTATGAATTTAAAAAAAATTAATAAAAATTTTAAATCAATAAATTGATAAGGTTTAATGTGAAAATTAATAATATATAAAAATTATTAAAAATATTATTTATAATTCAAATTTGATTGATATTTATTCAATAGTAAAAATTTTAACTTTTTTATTAAAAAAATCTGTTTAAAAAATTTATAAAAAATTATTAAATTTTTTTCAAATTTTACACACTTAAACTATGTAATGAGACATTTCAATCTATTAATTTTGATTCTTGATTTTAATTTTTATTTAATAATTTTTAATAAAAAGTTTTATATACTTCACTTAAGGAATGTCATCCAAGTTTTTTTTTATATTTAATTTAATTTAGTTTTTTTTTTAACTTTCAATTTTGTTTATTGAAACAATGTATTATTTAACAAAAGTCTCACATCCAAAATTCAAATATTCACATTCCAAAATTTTAGAGATTCACATCCAAGATTTCAAAAATTTTAAAGATGCACATCCAAAATTTTAAATATTTGGAATTAAAATTATTGGAGATTCATATGCAAGATTCAATGATTTTCATTCGAAACTCAAATATTCACATTTGAAAACCCAAAAATTGAAAATTTTTAGAGATTATGCTCAGAAGTCTTACAAATCATTTTCAACTTTGAAAATGTTCCTTTAAGAGAAAAGACTACACAACTTTAAAATTTTGAATGCTTTTTTTTATCTAAAAAAATAAAAAAAAATTTCCCTATTTGAGGATTGAAAGTCTTATATTGAAAAGCTTTCCTTATTCGAGAATGAAATTCTCAACCTCTAACCAAAGTCAAAATTTTATATGTAATGAATGTTATTATAATTATGCAAATGCCTTCTAAATGATACAAATACAACAATTTAGATTCTCACTAAACAATGCAAATGCATGGTTCAAACAATGATGCAAGTGTAACATTCAAAATAATGATCTGTATAGTCACCAAATTATGTAGATGCATAGTTCAAACAACAATGCAAAGGCAATGCAAGTAATGCAAATGTCATGAAATTTCAATTGCGGTAATAAGGTTCTCAAGACTCCACCATATCATATTTTTTCTTTTAGCTTTTCAAAACTAACAGTTTCACAAATTCCATCAACCGATCCATGTTACTTCCATCATCTAGTCACAACTTGTAGGTTATATTGACTAATCCATCACTATATTCATCACTTGATCATCACATTTGCCTTTTAAGATTATCTTCTTAGGCTTATTTCATTTTTTTTGCCCCTATTATATTAGATTTTTTTCAAAGTAATGAAAGAATCTTTTATAGACATTTGATTACATTTAAATTTTAACATTTTGTCATAACTTTTAAAGTCATTTTACAGTGCATATTTGCTTGTTTCTTGAGAAAATATGACAAAAATACTCCTAATTAAATATTCAATGTGTAGGTGAAAATATGGAAAAAGTGAAAAAAAAATCAATTTTGGAGTCGTTTTGGATGCATTTTGGTGTAAAAAGCCATAATTGGCCAAACCTAGTGTCAACATTGCTTAAAGGCCATAGTTGGGAGATTTTTTCTACCTTTTCTTCACTACTTCTTTCATTTATTTGAGCCTTAAATGAACTTCAATTCAAGTTTTAATCTTCATATTTTTCTTATTTAAATATTTTTTTAGCTCATTAGTGTTTTTTCACCTCTATAATAAAGTTGCATGAGCTAAAATAGATGTAATGGGAAAGGTGTAGTTTTGGAGCTTGCATTAAAGCTAGAAGTTTATAGATTTCTACGAGGCTAATTTTTGAAAATTAAATGGCTTTTTACTAAATATTGAAGATTAAATGGAAAAGGGATTGGCACCTAAAATTAGATACAATAAATGAAGAGAAGCAAACGAAGAAGCTTATGAAGTAATGGTAGCTACTTAGTTGGCAATTTGAAGGCTTCTAATTGGTCATAATTCTAACTTTTTAAAGCTCACAATATCAAAGAAAGAGATTTTGAAGTGATGTGAAGTGAAGTAAAGTGAAGAGAAGCAAATTAGGAAGCTTATGAAGTAAGATTGGATGACATAGAAATATCTAGCTTACATGGCACCCTAGCTGGCTATTTCTTATAATTTGATTAGTTGAAACATATCATCTTTGACCTATAAATAGAGGTAGTGGCTCACCAAGGAGAGAGAGATTAGAGAGTAGATTTTAAGATTTACATTTCTTGCATTTACTTTTCATGTACATTTTTTCTCAAGTAATTTCATCCTTGTTCTTCTAGAGGACTATTTGAAAGAAAATTCCTTTAAATTTTCCTACAAAATTTACATTTTTTGCAATTATTTTCATGCAATTTAAGAATAAAGCAATGCAATTTACTTTTCTTTAAGCTTTCTTGCACAAGTTCAAGCTTTTCCATTACTTTCTCAATGCTATTTGGCTATTTTAAGTATTGCACTACTTGTGGTTTTCACATAAGATCTCATTGAATTCTTGTGAGTTTTGATCTAAATATTTTTTAACAAAATTTCAATTCACAATACTACAAATATGAAAGTTTTTGTTGTCAAATTCCTTTTGCATTGTTTTTCTAAAAATCATAAAAAATTTGACTAGAAATCTAGCAACATAGGAGGCAACAGGCAGTGACAACAATTATGATAGCTTTTCTCCATGTTAGGCAGTTGGTTGATTCTTGATATCTTCTACACTTGTTGTTTTAGTTGTTTACTTCAAGTTTAATGATTCCTTACCTTTAAATTCATGCTTTCACATCTTGTTTGTTTAATTTTCTCCTAATTACTTTGTTTTTACCTTTTCCACACTTTATTTTTGTGGAAGTGAATTGAACTTGTAAATGCATTATTTTGTTTGATTTTTTTGTTAAATCTTGTAATAAACTTGTAGATCTAAGTTGCCCTCGCTCAATTTTAGTTCATTTGTGTAGATACCTACTTTGTCTGGTATCTGTTAATCTAATTATTATTATTATTATTATTATTATTATTATTTATTTATTTATTTATTTATTTTTCTTTTTTGATATCTTTTCTAATTTGCCGTCGCATTGTTAACCTTTAGCAGCCACCTTGACAATTGTCGGTAGCCACTCTAATAACTGGCCTAATTCTGGTAGCTAAAGTTCCACAAAATCTCAAAATTTCTAGAATTTTAATCTTCATTTGGCTCTATAAATAAAGCCACAAAGTGAACAACAAAAAAGGGAAAAGCCATCCAAAAAAGACCTTAAAAAAATGAAACTTAAAAAGGAAGAAAGGCTTTGTTGAACAAAAAAAAAAAATCTTTTTGTCAAAACCAAAACAAAAAAAATCAAATACCACAAACACCTACGAATCCACAGCCCCTGGAACTGGGGACTAATAGTTCTAAAAACATAAACCATAAAATAAAAAAAAAAAAATTTTAGTCGAATCTTCCAAGCCTAATTTGCATTGTTTGGAGCCAATTTTTGCAAAATCAAGCTCAGATCTGTATTGAAGGGGTTAAAAGGAATCGATAGGAGTTTTTTAGAGGTTTTTTAACAATTGATAATGGTGGCCAACTATGGTGACCGACGAATGACACGGCATATTGACACCGGATTTTAGGAGTAATGGCAGTTGGCTAGGGTTTAGAGGGAGAGTTTGAGAAAGAAAGAAGTTAGAAAGAGAGGGAATGACCTGACCTGGGGTTTGTGCATCCAACTCGCTCCCATGATAACTTTGATTAGTCCATTTGAACTGGTGTTGGGCTACCACAAACTGCAAACCACTTGTTGAATCGCCATTAAATCGCTGTTTTGATCAGTATTGACTAAGGGTATTTTAGGTATTTTTATCATAATTTTTTTATTTTCATTTTTTCTACTCAATTTTTATATTTTTCTATTATTTAATTATTTATATTTTTGTTATTTTTTTATAAACTTTTGATGGAAAAATAAAATAAATGGTAGAAAATATATAATAGTTTTAATTGACATTAATTTAAAATAATTGCTAAAGAATAAATTTAGGAAAATTTAAATTCTTAATTTTCTCTTAAATAATTTTAAAATAATAAATTGAAATAATGAAAATATAAAAAATAATGAAAAATAACTAAAATATGGTAAAAAAAAATAAAATTACAAGTGGTGATTTTTTTAAAAATATTTACGCAAAAGAATTTTCTAAAATATTCTAAATGTGTTAGAAATATTTTATAAATTTTCAAGCATAAAAAGAAATAAAAAAACATTATTAATAGAAATGAAATTATAAGTGGTAATTTTTTCATACAAAGAAAATTTCTAAAATATTTTAAAAGTGTTGAAAATATTTTAGAATTTTTATAAAAATAATAAGACTAACAATAATATTCATTTTGAATAAATAGAAAGAATTAAATAAATACGAAATAATAATAATAATAATAATAATAATAATAATAATAATAATAATAATAATAATAATAAGTGGTGATTCTTAAAAAAATATTTTTTCAAGAATTTTGTCAAAAATGTTGATAAGATTATTTGAAAATATTTTAAATAAAAATTAATAAATAGAAAATACTTAAATTGTCAAAATAAATAAAATTTTACAAGACGAAAAGTCACAAGTAGTGACTTTATCAAAATTTCTTAGGCAAAGTATTTTTCTCAAAATAGTTCGAAACTGTTAGAAATATTTTGAGAGTTTAACCAATAAAACTTTTATCTCAATCATAAAATAAACAATAAATAAATATTACAAGGTAAATTAAAATTTTCATTGATAAAAAAATTAAGAGGAAATCGCAAGTGATGATCTTTCTCAAAATTTTTAAAATCATACCATAAGTGTCAATATAAGGAAATCATAATTTACTAAAAAAAATTAAAATAAATCCAATGATGGAGTCTCTTCAACGAAATAAGTGATTTTTTTTAATACTCTTGAGGTAAGAAAATTTCTTAAGTTATGCCGAAAGTATAAAAAATAACTTAGAAAATTTTTAATATGCAAATAATAAAAATAAAAAATAAAAATGATAAAGTAATAAGTAAAAGACTATTTGAACAAGACTAATTTAGGACCATATAAGATTAATTGGTACTTTCTTTGAACGGCCGTTATAGGGGTGCTATAACCTTTCCCACACATAACTATACTCCTGAACACAACCTTAAATTCACAGATCAAAAGATAGGATTGGTGGTCAATCGCATCTCAACAAAAAAAATTGGTGATGACTTTTGACTTTTTTACGTCTGGTGATCGATCCCTAAACCGAAACGTTATAATAGTTTAGTGACTCCATTGAAGATTTAAAGAGTCAAACCAAAAATTGATTTTAAAATGATCCTAGGTCTTGGTTGAATAGTATAGTTTTCTTTATTCATTCATTTTATTGATTCATTTGACTGACTTCTCATTTATTTGTTTATTTATTTCTCTAAAAAGAATTTAAAAATATATTATGTTACACATTGCACATGCATATTATAACTTGAGCTCTAGACCCAGGCTTTGTCCTTCTTAGAAAGGGGTAGAATACCTATGCTCTCATGAGGTGTTAACTTTCGCAATGGCTAGTGAAATACTTTTATATAAATTGAATGCTTTTCGTTTATAGCTTGTCATGGGTGAGGATCGAAATGCCTTACTACTCTAGCATGGATGACAGTGAGGAACAATTTGGAAACCTTTAGCATGTTATCCTGCCTTAGCATATACATGACCTAGGAAGCCTACCTTAAGATAGAGCCATGATCACCAATAATTTAGAATTATCCTAAACACATAGAGACACATGAAGGAACAAGCCGTGATTGTTTAAACGTCTTATTATTTATCTCATGCATCATTACATTTTTATAACAGGGAGTTGTTTGCCACATATCAGTTTTGACAAAATGAATCTTGGTTACATCCATGAAAAGCTTAGAGTAGTTTTAATTCACATCGGCCTAACATGGTGCTTTAAAAATCATATAAGAATATATACAAAGTAAAGAAAAAGATTGTTTATTGATAGATTATGTGTCCATTTTTCACAAAAAGGTTCATCTTAATTTGAAGAAAAATGACCTTTCCAATTTAGCTTTGATTTGGGAATAATGGAACAGCATTATACGAGAAAAATTTTAGGAGAGATATGAAGCCTTAGCATTACTTCTCTTGGTAAAGGTGGATGAATAGCTTATTAGAGCCATGACGTGGTTTTGGGATCCTTCATATAAATGCTTCATGTTCAATGAAGTGGATATAGTACCCATAATTAAAGAGTATTTCACATTGCTTCACCTATACCCTTCATGTCATGATAAAGTTTATCTATGAAACAAAAGAATAGGCTATTGTAAAAAGCTTGCTATGATGATGAAAATCAATGTGGAAGAGGTGGACAAACATGTTAAAGGAAAATGAGAGAATGTATATATTCCTTAGGATTTCTTACAAAGTCACATCATCAAAACTATAGATGATAAGTGACGTATAACTTTATTTGCTTTAGCTTTTATAGGCTAGTGGTGTTCCCAAAAGGACTTGGATATATAGACATTGTAGTGGTGGATTTCTTAGAGCAAATAGAGAACAATGTTAATTTGACACCACTTATACTGGTAAAAACCATCAGATCCTTGAATTTTTTTCAACAAAAAAGAAATGGCCATTTTATAAGGTGCATACAACTCTTATATGCGTGGATGAAGAGTCACTTTGAAGCCAAAGAAGATAAATTCCATAAATCTTATATCGCCTCTAGCATTCTTTTGATGGAATTTTGTGAAATCAAATGGCCGAAATTGAACTTTGAGAAATAGTGGATATCCTATTTATGAATTTTGAGAAGCCAACAAGTGGTGTGAAGGGTGCCCTGGATGCCATATGATTCAGGACTTCATAGCTGTAGAGACAAACCTTAGGTTCCACTTTTAAGCTTCTAGGGTGTTGCCAGTTATGCTCCACTAATGGTACTGAGACAGTTTAAATATCAACAGTTTGTTCAATGATACATGGACTTAATTAGTGAGGCTTTACATACGATGAATCATATTCCATAAAGATGGTAAGTGAGATTGTCCAGGCATGGAAACAAGCAAAAAGAATGATTGAGGTAGGCATACCAACAAGATCATCCTAAAATATTCTGTATGGCGCACTAGGTGGGCTAAAGATGTTGTGATTTTAGATGAAGCTAATTCAAGTAGCTTATCTAGTCCAGTTTCTCCAAAGCCTCGAGATTTATTGCTAGAAGTAGAAATTGGAAAGTGAAAATTGGAAGAAGAAAAAGAACAATTGAAACATAAAAACAAAAAGCTTAAAAAAAAAATGGAGAAAAGTATGCAGTAGTAAGAAAAAAAAATTCAACAGATTAATTAGGATAGAGATGGATGGAAGAATTTATTTGTTGATTTAAATAAAGCACATTCATCTACCACTTCTGAACTAGCTCGACTTTTAAAAAAGAATGAATAGTTGCAAGCAAAAATACAAGAAAAGGAATATGTATTCTAAAAAATTCAAACATATAAATTGATGCTTCAGAAGGTTGGTAATGAGGTTAGAGCTCAAGTTTCCATTCTAGAAGAAGAATGCCAAGAATACCTTCATAGAGGAGAATAGTGGAAGAACGTATACATGGCAAAACAAGAACATTTGAAGCACTTGTTTGAACAGATTGGTATGGCTTCACATAAGGCTATAGAAATGGAGTACAAGGTTAAAGAATTAAAGATAAGAGTACAACCAATTGGGACACACGGCCTGAATCTGCTAAACTTTTTTGATGAGGCACATGATCAATATCAGCAGATAAAGAAGTTCCTTTGATAGGTAGCAGACTTTGAGCTTTTATAGATATAACTTTGGATAAGTAATAAGAACTATTTGTTATTAATTAATGTGTGACAAATTCTCCTTAATGCATCATTTTATTTATTTTTGTCTATTTTCTATTCATGCATTCATTCATACACTTATTTGAATAAACATCAAAATATAATATCTTAATTCACAATAATAGTGATAATAGAGGATCAAGAATAGCTCATCCACCAAAAATTTTAATTTAACCTACTCATCATTCATACAATACCAAGGCTTAAACAAGAATCATGGAACAAGAACAAGTTAATCGGATGGATAAGATTGAAAAAGCATAAGATAAGATAAAAAAGCAATTTAATATGGTGATGGAAATGATGAGAAAGATGGATAAAGAAAATGAAGTGGTTAGAGAAGAAGTTGATTAAGAAGCTCACCAATAAAAGATGATAAAGATCTTTCATATCCGTCGAGTTTTACTCCACATCGAGCTCAGACCTTTCAAAGAGCACAACCATAAGCAACACTATTTATTAGAGGGTACCTTTATGTCTATCCTAGTATATCTATAACAATTGGACCTACCCAATTTTAGGGGCAAGCTGTTCCTACTTCAAGAATGAAATCTTCATATTCGATTCAAGTACTAGATTTGGATGATCCTAATGAGATAGAAAGGCTAGGACTGCTAGCATATAAGATAATGAAAGACTTAAGTTCCCAGCAAAAGATAAAATTGTTAGAAAAAAAACTTAAAGTTACAAAAAGAATGGATTTTTATGACTCTATAGAAGCGGTTGAGCTTTGTTTGGTTCTAGATATGGTCATCCCACCTAAATTCAAAGTCCTGAAGTTTAAAAAGTATGTTGAGACTAAATGTCTTTTGACCCATGTGACCATGTATTGCCAAAAAATGGCTTTGTATGCTTACTATAAAAAATTACTGATGCACATATTATAGGATAGCCTTACAAGTTTTACAGTTAAATGGTATGTTTAATTAGATAAAACTCATATTCATTCTTGAAAATAGCTTATGAAAGAATTTTTTTACTCAATACTGGTATGTTATAGATATAACTCTAGATCGTTTATCTCTAAAAAACATGAAAAAGAAAGCAACTGAGAGCTTTAAAGAATATACGTAAAGGTGAAGAGATGTGGTTGCATAGGTACAGCTTCTCTTTACTAAAAAGGAACAATTGTCCTGTTTATCAATACCCTGAAAAGCACTATGTTATGAAAGATTGATAAAAATGCAACCAATAATTTTACAGACATGGTGATCTTAGGCAAGATTATTAAGAATGTCATAAAAAATGGCAAACTTGATGCAGGAGAAGCAAGTGGTGCAAAGAGAGGGGGAGCACTAAAAAAAAAAAAGAAAATGAAGCTTTAGTAGTGACCTATATGGGACAACAAATAAGAGGTTTCACTCTTACCCCATACCAATGTACCAAACCCATTACTTTTACATAAATAATGTGACATCATCCCTTATCTTTATTAGCCAGTCTAACAATTAGCTTATCCACCTCTTTTTCAGTCATATTTTCAAACACCATTTATATGTACAACTATCCAACTAAACCATTATACCAGAATAGAGACCCAACCAAGGTGTGGTCCAAAATCCTTTAGAAATATTCAAGAAAAAGTTATTGTTAACCCTATCCCATGACATACACCAACCTATTCCCTCAGCTTATGAAGAATCATTTATTAGTATCTGTTCTTTAAGAACCATTGAAAGATCCATATCCCAAATGGTGAGAACCAAATGCACATTATGATTATCATTATGGAAATACAAGCCATTTTATAGAGAACTACATGCTTTAAAGCGTAAGATGCAAGAGCTAATCAAGGAATGAGTGTTAAACTTTGATACCAACCAACGATAGGCCTTATATATTAATGAAAATCTTTTACCAAATCATACTAGACCAACAATAGATGCTTTGACTAATGGTCAAGAATGCTATGTTAAAAAGAGGATAAATGAAGTCAAAACTCTGATGGCTAAAGTTTTTAAAGTTTCAATCAAGGCTGATATGCTAAAACCAATAGAGCCTTAAAATTGCCATGAGATGATAGGCCATAGTATCGAGGCAATTTTAATATCTCTTGATAGATATTATTATCTCATCATAGTTAGATTAAATTTCAATTACTTAAATAATGTGGCTGAATACAAAGCTTGTCTTATGGGTTTGCAAGCATTAATTGAAAAGAATATTAAAGTGTTAGATGTATTTGGAGATTTAGCTATGGTTATATATAAGTTACAAGAAGAGTGGGAAATAAGAGACTCGAAGTTGATTCCATACCATGAACATATCTTTAAACTGGTTAACAATTTGAAAAAATTCAATTTGAGCATCTACTTAGAGAAGAGAACCAAATTGCTGATGCATGGCTACTTTGGCTACAATGATCAAAATAGATGTGAATATTGAGATCCAAACCATTAAGTTAGAGGTGAAAAAACCAACACATTACTCAAAAATTGAAGAAAAAGTTGATAGGAAGCTATGATATCGTGATATTCTTCAATACATCAAAAGTCAGTAATACATGCATCATGTAATAGAAAATGATAAAAAGATCTTAAAAGGTTGGCTATAAGTTTTTTCATTGATGGGGATATCCTTTATAAACAAAGTCGAGATCAAGTACTTTTAAGATGTGTAGATGCAGTTAAAGCAAAGATGATTCTTGAAAAAGTACATGATAAGATTTGTAAGGTACATACAAATGGTCAAATGATGGCTAGACAAATTATGAGGGCTGGCTATTATTGGTTGACAATGAAAAATGACTGTATTGATTATGCTAAAAGATGTCATAAGTGTCAAATTTATGCTGATAAGATTCACACTTTTCCATTAGCTTTACATGTTTTAGCACCTTCATGGCCATTCTTTATGTGGGGCATGGATATCATTGGTCTTATCACCCCGAAAGTTTCAAATGGATATAGATTCATTTTTGTGATAATTGATTATTTTATGAAATAGGTAAAAGCTACATCGTATGCTAGCGTAACTTGATCGGTGATATATAAGTTCATAAAAAGGGAAATAATATACAGATATGGACTTATAAAGAGGATTATTTTTTACAATGCCAAAAACTTGAATAGCAAAATGATGAAAGAAGTGTACACTTAGTTCAAGATCCATCATCATAATTTGACACCATATCGTCCGAAGATGAATAGGGCGGTAGAGGCTACAAATAAAAAGATCAAGAGAATCTTGAAAAAATGAATGATACTTATAAAGATTGACAGAAAAAGTTACCTTTTGTCTTGTATGCTTACAGAACATCAATCAGAACCCCTATTAGGGCCACCCTATTTTCATTGGTCTGTGGATGGAAACTATGCTAGTAGTTGAAGTGAAAATTCTCTCATTAAGAGTTCTAATGGAAGTTAGATTAAAAATAGCTGAATGGGGTTGAAAATCACTACAAATAGCTAAACCTTATTGAATAGAAAAAACTAATAGCACTTTGCCATTGACAACTATA
Source organism: Durio zibethinus (assembly GCF_047325235.1). Taxonomy (NCBI): domain Eukaryota; kingdom Viridiplantae; phylum Streptophyta; class Magnoliopsida; order Malvales; family Malvaceae; genus Durio; species Durio zibethinus. Next base: position 19,001,571 of record NC_143177.1, read on the forward strand.
TCAAAAGAGACTGATGAGAGCAAATGATAAGAAAATTCACCAATGTTGCTTTCGAGAAGAAGATTTAGTGTTGAAAAGGATCTTTCCAAATGAACATGACATTGAGAAAAATGGACACCAAATTGGAAATGTCCATATGTGGTAAAGATAGCTTTTTCTAGTAGGGCATTGATTTTGGCAAAAATAGACAATAATGATTTACCTAATTTGATAAACTCGGATACTATAAAACAATACTTTGCTTGAAAAAAAAAGAAAGAGAGAAAAATAGACATATCTAAGTTGAAAACTTAAAAAGGTGGCTTGGATATAAAGGAGAGACAGCATCATGAGATGATATCACAACACAGGGGCAAATGTGGTTTGCCGAGCTCTAAAAGATCAAGGATGTCATCTAATTGTGTTTTGAAAAAAGAATCTAGGAACAACTTGTTCATGATTATCTTGTAATCATTCTTTGGGATGCTTTTGTTCCCTCATAAACTCTTTTATTAATACACTTTGATGAAATGTGTTCCCTCTTCTTTGAAAAATAAAATATATCCATTCTTTTATCTCATTTACTATCCTTGTCCACCCTACAAATAAATAAGAGAAATGTGTGATGCATTTTATTTGACTTAAGTTTAAAATGACAAAAAAATTAACCAATAATATGGAAGATCCCAATATTACTTTTTAAAAGTTAATAAAAGGAGGTAAAAAATGACAAGAAATGCATGACAAGACATTGATTTATAAAAAGAAGAAAAAGTATTGTTGAAAAAAATGTGATAATTAGATGTCAAGGATAAGTTGGTTTAATGGCAATTGTTGAAAATTTTGGTGACCAAAGTAGAAAAGGTAAGAGATTCTAAGAACCTTATACCACAATTTGAAGTGAACAATTTGTTTGCATTACATGCATTTCATTTAAAACATTTGGTACATGCATCCATGAAAGGTTAAGATCATAAGTTATAGTAAGAACAAAGATTTTTCTTTCCCTAAATAGATTTTTGGCCTTTGAAAAAGGAGAATGATCCAATAAAAGGCTTTAATCCTTAAAAGAGAGGAATTACCTTTTTCAAAGATGATATTTCAGTTTCAAGAATATTTTAAATTTTTGATAGTTGTGGAGCCTCTTTTTAAGGAGCTTTTTAAAGTTATTGAGCCTATGCTTAGAGAATTATTCATTATCAAGATTTATAAGTCCTCGGGGTAGAATATTTCAAATTTTCAAAAGTCATTAACCTTTTACTTAAATGAGCATTTTAAATTTTTAAAAATTGTCAAGCCTCTCCTTATATGAGCTTTTTAAATTTTTAAAAGTCATTAAGCCTCTACTTAGAAGAGTCTTTTAAACTTTCAAAAGTTGTTGAGCCTCTACTTAGATGAGCCTTTTAAATTTTCAAAATTGATGAGCCTTTACTTAGAGAAGTCTTTTAAACTTTTAAAAGTTATTGAGCCTCTACTTAGAGGAGCCTTTTAAATCTTCAAAAGTTATCAAGCTTTACTTAGATGAGCCTTTTAAATTTTCAAAAGTCATGGAGCTGTTCTTAGAAGAGCTTTTTAAATTATGAAAAGTCACTAAGCATTTATTTACAGGAGCCTTTTAAATTTTTAAAATTGTTGAGCCTCTACTTAGGTGAATCTTTTAAACTTTCAAAAGTTATCAAGCCTTTACTCAAAAATACCTTTTAAATTTTCAAATTTGTTGAGCCTTTACTCAAAGGAACCTTTTAAATTTACAAAATTGTTGAACCTCTATTTAGAGAAGTATTTTAAATTTTCAAAAGTTATTGAATCTCTAGTCAGATGAGCCTTTTAAATTTACAAAATTGTTAAAAATCTACTTAGAGCAGTTCTTTAAATTTTCAAAAGTTATAAAGCCTCTGCTTAGATGAACCATTCAAATTTTTAAAATAAAAAATAAAAAAAAATTTAATGAACTTTTGCTCGAAGGAGTAAAAAAAAACACAAAAAAAGAGAAAAATATTATGTTTAATGTTTTATCTTTTATATGTGTTTGCTTGAACAAATTGGTTATTTTTTTATCTTTGCTTTATTTTTGATTCTCATAAATAGGCAAAGAGGGACAGTTGTAGATACCTATTTTTTCAAGTATCTGCTAATCTAAATGTTATTGTTGTTGTTGTTGTTATTATTATTATTATTTTTTGGTATCTTTTTCTATTTGTCACCTCACTGCTAGCCGTCGGCAACCACTTTGACAATGGCCGATAACCATTCTGATAGTTGGTCTAATTTTAGGTAACCAAAGTTTCACAAAATCCTTGATTTTTTGATATTTAAATCTTCATTTGGCTCTATAAATAGGCCACAAAATGAACAAAAAAGAAGGGAAAAGCTAAAAAAACCCTAAAATAACCTAGAAAAGGAGAAACCTTGCAAAAAAAAAATGCACTACCCAACAAAAAACCAAAAAAAAATCTTTTTGTCAAAATCGAAACAAAAAAAAAGCAAACACCACAAACACCTAAGAATCCATAGCCCATGAAAATGGAGACCAATAGCTCCAAAAACATAAACCACAATGTTTAAAAAAAAATCATTTTGACTGAATCTTCCAGGCCTGATTTGTGTTGTTTGGAGCCATTTCTCACAAAACTAGGCTTAGAATTGTGTTAAGGGGGTTGAAAAATTGATAGGAGTTTTTTAGAGATTTTTCAGCAACTAACAACTGTGACCAACAATGGCAACCAATAAACATCACAATGCATCGATGTTGGATTCTAGGAGTAATGACGTTCAGTTGTGGTTTAAAGAGAAAGAGTCTGAGAAAGAGAAAAAAGTTAGAGCAAAGAATAAGAAGAAAGAAAATGAAATAAAAAAAAGGGTTTTTATAGCAAAAAAAAAAAAAAAAACAAAAAGCAAAACAATGCCGTTTAAAGGAGAAAGAAAGAAAAAAAAAATCAAATGATGTCATTTTGCTAAAAAGATCTGTATGCTAACCGGTGACCAAACTCGAGGTTTGTGCATCTAACCCGTTCTCCTACTGACTTTGATAGGTCCATTTGAATTGGTGTTGGACTACCACAAATCGGGAACCATCTGTTGAACCACCACTGAATCGTTAGTTTGACCAATATTGACTAGGGTATTTTAGGTATTTTTATCATAATTTTTTTTATTTTTTATTTTTTTGCTTATTTATTATATATTTTTATTATTTTATTATTTATTATTTTTTTTTATTTTTGCATAAACTTTTGATAAAAAAACAAAATAAATGGTAGAAAATATATAATAGTTTTACTTGAAATTAATTTAAAATAATTACTAAAGAATAAATTTTGAAAAATTCAAAATTTTAATTTTCTCTTAAATAATTTTAAAATAATAAAATGAAATAATTAAAATTAAAATTTTAATAAACATAATAAAGAAAAATATAAATAAAACAATATTGAAAAATAAATAAAATATGAGAAAATAAAAAATAAAATTACAAGTGGTAATTTTGTTAAAAATATTTACACAAAGGAATTTTCTAAAATATTCTAAAAATATTAGAAGTATTTTAAAAATTTTCGAGCATAAAAAAAAACATTATTAATAAAAATGAAATTATAAGTGGCAATTTTTTCAAACAAAGAAAATTTCTAAAATATTTCAAAAGTATTAAAAGTATTTTAGAATTTTTTATAAAAAAATAATAATAACAATAATATTCATTTCGAATAAATAGCAAGAATTAAATAAATACAAAATAATAATAATAATAATAATAATAATAATAATAATAATAATAATAATAATAATAATAATATCATAAGTGGTGATTCTTAAAAAAAAAATTTCAAAATTTAACCAAAAGTGTTGGTAAGATTATTTGAAAATCTTTGTAATAAAAATTAATAAAATATAAAATACTTAAATTGTAAAATAAATATAATTTTATAAGAATAAAAGTCATGAGTAGTGACTTTATTAAAATTTCTTAGGCAAAGTATTTTTCTCAAAATAGTCCAAAAGTGTTGAAAACATTTTGAGAGTTTAACCAATAAAACTTTTATCTTAATCATAAAATAAATAATAAATAAATATTACAAAGTAAATTAAAATTTTTATCGATAATAAAATTAAGAAGGAATCACAAGTGGTGATTTTCCTTCAAATTTTAAAATCATACTATAAGTGTCGGTAAAAAAGAAATCATAATCTACTTAAAAAATATTAAAATAAATCCAACGACGAAGTTTCTTCAACAAAATAAATGATTTTTTTGAATACTCTTGATGTGAGAAAATTTTTTAAGTTATACCGAAAGTATTAGAAATAACTTAGAAAATTTTCAATATTCAAATAATAAAAATAAAAAATAAAAATGATAAAGTAATAAGCAAAAGACTATTTGAACAAGACCAATTTAGGATCATATAAGATTAATCGGTATCGTCTTCTGATGGCCGTTGTAGGGGTGTTATAAACTTCCCTACATGTAATCGTACTCTTGAACATAACCTCAAATTCGTAGACTAAAAGATAGGATTGGTAACTAATTGCACCTCAACAAAAAAGATTGGTGATGACTCTTGACTTTTTTACATTTAGTGATTGAGTTCCTGAACTGATACGTTATGATAATTTGCACTATAGGATTGTAGATCCAAATTTTCATTTTGAATTTGTTGCATTTCTAGATTTTGAAATTAGTTTCAATTTTTCATGATTCCAACCTTTCCTTGTGATTTTTCTTGTGTAAGGTCACTTCAATTGTGTTTTGATTTATGTTCCACTATTGTTTTTACATTCAAGATTCTATTTAGATTAATTTCATGAAGGATTAGATGTGCATTTCATTTGGAAGTTAAGAGTTCGTTAGGTTTTAGTTAAGAGGTAGTTTTGATTATGTGCAAGTTTCTTGTTTTGAACTCTTACCTACTTTTTGGTTGTTGTTTATCTTCCTAATTTATGTTCAATAGTTTAGATTTACTTTTCAATGATGTTAGAATTAATTCAATGTAATTTAACTACTATTTTTCTTAAGTTTTCAAGTATGCGTTCCTTGTATTTGTTAATCTTGTTTTTGATTACGTGCCCTTCTATTCTTTGTTTTTACTACCTTATTGAAGCTAGCTTAGTAATGTTTCTTATAATAGAATGAATTAACTTTTGATAGAGTGTGGCAATAATAGCTACTTACCTGGACTTCTTAGCTAATTTTCATTGGAACGATATCTTGACTTTGGTCACTATTTTTATTTGAATGACAAAAATCACCAATCAACATTATCATTTATTTATTCATTATCATTTCCATTCATGACAAATATAATGCAATTATACATTTCCTCAATTTATTCTAGAAGATGCAAGAATGAGAGAGAAAAAGGCATATTGAAAGAAAGGGATACTTAATACAAGAAAGAGTCTAGTAAAGAATAAATAGGCAAAGGAACAAATTCAAAGCATATCACTAGGATAAGTGTTTGAATGATATAACCATGTCCAAATAATGAGTATTTAGATAATTTTTAACATTTATCCAGAATTTTTAAAAAACTCATTCCATTGAATTTTCAAATCATTTTGAGCTCATTGAATCTTACCCTAGTTTAGCAAGACTTTCTACCAAACTACTTTTTTTGTTTTCAATTCAAAATTTTTTTACCCAAATTGCCCTTTCAAGTTTTTAGTTTGTGTTTTCCTTTTTTCTTTTTTCTTTTTTTTTTTTTTTTCATTTTTCACATTTTTTTATTTTTTTTCTTTTCTTCTTCTTATTTATTTTCACTTAATCCATTATTGATATCTCTCATACATTTTAAATCAAACTCTAGAATATGAGAACAAATTAAAATCTCATTATTCCTTACTAGCATGCTTTAGCTCAGTATATGATTATTCAATTCAAGTATTCACATTTAATCAAAATGGACTTCTAAGGCATATAACGTAGGCTATGGTGAGGGGTCATGAAAAAATGGATAAAATAAGCTCAAAACATATGTTAGGTTCAAACAAAAGGATTATTTCTCATCATGCAAAGTGACTTGGCACTTTGCCTTAATCTTTGTTATTTCATTTTTCATTTGCACGTTCCATCTTTTCTTATTCAATATTCACTTACAAAATGAATTTTTTTGTACCTTGCCCCTCATGTCATTTTGGCATTTGCTTTTCTTTTCATATAAGGGTTTTTTTTGTTTTTTACTTATTATATTTGAGACCTTTTATGACTTTTTGCTTTTTTTTTTCAAAATAGGTCATTTCCTAAAATTTGCCCCCTAACATAGTTAGTGATATTTGGTTGAGGTTCTTTTAAAAAGACATAAAAAGCTTAAAAGGGGTAGCAATAAATGATTTCATATTTATGAATAGTAAAAGAAAAATTTTCATTTTTCACATCAAATATGAATTATTTCTTTAAAAACCATCTCTTGAATGAAAATAGATTGGTGGATGCTTTCAAGATAGGTCTATTTTCTTTTTTCATGAATGATATCTACTTTTTTTTACACAACTTGCTTTTTTTGCTTAAATAATCTCCACGAATCAAGCTCATCAATATTAATGAGTTTCCTAAATTAAATTTCAAAATTATTGTTATCATTATTTAAACATTCATCATTTAGAATTTGAGAATGGGAATAAAAAAGGATATGGGAAATATTAAAGCATAGAATATAGTTTGAATGGAAGAGAAAATATAATGAGATGCATAATACTTGCCTTTTTTATTAAAATGATAAAAAATAAAATCTTATTATATAAAAGAAATTCTAACATTACTCTACAAGAAATTCTAAAATGACAAATAGCTTCCAACCAACCTTAACTTTCTTACCAAAATTATGCCCTTTTTTTGTGATCGGACAAAGGACTAACATTCAACCCCTCTAATTCATCGAAGCTTACCAAGCCTGCATAGATCAAATTTTGCACCTTATGCTTGAAAGCAGGATAATTTTCTATAAAATGACCCACGTTCCCTTTATAATAATCACACATGGCATTAGCGTCATACATTTGGGATAGAGTGGTTTCAATGGTTCCAAATATATTAGAGATACACTACAATAGTTAAGGGTTTTAGTGACAAATTTTTTGTGACCATAAGCAATTTCGTAACAAATATTAGGTTTATTGTGACAAAATTTTTGTGTGACATTATTGTCATAAGTAATTGTGACGCATTGTTATTTGGTCACTATTATAATAGTAATTGTGATAGTTTAAGTTTCTTTACAATTAAATCATCACTATAATAATATTTTTTGACTTAAAATAAATTGTCACTAATAAGATATAAAAATTGGTGCCACTTGATTTTTGGAAGGAAATAATACACTAATGACAACATGTAAAGTGGTAACTATTTTTTAACATTACTGTGACAACAAAATTTATTTGTCATTTCATAATTTACTATTTGTTATAACAAATTTTGTCACAATTAATTATAACAAATTAATATAAACTACATCTCATCACAATAATTCATTTACTATTGTGACAATTGAAATTGTCATTATTGTGAAAATTATAATGACTACAAACTAATTTGTCACTATTTATATTGACCAAATTAAAAAATTAATTTTTATTGCAATAATAATTTGTATATGAACAAATGTATTTTTTATTACAATAACAATTATAGTGACTAGAAACTAGTTGTTGCCTAATTGATTTTTTAAAATATTTTATATAAAATTTTTGTCATATTCATAATTCCTTTTCACAATCATTGCCTAATTAATTGTTTTAAATTTTTATGCAATGATAAAAAAATTGTTATGAAATCTTTAAAATTTTCATTATAAGTATGATGTGACCATATACATTATCACTAAAATTTCATTGTCATTATAAGTTTTACTGACTAAATTGTAAGCTTTTAGTGACCATTTTCATTATCGCTAAAATTTCATTTTCTTTTAGTGATACGAGGTTATTCTTAACTAGTTTCGAGAATAGCTTAGTATATGTTATGGAGATAAGATAAATGTGAACTTTCCCTTGGTTATTCTTAAATTTTCTCAAACCACTTACTTGATTGTCAAGCCTTGAAATTGGTATAGTGATAGAACTAGGCCCATATGCAAGTGTTTGAAAGATTCGTTGGTAAGTGAGTGCCTGAGCTAGTTGTGGAACAGGTTGGTAAAGGGCTTGTGCAATACCATTAATTGTAGGGTAGTAAGTAGGATAAATCGATTGTGGAAACAGAGCAAAACTTTTGAGCTATTGCCTTTCTAAACTCACAACTTGGGCTTCAATTTTTTTCCTTTTGGGCATCCCACCTTTTTTTGTATTGTGATCTCTCTTTCCTTAAGCTTGCCATTCTTGATGGCATTTTCAATAATCTCCCATGAGATCCTCATGTCAAAAAAATGCTTTGTTGCATTCTCTATCATTTTATCATAGTAAGGTGCCTTTAGAGTATTGATAAATAGTATCATGATCTCTTTCTTAATTAGAAGTGGTTGAACTTAAGCAATCATGCCCTCTATCTTTAGGCATATTTTTTAAATGATTTTGTCATCTTCTTCTTTATGCTCTATAAAGAAAGGCGATCAGGAGTCAAGTTTATGATTTGGCACTATTGTGCAATGAATGCTCGAACAAGTTCTTTCCATAAAGTAATGCAAGTTTTGTCTAGCTGGATATACCACCTAGCAATAGAGCTAGTAAGGTTATCTTGAAAAATATAGATCAACAACTGTTCATCAGTAGTATAAGCGACCATATTTTGAAATTACATAGTGACATGAGTCACTAAAAACTTAGTACTATCACATTTCTCAAACTCCGAGACTTTGAATTTTGATGGGATAACTACATAAAAAACCCAGCATAGTTTGACCGTATTCACAGAGCCATAAAAATCTATCCCTTCGATAACTCCCAACATCTCTTCCAATAGGTTTATCTTTTATTCAGGTTTTGAGTCTTTTAATGTCTCGACTTCCTTTAGCTTTAGCTTTTTTTTCTTCTTTGGATCATCTAGGCTAGGGAATTGAACTGATTCAACTATTTTTTCTATGAAGATAGGATTAATGAAGCTTTGAAACTACCCATGAGTTGATACAGACAACATCTTAAGATAAATATATCTTGCAAGACACGTAAATTGTTGTGAAAAAATTTCTTGAAAGAATTAGGCCTAGTATGGGCCATGCTTAAGAGATTGTAAAATGTCAATGACGTCTTATGATGGATGATCTTGGGGACTAGCATTTTATTCCATAGTTTTCCCTTGTTCAAGTTGTTTAAAGCTTTTAGAATTTTTATTTAACTTTCCCTTAAGCTGTTCTTGGGCCCTTTTTATTTTTTTAAAGTGGTTTATGTTCTCTTACTCCATGCGTCTAACTTAGGCCCTGATATTACACTAATGGTGAGTGGGTTGAATAGAATTCTTGGATGGTTGATCTATTTTTGAACCCTATGTACCACAAGCAGCATGTTTATGTTACCAAGTGCTTATGCAAAAAAGTTTTCAAGATTATCCTAACTTGCTTAAGATTCCTATATGCAATGAATGAATGCATGCCTTGAATGCCTGAAACATAACAAATTATGGTGCATAAACAAATGAATGTATGCATACTAATGTATAAAGGGATAAATGAATGCATATACTAATATTTGCCACAATATGATGCATGGGTGAATGCATATGTTAATGATGTTGTATTAAAGTTTGACATATAACAACTTAACAATAAATAAGTGATCAAATAAAATTTCTCAATATTTCATAAGGTTGATACAAATGAAGCTAAAAAAGTTCGTTCATACGTCCTAACTAGGGTTACATTCTAATAATGGATAAACATGGCTCTAACTTAAGGTTGGCTTATTATGTTTTATTACATGTGGTTTGGGTTCACAATCTAATAGTTCTCAACTTATTTCTCACATCCTTGTCCATCATAAACTAGTATGACACTCTAATCTTCACCTATAATAAGGTACAAACGAAAATAGTTTTATTTGAATGAGAGTATTTTGCTAAATTATTCGAAGACATAAAATCTCACAAAAAAGTATGTACTTTACTCTTTCTTAAGGAATATAGCTCGGGTGTAAAGCTCATGTTATGAAATGCAAATAAATGACGGACTATTACATGTTGACAATAAATAAAATATAAGAGAAAAAAAACTTTTAAAGAAAATAAAACTTATTAAGTTAAGCTTGGATAATATGAATTCATTTACTTGTCTAACTCTTAGCTATCCCTAATAAAATCACTAAATTGTTATAATGTATAGGTCTATAAATCTATTGCTAGATATAAACTTAGAAGTCGCTATCAATCTTTTTTATTTAAGTGTGATTGGTCACTTAATTAAATCTATCTCATTTTAAAGAGATGTTTCAATATTAACTTATGGATTTTTAAAAGGTTAATTATAGTCTACAAAATCAAAATTAGGTTTGAGAGTACAATTATGTGTAAAAAAAATTATAACACCCTTACAACCATCTAAAAGATGATACCAATTGATTTCATATTATCCAAAGCCTTAAAAGATTTTACCAAATAATTTAATATTAGAAAGTGTCCTTAAATTATTCTAATATATTGTTAATAATTTTAGGTCATTCTCTCATCTCAAAAGTATTCAAGGAGACTATTTATCACGCTTAATGAAGCTTCATCGTTTGGATTCATTTAATTTTTATACAAAAACCTTTATTTGTGACAAATAGGATTTTTGAAAATTTTGATGTTGAAATTTTTTTATAAATTTTCTAATATATTGGTAAAATTTAAAAAAAATTTCTCACTTAAGAATTTACAAAAAAAAAAAGTTATTTGCAACGTTTTTAGTAATTCTATTATTAAATATTCAAAATTGATTTTCATTATCAAAAAATTTTGTCTACAATAAAATATCCTACCTTATGTTGGTAGGATTTTATTTCTCAAAACTCATTTTTAAAAATTCAATCTTTCAATATGTCAGAAGATTTTATTTTTATTTTCTTTAAATTTTATTTTTTAAAAATTATTTTTTTTAAATTTTGAAACCTCCTAATATCTTAGTAAGATTTTATTTTGTCTTTATTTTTTTATTTAAATAAAACCTTTTTATTTAAATAAATATAAAAAATACAAAAATTAAAAAAAAAATTTAAATTTACTTTCGGCTCGACTCAATGGCTCGGTGCGGCTTGAAGACGGTTTCACTTGTAGCTTGGCTTGGAGTCAGCACAACTTGGTTCACTATTCTTTAGGCAAAACGAAGTAGTTTTGCTCAAGCTATAAACTGCCCAAAAAAATCAAAATGCGTTCATTCCCTCTTCTTCACTCTCTCTCTCTTCAAAAGTCTCTCTAAACTTTCTCTCCCTGCGATTTTCGACCACCACTGTCAGTTATGGTGACACCGCCGGCTGTCGTCGGTCGACCATCGTTGAAGCCCAAAATTCACCACGAACCCCCTTTCGGCCTCTTCGTCTCGGATATAGGGTCAGATTCTTGAAAATCGTCCCCTAATGTCTCAGATCTGCCACCAAAGCCGCGACCTAAAACCCTCTAGAACGTTGGCCTCCACCACTCGAATTGATTAGGTATTTCAGTATGTTCTTCACCTTTTCGTGCTTTTCTCGTTCATGGGTCTCGATCTGTGAAAGTTCACCTGTTGTCGTTGGCCACCTTAGTTGCTGCTGTTTAAAACTCCGTAAAACACCAGTTCGGCCTTCTTAACAACTTGGTGAACTTGGACTTTAAATAATCTTCTCTAATATTCCGTGATTTGTTTTCCTGCTATGAGTTTATTACGGTCTTGTCTTTTTTAATTGCTTCTCTCTATATGAACTGGTTTTCGGCTTAATTGTGTCTGGGTTTTTCATTTTTTGTGTAATGGCTTGGTTATGCTTATTGCTAGGTTTGGTAGTACACTAGTTGTTAGGTTTCTGTGGCAAGAGTGGTGATGGAATTGATGTTGACAAGGGTTTGAGAATATTGGTCTTGGCTAGCTGTTTGGGAAGATAATTTTGGGTTTTAGACTTCAATGGCAGGTGATAATCGCGGGATGGTGTGCGACAGTCGAGGGATGGTGGCAACAGTATAGTCGAATGTGGGGTGATGAGATGAAAACAGATATGACTGTCGATGGTTTTTTGGCAAAGAATCAACTTCTAATTGCAATGAGAATTGAAGCTGTTATCTTCTCTAATGGATTCTTCCACCCCCCTTTAATGTGCTTTACTGTGCTGATTAAATAAGCCTCCAAGTCTCAATCGAATTCAAGATAAAAAAATGGATTCCATCCCAAGGGACTTTCCTACGTTATCTCTTATAATTTCAAATTTCATCCCAAAAACTTTATTTTTAGAGCAATTTTGATCCAAATTCAAACACCGTAACTTATCATTTCAATTTTTTTATCATTTTCGAAAAAGTGATAATAGCAGCAAAATAAAACAATTACAAAATAGCGAATGGGCTTAGTTTGAGTTCAAAATCCAAGCTAAGCTCAAACTTCCAATGGTAAATTTAAAGCCAAACAGGTTAGTTTAAAGCTTAATCAAAATCTTAAAGTTTAAGCTATTGTGAATGAATATCTCGACACTAACTTGAGATTCAGGAACATTTCAAATGACTCCTATTAAAAATATATATATATATATATTTATATGGTGTTTACAATGCTTGAATATCACGCTATTCAAAATTTAAGCTCAATTAAAAAAAAAAAGAATTCATGATCACTACTCAAGGTCACTTAATTTTAATTGTATAGGTACATATAAACCAACCTGATGTTTTAATTGCTTGATAGTTAATATACATCAGCTTAAGTTCATCTCTTCATCATAACTTGAAATCCTTCATTAATTCATTAATTCATTAATTCCACCGTAATTTAAAAAAAAAAAAAATCCTGTGAGCTGCGAAACCTTTTGCAGTAAGTAAGTCCTATTTTTGTCTCTTCCTGCTTGTTGGATTTGCAGGGATTGGGGGCTGGATCTGGCAATCTGTTCCGAAAAACATAAATAATTGGTGTTGGTTTTTTATTTTTGTCACAATGTTGAAAAAAGGCCCACTTGGGAATTTTCTATATTCTAGTTTAGTATTATAAACTAAGCAATACAATGTTGGTGTTAACTGCATGGTGTGGTATGGCGTGAAACTTCACTCATCATATGACTGCATGTGTATCTCTGTCTTGTCTTAACTTCCAATTTTAAGATTTTGCACTCTTCTCTTCTCTATGCATTATCACTCCAAGCGTGCAATTTTTCCCCTCTGATCACCCTCCTGCAATTCTCATCCTTTTCTACAATTCTCCACTTCAAACACATCCACCCCCACCCCAAAGTTTTTTTTTTTTTTAACAAATGAATAATTATAGTCAATAAATTAATGTGGAAAGAGAGAGGAAAAAGCAAAAGGGCATTGGTCTTCCAATGAGTGGAAATGGGATTCTTGGGTCTTTATTTAGGCTTTCTCTTGCACCGAGAAATGGGAATCCATTCTAATCGTCAAAGATGACAACCAACAAGAAAAGAAAAAGAAGGAAGGAAAAAAAAAGGTGTAAATATATGAATAAAGGGGATGGAGCAACCTTGAAGCAACCCCCAAAAAAATGGAACGTTCTTCAAAGGCATTTCGAAGTTATGGCTTCTTTCTGATATCTCTAGCTTTTTGTCTCCCGGTTTGCTTCTATCTATTTTAAAAGGCAAAACCCTGCATTCATTCACCCAAATCGGATTATTTTAACATCTAGGATTAAGAGAGTGACCCATTTGATTAGCAACAAAAGAAAAAAAAATTAAAAAGAAAGACGCTATTTTTAAGAAGAATCCTATGGTGTGTAGGATGAATTCCAGCGAGAAAGGATAAGAAAACTAGGGAATATTAGCAGAAGATGCGACAAAGTAATTATTTCATGCTAGCTACCGTTTTAAAAGTTAGTATAAATTTAGTTAATTTGGGCATTAATTCAAGAAATCGATCGCCCATTTGCTTATTGAAGGACCGCTGCTTCGGATTCCATTAAGATTTCGGAATTCATAATTAAGTATTGAGCTTCTTTGAAGTTAATGCCCAAAGGAATATGGGGTAAAAAATTTCAGTGCATGAACAAGTAGTTTAATTTACCGTCTATGTGTGGAGTTTACAATAAGATAACACTATATATACGTCTCAAATTTTATGATATTTATTCATATTTGTACCTTCTTTAATTCTTTAAAGTAATTGTTTCAAAAGATAGTTGTACATATATAAAGTTCATTTGGATGAACGGTAATGTTAATTTTGATAAGATTAAAACAAAAATAATAAAAAAATTAAATATTATGTCAATAAAATTAAAATTAATGATGAAATAAATATTTTAATACAATCATAATAATATTGATTGTTAACACAAAATCTATTAGAAAAAAATGAGCAGGAGTAGTTCTATTTTTTTTTTTTAACATAATTGAAACTTTGTAATTGTAATTTTAGTTTAGAGAGTTGTATCATCTTCATTTGGATGCACGATAATATTGATTTCGACAAGATTAAAATAAAAATAATAAGAAAACTGAGTTTTCTGTCAGTGAAATTAAAATTAATAATAAAAAATATATTTTAATACAATCATAATAATATCAATTGTTAACACAAAATCTATTAGAAAATAACGAGCAGGAGTAGTTCTATTCTTTTTTTAATATAATTGAAACTATGTAATTGTATTTTTTTGTTTAGAGAGTTCTGTCATCATCATTTAATTTAAAAGGCAAAATTTTCTGATAGTTGCATTAAGAACTTGAAATTGAAAGAGTTAAAACTTGTGGTAACTTCATAGTCAAACAATAAATTAGGGAAAAGCTGCGTTTGGAGAAATTTGATGATTACTTCGTAAATGAGAGATTTTAATATTACAAACATACATTTCTAAAATAATTTGAAAATTTTAAGGGTAAATTTCATTTAGGCTTTCTTTTGGCTGTCCAAACATTCTCCTCTCTTTGCAGCTGTTGGAGTTTCATCTACCACTGGGCGCATTTCTTCTGAACAGAAGTTCAACCAAGTAAGCCCAAAGGAGGAACCCTCATCGAGTTCTTCATGGACGACTGAGAGACAACCTAGTAATTTTAATGGAGTTATGTCAGATGGTCAATCTCAGTCATTAGATTCAACAAATCAGAATGAGAAATGTAGGGAGAGCTCTGTTAATCGGCCAAGTATCCCATAAGTAAAATGCAAAGAAATGGGTCATGCAGCTGAATATCGCTCAGTCTCTCAGGCTTCTTATGCTGGTCTGTCTGCTCCAAGAACTTCTAGGATGGAGATAAATAAATAAAGGCAATAAGTTGAAAGCTGCAAATGCGGCAGCTATCCATTTGAGGCCTGGAATATATGAAAGAACATCTCAATATCCATCGTCAGTTTCCAATAACGCAAAGAATATGATTTCTGTTGAAGGTACGCATGAAGCCAAACAAATCTTTGTAATTAGGCTTCCATTGGTAATATGAAGCTTCTTAATTCACATTCCACTGATGCAGTCTCTTTAGTTTCTTTTGTTGGCAGTCTTTCAATTTTTTAGCTTCAGCATGATATTGAAGGGCCGGTGAAATGCTTTCAAAATAAGGCTGTTAACAAAATATCAAATAGATGACAAACTGAAGTACTTCTTGTCCTATGAAATTGAAAAGTTTGAGATAAATTATCTATTCTTCCTACTAATAAATTTTTGCTGAATTCTGCTCAAAATCGAAGGATCTTGATGAAATTTACTCAAATTTTAATTATATTACTAGACTGAAGGAATATAATCCTTTACCAGAAAAAAAAAAGGTACATAGCCTATGAATTTATGAAAATGACCATAGAATTTGAAGGCGAACTATATATCTATAATCAGAATAGAATGACCGTAAAATGATTGAACTAAATTATTAGATTTCATTATTACAACCGTATAACCAACGTGCTTAATTGATAATAACTCCAAAATATGGATATATTCGAAAAGGCTATAAACATAATGGGGCGTTTAAACAGTCTTAATAATTGGATTGTCACCCAATTATTGAGATTTTGCAGCCTAATTATCAATACAATTTGGGGACCACTTATCAAATAATTAGCACTCATCAATTTACACATATAATTGGTTTATATCCTCTATAAACCCCCTCCCCCCCCCCCCCCCCCCCCAAAAAAAAAAAAAAAAAAAAAAACTTTTTGCACTCTTGGACCAGGTCTTGCCCCAAATTCACCCGAAGCTAGGATCCCAACCATCAGTTGCATTAAAAAAAAAAAATTCTAAGAGCAATTGAGATCTGGCCCCCGGTATAGCTCCCTTTGCATTGCAGTAGCAGTTGTGAATGCAACATCAATATTATCTATTCTAATAGTAGCTCCTTGAAAAGTGGAAAAAAAGAAACTAGCTCCATGTGGGTTCCAAGCACTAAAAGCATTGGTCAAAGCAGTTAATGAACTGGTATCTAAAATTTCAAAAGTAAGTGCATTTGAGAGTCTTGTTGGAATCCTTTATCTCACTTAAAAATGACCATACATTTGATGGTTTGGTCTTTAGAGTTAGACCATTTGTCTTGTGTTCCCATTTACTTTGGGTTGAGACATTTAGATTGAAACAGGGCAAAGGGACCAACATTTTTGTATTATATTAAGGAACAAAACAGGTTTAAGAAGCTTTTTATGACTTTTCTCTCTCTCTCTTTCTCTTAAAGATGTACAATTAGATCTTTTAAATGATCGCTTTAGAACTAAGCACTAAGCAAGCCATAACATTTGTGCATACTGCAAAAGCAGCAGAAAATGAAATGCATGTTCAGATGTGTATGGCTTATTCCATGGACTGTGTTATAAAAGTTCTTAAAAAAAAATGGTCCCACTACACGAGTCAATGGCATGGACATTAGAGACAATTTTAGTTATAGGCCCACAACACCAACGAAACATGATTTAATGAATTTTAGTAACCATTGGTCCTTAAAACACATTTTCTTAAATCCTTATCTGGTTTGGATTTTTGTGAGCCTCAAAGTTTCTTAATTGAAGACCATGGATACTTTACCTGCAGCTGGTCTACTCTGTAACCACCCACCTTTTGTCTTGTTTGCATGAGAAATTAAGAAATTAAGACCCATCAGATGAGTTCACTTTAGCCAAAATTCAACACATACCATCTTCCTCATTTGACTTCCATCAATTCTAATCAATTAAAAAACCCTTTAAAAATTACAACTCTCCAGACTTTGGAGTACTCTAATTCATACAATTTTTACTGTCTTACTGATAGTCTCTTACCCCTTTCTACTTGCAAACAGAAAATTAACCCAAAGCTGTCCAGGAGTTACGAACTCGCCTGCCATGAGATAAAAGTTGCTTCCATGGTAGATTACCAGAAGATATTATTGCAGGGTTGGTTCTGGAGCCTTTTTAGTTGTATATAGGAATGGTGGGAAGTGAAATATTTTAAGATTTTCACATGGAGTTGTTACTGGTTTGGTGCAAATAGGAAAACACAATTCAAAACTTGCCATTGTCCTTGTAATTTTTGTCGATTATAAATATTGCCTGGGTGGGTGGAGGATTGGAGAGGTCGAACTGGTTGCCGATGCTTGATATTTCATATTTGTGGAAAGGATTGAGCAATGCAAAATATATCTAGAAACCATGTATTTTTTTTTCTTGTCCTGGCAAATTAAAAATGCCATTGGTTAAATATCTATTTCAATTATCAGGAAATGCATATCAACTTTCTCCTTGAATCTTTTTGAACTACTCCCTGCTTGACATTCAATTATAAGTAGGTGATTTCTATCTTCTGCAATTGGCATAGCTGACCGCATTTTCGTTTATTTTCTTTTTTTGGTAACCTCTACCTAATTAGGTGAAAAATTTTAAACAGAAAAATGGAGCAGTTGCACCAATATTAATTTGAGCAAAATACCAGGGAAAGCACAGTACCATTATTTTAGAAAGTGGGCATGAATCTCACGTCCACCGTGCATTCTAATTCAATTTTGGATATAAATATTCACAATAATTTTAATTTATGAGGTGGGGTAAAATTATGAGGTATAATAGATCAAAGTTCATAATAACTATCAAATTGATATAAATTATGATATTTAGTATTAGAGTTGGCTTTAAAATACTATAAATGTTTCATCCAAGATAATATATTTTTATTGGAGTAGAAGAAGATGTCATAACTTTAAAAAGGAGCCATGGCATGGACTATATATTAAAATTTGATTTGGGATATAATTTATCATACCATTTTTAATTTATAAGAAATTTTTTGTAAAACAAAATTGTAAAATTTAATAAATTAAAACGAACAATACTTAATAAATTAGTGTAAATTATGACACACAACTAATAACTTTGAAGCAAAATTTGTAAATATCTTTAATTTTGATGGTTTATGTGGAATAATACACCATAGCTCCTAAGATCTTCAAACCTTTATTTCGAATCCTTAAACCATATGTTTTCAAAAACCCAACATAAATTAAACCAATAATCACTGACTATTCTTGTGCATAGAAAAAACTAGCATCTTTTGAAACGTATCAGCTTCTCAAAACAAGTGTTGTGAAAATGGTTTAGATTTATCCATATCTTGTAACAGAGATGACTTTTCCGCAAGTTTGTTGAGCACTTACAAAATAGTTTATTCCATTGCTACTGAAACCCTAATTGCAGGTAACACTAACATAATCTAAGTCTAACCGTCATCCATAAATAACTTAAATGACTAGCAATGAATTGAAAATATAGTGATTGATTGCCCTGAGCTCCTCCCTCCTGGAAGGTCAAAAGCCAAAACAGTTGAGACTTGAGAATGAGTGAATGACGAATTTGGACCTGCCACTTGTTGATTCACCAAATGATCTTCTCCTGACGTCTACCCTCAAACCTTGCACTAAGAGCCTAGGACTATCCGATCACTTCCACATTTTTCTGTTCGGAACCTCAACTGCATTACGGGAGCCAAAATCTCCACAACTCCTCCAATTGAAAATCAAGGTGAAGGGTCCAATGATTAAATAAGAGGTGAAAATTTCTGGATTCTATAACAGACAACTGCTTAAATAAAGAATTCAAAAATATATAATAATAATTAAGATAGTTGGTCTGGTTGTCTTTGGTGAAGCAATAAATTATCATATCTAATTTTATTATCGATGTTATTTTTGTTTTTAAATATATATTTTTGTTATTAATTTTAATTTTATCATTATTATATTTAATTTTACTAACAATACATTTTCAATTTCATCCTGGTCATTATCAAATAGAGTCTTAAAAATTGTTGCTTTTCTCACATAGAGAGAGAATCACTACTCCCGTAGTGGTTTTTTTAGGAAAAGAGAAAAAAAATATAGGAAAAGCGAAATAACGAAAAATAAAGATAATTATCGATAGAGATAGAAGTTGATACAAATAATTAAAATTTAAAATTTAGATACAAAGTATTTAGATTTAAATTCGTATAATTTTCTGTTAATAAATAATTTATAAGTTTAAAAATTTTCAAAAAATTCATAAATTTCTTTGTAAATCGAGGATTTCTTTTGTAACCTTGGAGACGGCTAACCTACTCTAAACGTTTTATCCACCAAAGAGAAAGAAAAATAAGGATAACTCTTTTGACTTTTGAAACTCAAAACGGACGAAGAAAATATAAAATATAGTGAATTTCCAAAATAAAGCAGCAAAATTAAGTGGTGAATTACCGAAGACTCCAGTCCACAGTCCCCATCTTTTGAGAAAGAGAAAAAGAACAAATAACTGTCCCTCCTCTTTTCCCACTCTCTCCCTCCATGCTTGTTGTATTCTCATTATTGCACTTCTCTTTATACACAATGTACATAGAGATAGTGGTGCTCTCTCTTCAACGCCACTGAGCTGACCTTTAACGGACTATAATCAATTTATGGAGTTCGATCTTGAAAACCCACTAACAAACTTCAATGACTTCTGCCCTGCTTCTATCCCTTCCCTCTTCCTGGTTGAATCTGATTACATGCCCTCAGAGAACTACTTAAACACTCTCAAAGCTAGAGATCTTGATATTTCTGTCAGACGAGAAGCTATCTCTTCAATCTCACAGGCAAGTAAATAACCAACTTAATTTCTGAGAAGAAAGAGTTAACCGTGTGTTAATTTCATTTATGCTTATGGAAATGATGAATTTGACTCGTTTCAGTTTTCTTGCAAATTCGGTCCCTTTTTATCATATCTTGCTGTCAATTATCTCGATCGTTTCTTATCAAGCCAAGGAATACCGGTAAAGAATCCTTAGACCCGTTAGTATTAAGTAGCAGCGTTTATTTCAGTTTATAGAGCCGCAAAACTAACGACTGAACCTTGATGCTAGTTGCAGCAACCTAAGACATGGGTTCTAAGACTTCTTGCAATTTCTTGCGTCTCTTTGGCTGCCAAGCTGAAGAAAACAGAGTTCTCTCTCACCGATTTTCAGGTAAAATTCTTATACTTAGATGTAGTAGGCAATTCATGTATTGTATCCATTTATTTTGTGTTTAACATATGTAGAATATTAAAATTATTGTGTTACAGTTTGTATGGATACATTAGGCACAAAATGTATTTGTTTTGTTTTTATTAAATTTATATATAATTTTTGTTAAAATTTTAAGCCTTTTTGTAGATATATATATTGGATTAAATTACTGTATCCTGATTAAAATTCCCATGTTGGCATTGACAACCGTAACATTAGTAAGGAGAACTTTTATATGGTAGAGGTGTCCTTATGTAATCTTTTGCTGTGGAAAATATACAGGGTGATGGAGGTTTCATGTTTGATGCACAAACAATAAAGCGAATGGAATACCTAATCTTGGGAGCACTAAAATGGCGAATGCGTTCAATTACTCCTTTCTCTTTCGTCTCTTTTTTCATTTCATTCTTCAAGCTCAAAGACCATCCATTAAGGCAAGCCCTTAAAGCTCGAGCTGTTGAAATAATCTTTAAAGCTCAAATCGGTAGGTCTTCTTCCCTAATATACCAAGAATGCAGGCAACTACCACCACTTTAATTTCCTTCCCTCAAAACTCACAAAATACTTTCCATTTTTTTTTTGTGTGTAACAGATATAAAGCTTTTAGAGTTCAAGCCATCAATAATTGCTGCATCGGCACTTATCTCTGCTTCCCATGAACTTTTTCCCTTGCAATTCCCCTGCTTTATAAAAGCAATTTCTAGCTGTTCATATGTAAATAAGGTAAACCGAAGCCATCTAGGCATATATACTTTTAATAGTATACCATTTGACATTTCCCACGCATTGAAATACAAAAACCAACCAACAGATTCTTTTATTTTATTTTATTTAGTAAATGCACTTTACAATTTACTCTGAAAATGATAATTAAACATCCAATTTATTAACGTTTCCTATATACGTGCTAATTTGGCTGCAGGAAAACCTGTTAAAATGCTACAATTCGACGCAAGAGATAGTGAAGGAGGGATATGAATCAGTGCTTGATATGGTTTCGAGCTCCAACACGCCTGTCAATGTGCTTGACCAGCCTTTTTCAATAAGTTCAGAAAGTGAAACAATCAATGGCATCGTTACAACAACCACCAATGCCACCGTTACTCTTGAGAACAGAGAGGGACATAAAGAGAAGGAAAATTAATGATTACTGGAACAATGAAACGGTCCACCTCTCCCACGTCCAATACTGTTGAAGTTGATCGTCAAACTGTATCAAAAGTTTTAATCAATGATGCACCCAAAAAAACAGCTTTAATCAATGACCCATTTTGAGAGTGACCCTAGCAAGCTAGCTCTCCTTCAAATAAGAAACGAAAATGAGAAATGGATGCCAGAGATGAATATGAGAAGTTGATGTTTCGTTCATAGCAACCCCAATCACTGCTAGGCTATGCACTTGTTATGGCCACCAATCCACTCTCTTTCTTAGCTAGAATTGAGGGGTGAAAAACAGAAGATAATTTTGTTTTGTTTTTTTTTCTTTTAGGCACCAAACAATGACAAAAAATAACTTTGAATTGTAGGCTTGGAGTTTTGTTTGTCGGTTTGGCGTTATTTTGGTTGTGTCTCTTACTTTCTGACAGAAGAATAATAGTGACAGCACTCCTAATACAACAAAATTAATATATTCTTGGTAAATTAAAATGGAATATTGTTTGCCTTCTTTTTTGTTTTAAATCTGATATAAATACAACACAATGAAATTTTTATATTTTAAAATATGAAGGAAATAAAGCGAAGAAGAGGTTTAAAATGTGAAATTTAAATTGTGAAATGCAGAACCGCTCTATAAATAATTTGATGAAATCGAAACATTTTGAGGGCAAATTATTATTAAGAAGGAATTATATAGGAGTGTAGTGATTCAGCAGTAATTAATATATGATAAGTGAAGTTTTAGACGGAAGTATTTCATATATATAATTTCATAATTGTTTTTTTTTTTATCAAAGAATTTTATATATTTTTTATTGTAATTATTTAATCATAATAAAAATTTATTTAAAGATCTATTACTTAAAAATATGATTTTCATATAAAATTTTGCTAAATTTTATATAATTTTAAATTATAATTAATTAATTAATTATAATACAATTATTATAAATAATGTACTTCCTTACCAAACAAACTTCTTTGTATCTACCAAATAACATCCCAACGTCTATTTTGAAAAATCGATGTTCCTGTGGCGATAGTAACAATACACAAAGGAAAGTTGGACCACTGCAAATATAAGTCAAAAAATAAAAAGCTATCCATTGACATAAATATAAATATAAATCAATTTTAATACACCACTATATATTTAGGAAAAAAAAGTTATATATACTCACTTAATATATATATATATATATATATTTCACATAAAATTTTGACCTTATAAGTTTTTTAAATTCTATTATAACAAAAGTTTTAATATTTTCTCTTAAATTTTTATAATAAAAAATAAATATGCTAAGTGTATCATTTGAACATAATACTTTAATGCATGTAGAAATATCCATTTAGTTATTGATTGTGCCGAGCTAAACTAGAAAGGTAAGATCCTAGAATCACAAGAGAGAAAAAGAGATTGATTAAGGACAAAAGTTTAAGTCCGAGATCAACTAGAGGGGAAAATAAAAAGAATAATAAGGGAAATGGAGAGTGTCAAATGTTTAGATGGCATCTAGATGGCTCTATTTATAGCTAGGAGATGAGAGGTTTTGGGAAGCCTAAGCTGCTCAAAGTCAGCCCTATGTTAAGGGATGACCTGGTAGGCCGAGCTGATTTAAACGTTAACCATCCATTCAGAGGATGACAAATTAACATTAAGAAGGGCTCGTTGGGCAAATTGATAAGGTGGTTGAGCTAATGTGGCACTATGACCTTATATTGGTTTGACATTCAGGTCGGTCCAAAAGTCTAAAATATCTTTAATTGTTTGCTAGCAGTCTTTAATGAGAGAAGATGATTAAAATACCCTTTGAACCTAAAAATGTCTCTAATATTCTATCCCCAATCGAGAAGTTTGAGTATCAGACTGACAAGTGTTGAGTGAGTCGATTTGATGTGTATTTAGTGATATCGAGCTTAACTTTGTTAAGCGTGGGCTTTGGAAATTTATCTAGTTAATCTGACCTTAAGTCATCGAGGTGGGTGACTGTAGGTGCCAATGTGAAGGAAGATTGGATTGAGTAGTTCTACAGTTAGTTGTCAACATGCTTTATGTGCCCAACGTTGCATCTGATCGTAATTCACTAATATGCTATTGTAGTAACCGATGTTAGATGTTTTTCTTGGTTTATAAACTTGCCTTTTGCATTAATGCATGATCGACCTAGTCAATGTGACTAGCTTTATTAAGGTGATTAACATCCCCTTTTACAGATTGATTTGTTATTAGAAAGTGAAAATGCATTTAATAAAGAGAGAGAACAATTGGCAATTAAATGAATTTGGGTTGAAAATGTGAAAAGTCATCATCGGTAACCATTTTTACCATGTGGCACAATCTGGAACGTTTATCTGATCTTTGCATTAGCTATATAAAAGGTATCCTTAGAGCTTTCATCTCACTTTACAACTTTCTTACTCTCATGTTGACCTAATTTGATTGACCTTCTATCCTTTTCTTGCTTTCTTACTTTTAATCTCATTGTACATTTCTTTACCCTTTATAATTATGTCTTCTGATTCTAGTATGTTTGGGAGTTTTAGAGTGGAACCAAAGAAAAGTTAGCTCAATCGTTAGTGTTCTACAAATGATGAAGTCTTTTCTGTCTTTGAAGGAAAAGATTATAGCTGAGTAGCTTTTTGATTGAACTCAATGTTTGTTGAAAGTCAGAAACAACTTGAAGAGAATACTCATGCCAAAACAGAGCAAGTCTATCATGGTGTGGATGAGCTTTTTGCCGTAATAGACTTTGCCCTTGAAAATCCACCAGCTTTGATGTTTGGGGTCAATTCGACCTTTCCTATTAACCTTTCTTCCTCTTCTTCTGCTCCACCTCTTTCTTGACCTTAAACTTTTAGTTCTACTTTTCCCAACATCCTTCTAACCAACCTTAAGCTTCACTTCAAGTCTGTATTATGAGTTTGAGAAGTTTCTTGCTTTTTTTTTCTTTTTTTTCTTATTCTTTTTCTTCCAACATGGTGGAGATCCTAACTCTTATTCGAGTGTAAGCCCTTGTTGCCTCCTTAGAAGATGAGTCATTTGATGATGAAACTTTAAAGGGTGAATGAGTTGTGGACGAGCAAGTAGAGGGGTTTAACCAAGCTGAGGAAAAAGAAGAAGGAGAAGGTTGCCTCAAGTAGTGATGCATATAACCTCATCCTTTTTTATACCTCTAGTGATTTAGGCATAATCACAAAAAATGTGATGCAGAGCTTAAAGGGTAGATGAATACTGAAGACTATTTTAACATGTTCTCAGTGCATTGCTCTTATGTTTTGAAGGTCAAGTTTAACTTTTTTGAGAAGCGATATAACATAATAGTGCTGACTACCGACGATCGAGTTATTACTCTTTTGGATACTGATAAGATTTAGGTGTACTGGGAGTCTATGTGGTCAATCTGATGTTTCTTTTACAATTTTTAATTGTTACTCTTTTTTTTTCTCATGATTTAACTACTACTTAGGTCACTCTTATTTATTTTTGGTACATAATAGGATTAATTATTCTTTGTAGGAAATTGAGCTTAGACCCCACAGTTTCTTTATTTAGAGAATTTTTTATAATAAAAAGTATCCCGTTGATAAGAGCTTCTTTTATATCACAGCTCGTCTTATGAAAAAAAATTTTACAAATTGTCTGAGTTCAATAAAAAGTTGAAAGTTGTTCTTCCTTTACATTTAGAAAGATAATAACAAGGAATGAGAGGTGAATAATGGATCGGGCACATTTAAAGACATCCAAGTCAATCCTCTCACCATTAACAAACTTGAAGCTTAGGAGAAAATAATAAACTTCATCAAGAAAGGGAGTTAGTTGTGGATGCTTATGAGCTAACCTTCATTTCTATTGTAAATGAGGTTAAGTATTGGAGTAGATCCAAAATAACTTCACATTATGTTTATTTAACAAGAATTTTTTCTAACACTTAGCTCACCTCTTTATATAGATATATCACTACAGATGGCAGATTTTGAGTTCCTTCATTTTCTCCGAGCTCTTAAACTGAAAAAAAAAAAAAGGTAAAGCTTCAAGTTAGCTCGGTACTCCTTTAATGAAAGTAAAAATAATCAGCCTTTCTTCTCTTCCTTATTTTCCTTCTAATTCAACTATGCCTTAAAAGAGGCAAAAGCAAACAACTTAAAGGGAAAAAAGCCTTGAAGAAACAAAAGACGGAGGCCTGTCCTGCCAGACTAAACACCAAGTTACAGCCTACATTGTAGGGAATGGCAATAAATAAAGAGTTTGACTTCACAGAAAATGTGTTTGAAGACTCTAAGGTGGTACAAAGATCACAAAGATGACATTTTCTAAAAAAAGGTCAACACCTTTTAGCTTAATTTATTTTTCTTTTTTAACTTTTCTTATTTTTCTTAAGATTAAGCTCAATTTTTATTTCATGTAATCTCTAAATAGCTCTTGACCTTTATCTCCCAAACTGTAAAGCAAGTTGAGTTAAATGCTTACTGGGCTTTTATGAACTATCATAAGACCAAATAGGACCTGAAAGATTATACTTAGGATCTTTATAAAGCCATCGAGGCTAATAAAAAGATGAAGGCCTTTTCAATCGAGGCAAAGAAAGACAAGAAAGAGCTCAATAAAAAGATGGATGACTTAGCTACTTAGCTTAAAGACATGTTGATGCAAAAAGCTACAACTGAGTCTCTCCAACAACAAGCTAACCTTAAGCTCAATAAGGCTTTGGCTGAGGTGGCTAGGTTAAAGTTAGAGTTAAAGGCTAAGAAGAAAGTAAGACAACAGGTAATAAATGATTTCCTAACATACAGATAGAGTTTACTCAAACAAGGTTTTCAATGTCTTCAACTTGGTAAAATAAGAGGTACAATTCCATTTTATTGACTTGAAACTCGACTTGTCTAACATCAGCCTTGACAATATTAAGTCTCGGGCAGCTCCTGTTCCTACTAAAGCTGTTGAGGATGAAGAGGACATTGATCTTGAAGCTAAGGTTAATGCTACCTTTGAAGCTAAAGTTGGAGTTGAGCTTGAAACTGGTGAGCCATAAATGCCATCCAAAGAGCAAAGATGAGAGGCTAAGGAAGAAATGAATGCTTAGAGTCGCTCTTTTTTTTTTAATCTTTTTGTTGATTTTTTTGTAAACTTTCAAATCATATTTTGTAAAGAATACTTTTAACTCAAATTCTATCAATTGAAATGGAAATGGAATGGAAATGAATATACATTTTTGCCCAGGTTTTAGCTTTACTTATGCTTTCTTTATTTTGTAGCTCGGTTATTTCGAAGTTAACAATTTAAATAACGATGTCTTAGCTTGGTATTCCATAAATGGAACTAATAAAATAAACCATAAATTAACTTGAGAATCCATATAAAATGTTAGCTCAGTGTAGTGCTATGATCGAGGTCTCTATTTTAATTATGAATTTGCTTCTCGAAGTCAATTTCATAATCCTAGTAGACCCTGTACAACAAGTGTTAGGTGAACTTAATTATTTTATCAAGCTAGGTGGAAAATGTTGGATATTAGACTTTATTCCTCACTTAATTGATTATGATACTATAATTTAACAAATATGAGCTTGGTTATTAATGAGCTTAAGATTTTGGATGACATTTACCTAGCATGAATTTTGAACAATCTTGAAGTTTTTATTAGCTTAATTATTCACAATTATAAATGTGAGCTTGGCCTCATAACCTTCATTGGTAATAGACCTTAAAGTTATTCACATTTTATGTCATTGAAATAGGATTTCTATTCATATCTTGTAGGTTATAGTTTTATTGTGGATGTCCTTTTTAATGATGTAGGGGCCCTCCTAATTTAGGGCTAACTTTTCACCCCAGTCGTTGACTCGTAAGGCTTTCACCTTCTTAGGTATTGGTCACCTTTTTATGTTTTTTAATCGGACCCTCTTGTTGTATAAATTGGACACTTTTTGTTGATATGCTACTATTATTGTTAAAGCTATGTCTATTTACTCTTTTGCCAAATCCAGATTGGCCCTAAGAGCCTCATTGTTCTTTTCTTCGATTTTGAGGTTAACTCAAAGGCTAGGGAGGTTGATCTGAATAGACTTTTACTCCAAAAGCCATATTGAAGAAGTTTTCTCTTATAGGTACTTTTATGGTCATCTTAAAGGCCCATAATACACCAGATAGCTTGTCAGCCCACTTGTCCTTAGCTTAATCAAACTTTTTCTTAAAGGCTTCCAATAAGGTCTTGTTAACTACCTCGGCTTGGCCATTAGATTGAGGGTGTGGAACCGAGGTAAATCTCAAATTAATGCTAAGATTAAAGCACCATTCTTTGAACCTAGGATTATCAAATTGTTTCCTATTGTTTGTTGTTATGGATTGACATAGGCCAAATTTACAAACTATAGTTTTCTAAACAAACTTTTTGACCTAAGCTTCAACTATAGTAGCTAAAGCATCAGCTTCAAGCCATTTATTGAAGTAGTCAACTGCTACCAACACAAATCTCCTTTGTCCTATGGCGAGGTGAAAGGATTAAGGACATCTATCCTCCCACTATATAAAAGGCCAAGGGCCAACTATAGGAACAAGTTCGGTTAATGGAAGATGTTGTACATGTGTGAATATTTGGCATTTATCACATTTCTTCACTAGATTGATTGCATTTTTTTAACTGGTTAGTAGTATCCCTATCTTAATACATTGTAAATGAGTGGTTGAGATCAGAGGTGATTACTACATATTCCTTCATAAATTTCTCTGAGCACATAGATTATTTCCTTCTCGTCTATAAATCTGAGGTAAGGC
Source organism: Durio zibethinus (assembly GCF_047325235.1). Lineage (NCBI taxonomy): Eukaryota > Viridiplantae > Streptophyta > Magnoliopsida > Malvales > Malvaceae > Durio > Durio zibethinus. The sequence goes on from NC_143177.1 coordinate 19,029,966, forward strand.
AAACTGAAAGACCTTTTATATAATTTCTCATTGATCATGGTGTACTGAAGAGCTTTTCTTATTAGGGTTTTAACTCAAACTTTACTATCAAGTAGTTCACCAGTCGTCAGGTAAGTTCTGATTAAGGCTATCCATAACTTTTTGTCTTCAATTTGGCTTACCAATTTTTCATCAATACTTTTTTTTCTAGCTCCTCCACTAGGACATGAGCTAAGACATTGGTCATTATCCCTGATATTAGTTTAGATAGTGAATCAACCAATGTATTTTTTGACTTTAGTAATTTTTTTTATTTACCTTAGCCTTAGAGAATGTGGCCAAATGTGCTAATGCTTTATCTAAGTACTTCTTTATTTTTTTTTCATGAGCTTTAAATTCTCGATTTATTTGATTGATGACCAATTGGGAGTCACCATACACAACAATGTTCTTTACATTTAGCTCGGCTGTTAGTCTCAGGCTGGTAATTAGGGTATCATATTTGACCATATTATTCAAGGCTTTGAATTTGAACTTCAAAACATATTGGAGCTATAGATTTTTTAAGTTGATCAAAATAGGCTAACCCCATTTTTCTGATTAATAACAGATCTATTAACAAAAAACTTTCACATTTCTTCTTTTTTTACTTTCTCAACCTTTTCGACCACTTCATCGATCTAAGTCGAGATGCATTTAGCAAACGAAGTCTATTAGGACCTATGATTTTAGAGGTGACCTAGTAAGTATACGTAGGTTGTATTTATTGAGTTCTACTATCCATTTGATCAACTTACTTGATAATTTTAATTTTTGTAGAATATGTTTAAGTGGTTAATCGGTTAAAATGTTGATTGTGTAAGTTTAAAAGTATTGCTTGAGCTTTCTGATGTCACAACAATATAAAAGCCATTAAAGTTCCAATCGTAAGTGTGGGAAAAAAAAATCGTTTGGGGCTCAAGAACAACAAGCCATGAAAGCCCAATCCAAACTTGAGCTTTATTTATTGGTTTATAGATGGTTTTATGAATTTGAGCTTTATTTATTGGATTAATAATTTACATACCGATAATATATACTATATATTACTCATTAATATACATAGACACAAATACATGAATATGAGAGTCGTTCTAAAAAAATCTTATTTTTGAATTTAAAAAAAAGCTCAATAGTAAAAATTAAAAATGTTGAGTAATTTTGTATTGTTTTAGTGCATGATCATGTGCCTTTTATGTGGATATGTTTTTCTAAATATGTACTATTATAATTAATATACATTTAAATTATATATAATTATAAAATATAAATAGTAAGTCTTTTAAATATAATTATACATTTAAATATAATAATAATTATTAAAAAAGCTTTACATTTTTTAATATTATAAAAATCCAATTATAATGAAATTGAAAAATCTGATATTAAAAAAAAATGTTAATTATACATTCAATATTCCATTAAAATATATTAAAATATAAAAACGGTGTAACTAATCTTAAATATATTAATAAAAAAACATTTTGTTAATTAAAGTACATACAAAATTCCAAACCAATTAGAAAGATTAATTTTGCAAACTCAAATTTTACTTTTAACTTCAAAACCAATAAATCATGATTATATAAAAAAAATTAGAACATGTATATGCAATATTCATCGAAATAAATTTAAAAACTTTTTTGAAAGATTATTAGATCCTATTGAATAAATGATTTGAAGAACTTTTACATGTCACATAAAAAAAATAAAAACATATATTGTAAGGTGACCCAAACTTATTATTGAAATAAAATTTTAAAAAATTACACCAACATAAGAAAAAGTTTTCCACAAACATATATTCCAAAAAATAGGATCGTGTTGATTAGTGGCTTGATTAATCCAAGCCACAATTTTGGACTTATGCTAAGTAATTAAAAGTAAGGGAGAAGATGCAAGAAAAGGCAAGTTACACCGGAAGGAAGGCTTGGACTTTGGCTAGCTTGCACCAAACAGATAGAACATTTTGGGAAGGAGGACCAATTGACACTACACTGGTTCTATATAACCATATGGTGGTGAAGCCAGAATAGAGCAGAGAGTATCAATCGATAGTTGATTCAAGTTACAAAAAAATATATTTTTAATTATTTTAATTAAATTCGACATAAATAGTTTTATTTGAATTGATATGAAAAAGGGATTTATTAGACATAATCTAAAAATTCTTTTTTACTAAATAAAAAAAAAAGAGCATAGAGAAGAGTGTAGAGAAAAAAAATTAAAAAAATGGGTGAGTTGAAACAAAAAAATTAGGATAAAATTATTGTTTTTAACTTCGTTATATTTTTTATTCTCAATAATATACAAAAAGAGATAATTATAAATACCTAATTTTATCAAGACAATTTTTCATATGCAAATCTTGGTTTCATCCATAATTTGGGATTCATCCAATTTGGATCGGTTTTAAAAATTCAATTAAATTGTCTGAGGGCCAATTGCATCAAGCTATTTAGGCTTAAAAAAACTTAAAATTTAGTTTATTTGGGCCTGAAATCCCAAAACCCAAGGCTATGGCCCAAAGTCATTTAAGGGCCTAAGCTTTCTTATTAAGTTTTATTTTATTTTATTAAAAAAAGAGAAAAGAGAAAAAAAAAAGGTTAGTAGACAATGGGTGCCATGCATGGCACTAATATCCCACGAGCTTACCCTGCCTGCGATTCCATCCCCTCAGATACATCACATGACCCACCATTCCCCATTCGATCATAGTAGACAATCCCACCCTTACAAGTGACCTAACTTAAGCCAAAACTAGGAGAGCCTACACAGTTGCCTTTATAGTGCGAAAATTAACGATCAACTATTTTTTGGGTTTATGGCTCATTAGCAAGGATCAAAAAGTTTTTTTAAAGTTTTTTTTTTCTAAGAAAATGATGAAACGAATTAAAAAATGTTGGGTTTTATAGTTGAAAAAACAATGCATTTTGAAAAAGACCCAAGTGTTAAACCAACTCGGCCAACAACCCGTGCATGCAACCCGTGACCCAGATCTCTTTCAGCCATTGGACTAGTCCAATCGAATTACTGCTGAACTGACTGGTTCTCATCTTTTAATGTTTGAACTGTTACCGAATCGAGCTCAATCACCATTGAACTATCTTAAACCACCAGCGAATCGGCTAAATCCAATCGAACCATTGACCAAGTCATTGATCGACAGGTTCAGATTTTTTTTTTACTTTTTTATTATAATTTTATTATTTTTTAATTTTGTTTAAGTTATTTATTTTTTTATTTATGCATGTTTAAAATCCAAAATCTCTAAAATAAATATTTAATATTTTTATAGTAAAATAATACTAATAAAAATAAAATTTCAATTTCAAAAAATGAATAACAAAGTTTAATGTATTTATTCTTAAAAAAATGTTACTAATAAATAAAAAAAGAGGAAAAGAAAATTTTTATCTGATGATGAGATTTTAAGAAAATTCACATAATGATTTTTATAAAATCTTTAAATGAGAAGGTTTTTTTTTAAATAATACCAGCGTATTAAAGAGTTTATAAAAAATTTTCAATACAAAAAATATTTTTTTCTCTTCTATTCACCAAACAAAATTACAAAAATATAAAAAAATTAATAAATTAATAATAAATCTTTATTCTAAAAAATGATTAAATGATGACAAATAATTGTTTTTAAAAGAAATGAAAAGAAATAAAATAAAATATAAAAGGGTGCGTACTTATGCATGAATATTATGTTTAATTATTTTTATTGCTGTATATAATTTAAATCATAGAAAAATATATGCGAATCTTCGAGAATGAGATTCTAAAAAAATTTAAGTAGTGATTCATTAAAAATCTTTAAGTGAGGAAAATTCTTTTAATATTACTAACATACAAAAATATTTTAAGAGCTTTTCAATAAAAATGTGCTAATTTATTTTTCCAAATAAAAGGGGAATGATAATTTTTAAAAAATATATAAAATAATAAAATAATAAAAAAGAGAAAATTTTGTAAACAAATGAAATAATAAAAATGAAAATAAAAACAAAAAAGCCAAAATTATAACAAAAAAGGAAGTTAAGGAAATTATTTTTAAATATCAAAATTAAGATCTTTTTGTCAAGATTAAAAAAATAAGACATAATTAACTTGTATTATTTTTTAAAACTAGAGTTGTGAGAGTGCTAATTTTTTTTCCACGTGTAATCATCTTGAATCTGAATTGGTTTTGTAAACTTAAAAGTTATCTTTTTAATAAAATTTAATTATTTTTAAAATTTTATTAAAAGAGTAAAACTTTTTAGAAAGCTAATCATATTTAATAAAAATATAATATATTTTTTTTATATTTTTTAAATTTGTTTTACGATTCCAAAATCATTATAATACCGGAAGTAATAAGCTAATATTTGATTTGACGCACTTAAACACATTACTATTAATACATAAGTCAAATTATGAAAGGTTTTAATTATGAAAGGATTGGGCTAATCTATCAAAACGCGATGACCCATCCAATATTTAGAAGATCTTTATAAAAAAATATGAAGCTTATTAAATGGGTTTTAGTACAAAATGAGAACCATTAAAAAAATGAACAAAGCCTTGTGTCCAATGTTCAAGATCCAATCCATATGGGCTTTGCTTAAATTATACAAATATATTTTATTTTTATATTTATGTATATATATATTATATATTTTGTTATATAAAATATGTAATATTTTTATACTATCAAGGAAATTTTTTAATATTTTTCCTATAAATATTTTTTACATTATAAATTTTAATGTCAAAATATAAAAATATTTATAAATTTTTTTAAAATATAAAATATTAAAAAGAATTAGTGGTGTTATTGGTATTTTTTTTTTAAAGAATCTAATTATTTCTATTTTATTTCATTATTGGTATTGTTTTCAGTAGAAATTTGAAATAAAGTATTTTTAGTTTTTCACATTAGATGAAATATTCAGTTTGTATTCATAGATGATTAAAATTGCATAAAAAATATAATAGAGTGATAAAATTGCAATAAAAAAAAAAGTAAAATGATAAATATCAATCTTATATAAAATGATAAATTTGATATTTTTCCTTAAAAAACAGTCTTAATCATAAACTATAAGGATTTTATCACTCTTTTAATGGCAGTGATGAGGTGTTCGGATAGATCCACCATTTATCTATAACTATTAATAAAAATTATCCCTTTTTTATATTGAAGGCATAGCTCCACAATGTAAAAGAAAAAAAATTAAAGGGTAATTATTGGAAAAAGCTCTCTTTGAAAACTTATTTGTTTGTGTCAAGCTCTACTTAAGAGCAGTCTTGTAAATACAGAAGAAAGGAATGATTAGAGGCAAAGGCAGGGGGTGTTTCTTGCATTTGTACTTCGATGTGTAAGTCAATAAGAGTCAGGTTGAAAATGAGGTGAGAAAGTAAGAATGAGAGAAAGGTATAAGTTAGATGAACCTGACTTCTTGGTGCTTGAGTCGTCATATTTATTAGTAAGCTGAGGGGGACCATAAGGGAACAATTAGGACAAAGCTAAGCTGAGGTGACATTGACCATATCAAGCTGACCTAACATGTCAAGTAGGCACAAATGACAAAGATACCTTTAGTTGTCTGCTGAAGGCATTGAAAGGGAAAAAAACCACTATATCCTTTTGACTATCAAATGTCCCTAACACTTTGTCCTCCTATCAAGCAGTTTGAGTATCAAATCACTAAATTATTATCGACATCCTCAATGTGAGACAGATTAGCTAAAAGAATAGATTGGCAGATTAGTTCGTCGAAGGTCGATGTTGTAAGAGGAGGTTGGTTTTGAATGATGACTAGCTTTGAGTCACGGTCTGACCTGGCGATTATTTGATCTCGTGCGTGTGTTCTGGATTGAGTGCATAATTAGTTTAAAGGTTACTGAGATGAGCTCTTTTGGTCAAGCTAGACTTTTTTTGTCATGCTAAGCTTTTTCTATCGAGCTGAGCTCTTTTGGCCAAGGTGGTCCAACTAAGCCTTTGTGAAGGTAATTCACCAAGATAAGCTCTTTGGTTGAGGTGGCCAAGTTGAGCTCTTTCAACTGAATTGAGTTTTTTTAGTCAATCTAAGCTCTTTTAATTGAGGTTGCTGAGATAAGCTTTTATGAAGGTAATTTACTAAGATGAGCTCATTGGTTAAGGTGGCCAATATGAGTTCTTTTGACTAAGGTGGCCAAGATGAACTATTTTAATCGAAGTGTTTTAGGTAAGATTAACGTAATTATGAATCCTAAGTCAAAATTCTTCAAATGACTTCAAACTATTTGTAGATAAGCTTACTGAAGACAATTCATGTGTAAGCTTGGTTAGAGCCGATTTAATGATAATAGGTCTTTAATTGTAGCTCATATCCTTAGGATTAAATAACACAAGTACGAGCTTAGTTTACTTCAATCTACTAGTAACCAAGTTGATTCGTATTTCACATTTTGGGCGGTAGTGCCATTCACAAAAACATATAAGTGTGAGCTCAATTTATAACGAGCTACTGATAATAGACCTTTAAGTTGTTTGCATTCCACGTTCTTGGGACAACATCACCGTTGAGGTTTTGTAATTTGTAGGTTACATTGTGGACAACCCCTTTCATAGTATACGATCCTTCCCACTTTGAGGCCAACTTGCCACTTTGATCATCTACCCCTGAAGCTTCTACTTTTTTAAGTACCAGGTCGTCATTCCTGATGTGTTTTCATTAGACCCTCTTATTATAATAATTGGCTACCTTTTGCTAGTAGACTACAATTCAGGTCAAGGCTATGTCCTTTTTTTCTTTGGTGAAGTCTAGGTCGACCTTAAGCATCTCTTGGTTTTTCTCATTTAATGCCAATTTAACTCTTAAGCTTGGCAAGTTGATTTTAACCGGCACTATGGCCTTTATTCCAAAAGCCAAGTGAAAAGGGGTTTCACCCATAGAGACCTTCGTGGTTGTCTTCAGGACCCACAGAACTCTTGGCAGCTTATCAGCCTATTTCCCTTTCACTACGTCGAGCCTCTTTTTTCAGATCTTCTAGTATTATCTTATTTGTGACTTCAACTAACCATTGGGTTAAAAGTGGGTAACCAATGTGAACCTGAGGTCGATGTGAAGATGTAAGCACCATTCTTTAAACCTCAAATTATCAAATTGTTTGTTATTATCTACTACTATGGACTGAGGTAGTCTGAATCTACGGACTATGTTTTTTCACACAAACTTTTCAACTTGCCCTTCCATGGTAGTGGCTAAGGCTTTAGCTTCCAACCATTTTATGAAGTAATCTACTATCATTAAGACAAATATCATTTGACCTATGGCCAGGGTGAATGGTCCGAAGATGTCAATCCCCCATTGTATGAATGACCACGAGTTAATGATAGGAGTGAGCTCAGTTGAAGGGAAATGTTGCACATATGCAAACCTTTGACATTTGTCACATTTTTTCACTAGTTCAATTGCATCTTTCTTAATGGTAGGCCAGTAATAGCCCTACCTCATCACTTTATAGGTCAAAGGTCGAAGTCTGAGGTGATTTTCACATATTTCTTTATAGATCTCTCTTAAGATATATTCTACCTCATTCCCATCAACATATTTTAAGTAGGATAGACTAAAGGACCTCCTATATAGTTTTTCTTTGATCATTGTATACTGGGGTGTCTTTCTCACTAGTGCCTTAGCTCGTCATTAGGAAGCATTCTTATGGTTAGGTATGTCTTGATTGGTGTCATCTAGGCTTCTTTCTCTGTGATCTATACCACGAGCTTGTCCTCAATGCTTTTATACACTAGTTCCTATACTAAAACTTAGTTTGAGCTTTCCATTATTGCTCTTGAAGCTAACTTAGACAGAGAGTTTGCGATTAAGTTTTTTGACTTCGGTATCGTTTTGACTTTGGCTTTCTTGAAGAAAGCTACCAAGGCTAGTACTTTGTCGAGGTACTTTTAAATTTCATCTTTTTGAGTTTTGAACTCCCTATTTACCTGACCGACCACCAGCTGAGAGTCATTATAAGTGGTTATGTATTAATCATTCAGTCAGTTGCCAACTTTAGGCCAGCTATCAATGCCTCATATTCTGTTTCTTTGTTGGATGCCTTAAACTTGAATATCAAGGCACATAGGTACTACAATCATTTTAGACTAATCAAAATGAGGCCAGTTTCTCTCTCTGGTTTGTAGCAGATTCGTCGACAAATAGTTTTCAATCGTCATTATTTGGGGTTTTCTATTTTTTCTCTAACTATCTTTTGGGTTGTGCTAAAGTGCATTCTATTATGAAGTCAGCTAGCACATGTGATTTTAATGTCAATCTAGGTAAAAAATATATATCAAATTTGCTAAGCTCTACTGTCTATTTGATTAGTTTTTCTGACATTTTAGGTTTTTGCAAGACTTGCCTCAATAGTTGATCCATCAAGATGTAGATAGTATGGGCCTGGAAATATGGCTTGAGTTTCATAACCAAGGAAACCAAGGCATATGCCAATTTCTCAATATTGCTATAGTTAACTTCAAGCTCTATCAATACTTTACTGATAAAATAGATTAGTCGTTATTTTTTTTTCCAAACTAAGATTGAGCTGATAGCCTGATTTGTGCCAACCAAGTACAAGTACAATTATAACATTTTATCAATTTTTGATTTTGACAGGACAAGCAAGGAAGATAAGAACTCTTTAAGTTCATTGAAAGCTTTTTGGTATTAAGGAGTCCACCTGAAGTTAGAGACATTTTTAAAAGTTTTAAAGAACGATAGGCATAATTTTGCCAATCTAGACATGAATCAGCTGAGCATGGCTATTCAGCCTATTAGCCTTTGCACCTCTTTTACCAAGGTCAGCTTTTTCATTTTTAGGATTGCCTAAACTTTATCAGGGTTCACTTCTACCTCCTTTGGTTGATCATGTAGCCAAGAAACTTGCTTAATGTAACCCCAAAAATACATTTGCTCGGGTTGAGTGTCATATTATACTTTTTCAATGTGTTAAAGGTTTTTTTTAGGTCTTCCAGATCCTCAGTCAAACTATTGCTCTTAACTATCATGTTATCTATATACACCTCCATATTGCTACTAATTTCATCTTTGAATACTTTGTTGACCAGCCTTTGGTAGGTTGCCTTTGTATTTTTTAGTCCGAAGGCATGACCTTTTAATAGTAAAGGTATTTTTTGGTAATAAAAACTATTTTATCCTTATATTTTTTCAACATTTTAATCTGATTGTAGTGGAGTAAGCATCCATAAAGCTGAGGAGGCCATGTTTGGCACTTTTATCCACTTGTTGATTTATGTTATAAAGGCAGAAGCTGTACTTTTGACAAGCTTTATTCAAGTCAGTAAATTTACAAACATTTTTCATTTTTTTCTATGCTTTTTTACCATAACTACATTGGCAATCCATTTAAGGTAGTAGACCTCATTGATAAATTTAGCTCATAATAATTTATTAACCTTTTCCTCAATGGCATGTTGCCTTTCTAGGGAAAAGTTATTTTCTTTTACCAAACTGGTTTGACCTTGATATTAGTATGTAGCCTATGGACTGTTACTATGGTATCAATCTCGGGCATATTGAATGGTGTCTAAGCAAACAGGTCAGTGTTATCTTTTATAAATTGAATAAATTAGTCCTTATGTTAGAGTTTGGCTTTGATTTGCATGTATATTTTAGAAATATTGTTTTAGAATAAAAGTACTAAGAAGTTCTCAACCGACTCGGGTTGGTTTTTGTTTGAGTCTAGTATTTGATCGATTATCTCTTTTTGTTCCGTTAGATCAAGATTATTTTCTGAAAAAATAGGTCCCGATGTGATGATTAGTATATTAAGCAACTTGTTAAATGTATTAGTATAAGTGAAGTATATTTTTTATTTAAAGTTATGTTTTGGCTGGCGTGTTAGCTTAGTTCAAGTAACATTAATTTATATGTTGGTTTAAGAGCTCAGTAACTTTTATTATTGTTTTAAAAAATTTTAAAAATAGAATGAAATTAAGCTTCTGCAAAGCTTAAGAGCTTAAAGTGGTTTAATAACATATTTTTGTCAGGTTAACCTTATGTTCTACACTCTTATTGTCGATTTTCTCCTCTTTGTCACCTTTCTTTGTTGATTCTTCTTTATCTTCCACTTTGGTATTGGCTGAGCTATTTATCCATTTTCTAGTCCTACCTTTAATAGTTATAACATAATATTATCATGCTGAAGACTGGTTCTCTTAAACTTTTCCAACTCTTATAAGTATAAAAAATTTCACTTTTAAGTGAGGAGTTGAGCCTATGAGCCGTATAACAAACTAATTAGGTCAGTCTAATATCATGTTATAGGCAGAAAAGATATCTACTACCATGAACTCCACGACCAAAGTGATTGTCTTTGGCTCTGTTATCAAAGAGATCAAGAGTTTGATAGTTTTTTTTTATTGGCACTTGTTCATTTTTTAACCCAGCTAGTGTTGTGGTGATCAGCTTCAACTGATCTTTACTGATCCCTATTTTCTTGAAACAATCATAGTACATAACGTTAGTCAAACTCTTATTATCAAATAAAATTCTTTTGACCATATAGTTGTATACCAGGGCTGTGATCACTATAGCATCATCATGTTAGTGTTGGATCTCTTCCAAATCTTTCAAGCTAAATGAGATTAGCTCATCTCTCCAGTCTTTTTCTTTTTTAACTGAAGTATTTATTGCCATTATGGAGTTCAGGTTGAGCTTTTTTTTTCAAGGTGGAGCTGCCTCTCGTGATCATGTTAATCACCTCGATAATTGGCCTACTATTATTAGTTCGACTTCTTCCTAATTTAATTTTTCCTCTTGAGCATCCCTTCTTCCCTAATCTAATATTCTCTCTTTATCCTCAGTGGACATTCTATGGCCATTTCGTAATCCTTTTTAAATTAGTCTTGTCTTCTCAGTCAACAAACATTTTTAGTTGAGCTTACCTAATCATAGCTTCAATATCATTTTTTAGGTCGACATAATCTTTTGTATTATGATGATGTCCTGGTGAAAGGTGCATATTTTAGTCAGATTTCATCTTGTATTATTCTCAGTGGTTTAGGCTATCTGAGGTTGAAATTTCTTTTAATTTGCACCAAAATCCTCTCACAAAAAGTATTTAGTGCAGTGTAGCTCTATCTCTTTTGAAGCTTCTAGCCTTTTGTTGTCTCTTTCTTGAGGGAGGATCATATAATTCTTTACTTTTTTTACGATTGAAAAGAGGGGATAAGCCTTTCTAACTTCAGCTACTGAGAAAATGGGATAAGCCTCTCTCACCTTAGTTTGTTTTCATTGTAGCTTCAGTATTGATATATTTTTCTAATATTAGTAGGACGTCAGCCAAAGTTTTGGGTGATTTTAGTGACAATGTCAACTTCAAATGGTACTATTTATCATTGAATCCATTGGTCAATGTAGCAACAACAATCGTCTATTTTAGGTCTTTGACCTATAAGGCTTCTTCATTAAAATGCGTAACATAACTTTTAAAAGTTTTATTTCTCCATTGATGTATTGACATCAGGCTTAGGGTTGTTTTCTTAGCTCTTTGACTACTTATGAATTGAGATAAGAATGAATGGCTGAGCTCCTTGAAAGTGGTGATTGACTTTAGCTCTAGACTACTATACCAAGATTAAACTGTGCCTTTCAAAGTGGAGGCCAGACCTTTGCACATTAGAGCTTCATCTGCCCCTTGTATATTATGTTAGTTTTATAAAGGTTTAAATGATTAAAAGGGTTAAAAGTACTGTCATATGTCTTCAAGGTCGGCATTTTGAATCCCTTGGAAGGTATAACTTTGTCAATATCTTTAGTAAAGGGTGAAGTCTCTAAAAATTTAAGCTCATCCTCAAATGTTGTTAGTTTCATTTTTAGTTATATCTTTATGGCCTGCATTCGAGCTTCCAAATCTTTGTTCGGTTGGGGTTCATAGTTCATTTGTTTGGACTTTTGGGTTATAACATAATTAAAAGTTTAGTTGGGGCGGTAAAGGGTTAGATTGGTGTACTTTTCTTCCCTAAAGGCCAATGAGGCTTTTTTCTCTTCATAGCTCAGCTACCTGACAACCTCTTCTTAGCTTGATGTGACTAAGTCTAGAACTTTAGAGACATGCAATAGGGTTATAGTTTGGAGCATTTATTTGAGGGTTTGTATTCGTTCAATTAAGACATTGCTCCATGGTTGACCCAGCTTGTGGTTGAGCTGCATGGACATAACGCTAGCTTTAGTGAGTTTCTATTCTGGCCAGAGCAGCTGTCTCTCCTTTTTCTTAGGTTTTTTTTTTTAGTGGCATTATTTTGTGCTCAGTTGTTATAAAAATGCTTTCCCTACCTGACGCGTTGAATGTTTGTACTGAGCTTCAACCTGAAAGTAGTCCTATAAATATAGAAGAAACGAATGGTTAGAAGTAAAGATAAGGAGTATTCCCTGCATTTGCACTTTGATGTGCAAGTCAGTAAGGGTCAAGCCAGAAAAGAGGTGAGAAAGTAGGAAGCAAATAAAGGTATATGTTAGATGAACCTAGCTTTTTGGTGCCTGAGTCTTTATATTTATTGGTAAGCTGACAGAGATCATAAGAAGACAATTAAGACAGGGCTGAGCTAAGGTGGCACTGACCATGTCAGGCTGACCTAACATGTCAGATCGACACAAATAATAAAGATACCCCTGGTTATCTGTTGAAAGCTTTAAGAGGAAAAAATACCACTATACTCTTTTGACCATCAAATGCCCCTAACATTCTTCACTAAAGGTTAAAGCTTTTTCTTTGGATTTCATCCTCATAGCCTCCCATGGTGCTTCAACTGTAAATCTTTTTTTTTCTTTCTTTTTTTTGCTTCCATTTTATAGTAATTGGTATTGATTCTTTCTTTTTAAAAAAAATTTTTTGTATTTAATTTTGAAAGAAATAAAGAGTTGGGGATGAAACGAAGAATAATTTGGAAAAGATCAAATAGCAGCTAGCCTCTGGCTTTGGTAATAACTTGCTTCAAGGTCCATTTTTCAAGCAATTTGAGACCGTGCGAACTCTTAAATCTACCATACTAATTTCAACTAATTTTTTTTATTTGTTATAGCTTTCATCAATTTGTAAATTTTTTCATAAATTTTCAAAAAATTTGATAATTTAGTATATTTGTTGTGCATTGGTTTAGCAATTAAGAAAATGGAATGAGCGGTGGGTGATATTGGATCCCATAATGGGGAAAATGGAGTACTTCTCCCCTCTCTTTCTTTTATACATTTTTAAAATTTTGATTATTTTCTTTGTTTTCTTTGCTCAGGTGAGTTTCTTATTTTATTTTCATGTTTTATTTCTTTTTTTTTTTTTTTGCTCTTTTTTTATGGATAGTTTGTTTTTTGTTGGTGTCTTTCTCTTAGGTATGTTATCTTTTAAAAGGATTTTGTGTTTGGAAACACTTGTATGTTTATTCTAATATTTTCTTTTACATGCTATGGTTTTAGATGGGGTGGTTGCATTTTTAACTAGCGTCTTACTTACTTTTGCATTATCTTTTAGGTACTAGAAGCTATAGGTTCTAAAGCTCAATTAAATAAAAACATAAGTGTTGACAATCATCTCGATAAGAACTATGAGAGTCTAAATTTATAATTCTGTATTTAAGTATTTTCATGGGTATGAAGAGAGAAATGTGTTTATACTTTTGTTTTTGCTTGGATGGCAAAGCCATGAAATAACATATGCTTATTTACATGTAAAGATTGTTACTTAATTCATGGTCTTATGCAAAATGTGTTAGTAGATTGGATTAGCTTGAGCTAACATCTCAGCCAAAGATAAGTTCTGTTGAGTCTAATAGTTTCCAAGACGGTAAGATCAATGAAAATTATGATAGGACAAAAATTGTTTTTTGATTTAAAGCTGTGTCTTACTATTTATCCCATTAAAAATCTAGGGGATAGTGCTCCAACTGAGAGATAGATTTCTCATGAGAAACTCTACAAGGCTGCTTTATTGAAGAATCAATTTGTTGATACCATTCTAAAAGCTTAGGAAAAGACACTTACATAGATTAGTCATAAACTTGGGTTCTTAAAGCTAACTATATACCTATAGCTTTTTTGAGCATTTTGACTCAAGATTAGGGTGACAAAAAGGACTTTGAGAAATTGCACCGAGACAAAAAGGAACTTGAACAACAAAGGAAGAAAGGTTTGAACTTTAATATAATGTTTTTGTGTTTTCAACATGTAGTTTTACACAAGTTAATGTTTATTTTGTTGGGAATTCAAGAAATAAGAATTCTAGTTGAAAAATTATCTTTATACATAGCACTTGGAGAGATTCATCCTTCTGTAGTAAGCATTTCCAATATGGCATTTTTCTTGAATTTTTTTTGTTATTGTGCTTGAGATCTACATTTGTAGTTCTTACACTACAATTTGACATAATTAAAGGAGTGGAACTAAAATTTGAATATAAATAGCAATTGTAATCATGCCACTATAGTTCTGAGCCTCTGACTCTTATAGTGATTGATTATACTTTATGGTGTTTGCCTGTGACCATCAATGTGGGCACAAAATAATGAGTCATTATTGAACGATGAGTTCTACATTAAACTTAGACAAAGAAGGGCAATTGGGCAAGTATGTGGATTTTAGTAGCATAATCATTATGAATATAACTTATAATATATAGAGGTTATTTGTTTTCTTTTTATAGACTGTAACTTGCTACACGAGTAGTTGAAATCATTATAAGTGTTGTTACACAATAGTTGAAATTGCAACATTATGGTCTTATAAGTCTTGACAGTAGTCATGAACTTGCATGGCAAGTTAGCATAATAATCATTATAACAATCATACTAACAAACTGTTATTTTTTTTATAGTAAATGAAGATATAAATAAAGTTCTTTAAACTTGTTAATATCACCTAGCTTTCAACACCAACAAATGCAGAATGTGGAGTTGTTAAGCCTACATTGTAGTTTAAAAAATTGATTGTATTTACTTAGAAAAAATTTACTTGACTATAAAAAATACCTACACTCAACAATAATAGCTATAATGTTTAAGCAATTATGTTAGAAAAATAATATTGATTTTTCAGTTTGTGTTGTTGAAAAAGGAGCTAGAGTTGGGAAGATTTTGTTATTTTCTAGGAAAATTTTTCATTGAGGTGTTGTTTTTCTTTAACTTCAGTGGTTACCTAATATACTTTGGTTAATTATCTTGAGTTTAGTTATAGATACAAAACTATAAGATGGGTTGCCTATGTAGTTTGAGTTGTGAAGTGCATGTTAAATAATTTGGTTTGTCGACTCTATTATTCTCTTTTTTATTTTTTTTGCTATGTGATTCTAGGTGCTCACATCCTATTAGAGAATTTTTTGAACCTTGGGCATTGAATGAACTTCTCTCACAGAGGAAACATGAAGATGTGCCTTTTCTTTTATTGTTTTCATTTTAGATTATGTTGATTTTTTTATCATATGTGAAAGACTGGTATACTGCAACCCAACAAAACCTTATAGTTGGTATTTTGATTTGTGATAATCCTTATAGCTTATGACAAAAGCTAATGGGTTATTAAAATTGAAATCTAATGTTGATTTTTAGCATGTAGTTGAATAAGATATGTTATGATTGTCCTTGATAGCCTTATCATATGCATTTCATTATATCTTTTTTTTTTCTCAATTAAAGATGGTATTTAATAGATTCGGATCCAAAAGGGAGTGTCAGCATTAAACATAAACACCAATGAATACAAAAGAATACCTAAGCATTTAGAAATATCTACAACTTTATACTTCTCATAAGAAACAAACTGTTAGGAATAATGACTCAAATCCCATAAAAAATTTGTTTGGGATTTATTAGATATTACTTGATAGACAAGAAGACTTATAAAAGAAGAATTCTAAAAGTGACTAAAATCCTATAAGAGATTTTATTTGAAATTTGTTAGATATTGCTTGATGGACAAGAAGACTTACAGAACAAGAATTCTAAGAGAAAATGAATTATTTATAGGAAAGTTTGACTTGTAGAAGAAAAATTTTAAGAAGAAAAAGATTCTTAATAAGCAAGTTTGTATACCTATAAAAGGTGACGTCTCTATGGGGTTATGTATGAGAAAAAAACATTAAAAAGTTGTACAATATTATGGGATGACACCCCCATAAGACTACTAGAGATTTACGTCTTATGGGTGTATATGTTTGAATGTTTGTGAGTAGACAAGAGGAGACTGAGAGGGTCCACATAGGTATGGTGCATGTGAGTGGACTAAAATAGATTGAGAGGGCTCACATAGGTATGATGAATGGGTACATATGGATATGTGTTTGTTTATGTTGAAAGGGTGCTATGGGTATGTATTTGTTTGGGTTAAAAATACTTCATAGGACTAAAAGAGATTAAGAGAGTCTATATGTATTAATTACGAGTGCTTGATATAGATATATGTTTGTAATTCTATACAACTAATGGATTTTTTTTCTCATCTGTAGATGTAGGTCGATTAGATCGAACCACGTTAAACTATTGTTTCTTGTATGATTGATTGATTGATTATTTGATTTCACTTCCACAAGCTTGATTGAATTAAGGCCTTTTTGTCTAACAAATGGTATCAGAGTTGTGGTGATCCCTAACAAATGTTATCAGAGCATGATTTGAGGCACAAAAAGAGGCAAACCCAAAAGAGCTCGATTCAAAATAAGAGTTCAAATTCATATTTTAAGGATTAAGGATCGGTTTGCGTGAAGCATGAAGATACATAATAGAAGATGATTATGAGACTTTCATTACAAGTGGAGCAAAATATGTCTAGCATGAAGATAGATGAATTGATGGAATTTGAGTCAAGGTGGAGATTGTTAGGAATAGTGACTCAAATCCCATTAGAGATTTATTTGGGATTTGTTAAATATTACTTGATGGACAAGATGACTTGTAGAAAAAAAATTCTAAGACAAAATGAATTTTTAATAGGCAAGTTTGACCTGTAGAAAAAGAATTCTAAGAGGAAAGGGATTTTTAATATGTAAGTTTGTATGCTTATAAATAGGTTAAATTCTTATAGGATTAAGTATGAGAAAAAGATGTAAGAGAGTTGTAAGGTTTTATGAGATAGATATTTTCATAAGACTACTGGATATTTACGTCTTATGAGTGTGTATATTTGAATGTTATGAGTGGACTAGAGGAGACTCAGAGGGTCTATATAGGTATAGTGCATGTGAGTGGACTAGAAGAGATTGAGAGAATCCACATAGGTATGATGAATGAGTACATATGGGTATATATTTATTTGTGTTGAAAGGATGTACATGGGTATGTATTTGTTTGGGTTAAGAATCCTCCATAGGATTAGAGGAGATCGAGAGAGTTTATGTGTATTAATTGTGAGTACTTGTTATGGATGTATGTTTGTAATTTTCTATAACTAATGGATCATTTTTTCCATCCGTAGACGTAGGTCAATTGAACCAAACTATGTTAAATTGTTATCTCTTGTGTGATTGATTGATTATTTGATTTTTTTTCTGTTAGTATAATTGGATTAAGATGTTTTTGCCTAATACAAAGGACTGTTTCAATCCACCGCCATCTAAGAACAACACCATATCTAGCCTTTCCATGTTTTCCTTCTGGTAATCCATCAACCTTAAACAACAATTCATTCCCAGTTTCATTATATCCTTTTTTTTTTTTTAATTTGACATTAAAAATATTCAACCCAACTTTGTTTCTGCAAGATAAAGACGGATGTATGTGAACTAGAAGTTCGATTACATGTTCCCAAGCACTGAAGTTTTCTTCTGACAAAAATTTCTTCTTTTCTTCCCATTTACTAGATTATCTCATCATTGTTAAGTAACGAGTCTGTTCTTTGGATTTTAATTCAAGAGCTAATTAAGCAAATGTATTGCAGATGAGCAGAAAGGACTACTGCAAGACATTAGGGTTGTACTCGGTAGCGGCGAAATATTGAGGGGAAGAGACATTTTGATGAGCACAGTTCAAGTGAAGAAGATTTAAAAACAAAGGTTATATTAGTTTTTTTTTTTTTTTCAACATCTCCTTTAATCTCTTAGGCCTAGATGTCATATTAGTTACTTTAATCCATCTTAGAGAGTATGTGCAGCTTCTTTTGTTTGAAAGGTAGTAACTAAGAGTCGTAGAAACAAAGTTAACTCAAAGAAACGTGATTTTACTGTTTCTTTGTAATTAGAATTGCAGGATAACAACTCTTTTATTTTATTATATTTTTTTTAATATTTAAATAAATACATAATTATATTTTACTCCCGAAATGGTTTATGTTTTCTTATGGTATAGATACGATAGCATTGATAATGAAAAAAAAAGGAGAAAAAATTTCTTTTAATTGATGTCTTTATGTGTTTATTTATTATTGATTATAGTATTTATTAATTTTTATTTATAAATTATAATTCTATGAGACTGACTATAATTTACAAAAAAAAATATGTATGGCAAGCTATTCATTAATCTATAAAATTAACTATGACTGTGATGATTATTGTTATGATAATATATTACTCCAGTAAAACAAAAATAATACAAGCCCACGGAATAGTGCGGGCAACCCTCTAGTATTCTATAAAAACTAATCCAACAACTAAAGGGGAAATATATCACATACAAAATTATTGAAATACAATAAAATGGATAATCTGACAATTCAGTGGTGGCCATAAATGAATGTTGATCTATCTGCCTCCCATATGGAGTGTCATACACTAAGCATGCACAACAACCAAAAAGCCACAAAAAAATGGATTAATGAGGACTTAGAGATAGTACGAGTAAATGTAACATAAACGATTTTAAGTGGGGGGGCTGAGGAAAAGTAAAACGGATCCTTACAATTTTTTAAAGCTTTCCATATTTGCAAGTGGCCTTTTGTTCCCAATAAAAGTGCAAGAAAATCTAATTTTTGGTAGGATTCCACACGATTAAAGGTTTTGATTACTTGTTTTTTCAATTAAATACTTAAAATTTTATAAGTATTTATTGTTAAAAGCTTTTAAAATTTATTCATTTTTAAATTGATATCATATTATTAATTGATAACTAATTAAGTGATATCATATTGATAATTGATAATTTAAATACTTAAAATTTTATAATATTTATTGTTAAAAGCTCTGATAATTTTAAATTTATTCAATGTGAGATCATTTTTTAAAAGTGGTATCCTATTATTAATTAAAAATAGGATTGTGTTGATTAGTGGCTTGATAAATCCAAGCCGCAATTTTGGACTTATGCCGAGTAATTAGAAGAAAGGGAGAAGATGTAAGAAAAGGCAAGTTGCACCGGAAGGAAAGCTTGGGCTTTGGCTAGCTTGCACCAAACAGATTGAACATTTTGGAAAGGAAGACCAATTAGAACAACACTGGTTCTATATAACCATGTGGTGGTGAAGCAAGAGTAGAGCAGAGAATGGCAACGGATAGTTGATATAAAAAAATATTTTTTTTATTATTTGAATTCAAATGATTAAATTTGACGTAAATAATTTTATTTGAATTGGCTTAAAAAAATTTATTAGACATAGTCTAAAACTTCTTTTTTACTAAATAAAAAAAAAATGGAGCTTGCAGCGAAAAAAAAAAAAAGGAGAATCAGTGAGTTGAAATAAAAGAAGTCACTGCAAAGTTTTAGTTAGAGAGCCGAATTTCAAATTTCGAGTGTTCCTATGTAAATTTCCTTATTTTTATAATTTTTTTAAATTTATCTTACCCATGTACGTAGTTTTTAAGCATGAATACATACACCTTGTGTGCATTATTTTTTCTTGTTGCTATTTTATTTTCACTTATCAAATAATTTATTTTGGTTGTAAATCTAGATTAAATTTCACAAAATATTGGTATCAAACTTCTGCTTTTCGCAACAAACTAGAATCGAACTGCCGGTGAAACTGATAATCGGGGACATAGGTGATTTTCCGATCAGATTTTTTAATCATTCCTTATATACATGATACTAATGTTCCCCAATCAAAAAAAAAAAAAACCTATAAAACATGATATATACTAATTTAGCATGTAAGAGTTAGTGAACATTTTTCAATTATAGAAAAAAAAAAGTGATAAGTTCTGTAATGCTGCTGGGCGTTGTGTGCGTGTGTTTTCATTAGAAAAATGTTAATTATTAGGCTGATTAAGGTAATATGTTATAAAAATTACTATAATTATTGTATTGTGTTTTCTTGAATTTGACATATTTTTATATTATATTGATCTCTATTATTTATAATTCAATTATTTTGGCCCAGAGTGAAAGTGTTCATCACTTGAAGATGGATGTGGACAAATGAAAACATAAATTGCGACTTTTTAAGTAGCATTTAAGAAAGGGACCTTCATGTTTTTTAGCTTATCGGAGCCAGGATGGGATGGATGGGTTTTTCTCCTTTTTTTTGAATTTTTGAATTTCTATTTTCTACGTGGCTGATGGTTCCACTAGGTGAGCGGTCATTTATGACTGATTCGATTGGCGATTCCTCCTTCCTCCTAAATTCATCCTCAGACGTTCGATGAGACTCTTGAATGTCAATGGAAAAAATAAAAAGACAATCTTAATTAGATTAATATTAATATATACAATTAAAAGGTTTATGAGGTGCGTGAATCACACGGAAATTACACCAAAATTATAGTACTAATCCAATTATTTAACAAACCACGACGGCCTCGTGGACGGACTTAGTAGTCAATTTCCATTGTTTTGCTGACTTACGGAAATGCCGAACAAACACATGCACATGTCCCCTACTTTGTGTGGCATAATCTATCTCCTTTATTTGTTGTGTTTCGCTGCCAGTGTCTTTGCTTTGCAACCCTTTTCACTTGGAATCTTCCTTGGCATTACGGCGAAGGCTCCATGCAAACACTTATCACCACTCGTTACTGAGGAACTGAACTCAACGTTATGCACGTATCTTTTTAATGAGCTATTACTCGGATAAAGTTTATATGGCCAAAAAAAAAAAATGAAAATCATGTTAAGATCAAGTATAATTCTAAAAACAAAAACTTTTGACTAGTTTGTTTGTTACTTTGTTTAGATAATGGACCTTGCAAACACGCATGACACGAGCACTCACAAACTACTATACATACAAGACCAAAAAAATTTGTACATTAATTTGGTTTGTAATTTAATGACAAAATTGTGTGCCACTATTGCTCTCATATTTTATACTTGGGAATGAAGGCGCGCGTTGATTATTTGGTTCTGTTTAGTTAATTCACTATTTTACTGAAAAACAAATTGAAAACAGGAAATATATAATAACAAATAAAAATGAAATTTCAATCAGCAAAAATATATTAGTTATTGAGAAAATATACTATAGTTATTGAAAGATAAGCAAGATGAGAATTTCAAACTTATCTCAATTGGTTAATATAATTATTATTAGGAGGTGACATTTAATAAATTTGAATTTAAATTTTAAATTTTCAAATTTTTTTTCTTTATTCTCATATTATGATCTCCTTTATAAAAAAAAAAAAATAATAAGCAAGATGAAAATTTTCAGATAAAATTATAACTTTATACAAGTATAGGGCAAAATGGTAATTGACCGTTAATTTCTATAAGTAATTGTTGCTTTATTTGATGTTATCAATTAAAAAATTTTATATTTGATGTATTATTAGCATACAAATATATACATTATATATATTATTAATTAATTAAATAATATCATCTTATTAATGAATAATTTTTTTAAATTAAGTTTTTATCTATTTATTTTAAAAATTTATAAAAATTTATATTTATTTATTAATAAAATATTATTATTTTATTTATTGATAATATATAAAATTTATACACTCATCAAATATAAACTTTTGAAAATTTTCTCTTGATTTTGGCCTATTTATGTGTACAGATTTTTATTTTGTTTATTTAATTTTTTGAGTTGGTGTTATATGGCGTACACCAGTATGCACTACGATTAAATCTATTAGTAAAGAACAATTCTTTCGTTTTAATTAGTACGAATGCCGGGTCATTACCTTTGTATTTTGCCCGTTCATGAATCAAGACAGCCAAACCATCAGTGATCAGGCTGAAAGAACCATCAGTGATCAGGCTACGACCATTTCTTTTTGTTTTTTTGAATAGTCAAAACTAGCGTTGCAGTACTGCAGTTCTACGGATATATCGACAAAAGCAGAAAAGCAGAAACCTTTTTTTTTTTTTAACTTGTCTGTTAAAAAAGAAAGTAAACTCTTTACAACCCCACAAATACTTCAGACAAAAACAACGTCTAATATGTATATATATATATATATATATATATATAGGACTAATGCCCAAAAAACCCATGAGAAGAAGTAACATAGGGAAAATAAAACCAACAAAGCTGGTTTTACTGTTTTAATTAGTAGTTAAAGCCTTCAAGCTGGTCGTCGAAACCAAACGGGCATAAGATTTCTCCATCAAGAAATGGAAACTCAGCTTCACAGCCTGCAGGATCCATCTGCATATCACTTGACATATAACAACTGTCTGAGAAAAATGGTTCTGTCCAGAAATTTCCACTATTTGCCTCGTAGGCTTCAAACAAATTAGCCTTGTTGTTGTTATAATTATTATTATCTGAAACTGAGTCTTTGCTGGATACAACTGTGTTATCTGCGGTGATGGAGGAGTTTTGATCGCTTGAGGCTGGTTGCGGGGACGACATTGAGCTTTCAAGAATTAATGGGGAACTTGTGGGATTAATCAGGGGATCATGATTGTTTAGCTTTGTTTCTTTTTCCTCTGCACTTGTTCCACGCTTGACTACTGGATCTTGACTGTTTTCTTTCCCATCTTTTGTTACTGGTGGCTTATGTTTAAAGCGCTTCTTGAGAGTTGTATGCCAGTGGTTCTTTACCTCATTGTCCGTTCTTCCAGGTAACTCGGCAGCAATGATAGACCACCTGAATATTGTGAAAGAGCTTAATTTAATTTGACCAGCCTCTTCCAAAATCTTTGGGGTGGATTAATATATAGTATGACAAAGGATAATTCAAGAATGTTGGGCAAATCACTGTTTTCCTAGTTAAACCAAAACGTTTTTCTCGCTGTATTGAGTCGTAAAACGACTAAATAAAAGATTGATGCCATTAGGGGACTTGTGATTCTTGAGTTCCCCTACTTAAACGACACTGCATTTTCAACGATGGGGAGTTTTCTACTGTACTAGAAATTATGAAAATGCGTTTCACCATTCCGAACTTCCCGCTCAAGAACATGGGATTAGGTGGTAATTGGGGTAACAAAGTTTGGGTATAAAATGTCAGTGCACTCAACAAAGACTTGTTTATGTAACCATAATGTTTTGAAAGAAATCTATTCAATTTGTGATCAAGTACCTGTTTCCCAGCGACTCATGTAATCTGATGATAGTCTCTTCTTCTTCCTCGGTGTAGTTTCCTCTTTTGATGTTTGGCCTTAGATAATTCATCCATCTCAGCCGGCAACTCTTGCCACACCTTGCCAGACCTGAAACAGGAGAACCGATATATCTAATCGATAATATTGAAGAGAAATGCCAAATTGAACAATGACCTTTATAGTTTATATAACCATTTCAATCATCATCCTTTTATGAAACTTTGCTGCTATATATATATATATATATTTTATCGTTACGGAAAATAATAGGTGTTTTACCTGCATACTTGGGGAGTTGGCGCCAATTCCAGCAGCCATATCTGGTGACATAAGCCTTTAGTTTCCTATCTTCCTCAGGAGTCCAGGTTCCTTTCCTCAGTCCGCTCTTATCACAGCAAGGTGTTCTAACCATGTTTCCTTTCCCCCTTTCACTCACTCTCCTCTATTTTGCTCCCTCTTAGTTTTCAGCCCCCCTGACACCAATCATCACTTCAAAGTTGCAGCTATTTATACTCTACCATGGCCTTTGACCAAAACGTGTTACACGTTTTACTTGTATTATTTAATAATACGACATTGTTTTTTCAGATTTTTTTTCCTGTTTTTATAGATACCTATATGCATTTAATAAATAAAAAAGCCCTTTATTCTTATACGGTGGTCCAAATCGTCGAAAATTCGCAAGATGTCGCTTTCCTCCCCATGTATAGGACTCCATCATATTGAAACACTAAGCAAGACATAATATATATATATATATATATATATATATTCATCTGTGGCTCACCTTCGAGGAAACATGATATGATAAAGCATACCCACCATAAAACGTGATATACGCGCTCGATCAAGTAAAACTTCAATGAAGGTCAGTTGAATTTAATTATCGGCACGTTTTTTTGGCAAATCTAGTAGATGTTAGAATAGGAAGGCAATGACAGATTTAGAAACCAGTAGACCAATTACTGATTTGATTCAATTTTTATATATATAAATAGGTCCTTCTACTTAATGAACTATTAGTTTATTTCAATGGTAGCTTATCTTGTCATTAATGGAATCTATTGGTAAATTATTTGATTTTTAATCTTGATGATTAAATTTTAAAATTTAATAACATTAAATATGAAAGAATTGATAATTTATCTTTATTACTACTCACAATATTTAATTCAATTGATTAAAAAAAATTTTTTTGTCCAAGAATTCAATCTATAAGAAAAGTTATTTTAAAAGTATGCAAAGAAAAATTCAGTATATTTTTAAAATTATTCAAACAAATTAAATCTAAAAATATTTCTAACTGCAATTAAATACAGTATTGTTGTTCTGTCCTACAAGGTATGACAATAAGTCCAATCTGCAACATCTGTGGAAGTTTTGTGACCAAAAGAAAAAAAACAGTTTGTCCAAAAGAAAGAATAAAATATTTTTTTTGTGGTCTAGATGCTGCCTCCAAAAAGTAAGACATTATAGGCATAGATACATGACCACAATATTTTATTATCACTAAAAAGAACTTACATCGTTCATATGGACTAGGGATTCAATTAAATCTTAATAACAATAATAATAATAATAATAATAAAGAAATAAGTGAATGTCCGGTGTTAGGGAAGTGTACTGATCCCGGTAGGGGAATTTACGTTTACATGTTAAAACTTCGCCTGCTGTCTGTTAACATTTCATGCTCTTTCTTTTATAGGATTTTCTTCTTTGAAGGAGAAATTATTTTTGTTGTGTAGTTATAACATGCAATTAATCAGGACTACATCATGAACCTGCTGAAGGGATCATTAATTAGAGTTATCTTGAGGGTTTGCTTAACTCCATTTGTTTCGTCTCTCTGAGAGGCCTAATTGACTTCAATTATTTGATTACTTTCAATGAAGCCGGCCTCTATTAAAGGAACGAATTTACCTAAAATAATATTGTCTTACAAGTTGCAGAGTGGGTCACTGATTTTTTTACAACACAAGTGACAATCGGAAGAGGTTCCCACATGACGTGTGGACTTGACGATTCCCCATAGATTTTTGAGTTCCGTGTAGCACCAGTCAACGGAAAATCTTGTAAGACTCGACCCGGAAATAAGAAGGAACCAGCCACAAAAGCAGGTAAAAAAAACAAAGGAAAAAGAAAGAAAAGGGCTCCACAGTCCCCACTCCCCAGTGTTCGATTCATGTTTATTGACGCTTGCATTTTTTTTTCAATTTTGGCTTTATTTTAATTTAGCAATAAGTGGCCACAAACTCACAGCAATGCTCCTCAAGTGAAAACGGAAGGTGTACTTATTGGCCGGAGGAGACCCAAATGGATCTCCAGCGAGGTGAGAGGTAATCTGAGACCGATGCCGATTGGTTGTAGGAGTTTTTTGGTTCAGTGATTTGTTCAACCACAGGTTTCCTTTTTTTTTTTTTTAATTTAATGTTAAGCCAAAAATATTTTAATTTTGATTTTATTATTATGTAATAAATTAATGCATAAATGTTATTATTATATAATAAATTCATAAATAAATAAATTTATTTGAATTTTTAATTATTTATTAACAAAATTATTATTAAGATAATATTTTTAATTTTATAAATGCTAAATCATTAAAAATATTTATTACATATAATTTTTATTATGTTATAATGATTTTGGAGACTGTTTACGAATTAAAAAAAATAGTTACCACTAATATTTTTTGGTTAGTTATGATTAGTTACCTAATAAAACATACATTTTTAATAAAATTTTAAAATTAATTAAAAATATAATTTTTAGGTTTAAAAAAATAATTTAGGTTCGGAAATGATTACACGTGAGGAAGAATTGACATTCTCATAGTATCCGTTTAAAAAAAGATAATTCTTAATCATATGTTATTTTTTAATTTTGACAAAAATATATTAATTTTGATATTTAATATTAATTTCTTTGATTCCCTTTATTTATCACAATTTTGATTTTTTTAATTTTCTTTACAAATTTTTTAATTTTCTTTAAATAAAAATATTATTTCATTTTCATTTGAAAAATAAATTGAAACTTTATTATTGAAAAATTTTCAAAATGTTCTAGTACATTGATAACATTAAAAGAAATTTCTCACCTAAGTATTTTTTAAAATTTATTATCCAGATTTCTTTAAAGTTTCACATTAGGGACTATATTTTTTTAAAAAAATTTAATTAATTAATACAAATAATATTCATACATTACTATAATGAAGTTTATTCTTAAGCAAAACTTTTTTCTTTTATTTTTTTCCTTATTTTTAATAATTAAAAAATTAAAACCTTTATGTATTGAATATTTTCTTAAATGCTTCAATATTTTGGTAACATTTAAAAAAATATATTCTCACTTAAATATTTTTAACAAATCATTGTTTGGATTTTCTTAATATCTTATTATTAGAGGAGGTCTCTATTATTATTTATTAGATTATTTTACTTTTTTGAAAGAATATATATTTATTTTAAAATTTTAAAATTTAAACATGCAAAGGTAAACAAATAAATAACTCATCAAAAATATAAAAAAAAAGGCCAAAAAATGGTCAGTCAACGATTCAAAGTGGTTCATTGCCGATTTGTTCCAATTCTTTGTGCTTTGGTCAATTTTATGACAGTTTAATCCTTTTTTTTTATTCAAAGAGGTTCGACCTGAACCGATCTTGGGCTAGTCCACAAGAAAGTCGGGTGTGTGAACCTTAGGTCAGATATGGGTCATGTGCAAATCCTAGCCTTTATTTTTTTGGCACTATAAAAGCTACCATTTTTTATTTCATTTTCACCTTTTCTTTAAAAAAAAAAAATTTCTCTTTCAAAATCACCAATAGGTTGGGCAATTCAAACCCAAAAACCAATGGCTTTATCGCCTTCGCGATTCATCGCCACTTATCAATGTCGATTGGTTCTCAACTAAACACCAAAACCTTCCTATCCTTTTCTTGATCTTTGTTTTGACTTTAGTTTTCCCAAAATCAACCTTATAAGCCCTAGATCTAAGCCAACCTTTTAAGCCCTAGATCTAAGCCAAAAAGCCAACAGCTTCAAGACCTAATATCTCCTTATCCATTGCTCAAAATACCATCGCCTCTCACTATGTTCATTTATGAGTCTCCTCACCAAAAATCAAGGCCTAAAACTTTTTGGAACCCCTAAAATTGAAAATCCTAGTTTGATGTTGAATTTTGCTCTTTGTGATTTTTTTTTATGTTTTATTGGCTATTCTTGATTGTGTATTGTGGCTTTGGTTGTTTTATATTTTTGGCTAATGGTAAGGTCTTGGGTAGGTTTTTTTGGGGTAATTGATAGTGGTAATTTTGGGACTATGTTAGGAGGAGTTCATAGTGGTGTTGGGAGGGTGTGATTGGCAATCGAGGGTTTTGGGTACCGATGGAGTTGGAGGGTCATGATGTTCGTTACTAGTGGTTTCAGGAGTGATCTATAGGAGATAATGGCTTTCTTTTTTGTTTTACCTCTTAGCAGTGTTTATTGGTGGGCTTGTATGATTGAGATTGGTTAACTTATGGTGGTTTTTGGTGAAGGCAGTATAGGCAGTGGAAGTTTTGGCAGAACTTTCTTGTTGGGATCCTTTCCATAAATTGGCTTCTTTTTTATCTGTAAGATTAGTCCATTTGAACAATAATTGTGGAATCAAATGCCAAATTTCCTAGGATTGAGATGTCTATTCGAATGAGGGATTATAGTTGATTTTTAGCTGCCATGGTGGCTAGCCTTGGGTTGGGGAAGGTAAGGTGGCTGTGGTCTGGAATTTAAAACCATTTTATGTCAAATTCCTAGTTATTTAAAGCCTTAGTGTTCCTAATTTTAGTCCAGGCAAGCTTTCTTAAGGGGTTGGGAATGGCTACATATCTAAAAGGGAGTAAGGCACGACTTTTGGGAGGAAAAAATTGTAGGACAGAGGTTGGTAGCAAGAAATTAGTTGCCTAGCCGCCTTCTTTAGTTGGTTGCCATGCATGATAATTGTAGACATCCATCTGTGTTCGGGGCAGATCAAGGTCGATTTTCTTTGTTATTATCATTTTTATAGTGTAATATGTTATAATGTGTTATAGTATAATATTATAGTATAATATTATTGTTGGTATTATGATAGTATAATATATACAGTATAGTACATATTATAGTATTGTTGTTATTATTATATACTATAGTATATTATATTAGTGTTACTACTGCTACTACTACTACTACTATTATTATTATTATTATTATGCTTTCCTTTCTTGTTCAATATGTGAGGATGATTTTGGAAACTGAAATTGAATCAATTGATCATGGTCAAAAAGGTTTATGATACAAATCATAAAGCCTTTTAACTCAGATTCTGGATGTTAGCAAGAATTCAGCCCTAAGATCACATTTGGACAAAACCATATCCTAGGATTTAAGCTTGGGATGATTCTGTTTGTTTCCTAAAAATGCTCCTTAGAGCTGTCTATAAATTGAACCAAAGAACAAAGGAACAGACAAGGTGGATTTTGAGGGAAACGATTGATTTTTTGGGAAAGTTGATATTCTGAAAAATTTTTGGCAGTAAAGTTTTTGAAAATTTTGATCTTGGATTTCGGGTTTGATCTAAAGTTTTTAGGGTTTGGTTTTAGGTTTCTGAAATATTATAGTGAAGTTTTGGAGAAGTTTTGAAGAAATCTGAAAATTTGGGTAAATTTCTAGTTTTTTCGAGGAAA
Organism: Durio zibethinus; assembly: GCF_047325235.1. Lineage (NCBI taxonomy): Eukaryota > Viridiplantae > Streptophyta > Magnoliopsida > Malvales > Malvaceae > Durio > Durio zibethinus. The sequence continues at coordinate 19,059,095 of NC_143177.1, forward strand.
TCTGGGCTGGGATGAATTTTTTGATGAATTTTTTAATTTTTCAATGGGATTTTTTGGTGAAGGTTAAATTTTTTGATGGGTTTCCTATGAGTTTTTCAAAAATCAATGAGTTTTTTAGTTTTTGGTTGAATTTTTCGAAGACTTCTCAAAAAATTGGTAGACTTTTCAATTTTTGGTTAAAGCTTTCAACATTGTTCTTGGCTGTTCTAAAGAAAAGGCAGAGGATCCTAATGCTAGAGAGAGAGGGGACTAAGCATCTAAGGAAAATATGGAGCGCCTAACTTATATACCATCTTAGAACGGCATCGTTTCTACATACCCAGGATCTGTGCATGACTCGACTGACCCGCGCGTCGACCTGCGTGTCGATCCGATCCATTTCGTAAGGTTTTTTTTTCTATTTTCTCTGTATTTTTTTATTTTCATTATTTTTTATTTATTTTATTTTCAATTTTTATTTGTTTTGTTGATTTTTATTATTTGTTTATTTTAATGAATATTTTAAAATTCTATGGCTATTTTTTAAATAATAATAATAGTAATAATAATAATAATAATAATAATAACATTAAGAATAAAGAATAAAAATATAAAAAAATTGAAAAATCTTTTCAAATAAATTTATGGAATCCACCAAACTATTGAAAAATTTCATAAATCAAATTTCAAAAAATAAAAAATTATTATTTTTATTCTCTAAATTATTGGAGGATTGATTTAAACTAAGTTCTACGAAACTATTAGGAGACTTAATAAAATCCTCAAAAATTTTTGCAAATCCTTTTTGCAGTAAAATCTCACTAAACTATTGGAAAATCTGCTTCAAAGTAAGTCCTATTAAACTATTGGGAGACCTTACTAATTTTTTTGAAATAAAATGAATTAACAAATCTAACGACAGAGCCTTTTTAAAGCGGGATACTAGTCTCCATCAATACTCCTAAGGTGAGAAAATTATCTTAAATTGCTACCAAACTATTGAGACAATTTTAAGACTAATTTTCAATATTTAATATTTTGGTAAAGACATAAACAATTTTTTAAGACTTGGATAATTTAGAATCAGGCTGGTACCATTTTTTTATGGCCGTTGTGAGGCTGCTATAACCTTTCTCACACGTAATCGTACTTCTGAACCTAGAATCTGATTTTGTGGATCAGACTCGATCATGTGGCCAATCACGCCTAAACAAAAAAAGATTGGTGGCGACTCCTCTAAACCATGTCTAGCGGCAGATTCACAAATCTATACGTTATGATAGTTTGATAACTTTGCTAGGGACTCGAAAGTCAAACCAGTAAATGATTCCTTATTATCTAAGCATTGCTTAATAAATTTGAGATTATTTTTCATTACTTATATTTGCTTAATTATTTATTATTTATTCCTTCTCATTGTTTATGCCTGCTTAATTATTCATTTATTTTTTCTCTGCTTATTTCTTTTTATTGCTTATACATGCTTAATTAATTATTTATTATATATATGTCATTCATTTGCATATGCATAACATAAGCTCTCCACTCGAGCTTTACCTTTAGGAAGGAGTGAAGTACCTATGCCTTCGTGAGATTTTATGTCTTTGCATGGGCCTGGGAAACATTCCCACTCAAATTGAACCCTTTCCGCTTATAGCCTATGATGGGTGAGGATCAAAGTACCTTACTAGTCTGTGATGGATGGTGATGTAAGGAACAATTTGGGAACATTTTAGAATTAACCAAAACCGTATATAGTTAACCTTAAGAGCCTAACCATAGATAGAGCCTTATCCCTCCACCTTTCGTAGTTAACCTAAATCTAAGGTCATGCTGTTATCTTACTTGCTATATGGCGCTTATTTTATTATTTTTATTATTCAAATGACTAACTAATTTCTTTGTCTTCTCTTATTTATCTTCCTTTTATGCATATTCATAAACATATTAGCAGATTGCATAGTGTTCTAGCCCTAAAAGTCATTTTAACAAAAGCTCTCATGGACCCCACAGAACGTTAGGTTTGTGCCTTATTTATGCTTTTCAAATGTGATTCACCTACTGATGTAAAGCTAGAGTAAGAAATGAGACAACAAAAAGAAAGAGATTGTTTACCACTAGGTCATATCTCTACCACTGTCAAAGAAAGTTCGCTTGCTTCTCAATAGAATAATTTGAAAGGCCTATCAAATATATGGAACAACATGACTCTTTCAAGGTAGGAAGCTTTTTGTTTAAAGTTTAAGCATATTGCATATCTCTTATTAGTGGAGGTTGACAACTCACTTATCAAGGTGATGGTACAATTTTTGGATCCTTTCTACTATTGCTTCATCTTTAGTGAGGTTGATTTCGTGCCAACAATAAAGAGTATTCGACTTTAGTGGGCATGCAACTACTATATCCAGACAGAATATATGTGAAGAAACACAAATCATAAAATCATAAAAAGCTGGTTTAGATTCTATGAGTGAGAATAGAGATCATAGATTCATACATTCAAGAAAAAGGAGATCATAAAAGTATTCCATGAGGGATTTTCAAGAGTTCATTGTCAAAAATCCAAATGATGATTAGTCAATGAATGTGTTTGCTCTAGCCTTATATGTGTTGGTCATTTTCCCTAAGGTTTTAGGTTATATTGAAATAGAAGTGGTCAATCTATTTAAGTTTACTGAAAAGAGGTGTAATCTTTTACCAGCTATCTTGGCAGAAACTATCAGATCTTTGAACTTTTATAGGCTGAATGACAAAGCACGTTTCATAGGTTGCACACCATTACTATTTTTATGGATGAAAAGCCATTTTCAATACAAAAAGGGCACTTTCTCTAAACTTGTTTTTTGCAGTCGAATCCCAATCAAGGAATTCTATCATAGCACATGGCCAAAAGCAAGAACCTAAAAAGAGTGAAAATATCTATTACAAAAGCTCACAGTCGATCAGGTAAAATAGTTGGCTCCATAGTTGAACTGAGAACCTATGTTATATCAATGTGAAGATGAGATAGGGATTTCACTTTTAGGTTTATAAAAATCAACAAATTATGCACCATTGATGGTAAGGAGGTAGTATGAGGTAGAACAGTTTATTCCTATAACTTATAAGCTCAGCCAGTTTGACTATTCATATAGGGAGCCCAAAACTTTCTATAAGATTAATAGCATGATCAAGGCCTAAAAGAAGCCCAAGGGAGTATGCCTTGGACCATTTACTGATAGAATCATTAAGGAATATCTTATTTGGAGAACCAAAAAGGGCCAAGAGATTGCATCTATGCCTAAGGATCATTGTCAGTTTGTGAACCATGAGGCAAACTGTATGCCTTTAGAATCATAATATGAAATGGAGAAAGAGAAATAGAAACAAGAAATTATGAGGCTTCAGAAAAAAAGGAACAATGGCAGAACATAGTAGAAAAATTAAAAGTCTAAGACCACAGGATTTCCAAAGAATACAACAAGGTTCAAAAGGTTATCCGAGAATGAGATAATGCCTTTAAGGAATTGAGAGAGCTGCAACAAGAGTACAAGAGATTGCCCATACAAGTGCAGGCAAAAAAAATAAACAACACAGATCTGGCTTGTGAGAATGAAGAGTTGAAAAAAGAATGTCCATAAATAAAATATGATTATGTTAAAGTTCAGCAAGAAAATGAAATACTTTCAAATTACATTTTAACCCTGAAATTAAAGTTGGATGACCAAAGAAACCATGTTAGAACACTCACAGAAAAGCATAAGGAATTATCCTATCAGGTGTGGTTTGGCAAAAAAGAAGGGTTAGGAAGACAAAGATACATAAAACATCTCATAGCTTAGATAGGCAAAGCAATGATCAAGGCAGGTGAAATGGCAAAAGAGCTAAGGCGTTGAGAGCTTCGATCACACCAGTAGGAGAGCATGGATAGAGATTGCTAAACTTCATTAAGGAGGCCAAAGACCAGTATAAGCAAGTTAGGCATTTTTATAGAGGGACAATGTTAAATTTGATGTAAAACAGACTTTTGTGGAATAAATGAAAGTTTACTTTTGTTGAAATTATTAAAAAGGCAAATATTATTCTTTTGCTTTCATTTTTTTTCATGCATCACATCACATTCATTCATTGTCATGGCATGATCACTAACTTTAAATCATGGTACTAAGGTGCAAGAATAGCCACACATTTATATTATACCAGGCTAAAGCCAAGAAGATGAAGCAGGATAATGTAATCATTTTAAAATGATAGAAAGGCTTAGGAGATACTTGAAGAAAAATTGAGCAAAATCCTAGAAGCTCTGAAAAAAAGAAACCTAGAAAAGGCAATAAAGGAAGATACCTCACCTGAAGCTATTGAATTAACATATCCTCAAGGTTTCGATCCACATTAGACTTAAGCTGCCTCGATCTTTCAACCACAATAGGTAACTTTTTCAAATTACAACTACCCAAGAATGACTTATGCACCAGGTCATGAGAATGTCCAAAGCTATAACGATCCTGTTTTCATTGACAAGGCAGTTGAGGCTATTCAACTCTTTATTTTGGATAAAATAAAAAAAAATTATAACTGTACCTTTGAAAAATTCTAAAACTGATCAAGCCATGAACAAGCTCGAGAAAAGATTACGGGTTGTAGAAAGAATTGATTTTTATAGATCTATGGATGCAATAGGGCTTTGTTTAGTACCAGACGTGGTGATGCCACCCAAATTCAAAGTACCAAAATTTGAGAAGTATGATGATACTAAGTGTCCTATCACACATATCACAATGTATTATAGTAAGATGGTAGCACATACTAGCAGTAAAAAGCTACTCATGCATATTTTTCAAGGCAACTTGACTGGGTCTAATACAAGGTGGTATGTTCAGCTGGATGAAACCCGTATAAAGTCATGAAAAGATCTAACTTGATCCTTTATCAATCAATACCACCACATCATTGATATGGCCTCTGATAGCCTTTCCTTATAAAGAATGAAAAAGAAAGCATTCGAATGTTTCAAGCAATAAGCTTAAAGGTGACGAGATGTAATTGCTCAAGTACAACCTCTCTTAACAGAAAAAAAAAGCTATAGTACTATTTGTGAGCACTTTAAAGTCATTATACTATAAAAGAATGATAAGAAACGTAACTAAAAACTTTGCTCATATGGTAATTTTGGGAGAGATCATCAAAAATACCATAAAAAATGATAAACTTGAAGGAAAAGAGCTTCTAAAAGAGCACTAACAAGAAAAAGAGTGAGACTCAAGCTATGAGTCTTGAAGGGTAGCAATTCAAAAGCTACTCTTGGCCAACCTATCCCACATACCACCATACTATGAACCATACTTCCTCTTACTAACCAACCACATAACCTTCCTATCCATCCTCACCATGATCACCTACTCACCCAACTGACACAATAAGTAGTGTCCGAGAACCACGAATAAGAGCAAGATCCACATTTGACCATATACCTATAAGTTACACTAAATTATATCAAAAGCTCTACAAAAACTACCTCATTGCCCTCGTTCTTGCAAAACAACTTGAACTTTCATATTCCAAATGGTATAATACCACCGTCCATTATGATTACCATTATGGAGTAATGGGCCATTTTATTAAAAATTACCTTTTTTTGAAGTAAAAAGTGCAACATCTAATTAAAAAAAGGTTTTTTAGACAAGGACAAAAGAAATATAAAAAGAAAGGTGAAGGTGCTTAAGATGTCATTTAACCAGTTGTATGATGCCCTATATGAGGCTGGGTTGATATAATTAGTAGCTTTATGTACCTATATGGGAAGATGTGTCCCTAATCAAAGATGTAAGTATCACAATTGAGTTTCGGAGCACTTTATTGACCTTTATAAGCAATTTCATGATGAGGTGCAGAAACTAATGGACTCATACCGGATAGAATTATATGAGAAGTCAAAAGCCTTAAAAGATATTAAGGTGACTATGATAGATAGATAAGTGCCAAAACCTATCACTATACATTGTAATAAGAAGTCATAATTAGTTGGGAATAAGTTTGTTCCCAAAGTAATAGCTTCCAAAGTCTCACACCCATTCTCTTACAAAAATGAGAAGATTGTATCATAGAGATATGATTACGAGGTGACAACTCAAGGGTAATAAAAAGTTATGCCAAAGTTTGAATCTACCAACATAACAAGAGTAAGAGGCATAACTAAAAGTGAGAGATGTTATACTTTGAAAACCTTTGAGAAAACAAGAAAAAAAGAAAAAAAAGCAAATTGAACCAGAAGAGATTCCAAAGAAAGACACCTCAAGGTCTATGTCAGAAAAGAAGGCTTGTGAGTTTTTTAAGCTAGTAAAACATAGTGAACACTCTATGGTGGAGCAATTGAATAAGATGCCAGCCAGAATCTCTTTGTTGTCATTTATTCTGAACTCAGAACCGTATTGTAATGCCTTACTAAAGTACTGAATCAAGCTTATGTGGCCCACAATGTGTCCATGAAGTATGTTAATCACTTGATAGGAAACCTTATGGTGCTGCATTATATCTCTTTTAATGATGATGGGATTTCAGCTAAAGGTAAAAAAAACACTAAGGCTTTGCACATTACCGTTAAATGCAAAGGTCATATAGTAGCTAAGGTCATTATTGATAATGGATAAACTATTAATGTTATGCCTATGTCCACTTTAGCCAAAACTGCCCTTTGATATGTCCCATATCCAAAACAATTATATCATGGTCTGAGCATTTGATGAGACCAGACGAGAAGTCTTGAAAGATATTAAGTTGCCCATACAGATCAAGTCATGTGTTTTTAACATAAAATTTTAGGTCATGGATATCTCTCCACATATAGCTGCTTATTAAGAAGACTATGGATCTATAAAACGGGAGTTGTCTTTTTCTCACTACATCGAAAGATCAAATCCAATGTGAAAGGATAATTGGTGATTGTGACTAAGAAAGAAGATCTATTAGTGACTCAACCTATAAATACCCCATATGTAGAATCGGTAAAAGAGTTATTGGAATGCTCCTATCAATTATTGGAACCTGTCAATGTAGTAGGTGAAAGACTTAAATTCAGCCAGATTATGGTCAATCAGATGATTAATAAGGGTTGGAGTATTGAGTTCAACTTGGGTAAAAGCCTTCAAAAGATAAGAGAGCTTCAAAGATTGAAGACAATAATGGCCAATTAGGATTAGGTTATGAAAATGAAGAAATGCAAAGCAGTAGCAAAAAGATGAAGAGTGGGCTGATGATTGTTCCCCATCTAAATGTAACTTTTATTCTTCGAGGATATATGCACCCGAAAGTTAAGAAAGATATAAGAAAGGATACAAGATATGAGGAAGCTTTTGCCAAGTTATCCATTTATATAGTGGATAATGAGAGTCAAAATGAGGAAGCTTTAGTGTATCCATACCCACTTGGCTATAAATTAAAAAATTTGAGGGTCATCCGATGCCTATTGTTTTTTATATTTTCTCAATGTAATCACATCTCCTAACTGCTTATGCCCAAAAGCATTAGGATAAACTCTTATGTTTGAGCCTTTTATTTTTTATTATTTTAATAAAAGTAAAAGCATGTATTTTTCCATTTCTTTTATTCCATCTATTATCTCATCAAAGCATCTCACCAATATTTCTTATTTCATTAACTTTCAAGTCCCCAAATGAATATGAAGGTAATCATGACAATGATTTAGGATTTAATTTTAAAAATTGGATTAATAATGATGAACTCGATATTAAAGAGGACTTTGAAGAATACACTTTGTCTTTAGATTTAATAAGACTAATTGAATAGGAGGATAAACCCATTGAGCCTCATCAAAAAGTTATCGAAATGGTTAATTTAGGGGATACCGAGGACAAAAAAGAAGTCAAGGTTGGTACTTCACTTTCAGTAGTTGATCAACAATGGTTAGAGGATTTACTGTAAAAATTTGTAGATGTGTTTACCTGGTTCCAACAAGATATACCTGGGCTCAATATCGAAATAGTAAAACATAGGCTACCATTGAAGCTTGAATGCAAACCAGTCCAACAAACATTGAGAAGAATAAACTAAAAAATGTTATTAAAAATCGAAGAAGAAGTAAAAAAGTAACTTTATACAGGTTTTTTGCAAGTGGTTGAATATCTTGAATGGATGGCTAATATAGTACCTGTCCCTAAAAAAGATGAAAAAGTACAAATGTGTATAGACTACCAAGATCTAAACAAAGCTAGTTTGAAAGATAATTTTTTTGCCTCATATTGATACTTTGATAGACAATATGGCTGACATTCAGTGTTTTTTTTTATGGATGGATTCATCGATTATAATAAGATAAAAATGGCCTAAGATAATATGAAAAATACCACTTTCGTCACTATGTGAAGAACTTTATGTTACAAATTCATGCCCTTTGGATTGAAAAATACTGGGGTAACCTATCAAAAGGCTATAGTAATACTATTTCATGATATGATGCATAAAAAAATCGAGGTATATGTGAATGACATGATTACAAAGTCTCAAAAATGAGAGGATCATGTAGCTAACCTCAAACAATTGTTTGAGAGATTAAGGAAGTTTCAGCTCAAGTTGAATCCATCTAAATGTACATTCAGAGCTAGGTCAGAAAAACTATTGGGATTTATAGTCAGTGCAAAAGGGATAGAAGTTCACCCAGACAAAATTTGAGCCATCCAGAACTTATCCCCTCTAAGTACACAAAAGGAGGTTCGAGGTCTTTTAGGCAGACTGAACTATTTTCCTAATTCATTTCCCAACTCACCTTTAAATGTGACCTTATCTTTAAGCTTCTTCGAAGGAATGATCCCGATGAATGGAATGAGAAATGCTAAAAAACTTTGACAAGGTCAAGTAGTACTTGTCAAGTCCTCTAATATTAGTGCTACCCATTTTAGAAAGGTCATTAATTCTATATATAGTAGTACATGAGAAGTCAATGGGATATGTGCTAGGGTAGCTAGATAAATTCGACAAGAAAGAAAAAGTTATTTACTACTTGAGTAAAAAGTTTACAAAATATGAGTCCGAATATTCATTGCTCAAGAAAATATGTTATGCTTTTACTTGGATGACTAAAAGACTCATTCAATACATGCTTTACCATATAACTTAACTCATAGCTAAACTGGATCTAATTAAATACATCTTTGAAAAGCCATCACTATCAAGAAGAATCACAAGATGGCAAATAATGCTTTCAAAATACAACATAGTGTATGTGAGCTAGAAAGCAATAAAAAAAGCATTATTATCAAATTTCTAGCAGATCGGGCTATTAAAGACTATGAACCTATGAAACTGGATTTTTTAGATGTAGAATTAATAGCCATCTTAGGAGTAGAATAAGATAAAGATGAAAACGAGACATAGAGATGTATTTTGATAGGGCTGCCAATATCATAGGGCATAGGATTGAAGCAGTATTAATATCTCCAACAGAATATTACTACCTTATAATAGCAAGATTGAATTTCAACTGCACTAATAATGTGGATGAATATGAAACTTGTGTTATGGGATTGCATACTGCTTTGAACAAAAAAAATCGAGACAGTAAAAGTGTTTGAAAATTCATCATTGGTTATTTATCAATTAAAGGGCAAATAGGAGACAAGGGATTCAAAACTTATCATTTACCATAAATACATTTTAGAGTTGTGTAAGCTATTCAAAAGCATTCAGTTTGAACATTTGTCTCGTGAAGATAATTAGATAGTAGATGCTTTGGCAACACTAGCTGCAATAGTGCAAATTGGCGATATCATTGAAATTCAACCCAACCAATTAGATGTGAGAAATACATTGGTGCATTGTGACAACCTGGAGGAGGAAGAAAATGGTAATCCTTGGTATCACGACATTATGTGATATTTGAGGAATCAGTAGTACCCTGATCAAGCAATAGAAAATGATAAAAGAGTCCTAAGAAGATTGGCTATAGGATTTTTTTTATATGAAGAAGTTTTGTATAAAAAAAGTAGAAATCAGTGTTATTATGCTGTGTAAGTGCCTTTGAGGCCAAAAAAATTATTCAGAAAGTCTATAATGGTGTATGTGGTGCACATGCAAATAGACATATGATGGCTAGACAGATCATGTAGGGCTAGATATTATTGGTTGACAATGAAAAGAGATTGTATTGATTATGCTCAAAGATGTCACAAGTGCTAGATTTATGTTGACAAAATTTATGCCCTACTTACTGCTTTACATGGCACTACTTTAGCCATTTTTTTATGTGGGGATGAATGTAATTGGTCCCATTACCCTGAATGCCTCAAATAGGAATAGATTCATTTTTGTGATGATTGATTACTTCAATAAATGGGTTAAAATTGCTTCTTTCACAATTGTGACTAAATTAGTGGTCTGTAAGTTCATCAAAAGAGAGAAGTTTGTAGATATAGGCTTTTAAAAAAAATCATTTTAGATAATGCAAAGAACTTAAATAATAAAATATTATAAGAAGTATGTGCTCCATTCATGATTAAGCACCATAATTTAGCTCCATATCACCCAAAAAAAAATAGGTTAATGGAAGCTGCAAATAAGAACATCAAAAGGATTCTGAAAAAGATGATCAAAACATAAAAGGACTGGCATGAGAAATTACCATTTGCTCTACGTGCTTGTTGAACCTCCATGCATACTTTTGTCAAGGTAACTTTATTTTTCATAGTTTAAGGAATGAAAGCTGTATTGCTAGTAGAAGTAAAAATCTTATCTTTAAGAGTCTTTAGGGAAATGGGATTGGAAGAAACTGAATGGATTTGGGAGCACTATGAGCAATTAAACTTTATTAAGGAAAGAGATTGAAGACACTCTGCCAAAGCTAGTTGTACCAAAAAAGAATAATGAAACCTTATGACAAAAAGGTCCAACCTCATCAATTTCGAGAAATAGAGTTGGTATTGAAAAGAATTCTTTCAAGTCAACATGATGATAAGAGGAAATGGACTCTAAATTGAGAAAGACCATATGTTGTAAAAGAAGCTTTTTTAGGAAGAGCCTTAATCTTGTAAAAAATTGATAGAGTTAAGCTTCCTAACCCTATTAACTCTAATGCCATGAAAAAATATTTCACTTGAACAAAAAAAAAAAAACAAAAAAACCATAAAATAGTTCAAGTTGAAAACCCGAAAGGGTGACTTGGAAACAATGAAAAAAAAAAAAAAAGAGCTCAAGTTGAAAACCCAAAAGGGTGGCTTGAAAAAAAAAAAAGAGAAAAAAAGCTCAAGTTGAAAACCCAAAAAAACAGCTTGAACAAAAAAAAATTTAAGTTGAAAACCCAAAGGACGGGTTGAATTGAATGAGGGCAACTTAAATAAGTAGAATATGGCATCACTTGAAAGGTATACCAAAGATAGTGAATTTTTAAAGAACTTTGAAATGTTAGGGCATCATATTTTGGTTGGATTTTTGAAAAAAAAATCCAAGATTTATTGTCATGATTATCTTATCATTTTTTTTAGGGCATTGCTATCCCAAATAGCCATCCTTGTACACTTTCATTTTATTCTTGACCATCATCTGTAATTTATTGCTTATCTAAATAAATTATATTTGTCTTATTTTTCACTTTCAATATATATTTGACATTTCTCTTGCCATGAATAGAAGAAGTGCATAACTTGCATCTCATACTTTAAAATTGAGTTAATGATTAATAATTAAATAAAGTCATATGAAATTGTGTGTTACTTTGAGAAAATTAAAAGGGACAGACCAGGGATGAACTCTTCCAAACAAGAGAAAATCACTAATTTCAAAAACTTTCCTTAGGATGAAGGTAAATATTTATCTAGGATAACGAAAGATAGTTTTCGTGCTAAAGGGGGTACGGAAATGAGAATGCAAATGATAGCTGTAGAAGCCTTAGTACCATGATGGATGTTTCATTTGCATCCTAGATAGAGCATACATTCATATCATTATATGTTCATTCATCACAGGTTCTAACCTAAGCTCAGTTTGGGTCATCTTTAAGACTTACAGCATCGTTCTTGCTATTCATCTATGATCTTGACTCGATCTTGGTCACTTTCAAACTTGTGGCCTCATCTTAGTCATTCGATCTCGACTTAGGCTAGATCTTTTTTCAGATTAGTGGCATCTTCTCGATTATTCATTTACAACTTTGACTTAGTCTTGGTCGCTTCTAGACTCACAACATTATTCTAGTCATCCAATCTTGGCTCAAGCCAAAACATTTTTAGATTTGCAACATCGTCTTGATCATTCATCTATGACCTCGACTCAATTTTGGTCATTTTTTGACTCATGGCATCGTCTTAATCATCCTATCTTGACTTAGGCTAGATTATTTTCAGACTCATGGCATCGTTCTGGTCATTCATATACAATCTTGATTCGGTCTTGGTTGCTTTCAGACTCGCGATATCACCCTAATCATTCAATCTTAGTTTAGATCAAATCATTTTTAGACTTACGACATCATCCCGATCATTCATATATGACATCGACTCGGTCTTAGTCACTTTCAAACTCACAGCATCGTCTTAGTCATTTGATCTTGACTCAAACTAAATCATTTTTAAACTCACGGCATTGTCTCGATCATTCATCTATGACCTCAACTTGGTTTTGGTCACTTCTAGACTCACAGCATCGTCTCAATCATCCAATCTCAGCTTAGGTCAGATTATTTTCAGACTTGCAACATCGTCTCGATCATTCATCTACTATTTTGGCTCGATTTTGGTCACTTTTAGACTCGCGGCATTGTCCCAATCAATCGATCACCCTTTCAACTCACGGTTCAGCAGCGGTCAGTTTTACTCGTTGATTTGACTTAAACAAAATAGGTGTCTAGGTCTTTGCATCATCTCTATTTAATAGTGATGTGTAAAGAGGAGCAGTTGTAGACATCCATTTATGTCTAGGGTAGATCAAGGTCAATTTTCTTTGTTATTATCATTTTTATAATGTAGTATGTTATAATGTGTTATAGTTTAATATTATAGTATAGCATTATTGTTGGTATTATGATGGTATAATATATACAGTATAGTACATATTGCAGTATTATCGTTATTAGTATATACTATAGTATATTATATTAGTGTTATTACTATTATTATTATTATTATTATTATTATTATTATTACCATTATCATCATCATCATCATTATTATTATTATTATTATTATTATTATTATTATTATTATTATTATTATTATTATTATTCTTTATTATTTTGCTTTCCTTTCTTGTTCAATCTGTAAGGATGATTTTGAAAATCAAAATTGAATTAGCTAATCATGGTCAGAAAGGTTTATGATATAGATCACAAAGCCTTTAATTTAGATTCTGGACGTTAGCAAGAATTCAACCCTAAGATCACGCTTGGGCAGAATCCAATCCTAGGATGATTTTGTCCATTTCCTAAAGTTGTTCCTTAGAGCTGCTTGTAAATTGAACCAAAGAACAAAAAAACAGACAAGGTGGATTTTGAGGGAAACGATTGGTTTTTAGGGAAAGTTGGTATTTTGAAAAATTTTTGGTAGCAAAGTTTCTGTAAATTTTGATCTTGAATTGGGTTTGGTCTAAAGTTTCTAGGGTTTAGTTTTAGGTTTTTGGAGTATTGTAGTGAAGTTTTGGAGAAGTTTTGAAGAAATCTGAAAATTTGGGCAAATTTCTAGTTTTTTCTAGAAAATATGAGTTTGGATGAATTTTTTTATGAATTTTTGAATTTTTTGATGGGATTTTCCAGTAAATGTTGAATTTTCTAGTGGGTTTCTGATGAGTTTTCCAAAAATCGATGGATTTTTCCGTTTTCGGTTGAATTTTTTCGTAACTTCTCCAAAAACTGATGGACTTTCTAGTTTTCGATTGAAGCTTCTGGCATTGTTTTTGGCTGTTCTAGAGAAAAGGCAGAGGATCCTAAAGCTAAAGAGAGAGAGGGGATTGAGCTTCTGAGGAAAACGCGAAGCGCCTGACTTATATACCATCTCAAAACGACACTGTTTTTGTATACCCAGGATCCATGGGTGACCCAATTGATCGACCTGTGTGTCGACCCAATCCGTTTCGCAATGTTTTCTTTTTCATTTTCTCTTTATTTTTTAATTTTCATTATTTTGTATTTTATATTTATTTTATTTTCAATTTATTTTATCTATTTTCCTGATTTTTATTATTTGTTTATTTTATGAATATTTTAAAATTCTATGGCTATTTTTTAAATAATAATAATAATAATGATGATGATGATGATGATGATAACATTAAGAATAAAGAATAAAAATATAAAAAATTTGAAAAATCTTTTTCAAATAAATTTATGGAATCCACCAAACTATTAGAAAATTTCATAAATCAATTTTCAAAACATAAAAAAAAAATAAAAAATAATAAAGATTATTTTTATTCTCTCAATTATTAGAGGATTGATTTAAACTAAGCCCTACCAAACTATTGAAAGATTTAATGAAATCCTCAAAAAATTTTACAAACCTCTTCGTAATAAAATCTCACCAAATTATTAAGAGATCTACTCCAAAGTAAGTCCTACCAAACTATTAGGAGACCTTACTAATTTTTTTGAAATAAAATGAATTAACAAATTCGACAATGAAGCCTCTTCAGAGTAGGACATTAGTTTTCATGAATATACTTGAGGTAAGAAAATTATCTTAAATTGCTAACCCACGTGTCGACCTGATCCGTTTCGCAAGGTTTTCTTTTTCATTTTCTCTTTATTTTTTTATTTTCATTATTTTATATTTTATATTTATGTTATTTTCAATTTCTTTTATCTGTTTTATTGATTTTTATTATTTTTTTATTTTACTAAATATTTTAAAATTCTATGGCTGTTTTTTAAATAATAATAATATAATAATAATAATAAAGAATAAAAATTTAAAAAAATTTAAAAAATCTTTTCAAATAAATTTATGGAATCCACCAAGCTATTAGAAAATTTCATAAATCAATTTTCAAAAAATAAAAAATAAAAGAAATAATAAAGATTATTTTTATCCTCTCAACTATTAGAAGATTGATTTAAACTAAGTCCCACTAAACTATTGGAATACTTAATGAAATCTTAAAAATTTTTACAAATCTTCTTTGTAATAAAATCTTACCAAAGTATTGAAAGATCTACTTCAAAATAAGTCCTACCAAATTATTGGGAGACCTTGCTAATTTTTTTGAAATAAAATAAATAAACAAATCCGATAATAAAGTCTCTTCAGAGTGGGACACTAGTCTTTATGAATATTCCTGAAGTAAGAAAATTATCTTAAATTAGTTTCAAATTATTAGAACAATAGTTTTAAAAATTCAAATATATATATTATTTTCAAATATAAAAAAAGTATTCAAATATACATTTAATAGCAATTTAATATAAGAAAAGTATTCAAATATACATTTAATATAAGAAAACTATTGGGACAATAGTTTGAGAAATTCAAACTATTGGGATGATAAAGTATTTGAAAAATTTATCATAAATTACTATTAAATGTATATTTTATATATATTAATTTTTTCTTATTATTATAATTTTCTCCATGATATATATTTATCGTCATCATTATTTTTACATTTAAATATATATCAAATCATTAATTTTAATTTTATTGTTATAATAATTAATTTTACTTAATTTGATGAAAACCAAACTCACCACCTATCTAAATAAACCATTGACGTAAAATCTTCAAACGCAATTTTTGTGCAAGTCAAAAAAGATAGGTCAGTAGTATTGTTTTAAAATTTTTGGAAAAGGTGTTTGGGATTTCTAAATCGTTGTGGAATTTGGCCCGGCAATCTTACTTTGGAAAGTTATGAAAGGAAGAAAACAAAGGCAATTTAAGTGCAGGAGACGATCAAATTGGGATCGGTTTACTGAATACCCTCAAGTCCCTAAATCAGTTTCGTATTCACACTTTTGTCTGCCTCGATCCTTCTTCAGTTCTTTCAGTTTCTTCAGCGCCAGCCAGGAGATTTCATATGCAAAAAGTTGCTTTTTATCTTACCGAACATGATGTTATAAGAAGAATACCATTACATTTTAAAAAGAAAAATCACGGAATTCCAAAAACAAATCAAGATAAATAGTTTACATTGACGATGTCTATAGGAGTAATTTAAAGTCTTTAATGATATACTAATCGATGTCTAGAAAGAACTTCAAGAGGTTGAAATTAAGATCACATTACACACAAAAAAAAAAAAAAATTTAAATTAGTTTGAAAAACTTGGGTTATTTGAGGAAGTTTTCAGGCAGCTGAATTTCAAAGGTCTTCCGAATGATGCTTTCGAGCAGTAGGAAGAAATATAAACGAAATTAATGACAAGACTTCTTCCTCGCATTATTTTATTTTCTACCTCATTTTTTGCGTGTAATATATGTTATTTAACATAACCATTTTTAAATTTAAAAATAAAAATACACTGTAACCTTAACTTTATTTTGGCCTGAATATTTAACCTTCATATAGTCAACCAATTATTATATGTCAGGCAACTAAAAGACGAGGGATGATGTTGTCTTTTGCCTTCATCATCCCAAAGCAATGAAGCATCAACATGCCATAGTCAACTCCCAAGTCCTTTTCTTGTGGGTTAATACTAAATTTAATTTTCTAAGAAAATATATACATATATATAAATATGAAGAAACATTAAAACCTATACATATATATAGTAGCAGTAAATAATTGATATCATCGATGGGACAAAAAACTAGTCCAGCAATGTGCAGCATATGCATGCCTCATTCAATACAGCAAACGAAACAATGCCTAAGAAATAATACCCAAAATTGGCTACTGTTCACATTTGGGTTTTTAATTTTTTTTTTATCTCAATCAAAATTCATTGAATGAGAGAACAGCTACCGGCAATATAAAAAAATGGTAGACGCGTTCCTTAGGGTCAAGTGATTGGATTTATACTAGTAGTTCGTTTGATCTTGACTCTTACCCTTGTGTATATAGTTGTACTATATATTATAATACAATATTTTATTGCAATATTCTATTAATGTTTTTCATTTTGTGATTCTTTTGGGAATGCATTTAAAGTAAAACTAAATACAGTATGATGGAAAGATATAAGATTGGTCCGATGTGATTTTATAGGTGAAGAATTTGGACCTAACTCTAGCCTAGATTGATTTGGACCATTGTTATTCAGAGTCAAACAAAGGCATTTGAGGCATTGAAGTCGTTCACAAATCATGTCGCACGTGATAGTCATTGTGGGAAAGGTGAGAACCCGAGGAAATTTGGAGTTTAGCCGAGCTGGCCTTTCCACACGGTAATGCAATCCAGTTAATACCTGCCACACATCAGTTTACAACCTTCTATTTTTCTCCGTTTTCCTGACGAGGTACTAACCATGCAAATCTTCTTCAACACCTATTTTTTGGATCAAAATGTTCAGACATTGAAAATGTTAGAAAAAGACTCGTCCCCGAAAGATGTGGCTCATGGCACTCGTGGGTCTCAGCATGCGTACATATATGTCAAAATCAGAGAAATAGGGTCTCATGGCCCAACACACAGCCCAGGCCCCAACCTTCTTAATTACCAATGGATTGCAACACCACATGGTGTCTTTGTTCTGAATCTATAATTAGAATAAAAAATTTGCTTATCCATATTTATCTATTTTGTAATTGACGTATCTAAGTCGAAAAGTATCACAATTCATGCTAATATACCTAAATCAAATTGTGTCATAATTTATTTTGATATATCAAATATAAAATATATTTTTTATTTTTATCAAAATCTTATATAATTTTTATTATAACTAAATCAAGATTTACGCTTCACTGCTAGAATTTAATATTAAATGAATGAAGTCATTAAGAGTATATATTTTTTTAAAGTTTTGTACTTTTAGGAAATATAAGTTATCCAATGAAGATACCAAATAAATGTAATTGAAATTAAAAAAAGAATATTGTATTTATATAGTATTTTAAATATTTAGCATGAAATGCATAATTAAAAAAAATATAGGTTTGAAGGTTAATTGAAAACATAATTCCTATAAAACATACATGTTAAAAAGCCAAAATAAAATCTAGGATTACATAAAACAAATATGTTCCAAACAAATTTCATTAGCATGAAATTTGTAAGTAACAAAAAGTCAATATTAAACATAAGTTCAAAAACTAATACAAAGCATAAGTATCACTACAAAAGAAGCTTAATCTTACTCATTTCTTGACCTGCTCTATTTATCCCTCCAAAAACCTTGTATGCCTCTTAGCACCAGATTGCAAACTATAACTAGCCTGTTCATTCTATAACCAAAATGCCTTGAATTGTTCTAGTGGCCTATTCAATTGATATTTTGTGAGTCAACAATATTATAGTATAGAGAAGACGTTTTGCCATCAAACCTAGAAGCCAATTGATGTACAGATAATCCACAATAAC
This sequence comes from Durio zibethinus, assembly GCF_047325235.1. Lineage (NCBI taxonomy): Eukaryota > Viridiplantae > Streptophyta > Magnoliopsida > Malvales > Malvaceae > Durio > Durio zibethinus. The sequence continues at coordinate 19,077,502 of NC_143177.1, forward strand.
GCTTCCCTAGATGGATGATGCAAATATCAATGACTTTCTTGAACATACAATCTTCTTGAATCAGTGGTTGCTCCACAAATTCAACTAAAGGCATCCACTGCATGATAGCCAACAACTAATCTTCAGAAATTGAACTTACATCTTCCGAAATTAATGTTCAATAAGCCAACAACTAATCTTGATACTAATTTTATAAGAGGAGGATTAAACAGAAACCAATCTATTTCATTGCCGTAAGTCGTGATCGATCTCACTGCTTTTCTAACTCTTTCCCTAATCAACAAAAGTCTGAATTTTAGTGGTTCAAAAAGAGTAGAAAATCGCATTTGGAATAGTAGATTACCCTCATAATAGCAAATCTTACTTTTCAAAGGTCAGGTGCTTACTCCGGCTGCTTGAATTTCATGATCATCAACCATAAGCTGAGTTGATAGAGGTTTCAGCATGCAGATGAAAAACAAATCTGACTTTTCAAACGCCACATTGTGCACATGCTTGGATGGAGTTACAGGCAAATATCAGCAATCAGACAACACAAATTTATTACATGGTTTGTGAGTTACAATACAATAGCTTTTAACTGAAGTGGTGAAAAACTCAGTAGTAATGTAATTCCTGACTGCTACCATTTCCACTCAGTGTCAATCTACAATGGGGATTATGCTTCTTATTATTGATTTTTATGATTATTTTCAATGTTTGTCGTAATTGATTCAAGTTGCAATTTGATTTAACTAAAAAGCAGCCAAATATTGCAACTATTCGCATTTGGAATGGTTATTCGCCTGAGAATAACCAATTTAATCAATAGAATACAAAAACTTTATGAGAAAAGAAGAAATAGCAAACAACCTTAGAGGAATAATATAAAACTACCAACTTAATTTCAACAATTTCCTAATGAATTATAACTAACCTAGAATTCTAGATGAATCCACTTAAAAAAGGGGGGAAAAGAAACTATCCCCAATGTACCACCTTTCAATATGATGCCGTTTTACTTTCTGGTTCCAGTTCAACAAACTAAATCCACATTCTAGGTAACTTCCTTGTGTAATTAATTTTATAGACTAAAATCATCTATGATTTGCTAAAATCTAGTGAAAAGTTAGCCATCCATTTGAAAGAATAATATCAGTCAAGTAGGTTTGCAATTTGGTAGTAACTTCATTTCATCATCATTACATGCATATTTATTGGATAACATATGATGGTGTAAAACTACACATCTTTCGTTACAGAAGAACGACCAAAGTGGATAGCTAGCATTCCTCGAAGAACTACATGCCCTTTATACATACCTTTTCAGCAGAAGAAGCACGGCTAGAATTTGCCCTTGCACCTAATCTGTTTATCAAGTCTTTTGTCTGCCCAATTTCCTTCTACTGCTTTTCCCATGCGACATACTGAGTTTCAACCCATGCTACCTTTGCCTCAACATACTAAGAATAATTACCTTCAAACGTCCTGGAAACAGCCATATCAGTCTCCACAATCTTTGTATACAACTGATCTAGAAAAGCTATATCATGAGATATATTGACCATTGGTGCATCTTGCTAGTTGAGATAGCCTTCAAGCTACTTAATAGGATAAAGGTTGAGGTGATTTGTAGGCTCATCAAAAAGCAACAAATCAGGCTTCTACAAATTTACATGTTCGTCAACAAACAGCTAGCAATGCCAATATACTCTGCTGCATATCATACACATGCACCATGAATTAACAACTTCTACCTCATCAAGAAATATCTCACAAGCTAAATATTTTGTTAGTGAATTCAAAGTTTAAACTTTTTATCAATAGGTGCCAAAGTGATTTCAGCTACTGATAATGGATATTAACAACCAACCTCCAATCACAATTCACAATTATCACTTTTACAAAAGCAAACAATCTCATTTTTAACATTACTATATATAGAGAGAGTAAGGATCCAATTATGTAAGTGTAAGTGTTGCACTGTTTCTGACCCTTAGATCAAAATAGCTAAGATTTAAAATATTTATTTTGATCCAAATCCAATTATAAAAAAAAAAGAAAAAAGTGTAACACTTACACAGAAGTAAGTCCACTTACTAGAAACCAGTAAAAGAAACCACCATCAGATCTTTTAAGTTTCTATGACATGCAAAGACAAAGGCAAAGACAAAGGTCAAGCTTTTCGGAGTTTGACTAAGCTGGAAACCCATAATAGAAAACAAAAAATGAAAAAAAAGTAAAAATTTAAGATTACAATAACTGTAGGAAAAAAAGAGAAAAAATCAAAAGAAAATCCCATCACAAAACCTTCAAAAGCAATCTCCTTGAAACCAGTTTGCTATGATCTTCACCAAACTTTTAAGTCTGATTCATCATGAAACTGTCCCAGAGATTTTTGGGCCTTATGCATAATCTATGAAATTCCTAAAACCCTAACTAAAGTAACAATTTCAAAACTCTAATGCATGGCATTTTTAAAAATGGGTTTAAGGATTCCCTTATCCCTTTTTTACACAACAAATCTTCTTTCTTAGTAGGTGCAGTACTTAAGCTGTATTGTATGACTAAGGATGCTTCATAATTGCTATAGGTTATCTCTTCCTCTTTGAGGTTTTCATTCTCTTCAACCAGTTTCTTTTCATTTTTCTCCAAGTATTTCTCTGCTAGAGTCACAATCTTTTTATTTGGGCATTCTGAGGCAATGTGTCTAAGCCTTTAACACTTAAAACACCTTCTGGTTAGTGCACTAAACTGAGGCTTGCTTGTTAAGGTTTCATCTTTTTTTTGGGGCTACTTTGGAATGGGTTTAAAAGGAACAATGGTTTTGGATGAGCCACCCTTATTGATATAACTTTCTTAAGACCCAAATCTTAAGTTGCTACCACGGGCCTCCTGTTGTTTTCTCTCCACCTTAAAGGTAAGCTTGCATACATCGTTGAAAGTCCAATAAGGTTGTAGTTGTACCTCATTAGCTATCTTGATCTTCAACCCTCCAAGATATCATACAATAGTCTGCTACTCTTGTTTCACTAATTTACATTTCAACATAAAGTGGTCAATTTTAATCATATGCTTCTCCATTGAGAGATCTCTTTGTTTCAAGTTATGAAACCTAAGGAAAACGTCTTATCAGAAGTTGTCTGGGAGATACTTTCTCTTCAACTCTTTTTTCATTTTCTCTCAAGTTGTAATTTTTCTCCCACCCTCTCTTTCCCTTTACTTCTTCAAAATTTTCCACCATAAAAATACATACTTTCTAAGTTTGATAGCTACTAGCTTCATATTGCGATGTTCAAGGGCATCATAGCATTTGAAAATGTGTTCCACTGTGTATAGCCAATCTAGGAACTTTTTAAGTTGCATTTTCTCCTCAAATTCAAGAATCTCTATCTTCGGGTTAAACATGCTATGTTGAAGTTAGTTTTTGCATAGGTAGTCTCTTACTTGCCATGGATGAGGTGGGATGCTATCATCAAAATCACTGTTGTTTTTATGGTATGGATTGGCTTTTCCTTCATATTTTTAATTCCTTTTTTCTTACTACCTTATCTCTTTAATCTTTTCTTACATATGTAGCTGTTATTGTAGTTGAAGGATTTGTTACTGCATCTCCTCTATAATGGCATCCCTTGGGTCATCATTTATAGCTACTACAACATTGGTGTTGGCTTCAATATTTTCTACTAGTGCTTGATGATAACGACATGCTATAGCGTTGATACCAATTTAATGTCAAAAATTGATGGTTGAAATGTTGAAGAGTAATTGCAAACAGTTAAAAACTCAAAAAAAAAAAATAACTCACAATAATTTGAATAATGACAAAATTTGATTATTGAATTAAACAGATAAAAATTCACTATCAAGATTAGACACTAAAAGATACAAAAACATCATCTTAAGAATTCTAATCAAGGATACAGAACTATATGAGTTTTATCACTCTAGAAAGTTCACCTAAGAGATACAGAACTTGAGAACATTCTAAAGATTACTTAAGGATAAAACAAACTTTATCCTCTTTCTACAAAGAATAACAAAAAATAAATAGGCTAGGAACATCCCTCTAAATATAAGAGCTTCAAAGATTGGATTGCTAAATTGATAGGATTACCTTCAATCTTATCTTATTGAAATAGTGCCTCAAATCATGGGATATGCAGGTGAATACAATAATCTATAGTGTGAATACAATTATCTGCCGATTTACTCCTGCAAATTACATGATAATATGTTGAATATTTGGTGTCTAGATTCATCCATGAATCTAACCATAATCTCATCCATCTTCATGCTCTCATTTTCTAGCTAGTGTGAATACAATCTCTCTATTCCAGCTTACCTTATTTTTGCATTTTGTTTAATGAATTTTGACTAAGGATAAGCTTATCTTATTTTTAGATAAGTCTTTCTTATTATCGCTCAAATTGTAAGATGTGTTGACATTTCGGTTTCAAATTATGTTATAAGCATCATAAGGCATGTTTAATGAGATAAACTAAATTGAAGAACTATATTATTGTCCATAACTACTTTCTTTCAGAAAAAATTGTCATGAAAGATTTGATGTTGAAAAGACTATTATGGAAAATCTAGAGAAGAAATTAGTGTCATGTGCCAAACAAATAATGGCACAACAATTTTTGTCTTGTCAAGTTTTTTTGGTTATATTAAAAGTCTACGTGTTGCAATTTTAAGACAATTTGTTTGGGCATTTCTCAACTGTTATATTGGACATTGAAATTTAAAAAAGCATTTTTTACTTAGAATTAACTAAAAATTTCTTAGAATTGATATAGTTTCCCAAACCAAAAGGTTTGACAACTCAACAAATTCAAAATACAGAATATTCTCAATATTCAAACCTATATAGCAATAGACATAAACAAACATGAAATGAAATGTGTATCATTTTTACATCACATAATCACCATTAGAGTGACAAAATTAGTTACAAATAGCCCTTTGTTTATATTTGCTAGTCATTTTTGAGTCAATCCATACAAGTGGTAACTTGTAGTTCTCCGAGAGCAATATCAAATTTGATTCACTTTATTTCTCTTGTTTAACAATCGTTGCATAAGTTGAACCCTTTCTATTGCTTTAGTTCTTACCTATAGCGAAGGTAAATCTCAATCAATAATCAAACACTTATAATTACAGTTTTCAACATGTAACATTTGGTGGGTTTATCACCATTTTTTAAAGCCTTAAAGTAGATATTAAAAGCTTCCATACCAACACCACAAGCTTTCATAGAATTAATAAAGAAATAAACTTTGAGCAAACAAAAGTGAAACCCAAAGTCCAAATGATTCAAAGAAATAAAATTTAATTAAAACCAAATCTAAAGGCAAATAACTGTGTTTGAAACTGAAAGATGAAAGTAGATAGATGGACCTAAAGTTTTGGAAGTGGAAGAAAAAGCGGAAGGGGATTGTTAGTCTTTGACATTAATGTCCAGCACTAAAAATGCATTTGAGAGCCAGTTTTAATCACCTTCCAACATAAAATTACTTTCAATTATTAATTAAAAATAAAAAAAATACAATTAAAAAAAACATCATGCATGAAAAAAAAAATCCAAACACAAAAATGAAACCTAGAAACTACAAAACAACAATGGGTTTCACTTAACTCGAATTATGGGTTAAGCTATATTGTATTTCTTCATCCACAATAAATCAAATAATGCATGAAAAATAGAAACAATAAATCAAACAACATCCATATGCACAAAGAACAACGTCAAAATAACTTGAATTATGATTTAAACTATATTGAATTTCTTCATCCACAAAAAAGAAAAAAACAAAAAAAAAGAAGAAATCAAGCATGAGAAAAAAAAAAAAAAACTCACTTTAGGTGAACAAAACAAAGAAAATAGGAGAAACATTGAAAGCCCAAGAAAAAAAGAAGCAAAAAGAAAAAAGAAACAGATACCCAATCTTAAAAACAACTTCTATTCCAAAATTATCCCCCAATCATTTTATATTACATTATTGGACTGCCAACCCAAAGTGTAAAAAGGGACAGTTATTATATAATGTAATAGAAGTAATAAATTTTAAATCGCATTATTTTTTTTTTTATCATATCATAGTATTATATTTAAAATTATCATATCTATTTACAACTTATGAATCTCAATTAACACTTTTCATTTCTCAAATTTAAAGATTAAATATCAATATTCAAATGAAAAGGGATTGCCTACACCAAATTACTTAGCTTCATGCATATTTCAATTTTCAAGTTTGTGTTGCCTTGATGCATACTTAATTTTTTGCCTAGTATTATTTTAAGCTTTGAAAACTTCTTTTCTTTCTTAACAATTGAAAAACAAATCCAAGCAATTATAACAAACAAGGCTGACGTAAATCAAGTTAGAGATTTAATTTTCTGTGTATTATCTACTACTAGTAGATATGTAATAGCAAATTACATGTAATTCGGCAAGTATTATTTGCATGCGCGAAACTTCAGTTTATCCAAATATTTTGGATCTAAAGCTGACCGGGCTGAGCTGGTCATTCTTAGAAAGGCTTTGCATACAACTATTTGCTGGTCTCTCTCTCTCTTTCTCTCTCTCTCTCTCCCAAAATTTTTTAGTATTATTTGACTTTTAAGGAGTTTAAAAAAAACCTTTAATTTTCATGAATTTAGTATTAAAAATAAAAGTTTTTTATAAAATTAAAATTTCATGATTTTTAATGTCAAAAAGTTAATAAATTAGAAAAAATAATTTTAAGATATAAAAAGTAAAAATTTTAAATATTCAAAAAAAATATGAAATAATTTTGAGATATTTCAAAAAGAAAAGATAGACAAGGTTAATGAGACGGAGAGAGTAAATTTTTTTATAAGTTTGAACTATAAAAAAATATCTAATCTAAAATTAAATAATAATTTAAACATTGTCATTTTAATACAATTAATTAAGGTCTCAAATATTTATTTTTATCCAATTAAATTCTTATTGTACAAAAATTGGCTAATTTTAATAATAAATTTTTATCAAATGGAGGACTTAATGACTAAAAATAAATGTTTAAAAGTTCAATTTATTTAAATTAATCGTTTGAAAACTAAATTAATTAAATAATAAAATAATAGAACCTTGGATGGTTATTAAATTTTACTTTAAAAATCATTTTTATATTTAATCTTCTTTATAAGGAAAAAGAAAGATAAAAAAATTGGCTATTTGAAAAATGAAATAAATATGCTTTATCGATGAATCAAATGCAACTATATATCTTAACTAAATGCAAAAGTCGCCTCTTAGCTTTATGACAAAAGAGGTGCTTCACGAAGCCAATTTAATTGTGTTGATTGCTACTAGACCAAAGCTCAAGTGCTCAACTAATCAATTGTACTACTACATAAAAGTTTGAATTGTTGAATCCAAATTTTAAAAGGGTTTAATGGTAAATTTATTAACATAATGTGGATGAATATTGAAATTTATCATTATGTTTTAATTTGATGGAAAAGTGTTATTATATTTTATTTTTGATAATTTTTTAATTACATTTAATAAAAATAGAACATTCCACGAAATATTGCGTTGGCATATTTAAAATTAATTTTGAATAAAATAACAAATATTATATAAATATTTCACATGTAAAAATACAAATTTAATTTATCACATTAAAAATTTATTATTTATTTTTTATAAAATTTATACTAAAGTAAAATGCTTTTCAAATATTAATTTATAGAGGTAAATTATTGTTTGTGATTAGAGGCGTTCATGAGTTTTGGGCCAAGTCCATACTTGATATTAATAACTTATATACTTGTTTAAGCCCGACTTGATTTGATATTTCAAGCCTAAAATTATTTCAAACTCAATCTATGTTAAAAAAAAAAAAATCTAAATCCTAATTTACATAATAAAAAATAAAAATATTTTATGAAAAAATAAAATATTAAAATAAAAATTTACATATATATTTATATAATTATAATAATTTAACTATATCTATATTATTCAGGCTAGTTAGGCCATGCTCGAACTTTAATTCTTATGTCTAAGGCTCAACCCCAAATTTAAATGTACTTAAAAATTTTGCCTAAATCCATTTAATAAGTTTTAATTTTTTATCTAAATCTTTTCAAAACTTAAATGAATCTTTTGAACTTGATAGTTAATCCTTGAGCAAGTCTATTTGTGATCTCTTAAAAAATTTTAGGAGTAAAATTTTTTATTATGTTTGTAATATCAAAGTAGTCTATTACCTAAATTGTTATTGTAGTTATACTTCACGTTATATATTTGTGGACAGTGAATGATCATTCTATAAGTAATATTTTCTTGACACTTGAAATCACTTTGAATGTTAGAAAAATTCATTTTCAACCTATTTCTTTTCTAATATTTTTTCTCTATTTGATTCTCATTTCATTTTTTTTACATATTTAATTTCTACTTGACAAATTAGAATTAGTTTTAATATTATTTTAAATTTAATATTTGAAAAGTATTATTTTAATATAAATTTCATAAATTTCTTTTCCAATGTGGCACATCAAATGTACATTTTACGTGTGGGATATTCATATTGTATTTTTATTTTATTCAAAATTAATATTAATATACACTAACGGAATAGTTAACAAAATATTTTATTTCCATTAAATGTAGTAAAAATAATGAAAAATACAAGTATAATGACAAATTTCAATATCCACTCAATAATAAATTTGATTCTTAACCCATTTTTAAAATTAAATTTTAAACGAGTTGATGGTTCTCATTTAAATTGAACTCCTTTTAATTTTTGACTTGTGCCTTTTAATATGTTAATATGATAGTTTTATTACTATTTTGGAAATGATTTTTAATAGATAATTTTATGACAATACTACGGAACATATATTTCATACAAATATGCACTTTTTTTTGTAAATTTCAAAATTTTAATTTAGTTCTTATATTGTCAAATTTTAATATATGTGTATATCTTTGTATAATCACCACAAGAAAATAAGTATTTGATGACAATTTTTTAACGATGTTTCATTAATAAATGTCACTAGCCTTCGTGTTTATACAAAAGTAACAGCATTTGTATATAAACACTACTAAACATTCAAGTAGCGGCGTTTATAACATAAAATGCCATTAATTATTAGAAGTTAACGATGTTTATAGACTAAAATGCCTTGAAATAATTCTCAAAATTTATTAAATAAAAAATATAATTTTTTGAAAACATGTAATGCAATGTTTTAGTATTGTTTAGTGGTGTTTGTTGTAATAAATGCCTCTATTAAGCAAAATTTAGTACAAACGCCACTAAATTGGCTTTAAATTAAGTGAAATCGATCGAGTGTTTTTTGCCTTGAACTCTTTTCTTTTCTGAGGTTCTTTTGCCCAAATTGAATGAATGATTCCTTTTCATTTTTTTGTATAATATTTTGTCCAATTTTCATTAAAATTTTCTTTTCCTTTTCCTTTCCCTTTCCTTTCATTTTCCTTTCGATTGAGCTCAAATTGAAACTCATTCGATTTCTTAAAGCCATCTTCTACAATGGATCACCATTGGTTAAACTTATTCTTCGATGATGACCGGTGACCTCTCCCATTTTCCACTACTCTTCAGTTCACAAAGCTAGCTTTTTTTCTCCCTTTTCAATCATAAGGTAAACTCATTTTCCTCTGTTGTAGTTTTTGGTTGTTTATTTTCAATTTTCAATTAAAACAATTATATGAATTAAAGCTTATTGGTGTTTTGAGTGACATAGAAGACATAAAATTGTAGCTTTCATACTTTTGAGAAGAACAATATCATGGTGCTTTCTTTGATAACTGAGATGAGGCAACATCTTACTATGTGCTTGTTTTGTTATTTATCAACTTGTTCACAGGGCAGTTAATAGTAAATGTCAAAAACAAATTACAAAAAAAAAAGTTCTTTAATCTTAGGTTTTATTTCAATTGAGAGTATCATATTCTCTTCTTATCATAGTTTTAGATGTTTTAGGGGTAGATGTGTTTCATTATAATAGGATCAATGATCAAAATCTATGAACTGGTGAACTTATGCATAGTTTTCCTTTTACGTAAAGTAGAATGTATCTTATGATAATTTTAATCACTTTTTTAAACTTACAAGAATCTGTGTACTAAACTATTTAACATTTTTATCGATCATAATATTGTAAATTTTAGTTTCCATAATGAAAAGTCATAAACGTGTTTGCTGTGGTTTCTTCTATGATAGTAAATTATGATTTCTTATTGGTGGACATATTTTTTACATGGATAAGTCACTTATTAATGCTAGCTTTAGGCAACTAAATCTGTTAATGGAAGTAAAGAGAATATAAGTTATTTTGTCTGACATTTATTTTTAAAGTCCTTTTGTTCAAGCTAGACTAGGAGATCTTATGGTGAAGATGCTAAGCAACCTAATAGGAAATCATGGAAACAAAGGAATGATATGTATATGAGGCCATTTTTTTTAAATTATTCATTTTTATAATGCATTTAAGTTAGAATGTTGACGAAAAGAATGATGGAATAAAATATCATGATATCCATCAAAATATTAAAAAAATTAATATGATAATTATTTAATAAATATGCGCCAATTATGTGAACATAAATGTATGTGTTTGTAGACAATCGAGATAGTAGATACTGTGTTCTTTTTTTCAAAGAGAGTATTTGGTATAGGGTGATTAGTCTAAAAGTTATAGTGATTTGCACTCGATAATTACATCACTTTCTTTCATAGTAATTTAAAAATCTTATGTGGTAGTGATCTTAAATCACTAGGGTAATAAATTCACTACTATTATGTTTTGTCCAAAAAGCGAAATGGTCTTTTTTCTCATTAAAAACTATCAACAAATAGCCAGGGTATTTTTGACCACATTAGCTTGATCACATCACCAATTTACCTTGCAAACTATTTACCTTCAATCTATAAATAGGGCCATCTAAGTACTATATAAGGATCTTGCTTTCTTCTACTTTCTCTTTATTTTACTCTCTTTTTGACCTCCTATAGTCGACCTCTAACTTGAGCATTAAATTACAAGCACAGGAAGCGTTCCTTGCATTTGCCCTTAATCATTTTCTTTTTCTCTCTTGCCATTTTAGGGTTTTACTCCTCACGTTGGAGCTTTGCACAAACATTTGGCATGTCAAATAAGGGCATATACATTCTTTAACTAAGTTGAACAATATGCTGCCTAAAAAAAGAGTTTTTAAGAAAAGAGAACAAATTGTTCTTGCTGGAATTGAAACCCATACTAGTTAACCTATATATTGACCTATGCCTATGCAAGTGTGACTAACCATGGAACAATTTCAAGCCCTATATAACGAATCTAGTTTTTTAAATAACTACTTCGAAGTATAACCCCACCACAAACCTTAAAAGTACCTAATGTAGTCACCTATTGTAGATAATAAGCAGAAAAATGGTCAAGTTATGAGGACGTTAAAGTCTCTTTAACCTTAAAAAAAGAAGAACATACCACTCCAACTACCCATCTCTATTACGTCAGCCATAACTCCACTCATGCCACCACCTAAAAATCTTAACAAACTGACTTGGAAGCCAAGATGTAGGCCATGGAAAGAGAATTGAAAAGAAAGGCCATTGCATTTGAGGATAAGCTAAGATTCATGGAAACCTTGCCCTTCATTGAAAAAATCGACCAAATCATGCCTCCCAAATGGTTCAATATGCTGACCTTGGAAACTTATGATATTACAATTGACCTTTTTGATCATTTAAATTTTATAGAACTAACATAATGATGTAAAAAAGAAAATAAGGCTTTCAAGTGTAAAGGTCTAGCAATGATACTCAAAGGGGTAGCTTGATCCTAATATTGTTTTATGAAATCGAGGTTCATTACTACATTTAATCCTTCCTGTCTCATTTTGTTAACAGCAAGAGAACTAAGAAAACAACACTTAGTCTAATATCCATCTACCAAGGTAGAAATGAGTCTTTAAAGACTACATAACGTGTTTTAATGTAGAAGCCCTTAAAGTAAAAAATTAAGAATAGACTACTATAGTTGCTACTATAACTAGTGGGCTCAGTGACAGAAAGTACTCCTTGAAGCATACACTCTCCCTTGAGCCATCAAAAACCTTAATCGACGTGCTACTTGTCATGAAAAAATATATAAAAGCTAAAGTTACAATGAAAAATCAAGGTAAGAGAGGTTTATCCCCTCTTCTTAGCTAAAAAAAAGATAAGAAAATCTATGATTCTCTCCCAAAAGAGAGATAATAAAGGTACCTTAAGGCTAGGAGCCTAAGTAAACAATAAAACTACATAGCAATGAATACCTCTAAAAAGAGGATTTTGTTGCAAATAAAAAAGGACCCTAAACTTAGATGGCCAAAGCCACTAAGGCAGAACACTCGACGAGACCTTAAAAAAAATACATTTCATAAGGTCTTTGGTCGTAACTTTGAATACTGCATTGACCTGAAAAATAAGATAAAAAGTTTGATAAAAAGAGGTCAGTTTGGTATATTTATAAACTGACCAAGACAAGGTTAGGCAGGCCAAACTATAGAAAAAGGAATCAAAGAGAAGAGCCAAAAAAGAATCAAGAAAAAACACTAAAAGGGAACCACGGTGGTGGAAGTTAGAGGAATAAAAAAAAAGACAAAGGCTAAACTATAGATAATTGGCCCATTATGGGTATCATTAATATGATAATTAAAAGAAGCTTCACCTTGACCAAAAAAAGTTTCATCAAGGGATGATCATGGCCATTAAGTTCTCAACCAACAAAAAAAAAGTTAAAAAGATAAGCTGATCTTCTATAGCTCAAAGGATTTGAAAGGGATTCAGTCTCTCATGATGATGCAATAATGATTATTGCTGTGGTGTAAAACTATATGGTGAGAATGATTTTGTTTGATAGTGGAAGTTCAATTGATGTACTGTATTATGCCACTATGTGGAGAATGGGTATAAGGCAAGAAATGTTAAAGTTATTCACCACCATTTTGATCGATTTTGGGAATTAACAAATGCCAATATAAGGAATTATTAGGCTACTGATTACATTAGGCACCAAGCCGAGAAGCATCACCTCTGTTATTAAGTTTATGGTGGTAGGCATACCCTCAGCTTTTAACATGATTTTAGGCCAACCTAACCAATTTGTTATATGGCTAATCAGCTCAGCTTCTCATTTAAAAATTAAGTTTTCGATGTTGAATAAGGTTGAAAAGGTCAGTGAAAACCAATACATGACATAATAATATTATGTGATGATGATAAAGGGCAAAATTGAAAAGCAAACTGATAGCTCGACCAAAATTAAGGAACCAAAGAATGAAGATATGATCAATATAGAAGTCAAGAATGTGGAAAAAAATAAAGCAAAACAACCTTAAAATTAATCCTAACCTAACCGAGCAAAACTAAATCATTAATCAAAAACCAAAAATTTATGACAACTAACCAAAACTGGCAAAAAACCTCGTCTCTGTACCAATATAAGAGAATAATTCTAAAAAATGTATGCAAATTTAAACAAAGCTTCACCATAAAGAATAACTAATTTGACTAACAAGAAACAATATGACCTGTTTGCGTGGACTTTATCTGACATACTGAGTATAGATTCCAAGGTGATGGTCGGTCGACTATATATTAATCTGAACGTAAAACCAATTCGATAAAAGAAAAAGACCTTCACCTCAGAGATACAAAAGGCAATAGAGGAAAAGGTCGATAAATTATTAGAAACAATCTTTATTATAGAGGCATACTGCCCTGATTGGATTACCAATATAGTTATGGTAAAATAGCATAGTGAAAAATGAAGAGTGTGTAGACTCTACCAACCTCAATAGAGCTTATCCAAAAGTCAACTTTCTTTTCCTAGCATAAATCAACTGATAGATGATAGTACCTAGCATAGCTTGCTTAGTTTTATGGACACTTATTCAAGCTACAATCAAATCGAAATATTCAAAGAAGATGAGGTAAAAGATAGCTTTCATAACAAAAAAATGTTTGTATTGTTATAAAGTCATGCCCTTTGGCCTGAAGAACGTAGAAACAACCTAGAAAAAGCTAGTTAATAAGATCTTCAAAGACCAAATCAGCTGAAATATGAAAGTATATATGGATGACATGATTGTGAAGAGCAAGAGCTTGGCCGAATACTTGAAAAATCTAAAGGAGACCTTCAATACCCTAAAAAATACAACATAAGACTTAACCCAAACAAATGTGCTTTTGGCATCATGTCGAAAAAGTTTTTCAGATACATGATCAATAAGAAAGAGATAAAGGCAAACCTTAAAAAAGTCCAAGCTATTCTTAACATGAAAATACCAACCTTAATCAAAGAGGTGGAAAGGCTAATGAGGAGAATCATTACTTTAAGCATATTTATGTCAAAATTGGTGGAATGGTACCTACCATTCTTGAAAATCTTTGAGAATATCTCAAACTTAAGATGGACACCACAATTTCAAAAAGCTTATGAAAAGTTTAAATAATTTATTTCCTCTCTACCTATTTTATCAAAGACGAAGCCTAACAAAACACTTTACCTATACCTAGCTACAATTGACTAGGCCATCAACTTAATTTTAGTCTAAGAAAAAAAAAAGATAGAGATTGATGTAGTTTATAAGTAAAGTGTTGATTGGATCTAAAATGAACTATGCCAAAATAGAAAAGCTGCCCTATGTAATTGTCATGTTGATCAAAAAACTCATGTCGTATTTTCAGGCCTACATAATTAATGTATTTTCTGACTAACCACTTAGGTAAATTTTGTAAAAACCATAATTATCTATTAGACTAATTAACTGGATGGTTGAACTCCATGAATACAACCTATACATACACCCTAGGTTGGTCATAAATCGCAAGTGGTAGTAGATTTTATCATCAAATGTACCTTAGCTCAAACTGATTAACAGCCTCAAGTGGTTGATGAAATCAAAGAGAAAAAATATGAAAACTTTTTGTTGATAGGTTAACTACTAGCTAAAGAAGTGGAGCCAGCCTAATTCTGATCAGTTTAGAAAACCTATAGTTTTAGTATGCCCTAAAGTTTAGGTTCAAAGGTTAAAATAACGATGTTGAATATAAGGCTTTAATCGTCAACCTGAGATTGGCAACTGAACTACATGTGAAAAAAATTATTGTATACAATGATTGATAACTTGTGGTCAGCTAAACAAATAAACAGTTTGGAATGAGAGAAGAAGGAAAAAAGAAATACCTAAATAAAGCACTAACACACTTGATCTCATTTTTTAGGGCTAAGGTTAGAAAACACACTGGCCAACTCATAGTTTAGACTAGTTTCAAGGATGACAATGAAAAGCTTAGTTTATATTCTAGTAGAAAAGCTAGTAAAGAAAAGCATCAAAGAAAAATTGGTTGCCCAAATTGAAGAGATAGAATTATGGATAACTCCAATCAAAGCATACTTAACAATGGAGAAACTACCTGAAGATAAGGTTTTAGCTAAAATTCTAATAAAAAAAGCTCATCGGTACACCATGATTAATGAAAAACTGTATAGGAGATTTTTTTAGTTTGCCCTACTTGATATGTGTAGACAAGGAAGATGTAAACTATACACTCAATGAAATATAAAAGCAAATCTATGGCAACCACTTCAAATCTCAGCCATTCACTTATAAAGTACTTAGACAAGGCTACTACTAACCAACTATAAAAAAGGATACGACTGACCTGGTGAAGAAATATGACAAGTGCTAGAGGTTTGCACATATACAATACCTCTCACCCACAGAACTAGTCTTCATCATTAGCCATTAGCCTTTCATGTAATGAGGAAAGGACGTTCTTAACCCATTTACCCCAGTCACAAGGTAGAGAACGTTTACAATAATGGTAGTTGATTACTTTATAAAATGGCTTGAAATCAAGGCCCTAGCCACCATTACAAAAGCTCAGGTTAAAAAGTTTGCCTGAAAGAACATAGTATATAGATTTGGTTTACCTTGGTCTATAATAACAAATAATGAAAAACAATTTGACAACCCAAGTTTAAAGAATGATGTGCCAATCTCCACATTGACCTAAGGTTCACCTTAGTTGCCCACCTTTAGTCTAATGGGCAGGTCAAAGCAGCTAACAAAACTATACTAGAAGCCCTTAAGAAAAGGTTAGATGAAGCCTAAGGTAAATGGGTTGATGAGCTACCCAGTGTATTATAGGCTCTCAAAATTACCACTAAAGTCTTTATGAGAGAGATGTCATTTTATCTAGCATTTGGGATAGAAGCCATGGTGCCCATAGAGTTAACCTTTCAAGCCTATAAGTTAAGCTTGGATTTGAAAAGAGGAATGAAAAAACCTTTAAGACAAATTTGGATTTAGCTGAAAAACAAAGAGAGATAACTTTGACTAGAATAGTACCCTATCAATAGAAAGTAGCTAATTTTTATAACAAAAGGGTTCGAAGTAAAAATATATGGAAGAAGAACCTAGTACTTAGAAAGGTAGAAGTCTTAGGAGTCGATTATTGAGGTGGAAAGTTACCCCTAAACTGGGAGGGCTTTTACATTGTGAAAAAAGTCATCAATGATGCAACCTACATATTGCAAGAAATGAATGGCAATTCCATTTTGAGGACATCGAAGGTTGACAATCTTAAAATCTATTACCATTCAAATATGCATAGCCAAGCTCACACTTTTAATTTTGGAGGATACTTATTGAATAAAAGTTCCAACTATTAACTACATTTAATATATTATAAAAGTCTAAAGTTCAGGTAATGTGCCACACCAAAGGCTGAACTAATAAGTTGTCTAACCTGGTATTTGGCTAAATATCTTATCCAATCTTCCTAAAATGAATATAAAAAAACATATATAAAGTTTAAGTTAGAACCTTGGTCACATCCTTAAACCAAGTTGACACTTTGAATCATTAAATTAGATTATCAAGTTAATTTAATAGAACCTCAAGTCAATTTATTAAATTCAGTAAGCCGATCTCATTATCTTACCCAAGCTAAGAATTGACTATCTATTTGATCAAATATTTGAATTAAACTATAAAGTAAAAAGTAAAAGCAAAGCTAAAAGTTTGAGAAAAAAAAATATTTCTATTCACCGTATGACATAAATTTAGTTGAGTGATACATTGACATAATTTTGATTAAGTGATTACAAAAACTGAGCTAACAAAAATTTTGTTGAGTGTTCTTTACAATGTATGATCTGATAGAAGTTTAGTAAAGTGATCTTATTAGAGGTCCCTATAAAAAATCCAACCTTAGAGTTGAATAAAAAATCAATAAAAAAAAAACAAAAATAGAAAAATAAATTCTTTTGATTCTTTTCATTTATTACATTCTTTTTTTTTCCCTCATCAGCAATAGCCTCTTTCTCTCCCTTTTACTCTTCTAGCTCAACAATCACAAACCCAAGAGTAGCATTGAGCTCGATGTCAACTCGGCATCCTCACCCTCATTCTCACCACCCTTTTCATTATCCTTATTAGCTTGCTTTGGTGGTGATTAAGACCTAATGTTGTTAATGCTAATGTTAGAGATATCAATGTTAGGGTAGAGGAACTTCACCTTGTATAGTGTAAGATCAAAAGCACCGAGGACATTCTCTTTGGCAAACTCAGTCGACAGGTCATAATACCTCTTGGACACCATAAACTCTTCACAGCTTACTCTTTGGCCTCTTCATTAGCCTTTCTCTCAGCCTCAAGCTCCTATCTCAATCTTATAATTTCAACTTAGGCCTCATCAAGCTTTGCTCGAATTGCTATTAAAGAGATTCAACTTAGGCCTTATGAATGTAAGCATTTTTTAGTTGAGTAGCCAAATCATCACATTTCTTTTCAAGCTCTTCCATTTCATTTGTAAGTTCAAAATTTTTGGCCCTTAACTTGGCAATGACATTATTGCTCTTGTAAAGATCCTGAGCATACTTCCTGAAGTCTTACTTAGTCTTATAGTAGTAGACCAAAGCTTAATAAGCACTGAGTAGACCTTGGTTGGCCGATTGAAAGGAAAGGCTAAGAAACTTTCAAACACTACAAAAAAGAAAAATCAAGCTTAGACTTGGGCAAATAATGAAATACATAAGGCAAGGTAAAAACCTAGCTATAAGATGTACCTTTCTTAGGAACTGCAACCCTTATGAATATTTTACCACTTCAAGGTCCTCGAAAAAGTTTTCATTAGAGTCATACTCTAAACTAATAGAGAAATGCTTTGAGTTAAGTCAAAGTTCAAGCATTGCTATCTTTAAGAGAGAGGCTTTGGTTTTTTACCTTTTTGTAGGAGAGGCATCCCAACTTATTATCACATTCTATTTTTACTTATTTTTAACAATAGAAAAAGCTGAGCTAAAGAGATCAATAGCTAAGGAATCAGTGGGTCTATTAATTTGATGCCCTTTATCAAAGGAACTCTAAGCTAAACAGACTATTTTTTTTTTTTAACCTTGACATATATGCAAACCAAGTAAAGTTGATCTTTGAAAACACTCGGCTGTGTTAGAAATATCTGTAAGATAAGCTAAATGTTAAAAAAATTTTACAAAAGTAAATACTTTATAAGGTTACCTTAGACCTACCTCAACACTTGATCTCTTTGACTACATCAAGAGAAGTCAGCTCATAGGCATTAGTAACCAACTCTCCTCTATAGGTGAACTCTAAAATTTTATCCCAAGCATTTAGGTCAACAATTGTCAAATGAACAAGATAATTTAAAAAAATGATAAGCATTAGTAACCAGTTCTCCTTTGTGGGTGAACTCCAAAATTTTATCTCGAGCATTCAAGTCAGCAATTATCAAATGAATGAGATCATCTTTAAAAAGAGTAGCTTCTAGCTTTTTATTGAGCTCAGACAATCTGTGAAGGTTTTCTTTGTTGGTCAAGCTATAATGTAAAACTAGCTCCTATCATAAAGGTATTTTTTACTACAAAAAATCTTTTAAACAAATAGACGGTTGAAAGTGTCATAACATATAGATCTGTAAATCTATAGCTAAACTTAACAAATTGAATTACTACCAACTTTTTTATCTAAGTGTGATTGGTCCTTTTAAGGAGCTTCTAAGCTTGACTAAAGGTCCTTGAAAGAATAAGTTTAGGTCTACTAACCATAATAGGGTTCGGGAGTTTGGTTACATGTGAAGAAGGTTATAGCACCCCTACATACCCATTCATAGGATGGTACCGTTTTATTTTAAATTTATCCTAAGATCTTGACTCTAATGGTTTTAAATCTTTATGTTTAAATATTAAATATTGAAAATAATTCTTAAGATTCTCCACCAGTCTGACAGAACTCTTAAAATATTTTCTCACCTTGAGAGTATTCAAGAATCTCATTTATTTTCTTGAAGAGGCTTCGTTGTCGAAAAAAGTTTAATCATTTTTTATTTTGGCTTTTATTATTGAAAATATATCTAATTATTCTACCATTTGGGCCAAATTAGAAATATTTTCTTTTTTATTTTTTTTAATTTCAAAATTTTTCACTATTTGGGACTATTTAGAAATTTTTTTTTTTAGAAAAATAATATGAGAATTATTTTTCTTGAAATTTCATTTAAATTCTTTCACCATTTTAGGACAAATTTACATAAATTTCTCACCTAAAGATTTCTTAAAAATTTACTATTTGAAATTTTCAAGAATCTCGTTATTGGATAATTATCAAATATTTTCAACCAAAAGTTTTTTTTTTTTTTAAGAAAAGAATACCTTTATTTTTATTGAAATTTCATCTAAATTATTTCACAATTTGAGACAAATTTAGAGAAATTTCTCGTCTAGAGATTTCTTAAGAAATTTTTCAAAAATTTTTCAAAAAAAAATCTATTTTTTCCTAAAAATTCCCCTAAAAACTTTCACACTTTCTGACTACTTTTATGGATTCTAACTTCCCTACCTCTATGTTTCTCTGTATTTTTTTCTTTATTTTCTGTGTGTATCCTTAAGCTTGGTTAGGGTTTGTATTTATAAGATTTAAAACCAAAGAATTTCCATTTGGACAAAAACTCTAATTTCTTTTAAACCTAACTCAAATCCTACAAACCAGTTCCAACAATTTCACCCAAATTCAATTACATTTTTTTTTAGTTTTTTCCATTTTTTTTATTTTTATTAATAAAATCCAAATCTAATAGACCCCTAAACAGATTTGGGTGTTTATAGTTGCCCTTCTTTACACATTTTCTATACAACAGGAATTGTGCAAAGATGTAGACAACCTAATCAAAATCAACTCGACATCTTTTTTTTTTTTGTTTTTTCTTTGTTTTTTTTAAGCATACTCAAACTTCATAAAAACTCCTCTAAATAGAGGCTTAACGACTTTGAAAAAAATAAATAAAGCTCTTCTAAGCAGATGTTCAACAACTTTGGAAAAAAAATAAATAAGGTTCATCTAATCAGAAAGCTCAACGACTTTGAAAAAAATAAATAAAGCTCCTTTAAATAGAGGCCTAATGACTTTGGAAAATAAACAAAGCTCCTCTAAACATAGGCTTAACGACTTTGGAAAAATAAACAAACCTCGTCTAAATAGAAGTTCAATGACTTTGGAAAATAAATAAAGCTCCTCTAAAGAGAGGCTCAACAACTTTGAAAAATAAATAATGCTCCTCTAATCAGAGGCTCCATAACTTTGAAAAATAAATAATGCTCATCTAAATAGAGGCTCAATAACTTTGAAAAATAAATAATGCTCCTTTAATCAAAGGCTCCACAACTTAGGAAAATAAATAATGCTTCTCTAATCAGAGGTTCAACAACTTTTGAAAGATAAATAGAGCTCCTTAACAATCATATCCAGAGGAGTCATAGACCATGTATGATGAAAACTCAAAGATTCATAATTTGAGTTTGAAATTCAAAAGTTTGTAATTCAAAGACTTCAAAGAATTTTCAAGAACTTCTCAGCTTCAGAAGAATTCATCAAATTTTGATTCTCAAAATTTTAGTTTCATAAGAATTTGATTCGTAAAATTTCAGATATGCAAGATTTTCAGCTTCGTATTTATGAGATTCACATGCAAAATTTTATTCAGAAATTCACATGCAAATTGCAAGGCTCACATCCAACATTTAAAGATTCAAATTCTGAAGATTCACATTCAAATTCTGGTGATTCACACCCAAAATTTTAAAACTTCAAGGATTCACTTCCCAAATGTCAAAAATTTTGATTTAAAAATTTCTCACTTAAAAACTTCAAGATTTCATCCCTAATTTTCAAAACTCTTCATTTGAGTTTAAAGATTCACATTTAATAAATCTTATAGTTTCACATATAAGTTCAAAGGTTCTCATTCAAAACAATTAGAAATTCATGTCTAAGAGTTCAAAGCTTTTCATCTGAGTTCAAATATTCATATCCGATAAATCTTAGTGTTTTACATCTAAATTTGAAGGTTCACATTCGACAAATCTAGGATTCACATCCAAAAAGTTCAAAGCTTTTTGAAAATTCACATTCGAGAAATTTTAAGGTTTCTTATCTTAAATATTCATATTTGAAACTCAAAGATTCTCATTTGAAAACTCAACGATTCTCATTTGAAAACTCAAAAATTCTCACTTGAAAACTCAAAAATTCTCATTTGAGGATTCACAATCTTATCTTAAAAAACTTCATCAAAATATTCAAAATTTCTTTTTTAGATGACTTTCAAACTTTTAGCAAAATTAAAATTTTATATGTAATAAATATCATGATTAATAATACAAATGCAATAGTCTAGATTCTCACAATACTACAGACATCATATTCTAAATCATGATTCATATGTTCATTGCTTGATATAAGTGTATAGCCAAACTAAAGTTTTAAATATTCTTCAAACAATAATGCAAACATAATGCATGTAATGCAGATGTCAATGTCATGAATTCCAATTAAATGTGGTAACATGGTTCTTAAGACCCCATTATCTTACATGTTCCCATTTTAGCTCCTTAGTACTAGCAATTTCAACATAAATTTCATCCACCGCCCCACATTGTTTTCATCACTTGATCACAACTTCTAGGTTATGTCAACCAATCCATCACTATATTCATCACTTGGTCATCCTATATGCCTTTTCAAATCATCTTTTCATTTGTTTCTTACCCTTTGGATTTTTTCTTAAAAGAATATAGGAATCTTTTATGAACATTGTCATTCATTCATTATCATTCCAAATCATAACAAATATAATGCCATCACACATTTTTCTCGATTTATTCTGAAGATAAGATAGTACAAAGTGAATTGAAAGAAAGGTAATCAATGAGAAGTGAGTCTGGTACAAAAATAAATGGGCAAAGGAACAAGTTCAAAGCATAGCATTAAGAATGGCATTGAATGAATGGAGTAACAATGTCCAAACAATGAATACTTAGACAATTCTTAACATTAATCCAAAATTCTTTCTTAAAACTCATTCCATGGACTTTTAAAATCATTTTAAGCTTAGTGAACTTTGCCTCAGCTTTGAGGGATCTACAAATTAATCTTTCACATATTGAACTACCATCTGACTTCTAGCTCAGATATTTTTCTATTCAAAAATCTTTCTAGGTTTTCAATTTGTGTCCTCATTTTCTCTCTTTTTGCATTTTTTCTCTTATCTTTTTATTTTTCATTTTTTTCATTTTCTTTCTTTTTTTTTCCTTTTTTTTTCAATTTTTTCTTCATTTTCTTCATTTTTTTTTCATTTTTTCATTTTTTTTCCACTTTTTCTCTTTTCTCCCATACATCTATCTCTAAAACACATAGCATGATTCCATGGTTCCCTCATAAGCCTGCCTTAATCCAACACATAATCATTCAATTCAAGCATTCACACTTGATCAAAATGGATTTTTAAAGGTTAAAGGTTATGGTGAGGGGTCATGAAAGAAATGGATAAAATAGGCTCAAAATATGTGTTTAAAGGGTTCAAAACCAAAGGATCATTTCTCATCATTTGATGCAACTTGGCATTTTGCCTATTTCCAAATCATTTAACTACTTTTTTTCTTTTTTATTCACCTTATTCCTTACAAAATAACTCTTATTACTTTGTCGTAACTCATTTATGGCATTCATTTTTCTTTTCTCTCTCTTTTTTTTTTTTTTACTTTCAATCTTTGAGACTTTTTAAAATCTTTTACCTCTTTTTTTTTTCAAAAATTACCCTCTAGTGTGGAGGTGATCCTTGGTCGGGGTTTTTTTAAAAAAAAAAATCATACTAGGCTCAAAATGGTAGCAATGAATGGTTTTTTGAATGGTACAAAAAAATGGTCATTTTTCATCTCAAATATGAATGCTTTCTTTAAAGATCATCTATTGAACAAAAATAAGCTCATGGATTTTTATAAAATACTACATATCTTCAAGTCATATTAATTTCACATCTACTAGTAACTAGCTTCTTTTACTTAAATAGTTTCCTCATATCAATGTTAATGAGTTTTCAAAATTAAATCCCAAAATTATTGTTGTCATTATCTAAACATTTATCATTGAGAATGGGAATAAAAAGATATGAAAAAAAACAAAGCATGGAATAATGGCCTGGATGAAAGAGAAAATGTAATGAAATGCATCAACTTATCTTTTATTAAATTGATAACAAATAAAATCTTATTGCATAAAAGAATTCCTAACATTACTTTAACCTAGAATGACAAGCTATATCCAATCAGCCTTAACATCCTTTTTCTTTCCCAAATTATGCCTTCATGTGATCAAATGAAAAATTTTTATTGACATCCTGCCCCCTGATTCGTTATAGCTTTCCAAGTCTTTTAGAACATACTCATTCTTGATCTCCACTCGAAGCATTAACATTGTGATTGGGCAATAGATTGCCACTAACATTAGGTGTTGTTATCCCCTTGTATCAAAATTTATTATTTCATCATTGATCAATCGTTGCACCTTATGCTTTAAAACAGTGCAATTTTCAGTGGAATGATTGGTAATTTCATAGTGGTAGTCATAATGAGCTGTATGATCATATCACTTAGGATAAGGTGGCTTAAGTGGCACCAAACGATTGGGGGCAACCAAGTAATTGTTATAGAGCTTTCAGTATAACTTAATATAAGTCATGAGGATTGGATCAAATACGAATTTTTTTCAGGTAGTTTGTTGCTCTCGTGAGCCACTTTTTGAGTTAGCAGGATGAATCTAGAATCTTGCAAGAGTAAAATGTTTAGGCTATATATGAAAGCTTGAAGGCTGAAAATGGGCTGATATGTTGATGGATAAGATGGTAATGGGGCTAGCTGGTATAGATAAGATAAGGCATTATTCATGAGAAGATAATATGAGGAACAACCTTATGGTGGATAGGTTGATATCCCCTGAAGTGTCTATCAAAGCTCACAGCTTGAGCTTCAGTTTTTTTTTTTTTTAGTGCCTTCTTAATTTTCCCTCTTTCCAACTAGCCATTTTTAATGGCATTCTCAATAATTTTACTTGAGATCACCATATCAACGAAAATTTTTATTACATTCCCTAACATCTTTTCATAATATGAAGATTTTAAAGTGCTAACAAACAATACCATGGTCTCTTTATCAGTCAAAAGAGGTTGCACCTGAGTAGTCATATCCCTTTACCTCTAGGCATATTTCTTAAATGAATCAATTGCCTTCTTTTTCATATTTTGCAAAGACAAGCGATCAAGGGCTAAGTCTACGATGTGCTGATACTAACTACTAAAGTCATAGGTCATATCACTCCAAGACTGAATGCGGGTCTTGTCTAGCTAAATATACCACATAGTAGTAGAGTCCATAAGATTATCTTGAAAAATATGCACTAACAATTTTTTGTTATTAACATAAGCAGCCATTTTTTGACAATACATAATAATGTGGGTTTTCAAACACTTAATACCATCATACTTTTTAAACTTTGAAACCTTGAACTTTGGAGGAATGACAACATCTAGGACTAAATAGAGCCCAGCACCATTTACAAAACCATAAAAATTGATTCCCTCTATGGCTCGCACCTTTCATCTAACAAGTTCATCTTTTGTTCAACTTTTGAGCCCTCTAAAGTCTCTTTCTCTTTAGGCCTCAATTTCTCTTTCTCTTCTGGATCATCTAAGTTGAGGATTGATACTAATTTTATTACTTTTTAAGTACAGACACGATTTATATAACTCTGGTAGTGCCCTGAATTTGAAGTTGATAGCATTCCAAGGTATGTATATCTTACCGGATATGTGAACAGTTGTAGTGATGGGTCTTATGTAGATTAAGCTTGTTAGAGCCCAAAACCAAAAAGGTACAGAGGGTCATCCACCTTTTGTGATGAATGGTCCTGCTAGCTAGTATTTTCTTCTATTCATTTTCCTTTGTTTAACTTATTCAAAGCATCTAGGATTTTACTCAACTTACTTTTCAACTTCTGTTAAGCTTTCTCTATCTTCTCGAGATTATTGGAATTTTTTTATTCTATTTGTTTGGCTCGAGCTCTTGTATTATATTAGTGAGTTGATTGTGTGGGATTCTTGGTTGGTGGAGCTATCCTTGAACTTTGAATACCATAATTATGATCAGAAATACTATCCTTTATGTTTGGTATATTGATGCATAACTAAAATGTACATTTTCATAAATGAAATCTAATATGAAAATGATGCAAATGCACAATGTTACATATAAAAATGATGCATGACATGATAATGCAAATGCACAAAGTCAAATAAACAAAATGGTTAGATCACAAACCGTCCCTTTTTGTGTCCTATCTTCAGGCTATATTTATCAACGGGTAGGAATGGCTCTATCTTAAGGTTGGCCTCTTAAATGTACACTATATGTAGGGTTAGGTTATTTTGACCACTAAAGGTTCCCAAATTGTTTCTTACATCATCGTCTATCACAGACTAGTAAGATAGTCCAATCTTTACCTATCACAAGTTACTAACGAAAAGGCTTCAATTTGAATAAGAGTATTTCGCTAACCATTACAGAGATTATCATTTCACAAGAGCGTAAGTACTTTACTCTTTTCTAAAAGGGATCAAGCTTAGGTATAAAGCATATGTAATGCAAATGCAAGTGATAGTGTGTGTGAAAGAACATATAGGTTTTCAAACCCTATAAATAAAATTCAAGACAAAAGTAAACAATGTTAGTAAACAAAAAAACATAATTGTTACACTTTACAACTTTAGACCCAAGGATAGGATAAACTTAAAATTGTTATGGCCTAACTCTCTATAGAGTCATCAGAAGAGTTGTCAAACTGTCATAACATATAAATCTATAAATCTATAGCTAGACTTAATAAATGGAGTTGCCACCAATTTTTTTTATCTTGGTGTGATTGGTCACCTAAGGAATCTATCCTCTTAACTAGCTTTTAAGCTTTACAAAGGCTCCCTAAAAGAATAAGTTTGATCTACTAACTAGAGTAGGGTTTGAGAGTTTGGTTACATGTGAGGAAGGTTATAGTACCTCCATATGCCCATCCATAAGATGTTATCATTTTCTTTTAAATTTATCCTAAGGTTTTGACTCTAATGGTTTTAAGTTTTTATGTTTAAATATTAAATATCAAAAATAATTCTTAAGATTCTTCATCAATCTGACAGAACTCTTAAAAATATTTCTTTACCTCAAGAAAACTCAAGAATCTCATTTGTTTTGTTGAAGAAGCTCCATTGTCGAAAAAAGTTTAATCATTTTTTATTTCGATTTTTATTATTGAAAATATATCTAATTATTCTACCATTTGGGCCAAATTAGAAATTTTTTTTTATATATATATTTTTTTGAAGTTTTAAATTCTCTAGCATTTTGGCCTATTTATAAATTTCTTTTTTTTTTTGGGAAAGAAAATAATATGACAATTATTGTTCTTGAAATTTCATTTAAATTCTTCTACCATTTGAAAAAAATTTAAAGAAATTTCTCACCTAGAGATTTATTATGAATTTACCATTTGAAATTTTTAAGAATCTCATCATTAGATAATTATCAAATACTTTCAGCCAAAAGTTTTTTTTTTAAAAAAGAATACCATTACTTTTATTGAAATTTCAACTAAATTATTCCACTATTTGGGACAAATTTAGAGAAATTCCTCACTTAGAGATTTCTTAAGAAATTTTCCAAAAATTTTCTAGAAAAAAATCTATTGTTTCCCA
This sequence comes from Durio zibethinus, assembly GCF_047325235.1. Taxonomy (NCBI): domain Eukaryota; kingdom Viridiplantae; phylum Streptophyta; class Magnoliopsida; order Malvales; family Malvaceae; genus Durio; species Durio zibethinus. Next base: position 19,104,636 of record NC_143177.1, read on the forward strand.
AAAATTCCCCTAAAAACTCACACTTTCTTACTACTATCATGGATTCTAACTTCCCTGCCTCTGTGTTTCTCTATATTTTTTTCTTTATTTTCTGTGTGTATTCTCAGGCTTGGTTAGGGCCTATATTTATAATATTTAAAACCAAAGAATTCCCATTCAGACAAAAACTCTATTTTCTTTTAAACTCCAACTTTAAACCTAACTCAAACCCTATAAACCAGTTCCAACAATTCCACCCAAATTCAACTACCTATTTTTTCTTTTTTTTTTAGTTTTTTTAGTTTTTTTATTTTTTATTTTTTATTTTTTATTAACAAAATCTAAATCTAGTAGACCCTCAGACAAATAGGGTATCTAAAGAAAGAATACCTAATTTATAAAAAGGATAATGAAAGCTATTATATATCGAAAAGAATTTGGAATGAGCTAAGTGATTGTCAAATTGTAGGAATGAAAAAGTTCAACAATGAAAAAATGTAAAAGAAACATCAGATCAACTACTATAGAGTCCCAACACACCTAGATCTAGTGATCTTGTAAGAGAGAATAGACTTAGTCCTTGGTGGTTAGCATCAACACATTGTATCCCTTCTTTGGAAAGTCAAAGTTGACCCTCAAAGATTGAGCGTGATGTATAAAGTATATGTTAAGGTAGTTTTCAACATTGGCTCTACACTTCAAGCTCTTCATCACATCTTTAAGGACTAAACCTAAGCTATAAAAAGCGTAAAAAAAAAAAATCTAAGCTAAGGCCTTTAAATCTGAAGAGACATCTTTCTTCTCTCATTTTTCTCTTAAGCTTGATTGGACCCTTCTTCTCGCTCCTTATTGAAATTCTTCTCATCCTTAGAATCTTCATCTTTAAAAAACTTAAATTTTAAAAGAATTAGATTTTGCATCCAAGCAATAACTAAGATCACTGTGACGTTTGAGGAAAAAGAAGGTCAAGGAGATTCCTCAAACAATGAAAAAAAATTAGGGATAGGAATTGAGATCGATTTAAAAGGTTAATGAGAAGAAATAAAAGGACTAGAGGAACATTTAGAATGAAAAGAGGGAATAAAAGAGGAAAAAAAAGTTTAGCCAAATGAGTTAAACTGACCTCAGACATCGGAGTTATAGGGTTTCAAGCTTGAAATCAATTGCAACTAAAAGCTTTTCCACCCTATCATAGACCCTCTCTCCCTTAGCAGAAGCACTATCTTTAACTTGTTTCTGGTCTTCCTTTAACATTGGGTTCAACCAAAAGTAATTTTAGAATAATCCTTTACTACAATAAAAGAAGGGACTAAGTTATATGTAGCTTGACCTTTAAGCTGACTTCTCATTGGCTCTATCTTATAACTTTTTAAACTACAACCTGCAAAACCAAAAAAAGACATGATAAAAAACAAAGAAAAAAAAAACATACCAATAAACAAAGAAGAAAGAAAGATCAGTTAAAGGAAGCTAGAAAATTTTAAGTTGGCCAAATCAAGTCAGTTTAAAAGCACGAGGGTTGTAAAGTAAACAATAAAAGCCCTAAAGGGCCTTTTATATAGCTAACACAGAAATTAAATGAACACTTCAGATTGTGCCACATTTCTCAGATAGTTATTTAAGACCCTTCACATTCTTAGCTTTGGATTTTTTAATGACCAATTTTTTCTTTTTATTGAGTCCAACTTTTAGACAACAAAGGGGCAAATTGCCCATTCCACTTGCCTAGACCAATCAGACTAATCGACAACCTAGGTTAAATTAGCCAAATACCAGATCAACCCTATGTTAGACCAGAGAATCAAATTCAATATTAAGAAAAAGCACAATTCTCATGTCAATCTACCCCATATCAGACACATAAATCACATTAATAATTACTCATAAGCTTACTTGGTCTAACCTTTGCCCACTTTGATACTGAGTCACTCACCTTGGCAACCCCAAGATGTACTAATTAAATGTATAATTCAAAACCCAAACTCAAGGCTAAGTTTGGCACTATTGAGCACACATCAGGTCGACACATACCAGATCAACCAAGTTTACACTCAACATTTTGATACTGAGAATGCTTGGTAGGGGGAAAGAATATTAAGGGTATTTTGGGTCCAAAAGGCAAACTTTCTTTTCCTTTATTAGAGATTGTCAGTAGACAACCATGGGTATTTCTTACTTTTAGGTCAATCAAACATGTACAGTGCCACGTCAAATCAGCTATGACACCAATTTACACCATAGACTCCTCATTTTTCATTTATAGATAGGGTCATCTAGGTACTATCTAAGGATCTTGTTTTCTTCTACTTTCTCTCTATGTTACTATTTTTTTGACCTTCTGTAGATGACCTCAAACTTAAGTGTTAGAGTGTAAACGTAAGAAACACTTCCTACCTTTGCCTTTAACCACTCCCTTTCTTTTTTTTGTGATTTTAATCAGAACCCAAATCAAAGGATTTTTAATTAATCCAAGAAATCAGTAAAGAACCTAGACCTAATTTGAGGTTCAAGCAAAATCCAATCTTAGGATTCAAGCATGGGATTGGTTTTGTCTGTTTTCTAAAAATTTGCCATAAAGATGCCTACAAATTAAACTAAAGATCAGAGGAATGGACATAATTGATTTTTACGAAAATAGTTGATTTTTGGGGAATGGTTGATTCTCTAAAATGAGATGAACTTGGTGTTACAAAATTTTTCTAGGTAGTAGTGGATTTTTGGGATTTTGATTTTGAGAATCCTATGTTTGATTTGGAGTTTCTAGGTTTGATTTGGGTTTTTGGGTTTCAGAGTTCTATTATGGAGTGTGGGGAATCAAAATTTTGAATTTTTAATACAAGTTTAGGCTTTTTGGAAAAAAATCTAGGGTTTTCTAGGAATTTTCTGGAGAAATTGAGTTTTCTAGATGAACTTTGAATTTTTCGATGAACTTTTTGATGAAAGGTTGAATTTTCTTGCCACACTCCGACTAGTTTTCTAGAAACCAATGGGTTTTCTAGAAACCAATGGGTTTTCTAGTTTTTGATTGAATTTTTTGATGAATTTTTCATAAATTAGTAGATTTTTTAGTTTCCAATTGAAGTTTTTTTGTAGGTGTTCTTGGGATTTCTAGAGAAAAATCAGAGAGAATTGAGGCTAGAGAGAGAGAGCAGAAAGTTTCTAAGAAAAAACGCTAGAACTTGGCTTATATAGCAACCCAAAATGGTAGCAGTTTGGGAAGCCCTCAGACCCGTACATAACCCGTCGACCCGCTCGTCAACCCACACACTGACCCGACCTGAATCACGGGTTTCCTTTTTCCATTTTCATTTTATTTTTTGATTTCATTATTTTATGTTTTTATTTTATTTTATTTTTTATTTATTTTTATTTAGTTATTTAATATCTATTTAAAAAAAGGGAATCTTTTCTTTTTGGAAAACAAAAAGAATAATAAATAAATAAATAAATAAAAACCTTTTTCAAATAAGTTTAAAATAAAAAATTTTAAAAAATCTTTTTCAAATAAAAATTCTTATAAAATAAATTCATGAATTTTATCAAACTATTAGAAAATTTTCATGGATTTAATTTTTAAAATGAAATCCACCAAAGTATTGAGAAATTTCAAAAATCATTTTTTCAAAAAAAAATAATAGGAGAAAAAGAAAAAATAATTTTTATCTTTCAAACTATTGAAATATTGCTTCCCAAATTAAGTCTTACCAAACAATTAGGAGACTTAATGAATTTTCTGAGAAAGAATAAATTATTATAAATCTTTTTACAATAAAATATGACTAAACTATTAAAAAAATCTGCTTCAAAGTCCTACAAAACTATTGGAAGACTTCATTGGTTTTTTGTGAATAAAAAATAATTAATAAATATTAATAAATCTGATGATAGAGCTTTTTCAGAGTGAGACACTAATATCTATGAATACTCCTGAGGAGAGAATTATCTTAAATTGCTACCAAACTATTGAGGTAATTTTAAGACTAATTTTCAATATTTAGTATTTTGGCAAAGTCATAAACATTTTTTAAGGCTTGGATAATTTGGAATCAAACTGGTACCATCTTTTGATAGGCGTTATAAGGGTACTATAACTTTTTCCACGCGTAACCGAACTCCTGAACCTAAACTCTAATTTCATAGATTAGAATCATTATTTAAAGATACCTAAGTCAATCTTGAGACTTTTCTTTAAATAAGATAAATTCAATCAGGTGGCCGATTACACATAAACAAAAACGATTGGTAGTGACTCTTTTAATCCAAGTCTAGCAATAGGTCCACGGATCTATACGTTATGACAGTAAGAAAATAAATTTCAATATTATTTTTGTCTACTTTAATCTGACGAAAAATTTAATAACATTGCCCCAAAAAGCTGGCCAATAAAAATTTTCAAAAATTGGTTTTTCTAATCACATATTTTTAAAAAAAGTTTTTTGTTACAATTGAATAAATGTTTATTATTTAATTTTTTTTAGAAATTATTTTAATCAAAATTGAAATAATTTATAGTTTTCTATAAAACAACATTTTAACTATTTTATAAATTATTAATTCAATAAATATTTAAATTTTGCTTTTCTTTTTCAAGGTTATTTTGGATATTTTGTACTCTATGATTTATTTTCTTATAATATCAAACATGATTTAAGGTTAATACTAATTTATAATATTATACTAAACATGGTAATCTAAAATCATTGGTGATCTTATCACCATAATAATCTTGAAAATAATATTAAATGCTAAAAAAAAGAAACAAAGCATGGTAGATGCTAAAAACAAAGGAAGAAATAAAAGAAATCTATCAGCTATTCGAAGAAGCCACAATTTTAGTGTGCAACTAAATAGATATATAGTTTAGATATATATATATATATATAGTTTTTGAGAAAGATTTTAATTTAATGTCATTATGTTTATTAAGTATTATATAGAATGTATCTTAATTAATCATACTGAGTGTACACTTTCCTTCTCCACTACCATTTCCAAGTAGTCTTCATTGCATTTTTAAGTTTTAAGAAAATATTTAAGAAAATTTGGATAATTTTATGTTTGGATAATTTTAGGTTTGTATTTTTTGAGTTTAACACTCAAATTATTTAGACTTAGATTATCTTTTTAGGTTATTTGAATCTAAATTATTGAGTTTTAAAATCAAATCAATTTAATTTGAATATCATGTCAAGTTAGTCTTTCAAATTGTTCGAGTTTAGATCATTTTAGATTTGAATTACTTTTTAATTTGAATTGAATGAATTTAGATTGTTGATTTTTATAAAATTATATTAGATTATCTTATTCGAGTTATTTTGAATCTAAATTAATGAGTTTTAAAATCAAATCAATTTAATTTGAATATAATTAAATCTAACTTTATAAATTACATTAAACCCAACTTTTAAATTGTTGGTTATGAATTCTTTTATGTAATTTAAGGATAACTCTATTTATTTACCATATCTTAACTTCTCAATTTTTAGCTTATTCACTATTATGATGCAACTAAGTTAGAATGTTGAGGAAAAGATTGATGAGACTAAATATAAGAAATATTAGTTCAAAAATGTCTACGGCACCTATTGATTTAGGACATTGAGGAAATGTTCTTATTGTTGGTTTTAACTCCATCAATTCTAATCCATCCACTAAAGCTGGGTTTGGCAATATGGGGGTCAAGGTTTAGATAATATCTAGCCAATTAGTTTTGCTTCTAATTTAAATATTGTTATTCTAAACCCATATTTAGATTTCAATTATAACCATTAAAGTTTTGTAATTTACTAATTGAATTTTATTCATATATAGTTGATAATAATGGTCAACGTAAGACAAAAGGTTGGATAACTTTAAAGGAATTATGGACACTACCTCTTAACGAGTATGTTGTAGTATTTGCAAACTCTAATATGCAACCAATTGGTGAAAAATGTCAACTATTGTTTGGGTTTCTAAAAATGGTTGCCCGTAATGGAATGAAATTGGCTATTCAATATAAAATGTGGCATAAAATACCACAACAAGTTAAGACTGAGGCTTTAAACTTTATTGAGGTACTAGTATAATTAATTATATCAAGGTATTCATTATTTTAAGTTGATAGATCAATTGCAACTTTTCTTTTTGTATTTTTGTAGTCAAGACTTTTACTTGAAATACTTGTATCATTTGTGCTTAAGTCATTTTGAAAGAAATAGAAATACTATAAGCAAACTTGAAAAACAAAAGTATTTCAATCAAACTAGTAACGTAGATACGGCAATGGAAAAGTTACCATGTGGTGTGATTAGATAGCAATACGGATTTTGGTTTTCAAGGAAAGAAAAGATACTAGTTTATAATTTATTAACATTATTTGTTGACTAAAATGTGTTTTATGTTTTTCAGTGCCAATATTGTAAATCTACTCTATATACAATTGTTTTGTATAACAAGAAAAAGAAAATATTGGGATTGCTAGCAAAAAGCAATAGAAATATAGCCACATAAGTGGATCAAAGAGCTTTGCAAGAAAACAAAAAGAAAAAGTAAGTTACTCTGATGGTATATTTCTATTTTAGCAACTTAGATATTATTTATGTGTTTTTAAGTCTTTTCGTGTTGTAAAAGGAAAAACTATAAATTTATTAGTATATTTCTATTTTAGCAACTTAGATAGATTGAATATATGATATTAAACTTATTCAAATGCTTGAACTTGGCTGCTGTGCTTGATATGTGTGAAAAATATTATGATTTATATGTTTTTAGAACTTTTCATGCTGTAAAAGGCTAAAACTATAAATTTGCTGGTATATTTCTATTTTAGCAACTTAGATAGCTGGAATATATGATATTAAACTTATCTAAATGCTTGAACTTGGCTGCCATGTTTGATATTAAGTGTGGTGATATGTGTTACAATTTATATGTTATAGTTTATATGTTGTCATAACGATTTTGGGACCGCTAGACATAAAACGAGTTTAAAAATAGAAGAAAATAAAAAAAAGGGCGGAGTTGCCACTAATCTTTGTTAGGGTGTGATTGGCCACCCAAAAGGTTATCCTTTTAATAAAACTATAAAAACGGGTTTAAAGTTTATCAAAAAGATGAATTTCGATCTACGAAAAATCAGGTTGGATCCGGGAGTCAGTTACGCGTGGAAAATGATTAGCACCCCTACAACGCCCATAAATTGGTACTATTTAATTACGCGCTATTTTCGGTATTGGATAAAAATGGTTTTAATTTGAAATTTAACAATAATTCCCCTCATTTGAAAAAAAATAAAATTTTGCTAAAATATTTATTTAGAACTATTGAGAAAATCTTTAAGTTAAAGAATTATCTTAAAATTCTTCATCGTCTAGGCAGAATTTAAAATAACTTTTTTCACCTAAGATTTAACACAATAATCCTTAAAATGAAATAACAATCTTTATAAAAAGTAATTGTTAGTGACTCTCCAATATCTAGGTAGAGTACCAAGAATTATTTCTTTAAGAATGTTATTTTTATTTTATTTTATAATATCACAAAAGGATTTTTTTTAAGTATTATTCTTTTTTTATTATAAAATATTTTATCGTTGAACAGTAAATTAAAGAGAGAATAATGCAATCAGTTATCTATGATAATATGCTAACGTATGTATGCTAATGAATGTCATGTAAAATGCAATTTAAGAGTTGGATTCTTAAGTATAATGAGACCACCCTGAATTTCCAACATCTAGGCAGAGCTTAGGTGCGACTATTTATATTTAAGATCCCAATTTTATTATACTTTTTATTTATTAATCTTATTATTAATGTGAATTAAGAACTCAGTGTGAAAAACTTAATGAAATGGAGTTTCCTAAATATCCCATCATTTGGCAGCATTCGGGAACAAACCATCTCATTCGAGACTTTCACACGTGTTCTTAAAGTTTTGAAATAGATTTAGGGTAAAATTTTAGGGTTTAAGTTTAGGGTTTGCGATTTAATTAAAATGCGAATATCTCTAAAAATCCCCATCATCTAGGTGGACTTTCGAAGCAAGTTCAATTTTTTTACAATTTTTGAAAACTAGTTAAAATTTTCTTATACATATATATTTTTATGAAAACTTATTAATAATAATTTCCCAACATTTAGGCGGAATTATTTGTTTGAAAAAATATTTTTTATTCCCTCCAACATCTAGGCATGGAAAATAAAAAGCTTATTCCATTATTATTACTAAACATTTTTAAAATGTATTATTTTTTTAGTTATTATTTTATATTTTTTTTTCATTTTATTATTATTAATAACAATTAGATATTTATCCTAATAAATTTAAACATTTATCATGCATAATTATAAAATAATAAAAATAATAACATATAAAAAAATTTTTTAAAAATAATAATTTTTTTTACCTAAACCGGACTGGTCAACGTTAGTTCGGACGGTCTGACCGATTCGACGGTTGGATCGACGATTCAGGTGACCAGCGGTTCAGACCGATTCACTGGTGATTCATTTGAACCAGTTCAAGGCTGGCTGAAGCAGGTCGTCGGGTCAGGTTGCGTGGATCTCGGGTCAGGTTCGGTCCACGTACGGATCCTCTACGATTGAAATGGTGTCATTTTGGTCCTATGCTTAAAACCACGTCGTTTTGGTCCTATGTTTTCTATAAAAGTCAGATTTTTTTTCTTTACTCAATCTGTTTGGTTTCACAGAAAAAAAAAGGCTATAGGGGGGTCTCTGGTCTCACTGAAATCTGGCATCGTGCCTACGTCGACCGTCGTGTGAGTCACCATCGGTGATCGAAAAATGGTCAGAAAGTCACCGTAAATTCCTCTGGATGACCTCTTTCTAGATCCGACCTTCGTTTGGCCTGAAAGTGGCTTGACCGTCGTGAATTTGTCTTCAAAGTTTCGGATCTCTCATCTTTTTTTTTTTTGTTGTCAACAAAAACTGATATATCTTTCTTCTTGCAGGTAGCTTGGCGCTGAAGTTCCTCCCTACGGGGAGGACTGTGTTGCTTTTTTTTTTGTTTCTATTTTTTTTGGCTAGATCTGTTTTGTTTTCGGTTTGGGTATTTTTTTTTGGGGTATTTGAAGTTTGGTTTTTCTTTTTGCGTTAGAATGGGGGTCTGTCTAGGGCCGTTGAGGGTGTTTTGAGGGGGAAGAGTCGTCTGAGCTCGAGGGTTTTCGTGGTTAGATCAAATGGGTTTTTTTTTTTCTTGTTAGAGAGCCGAGAGAGCTTGAAGGGGAGATAGCTGGGGATTTTAAAGGGCTTCAATTTAGAGGGATCTGAGTGGCTATAGGGTGGCTGTAGGTGGGCTGAAAGGGAGCTGGTCAGGGGGCGTCAGGGGCCTGGTCGGGAGGCTGACAGGGGGGCGACAGTGGTGCCATACCAACCCCTGGTTTCTGTCTTATTTTCTTTTTTTTAATTTTTTTTAATTTTTTTAATTATTATATATTTTAAAAATTTATTATTAATTATTAATATTATTAATATTAGTATTAATATACTTAAAATGAAAACAGTAGACCCGGATAAAACTGGTGTCTACATGTGTGAAAATCTAAGAGGTTAAATGTAGTAAAAAAAATTAGATGTGTGAAACTTTTTGAATAACCCACACAAAGAAAGATGGATCCTATATGAATGTCAAGACATAAGAAATTGTCATAATTTCTTGGATTCATTTTTTACATAAAATATTTTTTCTATTGCAAACATATTATGAATTAATTATTAAACTTAATAGTTTTATTTGATTGATTTATAAGAGAAAGCGACAAACAAAATGATTGTTGATATTGAAACATCATTCGATGCTTTTGTCAATATTTAAAACCTCAAAGATCATATTTTCACTAAAGTTACTAGAAAGGAAAGATATGGACGGGGTCCAAGGCCTTGTAATGGGTCTAACACTATCTAGTTACTGTGAACTTAGTTCTTAGCAATATACGTGTAATTCTTCATGAGACATTTCATTATTGTGAGAGAGATTACAAATTTTGCAAGTACGTGTCGAGCAAATAAATCAGAAAAAGAGGCAGAGCGTGCTAGATTAAAAGAAAAGTGTGCTAGAATTGAAAAAAAGCATTATAAAATGGAATATGAGCATGCTAGATACCAACTACATGAATGATTCGACTCTTTTATGAACTTTGTGCAATAACAATTTTCAGGATGTAATATAGGTGATCCAATAACTCAGGTATTAAATTTAAAAGAATAATTTTTTTTATCTATATTATTATTATTATTATTATTATTATTATTATTATTATAGTAAATACTTATTTTACTTTATTCAATAAGTTCTTAAACACGCTAGTGATCATGGTGAAAAAATTTTTCCTCTAATTTTAGTGCTCTAACTTTCGACAATTTTCAATTTTATACTTTTTGAATTTCTTATTTTATATAGTTGGAAAACAAGTTGAATTTCATTGTATTAATTTTTACCGTACTCAAACAAGTGATGTATTTAGATATTTAGATGTTTTATGAATTAAGTTTCATGTGTTTCAATACTTTCTTTTGATGTTTAATATAATTGTTGTAGTAATAAATAATAATTTTAAATATTTATTTTCAATTATATAAAAAATAAAAGTAAAACATTAGTGGTGTTTTATATTATAAATGCTACTAAATTCTAGAATTTAGTGACATTAATAGTAACTAAATGCTACTAAATTTCAAAATTTAGCGGTGTTTTATGATATAAACATCACTAAATTATAAAATTTAATAGTGTTTATACTTACAAATGCCACTAAACAAAGAAAATTTATAAAGAATGAATGATGGCTTAAGGCGTTTAATAAATGTTGTTGAATTATACATAAATGCCACTACCATAATGGCATTTAGAAGCAAAACGTTGCTAAATTTTCTTCCACCAGAATAGCAAGTTCTTTTAGCGAAGATTTATTGGTGTTTATAAAAGCCACTAAAAACTTATTTTCATGTGAGTTATTGTGTCTAATTTTATAAGAAATTATATGAGGGTCAAAAAAAAGATGAAAACGTTGGTTTTTATAAAAAAAAAAAAAAAAAGTAACATAAGAAAATTCAAAATTACAATCTAACATAATTTTTTTTTTGGCATTTATACAATGAATTATAGAAATAAGACTTAGTTTACTATTGTTGTTTAATACTATTCTAAAAATAATTTTATTATACTTTTAGTAAAATACTCCAAAATTCTTACTACCATAAAATTATAACTATTATTTGGAAAATCTTACTATTAATCGCTTTGATATTCGCACTAACCATTTGATTCAATGATACAGGTGCCAACAAGTGTTTTCTTAAAAAAAAAAACAAAAAAAAAAAAAACAGATTGGAACATAAAATTTCATAAAATTGATTAAGTAATCATTTTAAGACATAATATTTAACAAATTTATGATTTTAAATTTTAATACATGTAATCTTATTCTCTATATTCAAATTAAGTATCTGTTCGTCTTATAAATTAAAAAAAAAAAAATTACTCTGACATTTGATGACAAGATTACAAGGATTTGGTCCACGACTAGAGTTGAAAACTTCGTCCTAGTATTGAAGATTAAAAAAAAAAAAAAACTACAATTTAAAATGATAAAACTATATATAAATTAAGCAATGTGAGAATCGAAGAGAAACATCCAAATTTCAGCTTAATGAGTGATTAACCAATAGTTTAAAACACAATTATACCTTTCATTTGGAAAATAACAACGAAACAAAATAGCTAGGTTAGATTATAAAGATTAAAAGTAACCAAATTTAAGCCTTGTAACAATAAATACAAATTAATTTAGTTAAACTCCACGAAATGACACTTTCAGAAATTTTGAATTTTGATATGTCGGAATGGAGATGACATTTGAGTTTGGACGCATTCCCAAGTTATATAACCTCAGATATTGAATTATAATTCATATACTCATCAAATTAATAATTATTAACAAAGGTCTCATAAAAATTGATGAGGTGATGACCAGTTTATGTCAATTGAGAGATTCATTGATCTCTTTTGCTCTAATTTTTAAATCCAAATCCAAATTCATTAATCATTTAATTTTCCTTCAATCGAAATTTCTCTCCTTCCTTAAACCAAATAACATTAAACTTTTTTAACTCAATGTTTAAAACCATCAACCAAAACCCTACATATACAAGTAAAATGTATCAATCATCCATATTTTTACATAATATTTCATTTTCACTTACAAAATTTTAAACTCAATATTTTGTCAATTATCATTACAATATTAATAAACCCAACCCAATTAATTAACTTTGTCATGCCAACATCCACATAGACTTTCATGTGGTGTTACGGTAGTAAATTTTGTCAAATTTAGATAAGATGATTGAATTTAAAATATGTTTAACAGATCACTGTCTAAAAATTGAGTTTTAAATATTGTAAATATGTAAAACAAAATATTATATTTATATATATATATATATATATCTATTGCAATCTACTCCTATTCGGGAATTTAATCCTCAATCTCTCAATCAATCAAATAATATATCAATTAATTGGAGTCAATTTGTCCAGTATCCACAATAGTATAGATTCAGAAATGGTTAATATCATATTTAACCCATGTATTTAAAAAAATTTTAAATTTGATACCTTTACTTCTAAAATGTATAATGTGGTATTTGTGCTATCTTTTAAAAAATTAAAAAGCAAACATTTAAAATATTTCTAAAAAATATAAATATAAATTTGAAAACTTTAAAAAAATAAAAATTCTAAAAAAAATAATATTTTTGAAAAATAAAACAAACTTGTTTAACGAGATGAAAAAGTTGTACTTTAATTTTTAAATAAAAAATTTATTTTTTTAAAAGTTTTTTCCTTTTCAATTTTTTTTTATTTTTTAAAAATAAAAATAATTGAAATAAATTATATTTTAAACAATTATGATATTCGGCGTTTGACACATGACAAAATAATGTGACAAAAATATGGCCCATGTTATCATGTGATCTGATAACAACCATTTTATCATCCTTATTTAAAAGTGTTAATTTCGAGTAATAGATTCTTACATAAAAAAAATAGTACATACATCATATTATACATTTTAGAAGCAAAGACAACAAATTAAAGAAATTTGTAAAATATAGGGATTAAATATGACATTAACCTATTCGAAAACAATTTTATTGTTTGTATAGATTATATCTGGAATGCTTTAAAAATGAAAAATTATCCTATATATAAGTGATGGTGATATGGAGTTTCTAAATACTAGATTAAATTTAAATTAATTATTTTAACTATCTTTCATGGTTATCAGTAGGGGTGTAATCGAGTCGAGTCGAATAGTGAGAAGTTCGAGCTCGAGCTCGATTCACAACTCGGAGTTCGATACTCAACTCGAGCTCGATTGAGTTTTATTTTTCAAGCTTGAGCTCGATTCGTGATCGAATTCGAGCTCACTCGATTAATATGTAAAAATAAGCTTGGCTCGTATACTCGACAAGAGTTCGATTATTCATGCTCGAACTCAAACTCGAACTTGAAATATTTTATTAATTAAAATAATAAAAATATATTTAAATATAAAAGCTTAATTAGGCTCGCGAGCTACTCGAATTAGATATAAGAATATTCGAATTCGGCTCGATCGATAAGTCGAGCTACTCGAGCTCGACTCGATAATAATCGAACCGAATTCAAATTTTTTTCGAATCGAACCTGAATAACTTGCGAGTACTAATATATCATTTACACTCTTAATTATCAGTATTAATTGCACCAACCAATATGCATCGATTTTCTCCGATACAGCTAACACTATTGCTCTATTTCATCTTTTATGCTAACATGAACCAGTTGTTCATGTGGTTATTTCGATCGATCGTATCGGTTGAAAAAAATATTTTCACCTATACAAGATTCTACTCCATTTTTTTTAAAAAAATTTTTCTGATTTGAGTTTATAATTAATAGTTATTTCTTTCTCTTTCATTATCATTTTTACTTTTTTATAGTTTTTTGAAAAATAAAATATTTTCTTTAAATTAAACTATTGAATTTGTTTAATGATAATTTATTATATATTCTTATTATTTTATAATTATTTCAATTATTTTACGTTTGAAAATTTAAAATATTAAATATTATATTTTTTTTAATTTTTAATTTTATATGAATATGAATATTATATTAAAATCAATGATTAAAAAATATAAAATTAAAATGTTTTATAATATTATATATATTTAATAGATAAATATTATTTAATTAATATCAATAAAACCCATTTATATTAAAACAAATTAATATTAATACGTTTTATGTTTGAAAAAAAAAAAAAGCTAAAATATTCACCGATGTTAACAACCTTAGTATCAACTCTAAGGGGTCTTATTTTGTTTGTTACATATCGACTAAAGATTAACTTATTTGCAACAAGGTTTAACTGGTAATATCAATAGGAACTCTATTTTGTTGCTCCATTGTCTTTGTCCACCAAATACAGTGGACGGCTACTCGGACCTCTTCTTCTCAACTCCACCCACCAAGTCATAATTGCAATCTTTCTTTTTCCACCAACAAAAAACTAAAGCCCCGAGCTCTATTCTTTCACCTGTTCCTCACGGGCAGCACCATCATAGATGCCCATCTTTGCCCTTTTTCTCCAACTCTCACTTTTAAATAGATATAATAATTCGTGTTTTTTTATATCACGTTTGTTAAACGCGTATAATATATATATATATATATATAATATATATATTATTTTATAATTTATATTGATATATTAAATATAAAAAATAATTTTATTAAATTAACATACAATTTTTATTAATTTTTTATATTATTTTAATATTGTCTAAAATTACATGATCTACTTTAAAATCCGAAGACCGCTGAACTTTTTCACTTGGGATGGTTTGGTCAGGAGAGAGAAAAACCAACTAATTATATATATACTTCATATAACGGATCAGTTGGTGATAGGAAATAACTGGATAAGGCACACGGCTCCTGTACCGCCTAAGCTAGTATTAGAACGGCAGAATCCCGCAAATAAAACAGAATTTTCCATGTTTCATTTCTTTGCTTCTTCCCTCGTTTAGACCGTCGCCTAAGCATTCCACATGCCTAACCTTGGAAAACCATAATTATCATCTTCTATACAAGTCCCAACCGCCAGTTACATTAAGATGAAGTAATGAAGAACGTTCCGAGAAACAAGTTCTTGCTCTGTTTTAGACCCGTTGCTGATATGGACTTGATGCTCGAGTCCAACGCTCTTGTGGTTGATCGTTCCCAAAATCATCAGGCCTTAACGTATGTTGGCGTTAACAAGAAGGAGGATATGAAGCCTTCAGCGACGCAGTCCTCTGTTTCTGATACAAAAGATTCGATCAGGATTCATCGTCCAGGAAAGAAAACATTTTCCCAGGTGATCAAAGCTGTTGTCTTCGAGATCGTACTGGTTTGTTCCTCTTTCCTTTGTTCTTCTTTTTATCTTCTGATGAAGTGTAGCTGTCATCATTCATCAGTATATCTTATCGACTTATCCTGTTAACAGGATAGGAGGGTTCGACGTAGAAAAGGTATTGATCAAGAATCATATTCATCAAAGCACAATTTCCCATTAAGCAGCCGTGACAAGTTGTTGGATTCAAGTTTTGATGAATCGGTAAACAAGGTTTCTGCTGGAAAAGGAACTGTTTGCAGGTCCAACTCAGTCTCATCAGGATCATCTTGTTCTTCTTCATCATCATCATCATCCTCTTCCCCAAATTCAACTCTAAAAGCAAAGAGACAACAGCTGCAAAACAGCTACAATACTTACAGCAACCATCAAGAAGATGAAAAGAAGACAAAAGAAGAAGGAACAGATAGGGGTTCATGTTCAAACAATGCCATATTTTTGCTTCTCATTAGTCTGGCGGTGACAATCTTCTGTGGCAAATTTTGTGCCATACTTTTCACATCAATTTGGCTATACTTTTTTCCTCAACAACAACCTACAGGAGTTATTGGAAACCTGGAAAACAATAAAAGAAGGCCGGAAAAGAAGTCAAGAGCTTACAAAAAGAAGGTCATTATGGAAGGGCTACTCGAACGCAACCACAACAGAGGGGCATTAAATTTTTGACGTGAAAATTTTCTTTTTCGTGTCTGATGCAAATAGTCTCTCTGTGATTTATCTGATTACTTGTAGGCTACAACTTTAATGGTACATTAAAGTTCAATCAGACGCAAGAGACAAGCCCAGTTTCTTGTGCAGGATTTTATTTTAGTTTTTTCTTATGAGGAGAGGTTTCAGAACACTCGTTGTTCCTTAAATTATTTCATCCCACTTCCCCTGTTCTTATTCTTATTATTTTTTCTGACAAAAGATGCTAGATAATCAAAAGAAATTGAAAGCAATATAAACTAAATCATAAAAGCAAAAGATTTGTTTCATTAGAAAAAGAAAAAAAAACTAAATCATAAAATCAGCTCTTTTGTATCTTAATTGAATCATCTTAGCATCCAATTAAAGCCTGATATTTGCAATGTTTTCAGACAAATTTGAATGTGCTAGATAATGTTTGGCATGCTACCACAAGGCAGGCAAGCATCACAAGAAACTTGAATCCTGTCGTGCTTAAAAGTACCTTTAGATAATGGGAGTGTTATCCTAGAGCATTGAATCTGGATGAGAAATACTAAGAAAGCATAGAATGATACCCTTGGGAAATTTTTCTTCTTTTACTGATTTATGATTACCCTGTCTTACAGAACATTAAGCATGTATAACATTAGCTTAAGTTAATGTAAAAATACGAATACCTTTTTTCTCCAATTATTCACCATATAATTTCCATGATAATCCACACGCGGAAGGAAATTTTGGTCGTTTTGTGATTCTCAGTCGAGGCATGCATCATGTCCAAGACATCAAGTTTTGGTTAGCATGATGTGGATGATAGAAATTTGTGAGATTGTGTCTAGCTAATTTTGTATAGTTTTGAACCTGCCATTAAGGCGTTACCCCAAGTAAAAACGATCCCATGTTGGATGTTAGTGGCTCCTGCCCATCGAAAATCTATAATAAAAAATAGCAATAATAATAAATTCTCTGTAGCCTTTTGATTACAATATTAATAAATTTTTTTAGTTGAGAAAAAGTATATAAATAAATTAATAATTACGAAAAGGATTTCCATATAAGATTGAAAAAAAGCTGAGAAACCATCAACTTTGAAAGGATTTCCATATAAAATAAATATCATTAAAGAAAAGCGTACGATACTTTAATGCCCCATTGAAAGTTTTGGCAATCTAGTGTTGATGAATCATCATCAGTTTAAGCTTTCAGGAGTAATCCATAATATTAATTTATTACTTTTGTAAAGATGGGAGGAAGGTTTTCCATCAAAATCTATATTTTTTATTGAGTTTTTTACTTTTTTTTTGTTTTTTATTTAAATTTTTTTATTAGATAAATTTTATTAAAAAAATCAATAAAGATAAGATGTTCCACCTTACTCATGGTATATATAAAAATATTTTTTTATTATTTTTTAAATTTATATTTATATTATGAATTATATAAATAAAATTATTATTAATATTTTAATTTAATAAATTCATGTGGTATCATATTTAGCTTCTTTACTTTTATACTATTTTTTAGTTTTTAATTATTTTTAATTTAATACATTTTATAAAAAAAAATTCAAAGATGACAAAACCACCGGTATTCAATGTTTTGATTCACAATGATCCAATTTGCACAATTTTTTAAAAAAGATTTGAGATTGGATTTCTTTTTTTTTTAAAGAAAATTATGTCTAGGTTGGAGTCAATAGAAAGAGAGGTGTCAAAGTAATCTGTATCTAATGGTTTCAATCTATCAGTACAATAAAGATCATTTTTTTAAATTAAAATCGGGTTAAGGTATAATGATTTATGTTTTTCTAAAATTAAGGTCAAATCGAAAGTGAATTTAGGATATTTTATCACACCTTGTCTCACTTTATCTTGGGGGTATAAATAAATATATATATTATTATTTATTTAATTTTATAAATTATTATTTAATACATTAACTTAATAAAATACTATATTTACATACAATTAAGATGTAATTTATATTAAAAATTATATTTCATCAATGTTATATTGTTGAATTGATTTTTAATCCAGTTAAATTAGATACAAGTTATACATTATATGTCGAGTCAAAATTAAATAAAAAAATAATAATTCGATCATATCACAATTGAGATGAATATAAACTCATCCCTACTAGATCAATACTATCCCTAAGTAGAGTGTTCATATGATATCTTTATTTGGCTCTTCATTTTTTTCCTTTTTGTTTAGGCTTTTATCTTTTAGTTTTATTTTTTTAATTATTTATTTTAATATTTTTAATTATATTTAAAAAAATAAATTTGAAAGAATAGTTTTGGATTTGATTTTATTTGTTATTCAAGTTATAAAAATGGAACGTATACATTACCCATAAATTGGTTAATAAATTTTTATTAATAATTGCTTTTATTCGAAATTTATAAACAAAACTATGCACCGATTTATTAAATTTAATATTATTAACTATAAATAAAAAATTAAATTTGCAATAAAGCACAAGCAAACATATTGCTACTACTATTTATATATATATATATATATATTATAATGAAATTTTAACATCATCTGCCATGTAAGATGAGTAGTTAATCTTATCAAGAAAGCGAAACTTGTTTACCTAAATAGTTCGTCCATATTTTTTAAAAGATGACTTATCATAAAGTTGATATTTAAAATTCGATCCTGAGAGTTTACAAATTTTCTTTTCTAATTTTTTAGGCCGTTACTTACCGAATATGTATAAAAAAGAATGGTGAATCTGTAAACTAAGTAAATTTACTTCTGTAAATAAGATACATTCGACTTTTAGAGTACCATTTTTTTTTTTCCAAAGTGTACTTCCAGTGCATATAAGTTATAACAATGATTTTTTTAATACTTGATGTTGTAAAAAATCGATCTCCAATCACAAAAATTAAAAATCCAACAATAAATTTTGCTACAACATAAACGAAATATAATTAATGCAATAAAAATTTTTTTTTTAGAGAGTTAAATTTTTTTTTTTTGTTTTGGAATATAAGACACCTAGATCCCTTTTTTTTTTTTTAAACACATGCATTTCATTTTTCAAATTATATATTCTCTCCGTCCTATTTCGTTTACCCATATTTTTTGAAATATTCTAAAATTATATCTTTTTTTAGTAGTTAAAACTCTTACCTTTTATATTTTAAAATTTTTTATGATTTTTTTAATTTTTTAACATTAAAAATTATAAAATATTATTTTATAAAAAATTTTTAAATTTTAATATTAAAAACATTAAAATCAAAACTTTTTTATTAAACTCCATAAAAATCTATTAACACTCAAACAATTTAAAACAGAAAGTTTATTTTATTAATACAATCACGTATATCTTTAACTATATTTGCGTCTAATAACCTTCTAATTGTACAAAAGAATGCCAATACAACTTGCCAATGATGCATCACAAGCATGTACAGGAAAATGAAGAAAATAATAGTTTGATTGAGATGTCATCAGCTACCTTAATTGATAAAATCTAGTTAGCTAGTTTGTTAGGTTGTATCAAGAAATATGTGGATTATTCCTGAAAAATAATAAAAAAAGGGACCAACTTTGAATTTCATTCCTATTTGAGGGGTAAATTAATAAATGTTGTATCTATATATAATAGATGTTAGTGCTAAAGTTTGAGAGTGATTGAAGATTATACTTAAAAAGAATTACTTTGTTCCAAATTAATGCGGTTCAGAAAACTATACAAATTTGACATATTGAATTAAGGGTTAGAAAGAGTGTTTTCAATAAGAATTGGAAGGATTGCCTCTAAATTCACTTTAGTGCTACAATATCAATTGAATCTTTTTTTTCAATAAGAACCAAAACCTGTTTTTAGCTTATACATAACAACTGAAAACGATGTTAAGAAAATGTTAATGTAATATTTTGTAATAATGTAATCAAATATAATATTAGAAATTATCTTACTGTAATTAAATAATATATAAAATTATGATACAAGAACGATATTTTATATAACTTTTTATTTTTTAATTAGTGAGAGTTCTCTGTATATAAATAAGAGACTTTTGTATAATATTTTCTCAAAAGATAGTGAATACATAATTGTTTCTCTTCTAATAGATTAAAAAAAGACATTAATGGAAAAAAAGTTATTTTTCTTTTTTTTTTAAATTGAGAGGAAAATTTGCTTTAATATATGGTATAATAATGTTTTTAAAAGTGGGTAAAGTGCACTGTAGTCCCAAATATTTCATTTGGGTTCTATTTTCACCCTTAATCTTTAACTTATTTCATGATAGTCCCAAACCTTTTTAAAAGCGTGTCAATATGGCCCCTCTAAATAAAAATAAGAGCAAATTACAATTCAGCTTAAAAGATTCATAATTATTACTCTTTACAACCATATCGGAATGTATTTGTTATAAAGGAAATAAAATTTATAAAATTTTTTGGAAGGAAAAGAAAGTATAATTTTTTTCTTTAATTCTAAAAAATTAACTTAAAATTGAGGGTAAAATGGTACTTTAGTTTCCTTTAGAATAATTATAAAATTTTTATTTTTTTAATAAATACATTTAAGTATGATAGTAAAAAGTAATAATTTTAGATCCATTATCTTGATTTTATTATTTTATTTTATTTTATTAAATTTTATTTCCTCAACATTTACAAATTTTAACAATAATATAAAATTAAATCCTATTAAAAATAAAGTTGGAATTTTTTTTAAGAAAAAAGAAAGAAGTAAATGATAGAGTTTCTTTAATCGTGCAAATTAAATCTTAACTTTGAAGTCTTAAAACAAGATGATTCTCATAATTTTTTTTATTTAAATAGAAGTTATACCTTAATGCATAACTAACTCCTTAAACAATTTTTTTATTAAATGCAGCTTCTCTGACTTACCCTTTTATTTTTCTTTACATACTCTCTTGATGGATAGAAAGCATCATTTTATATAGGTAGAGAAAATAGCGTTTTTTTATTTCTTTATTTAATGATATTCACTCATACTATTCATCAAAGTGTGATTTATTAACAAAACTCTCATTGTTTTAATTACATCCATTTAAACAAGACTTTTATTTTAATTATATTCATTAAACAAATCTTTTGTTTAATTGATCAATAAGAGTTTAATAACATTCAGTAGTTATTAAACTACAATAACTCAACTTATTTACTTAAGATATAAAAACCACAAGCAAAAAGATATTTACCTAAAGTAAACAACGACCAAGAAAGTCACATAATATCTAAAAATAAAACATGCCAAAATAATAAAAATATATTTATTAGTAAAATAATAAAATTTTAAAAAAACGAAATTATTATTTTTTCCCTTGATTTTAAAATTTTAACTTAAAACCAAAGGTAAAAATAGTACTTTATTTTTTTTCCTAATAATTATAAAAATTATTTTTTAATAAATACATTTTGTTATGATAGAAAAGAGTAATAATTATAGATCCATTACCCTTATTTTATTTTATTTTTAAATTTTATTTCCCTAATTTTTACAAATTTTGATAAAAATATAAAATTAAATCTAATTAAAAATAAAGTTAGATACTATTTTTAACGAAAAAAAAAAAAGAAGAAATGAAACATATATAAATAATTTTTGATTCTCTGGTGGTTGACATTTATTTTCCAAAAAAAGCTTGTATATACTAAAGGACTTAATTAATAAAGTGTACATTCTATCTATAATTTTAAACTTAAGAAATACTAAGTGAATAATACTCATTTGCTACGTGATCTTAAATGAATTATAAAAAATTTCCTAAAGAGATTATAGTAGTAAATAAGTTTGTTATGTTAGATTGGCAAAATTTTAGAAAATTTTGAATTATACTAGTAATAATTTTAAGAATTACTTTATAAAATTATTAATTATTATTTACTTCTTTTTAATTAAATGTTAAAACATTATTTGGGTATGTTTCATTTATTTCTTTTTTCTAAATCTAGTTTTATTTGTAATATAATTTAATTTTATATTCTTTGATCATACAAAATATAGGAGAACTAAAATTTAATTAAATAAGAATAAAGAAAGGAAATAAAATCATGGCAGACCCAAAATTATTACTTTTTGTTATCATACTAAAATGTATTTATTAGAAAGAAAATAAAATTTTTAAAATTAGTAAGAAGAAAACTAAAGTATCATTTTCTCTAATTTTCAGTTGAAATTTGAAAATGATGGGCAAAAATGATAATTCTATCTTATTCTTAAAAATTTTAAAAGTTTTATTTATTTTTAATTAAATTTATTTTAATTTGATAGTAAAGAGTAATAATTCTATATATATTGTCTTCAATTGTAATTTTCTTTATTTTTATGCAAAATTTGATTAAAGGACCATATTGACATCATTTAAAAGGGTTTAAACAATTATGAAACAATTTAAAGGTTAGAGATCGAAGTGGAACCTAAATAAAAAATTTGTGCCTATAAATGCACTTTTATCCTTTTAAAAATATTCCCAAAATGCTTAGAAGCCATAATGAAGTAATGCATCTGGCTAGTGCAAAATTTGGTAAAATTCATGTCGTCTAGCTTCTTTTTTTTTTTTTTTTTTTGTTAAAGTTCATCATCGATTTAGCTACTAAGCTTAATGTAGGAGAAGCAGAAAAAGGAAGATCGGAAATAGACACTGGCGCTGCCTTTAATGGGTAAAAAAGGCAAAGAAAGGGACATTCCTATCTCAGATATCCAAATACTATGTGAAGATATATCATCAGATTTTTCTTTTTTTCTTTTTTTTTTGCTAATTATTGGGTCATTTATAACGGCCTCTCGACCCCATTCCAATTATAAAACACCCATAATAATTATTTTATTTTACTAGATGAATGAACTTAAAAAAAAATAAAAAAAAATAGAACAGCTAAAGGGCTTGCATGTGGCTTTGTCAACCCCTGATTTCACACGATTCACTACTAAAACAAGTTATTTTAACAACAGTTAATGCCATTGTAAAATAATAATTTTTCATTGCTAAAATTTGTTTGCAACAAAAAAAAAAAAAAGTGATTATAAGATTATTGAGCATATTTTCGTTGTTAAAAGTATACTTAACAATTTTTATCATATCGAAAGTGGTTATAAAAAATGTCTATTGAAATGATATTTTCTAGCTAGTAAATAAATTATATTTAAGCAATAATTTAATATGATTGTTAAAACACTTTTTTAACAATCACATATTTGATTATCAAAAATTTTGCAAAATAATATTATTTTGGTTATCTAATAATTTTTAACAACGTAGTATTTTTTTGTTGTAAATTATCTTTGACAACAATTATTTTATCATTTCAATAAGTAAATTCATAACGACATTAACTATTGTCAAAAACTTTTACAAAATCACAATTTTACCCTTTTTTTTTTTTGTGTGCAATGACATAAATAAATTGAATAATTATCATTGTTACAAATAATCTTTTCACAATGAAATTTTTGTTGTTACAAATGGTAAACAAATTAACAACCACCTTATTAATATTAGGAACAACAAATATTATTATAAAAAATTATTGCAAAACAACATTGTCTCGTCATGAAAATCTTTTATTTTTTTCATAACAACTTTTATAAAAATTAACAACACGTTTTACTGTTGCAAAAAATCTTTGCCCACTAAATTTTCATTATGTTATCATTTTCAATATATTTGTTTTAAAATATGTTAAAACAATTAAAATTTTTAAACGAGTAAAGAATGTAATAAAACATATTACAAAAAGAAAATTCCTAAACGAATAAAAACAATTTTGATCATAATCTAAGGTTTAACGTACAACTCCATTAAGTTGGTTTCACAATTTGATGGTGTGGCAAATCCAAATATTTGCTCATTTGGATGGTGTAATAAATCCTTAAACCTTCCTCCTATGCACTACATAGTTTTTGATTCATCATCTACTTCCATTTTTTTTTCTTGAAAGAAAAAAGAACAAAAAGAAGTAGTATCACATTACGAAGTAACGAATAATAGAATAAGAAAAAAAAGGTAACCCATCTCCATTTGATAACTTTTTTGTTGCATGAAATTCATTTTTCTTTACTTTAACTTGTTATTTTGATTCTAATAAATAAATCCAATTAAGATTTTATGTATAAATTTTATGTATAATTAAGATTTATCATTTTTCAAGGCCATTAGGTTGTTACATATTTTTTTGTTTCCATAGCTTTACAAGAAATATTGTAGAGATAAATAGACAACGACCATTTAAATGTATTTTGCCATTGTTTGGCATCTAAAGCTTTGAAAGCTGAGTTGATAAGCATTTTGTTGCAGAAAAAAACTAATAAAAGATAGCACATGAACTTAAGACACACAGTAGCATTCAAATGGCCATGAGTCCAGCATTGGAACAATACTAAAACGCTTTTATTGCTCAGGATCAAAAGTAAGATGCCTGAAACAAAATATGCTTTTATTGCTCAGGATCAAAAGTAAGATGCCTGAAACAAAATGTGAATGTAGGTATCATGGGATTATAAGTACCTAAGTTACAAGCCCATACGTTGTTCCATTGGGTCTTAGACCAATCTTTCTCAACTGTTGAAACACCTAGGAAACACCCTTCTACAGATGTAGTGGGACACAAGCATTCAGAACTTGGCAAGCACTTTGACAGAGAAAATTATTATATTATAATTTAATGGATTAAAAGATGTTAGGGAATGTCAAAAAGAACAAACAATGAAATGCTCACATACAACATTATATATAATCATATCATGTTCAGCATTGGATCCCAATTCTTGGGACACATATTTTTAATTGTGCAATTCTTGGGACACAGATTTGTGCCATGCAAGGGCTGAAGATGTAAGTGCAAATATGATGACTAATGATTGCTGTTGATGATAGCTAAATTTATTGGTTAAAGTGTAATATCCAAGTCCAAGTGACTATAGCCTGATCAGTGACCCAGCCAATGAGTATCATTAATGAAAAAAAATAAAAAGAGAAGAAAAAAAAGAAAATTTATTGACAGTTTTTGTCAATAATTTTCTCTAATAAAGAAAAAAGAAGGAAAATTTGAAAAAACCCTTAAGAAGAAGAATAGAGGAAGAGGAAGGGTAAATCAATCCTAAAAATTACTAATTAAGGTAAGAATTTGCT
This sequence comes from Durio zibethinus, assembly GCF_047325235.1. Lineage (NCBI taxonomy): Eukaryota > Viridiplantae > Streptophyta > Magnoliopsida > Malvales > Malvaceae > Durio > Durio zibethinus. The sequence goes on from NC_143177.1 coordinate 19,129,859, forward strand.
TAAAACTCTTGAAATTTTTATATTTTATGGAATTTTTTACAAACCTCAATGAAGATTTTTGTATATTTTCATCTTCAAAAAAATTTCAACTTTCTAGTGACAATTTGGCAAAATTGTGGGTACCAATGGAAAGGTTTCTTTAAGACCTTTTTAAGGATATGTGTGGCTCTTCATTTGATTAAATAATTTAAGAGAATTGAGTGTTTGAAATTTTTTATTTTTGAATTTTTGACAATCATAAACGCCCAACTTTGAGTTGGCGGAACTTCATTCTTTAATGGCGGATTTGGTCAAACTCTATGTGTTTTTTATAGTACAAAATGTGAAATTTCTAGTGGTATAATTGTTTTGTTTAGTTGATATTTAGGCTAAGAGAATTAAAATCCTAAAGTAGGCTTCATGAATCTAAAACTCAAAAAATTTTGGACTGTTTGTAATAATTTGTAAAGTTTTGTTTTTGAAACTTAGACTTCTGAAAATCATTTTTGCTGAAACAAAACTCTAAGTTGTAATTTTACATTCCTACTTTAAATTACTACTTTCTTTTGTTACTGGGAACTATTGAATGTTAAAGATTTTGTTGCTCAAAATAAGCTAGATGATCATGAAATACAAAAATTTCAAAACTTAAAAAATTTTGTTTTTAATTATTTTAAAAATTATTTTCAACCAATATTTGATGTATTTAGTTATAAATTACTTTAGTTATATTATTTTTAATGAAGTTTCACTTATTTTAATATATTTTTACTATGTTAATTTCTTATTATTAGTATTGTTAAATGGTTATTAAAGTATGCTCAAATTTACAAAAAATGATTACTATTAAGTGTTAAAAGCTAAATATTTGTAAAAATTTACATTGCTACTAATTTTTTTATGTTTTAATCCTTAATTTCATATTTATACTCAATTTTAGGCATTTAGCTACATTAAAAAAAATTTTATTTTATATACTAAAAGAAAATACTTTCAAATAGTTTCGATTATCGAAAAAGTTACCACATAGCCCAATTTGCTTAAGATGACCCATAGAAGGTTTGTCTTATTAAATTTATGTTTTTGAGTTAAATTTTTATTTTTGAATATTTTTTGAATTATTAGGATATTAAGAGAATTGAGTGATTTGCTTATTAAATTTTGATTTAGCGCTTCAGGTAAATGACTTAATATCCCTTTGGTTTTTATGTCCCTAAAAATTAGCCTCAATATATTTAAAGTTGAAATATATAATGTATATTATTTTGTCCATTGATTTTGTAAATCGAGTTAAGCATGCAAAATGTATATATGATTTATTTGTTATGAGTTTGGAATATAATTTCATATTATTTTAATTTTTGAATGCGATTTCATAATAATATATTTATATATCCATCGTTTGTTGAAATATGAAATTTTTCTTTGAAATGATTGTGGAATTTGCTTTGTATGGATTATGTTTTGAGAAAATTCATAACTATTGAATTTGCATATGTTGGTAAAAATATATTTTGGTTTTTTGTCTTCTAGTATGACCATGGTTTGACCCTGCTAACAGGGGTTAATTGTTGGTCACGTCGATATGTATTTTGTGATATCAATACCAAATTTGAACCATTCCACTAGTTGAGAATAATGGTTTTTGTTCACTGTACCATCAATAATATACTTCTGTCCCATTGCACTAAAAGGGTTATTGTGATTTTTATTTTATTCCATTGCACTAATGGGTTAATTATGATTGCAGTGCAATGAACTAGTTGCTTCTAATATACTTTTGTCTCATTGCACCAGAGAAAAATTTTTTATTCTGACTTATGCTACAAGGGTTAAGTATGATCGTAGTATGTTATGAGAGATTAATAAAATTTATAATTTTGTGATATTTTACTATATTTTGTGATTTGAAATTTTTGTTTTGAGAATATATTTGTGAATACAAGACTACCAAAATTTTTTTGAATCATTTAGATAATATTTTGGCCTAAATATTTTATGACATGCTTAATCCAACTAAGGAGATGTCGATTACTTGCTAAGTCATCGTACTCATTCCTTTAATGTTTTTTACTTTTCAAATTTTGATATTTATATCTTCAAGGCTTAGTTTTAACAAGAGATTAGGTTGCAAGACTTCATTTATCCTTTATCATCATATAGCTTGTAATGTGAGTACCTTGATATAATAAAATTAGAATATTATTGTATTTTTTATCCAGTGTAACACATGAATTTCATAGACTTGGGTTTGTAAACTATAAATTTTGAATACCCTTTGGAGTTTGATTTTGAATTTGTATAGTATTTTGGAGTTTAATTCGTATGATATCCATTGCCTTACATGCTTGTGAGATTCATCTCATAAGTATACGGTATTATTATGTTCTAAATCTTCGAGTTTAGGGGCATGACATAAAGTTTTAATCCTATAACTATATGTATATTTTTAAGTGCATCTCTGGTTTTTTTTTTTTTTTTTAGGCCTTGACCTTGTGTGGTTTCCAACTCTAAAAAATCTTTATGATTCATTTTTAAAAGCCATGGATATATGTTTCACATACTTATGTTTTCATTACAAGGTGAATGCTGGTTTGATTTGAAAATACCCATCAAAACTTTTTTGAAAAAATTGTCACAATGTAAGAATTCTAAAATTCTTGTGAAGCGATTCAAAACTTTGGAAAAAAATGCCTTTAATTTTTGCCTGAGGTTGTGTTTGCAAAAACAATGTTAAGTGTTTAATTAATAGCGGGATTATGAGTTCTTTATTTCACAAAAACACTGAGGTTACTCCATTCTATATTCTACTAAAAGGCCATTTCACCAAGCTACTATAGATTCAGCCTTTGTTCTTTTCTCTTTTTGGAGGAGATTTAGGATTGTCTACATTGTGAATTTTTTTTAAACAAATAAAAAAAAATAAAAAGAGGGGGGAAGAAAATTTGGGTAAGTTGTAACTAGTAGTGCAAGCATCTATGCTACAAGCTTTTGTCATAGGAAACAAAATGTTCTTATCAATGAGAATGAAAAACATGGCTGGTCTTCTGCAGTGTCCAACAAGTGAACAAATAGACAACTTAAATGCAAGAGAACAATGAAGAAACATTCACTTCTAGTGAAATAGAAGTACTGAACTATTGGTCCTAGCATTTCTATCATATTATAATAGCAACTCTAATTTTTTATTTTTAATAACGTATGTCGTAAATTGGGAATAGCAGAAAGGGTTACATGTATTAGATTTTAAATCCAGTTTTGCTAGATGTATTAGAAATAATGACTCAAATCTTATAATAGATTTGTATGAGATTAGTTAGATATTGTTTGATGGACAAGAAGACTTGCCAAAGAAGAAATTTTAAGAGGAAAAAGATTCTTAATGGATAAGTTAGTATGGTTATAAATAGATGAAGTCTCTGTAGGGTTAGGCATAAGAAAAAAATGTAAGAGAGTTATAATATTTTATTGGATAGACACCCTATAGGACTATTGGAGATTAATGTCTTATGGGTGTATATTTGAATGTTTATGCGTAAACTAGAGGAGACTGTGAGGCTTCACATAAGTATGATGATCGTTTTATTTAGGTGAGCTAGAGGAAATTGAAATGGTCCATATAAGTATAAGCCCAAATAGGCATATGTTTGTTTGGGATGAGAATACTTTATAGGACTTGAAAAGATTGAAAGGGCCTATTGATATTGATTATTGAGTGTTGATTTATATGAATTGTATATTTATAATTCTCTATAACTAGTAGATCTTTTTTTTTATCCGTGGACATAAGTTAGTTAGACCAAATCATATTAAATTTTTGTCTCTTATATGATTAATTGATTGTTTGATTTCGCTTCTGCTGACGTGAATTTTCAATTGATTGAGGCTTTTTGCCTAACAAGAGTTTTCAAAGCTGTTGCGATCTTTACAAGTGATATCATAATTGAAAGTTTGAGACATGAAAAAAAGTAACCTTAGAGGAGCTTAATTCAAGAAAAAAGTTCGAGTTCGTGTTTTGAGGATTAAGGATTGATTAGCATGAAACTTAAAGATACATAAGAGAAGATAATTGTATGACTTCCATTGTAGGTGGAACCAAGTATGTCTAGCATGAATACTAAGATTTGATGAAATTTGAATCAAGGTAGAGATTGTTAGGAATATTGACTTAAATCTCATAACAAATTTGTTTGAAATTGATTAGATATTAGTTGATGGACAAGAAAACTTGTAAAAAAAAAAAATTTTAAGAGGAAAGAAATTCTTGATACGCAAGTTAATATAGTTATAACTAGGTGAAATCTCCATAAGGTTAGGTATGAGAAAAAAAATGTAGAAGAGTTGTAGGATTTTATTAGATGAATACATCATAAGACTACTGGAGATTAATGTCTTTATGTGTGTGTATATTTGAATGTTTGTGAGAACACTAGAGGAGGCTGAGAGAGTCTACATAAGTATGATAATTGTTTTGTTTAAGTGGATCAGATAAGATTATGATGGTCCACATAGGTATGGATGCACATGGGCATATGTTTATTTGGGTTGAGAATATTTTAAAGAATTAGAGGAGATTAAGAAGACCTATGAGTATTGATTGTTGAGTGCTGATTGAAAAGAATTTTATATTTATAATTCTCAACAATTAATGGATCGTTTTTCTCATCCATAGACATAGGTTGGTTGGATCAAACCACGTCAATTTGTTATCTCTTATGTGATTAATTGATTATTTAATTTCACTTCCGCTTGCATGAATATCAATTGATTGAGGTTTTTGGCCTAATAAATGGTATCAGAACTATCGTGATCTTTACAAGATGATATCTTTTAAGGGTAATTACATAAACCAATTGAGCTAAACTTCGTATTCTAGTAACTCCAATTCTTAAATCCCCTAGTTTGATGCATTATTCTACAAATGAATCAAGGCTAAAGTTCACGCTATGGAAATGGGTCCTAGAAATATAGATAGTCTAAACAAGCTTTACGAAGTAGAGGATGCCCATTAGTCCATTACTATTCACAGAATCTCAAACCACAAAGTGAGGCTTCCGCTAAATTATGAGTACAGCATAGTCCCAGCAAGAAATCAAGATACTTCTAAGAATAACTTGGGCATTAAAAGAAAAAATAAATAAATAAATAAAAAGGAAGCGCAAGCTATATGGTCATTGCCAAATTTAGCTCATTCAGGATAAAATGTTCTCGGTTGGAGAAGCTGCGTCTAAAGCATTGCTTGTGCCTTTGAACTAACGCTTAATGCGGAGTCAGTGAAGAAAGATACGTGTTCCTGGTCGTTAATAAATATTATTTGTAGAAATTGTGGATAGGGGCCAGGCTCACCTCCAAAACCCACTCCAGGATCCGAACAACCTGAACCATAGATGGCCTCCGAATTTCATCATCCTGGATGCACCAGCAAGCCAATTTACACATTCTAGAGAGCTCTTCTAAATTGGCATTTCCATTCAATCTGCTGTCTAAAAGTTTGAGAACATCAGCGCCTTCAGTCACTTGTCTAGCTGCCCAAGTTGGAAAGAAAGTATTTACTTCATCATTGGTGTGTTCAAAGTTTTTTCTCCCTGATACAAATTCCAAAAGCATCATCCCAAAGCTGTAAACATCAGCTTTGGGTGTTATGGCCACTCCTGAAATCCACTCTGGTGCAAGATAACCCATTGTCCCCCTCATAGTGGTCAGGACCCGACTAAACTCCCGTCCTAGAAGCTTTGCTAGGCCAAAATCTGCCAATGTTGGACTAAAGTCAACATCTAAAAGAATGCTTCTGGCTTGATGTCGCAATGGATGATACTGTCTCTACAATTCTCATGGAGATAAGCCAGGCCTTTTGCTGCACCAAGAACAATTTGGTATCTGTTTTCCAGTTAGAAGTTCTGAATCTTTTGCCCCGGAAAAGATGCCCGCCCAAAGACCCGTTCGGCATGTAATCATATACCAACAACTTTCTTGAACCTTCAGAGCAAAACCCACGAAGGCGAACTAGATTGACATGATTGATCTTCCCTATTGTACCGACTTCTGCACGAAATTGTTTCTCTCCCTGGTTGATGCTGTCAAGCTTCTTCACAGCTATAACACTTGCATCTGGCAAAATACCTTTGAAAACAGAACCAAAGCCGCCTTTTCCCAATTTTCCAGAGAAATTTTTGGTTCCCTTCTTTAAATCTTTGTATCTAAAAGCCACGACTGGCCCTTCTGCTGGTTCTGCAGTGATGATTGTTCTTTTCCTCCTAATGATTATGAACATCATTAGGCCTAAAAGGAGTAGTCCTGCTGAAACTGCAACTGCAACTGCAACAATAATTACTCCCAGTTCTTTCTTATTTGAATCTCAGAAGCCACAATCTTAATATACAGACTTTTCCCGGTGGTAACATCTTGTCCAAGTTGTTGCAGATTCAAGTGATCTCCAATCCAAATCGTGCACTGTTTCTTCTCATAAGCATAAGCAGTGCAAGAGCAATTCTTGAGACAGGTTGATTTGCATTCCATGATGCTACCAGCCATCGTATTTTTTGGATTTGTAGGCAAAGTTGTCTGGCGGCTTTCTAGAAGTTGGCCTCCCCTTCTATTTCCATCACTAGCATTGTCGCACTGCAGTTTAGTCCTCCTTACACAACCTCCAGAATAATCATCGAGATTCCCGTCTTTTTCTGACTTTGGCTGGAAACGTGTCAAACAATTACAGAAAGGCAGACCTTTTTCATTGCAGCAGTCAAAAGCCCCACAAAAAGCATAAACCTGGCATTGTTGTCTCGGCTGCGACCAGAACAAATTCCACCGCTTGCTATTTACAAACCATGACTGCTGCTTAATCTGCCCCGAAACATCCATAATAAATCGAGTTATGGTAGCAGGATTATAAAGCGAATAAGTAAAATAACTCTAGTTTTCGTTTGAAACATAGCTGAAGTTGTAGATGTAATTCAATCTCATTTCTTGAACTAAGATGAAAATCCTCATCTGCTCATCCCAAGGTCCACTCGTCCAGTATTGTTGGGACCCATTCCATAAAATAAAAATTTATTTGGTTTTTATTGGATCTAGCTCCAACGAGAAGAGACCTGGTGCAGGTGTCATGCCCTGGGCGTGCACACTAGGAGCTGAGGCCTGAGCACCCGCGACCAAAGCTCGAGCACCAGAGGCAGAAGCAGGGTTTACACAATGAGCATGGAAAAAGCGTCCATACCTCCCGTAAAGCAGTCAAGCTTACCTACATAGCCAGGATCAAGCCTGCAACAAGCTCACATCGTACCTGGGTGGACCCAGGGGAGCTTGGCCAATCTAGAATCATCTAAAAGCATCTAGGATCGACAACATTCAGTAAGAGATCTGATCAACCCTTAGAATCAAAAGGGGATCCTTAGAATCAGGGTGTAATCTGTGTATTAATGTGTAATTCCTTATTTTTAGGAATAATGTAATCCCTTGATTTTAAGAAGTAGCCATAATAGTGCTGGGGCCTCAACTATAAATAGAGGGTCACCCCACCCTTAATGGTATCATCATTCACACTCAGTAATATTTAGCATATTCTAGCATTCTCATATTCTTTTAACTTGCATATTCTACCTTTCTAGTTGGCGTAGTGCCCGCACGCTTGGTTCATAGGTTGACTTAGGCATAAGGAGTTAATTCCTAGCTTAAGGTCACACAAATTTTGGTTTAAAGGTCAGAGCCCGTGACAATTGGTATCAGAACAAGTTCTATTCGGTTGTTTTTAGGTCACACTCAAGGCATTTGCGAAAATGACATCCTAGAGTGATGTTGCTAGCTAACAACTAGAGGACCAAGAGCAAGGCCATGGAAGGGGGAAGAAAGCTAGTTCAAGGGACATTTGGTCTACCATGGATGGGCGGCTGTCCAAGGTGAAGCTGATAATGGGCGATGTGAAAGGGAAGCTTTATAAGGTGGAGACTCACATTGAGGTGTTGGACTCTATGGAAGAGGAGCTCAAAGGTGAGTTGCAAGCAGCTCTGAATGAGACCATCGACATGTTCACCCAGCAAAATAAAGCCTTGGAGGCCTAAGTAGAGACCATGCATAAGGAGATGGAAGAGCTCAAGGGAGAGTTCACTACATACAACACAGCCATTGGGAATGGCTTGATCACTAGAGTGCCAAAGCCCGTGTGGAAATCCTCAAGCCTAAAGAGTTCAAGGGGACTAAGGCTGTCAAAGAAGTAGACAACTTTCTATGAGGGATCGACTAGTACTTTTAGGCCACAGGCATGTAGGATGATGCTAATAAGGTAAGCACTACTTCAATGTATATTACTGACATTACCTTATTGTGGTAAAGGCATAGGTGTGATGATGTGAGGCACAGAGGTGCCTTAATTAAAACCTGAGAGGAGTTCCAAAATGAGTTCATGGAGCAGTTTTATCTCAAGAACACCAATGATGAGGCACGGGCAAAATTACATTAGTTTACTCAGTAATAGGACATAAGAGAGTATGTCCAAAAGTTCTCTGAATTGATGCTACAGATTTCAAATTTGATATAGACCAAGTGTCTATTTGCCTTCATGAATGGGCTCAAGCCATGGGTGAAGCACAAGCTATAGAAGAGGGGAGTTCGTGACATGGCTAAGGCCATGATCACCGCTAAGTCCTTAGTGGAGTTTAAGCCACAAAACAAGTCAGAGTCTACCAAGCCCAAAGGGAAAGACAAGGACAAGAGGGATCATAAATGATAGTCTAATGGTGAAAACCATAATCGACAGTCCAAAGAGAGAGACCGAGATCTTTCGGACAAGGTTATCTAAGGCAAGCCACCAGTAAAAAAATCAAAGGCTAGGAGAGACTGGGAGTCGATCTCTTATTGCTTATATGACGGGTTGCATGGAGCACAGAACCCCTCCTAAGGCAAGCTGGCTGCTATAGACATGGATGAAGAGTCAAAAAAGGAGATTATGCTCAATATAGTCCAAGGTAAATGGAGCTGTAAGCCAAATTGACTGATATATATAGATCTGTTGGTTACAGGCAAGAAAGTGAGCGCACTGGTAGACATAGATGCTTCGTATTTATTTATTTTAGGTGATGGAGCCTAGTAACTCGACCTAAAGGTGTATAAGGGGACTGCTACCATCAAAACAATCAACTCTAATGAGGTTCCAACCATTTAAGTGGTACATGGGGTAGAGATACAGCTTGGAGATTGGAAAGGTAAGAAGACCATCAAGGTAATACAATTGGATGATTATAAGTTTATGATTTGGTTAGATTTTCTTGCTCAGATTAACGCTCTTTTTTTGCCTTTTGTCAACTATATATACATTCTGGATGCATGGTGCCAATGCCTTGTACTACTGAAGTACAGGTTCGAGATTGGGACCAAGGTGCTATCGGCCATTCAATTTGTCAAGGCAATGAGTAAAGATGAAGACACTTTCTTGGCTACCTTAAAATATGATGAACAGAGAGAGACAAAGTCTGACACCTACTTGGAAATGCTAGAGGTGCTGAAGACCTTTAGCGATGTGATACTTGCATAATTACTTAGCAAGCTAACACCCAAAAGAGAGGTGGACCATAAGATTGAGTTAGTGTCCAATGCTAAGCAGCCAGCTAAGGCCCTTTATCAGATGTCACCCTTAGAGTTGAAGAAGTTACGAAAGCAGCTCTGAGAATTGATCGATGCTGGCTACATCAAGCCATTTAAGGCCTTATATGGTGCCCTGATTTTGTTCCAATGTAAGTAGGATAGGTCTTTACGATTATGTATTGACTACAAGTATTGAACAAGCTGACTGACAAAAACAACTATCCTATACCCCTCATTACGGACTTGTTTGACCAACTTGGAAGCGCAAATGGTTCACCAAGCTGGATTACGATCAAAGTATTACCAGGTCAGGATTACGGAGGGAGATAAATCAAAAATCACATGTGTCACTTGCTATGGCTCTTATGAGTTCTTGGTTATGCCATTCGAACTCACCAATGCTTCAACAACATTTTACATGCTCATGAACTCGGTACTATAACCGTTTCTTAATCATTTTGTTGTGGTTTATCTTGATGATATTGTAATCTATAGCCAAACATTGAGGGAACATGTAGACCACCTGAGACAGGTGTTTGAGGTGCTACGGGTGAACGAACTATTTGTAAAAAAAAAAAAGTGCTCATTTGCCCAGCAAGAGGTATTGTTTCTAGGCCATATAGTGAGAGGTGGCAAGATATGCATAAATGCAGACAAGGTCCATGCAATTTTGGATTAGGAACCACCAGCCAAGGTCACCAAGTTGAGATCATTCCTTGGGCTAGTCAACTACTATCGGTGCTTCATCAAAGGCCATTCATCCAATATCACACCATTGATTGATTTACTTAAAAAGGGGAGAAAGTAGGAATGAAACACTGCATGCCAGTAAGCCTTTAATCAGTTGAAGCAGACAGTGACAGAAGAGCTAGTGTTAGCTTTGCTAGACTATGTTAAGCTATATGAAGTGTATATGGATGCATCAGACTTTACAACAAAAGACGTGCTAATACAAGAAAACCATATAGTTGTATTTGAAAGTAGAAAGCTCAACAAGATCGAGCGTAGATACACAATCTAAGAGAAAGAGATGATAGCAGTGGTGCACTACTTGCACACTTAGCAACATTACCTGTTAGGGTCGAGGTTCATGGTCAAAATCGATAATGTTGCAACCAGTTACTTTCAAACGCAAAAAAAACTATCCCCCAAATAGGCTCGCTAGCAAGACTTTCTTATGAAATTTGATTACAAGTTACAGTACAAGCTTGAGCATACAAACACAGTGGCTAACGCCCTAAGCAGAAAGGCGAGCCTTGCTGCCATTAGCTAACTAATAGGTTTTTTGGTGGTGTGCATCAAAGAAGGGCTACTACATGATCTTATAGCTAAGACTCCCATCGACTATGTCAAACAAGGTAAGACTACATAGTTTTGGTTATAGGATGATTTGTTGTACACCAAAGGCAATAAGTTATTTATCTCGTAGCATGAAAAGCTCTACAAGGAAATTATGCAAGAGTGCTATGATTCCAAGTAAGTTGGTTACCCAAGGGCGAGTCGTACCTTAACATTACTAGAAGATCGATACTACTGATCGTACATGAAGGATGATATTGGGGCATATGTGAAAACCTATCTTATGTGCCAACAGAATAAGGTAGAGCTCAAGCCACCAACTGGTCTCTTAGAGCCTTTGTACATACCAGAGTGACCATGAGAGAGTGTCACTTTGGACTTCATTATTAGTCTACCCAAAGTATAAGGGTTTGAAAGCATTATGGTAGTGGTGGATAGATTTTCCAAGTACAAGACTTTCATTCTAGCAACCAAAGAGTGCCCAGTAGAGGTGGCAACCCATTTGTTCTTGAAAAACATGGTGAAACACTAGAAAATACCATAAACTATTGTTAGTGATCGGGATAGGTGATCCACAGGGCAATTCTAGACTGAGTTGTTCAAGTTGTTAGGGTTAGACTTGAACTGTTCTACCAGCATGCATCCACAAACTAATGGGCATACTAAATGAGTGAATGGATTATTGAAGGTTTACCTCAAACACTATGTAAGTGCCATACAATGGGATTGGCCCAAGCTGCTTGATGTTGCCAAGTTCTCCTACAACTTGCAAAAGAGTGAAGCAATGAACCAGAGCCTTTTTGAGGTTGTGACAATGCAACAGCCACTAACGCCTGGTTCAATTACCGTAGGTTACAAAGAGCCTAATCAAACAGCATACAAGTTAGCCAAAGCTTGGCAAGAGCAAGCCAACTTGGCTAGAGTCCATCTACACAAAGCTACAAAAAGGTCAAAGAAGTAGGTAGACCAAAAGAGGAGAGATATGCAATCTAAGTGAAGGATTTGGTCATAGTGAAGCTGCACCCTATCATGCACCATAAGAGCCTACACAAGGGTTTAGTCTAGAGGTATGAGGGATCTTTCAGAGTTTTTAAGAGAGTAGGCAAGGTTACCTATAAGCTAGATATGCCATCCAAGTTGAAAGTACACTTAATTTTTCATGTTGGCATGTTTAAACCATTCCATGAGGACTAAAGGGATTTAGGACAAGTAGAGTTACAGCGTGCACTATTGAGAGCCAAGGCCTTATACGAGAACGAGGTCAAAAGCATTCTTGTTAACCGAAAAGTGAGGCGACAAAATTATCAACCAAGATAGGAGTACTTGGTATGATGGAAGGGACTTCTAGACAATGAAGTGAGTTGGTAACCAATAGAGGACTTATGGCAGTTTTAGGACCAGATCAAGCAGTTTCACGTAGAAGACATGACAAGGGCATCACACAATCAGGTAGGGGAGAATGTCACACCTTAGGCGGGCACACCACGAGCTGAGGCCCGAGCACCCGCGACCAAAACTCAAATACTAGGGATAGAAGTAGAGGTTTGCACAATAAGCATGGGAAAAGCATCTAAATGGCTTGCATACCAGTCAAGCCTACTCGCACAGCCAGGACCAAGCCTGCAACATGCTTGCACCGCACTTAGGTGGACGCAGAAAAGCCTAGCCTATTTAGAATCATCTAAAAATATTCAAGATTGGTAGCATTCTGGAGGAGATCTGGTCAACCCTTCGAATCAGAAGGGGATCCTTAGAATCATGATGTAATTTATGTATTATTATGTAATCCTTTATTTTTAAGAATCATATAACCTTTTAATTTTAAGAAATAACAATAACAATGCTGAAACCTCAATTATAAATAGAAGGTTTCCTCATCTTCAGTGGCATCATCATTCATACACAATGATATACAGTATATTTTGTCATAACGTCTAGATCCGGGGATCTATCGCTAGACATTAACTTAAAGGAGTCGTCAGCAATCTTTTTTATCTAGGTGCGATTGGTCACCTAAGAAATTTGTCCTTTCAGGGAACACCTAAGTTTAAAGGTCCCTAAAAGAATAGGTTCAGGTTTACTAACCAGAACAGGGTTCGGGAGTTCGGTTACGTGTGAGGAAGGTTATAGCACCCTCACAACGCCCATCGAAAGATGGTACCAGCTTAAATTTGTGTTATCCAATAAGCCTTAAAATTTTACCAAGTAATTAATTATTAAAAATTATTCTCAATTGACTCTAATACTTTTAGCAGAAAATTGAAAAAATTCTCTCACCTCAAGAGTATGCAAGAAAACTACTGTTTCACTTGCAGAAGCTCCATCGTTGGATTATTTAACATTTTAAAAAGAAAATAAAAAGAAAGAAAAGAATGATTGTTTTTATGCAGAAAAAATTGATACTTTCAACTTTTCTCCAAAAATACTTCTTTGAAAACTTTTGTTTTCAAGGAAAATTGATACTTTCAATTTTTCCTCAAAAATTGATTTTTGAAAACTTTGATTTTCAAGGAAAATTGATACATTCAACTTTTCCTCAAAAACCTTTTTTTTGAAATTTTATTTTTAAGGAAAATTGATAAAAATTGATACTTTCAACTTTTCCTCAAAAACCCTTTTTTTTTTGAAATTTTATTTTTAAGGAAAATTGATACTTTCAATTTTTTCTCAAAAATATTTTTTGGAAACTTTTATTTTCAAGGAAAATTGATACTTTCAACTTTTCCTCAAAAATTGATTTTTTGAAAATTGATTTTTTTTTGGATTTTATTTAAAAAAATAAAATAAAAAAATAAAAGTGAAAATAAAAAAAAGTAAAACAAAAATAAAAGTAAAATAAAGATAAAAGAACATTAAATAATCCAAATTTAATAAACAAAATAAAAAACAAATAAATAAATAAATATAAAAAAAAACTTGGCACGGCTCGGAGTTCGACTCGGCTCGGTTCAGCTCAAGGAAGAGAAATGGCTCGAAGGGGTAGCTTAGGACGTCGGCTCGGCTCGGCTATCGTCTCGGAGGGGGCGAGACACGCATGGGTCAAAAGTGGGTGGATGCTCGGGTCGGGTCAAATTTCGACAAAACACACGAATCCTCTGGGTCACTTAAGGCAAAAACGGTATCGTTTTGGGAGAGTATATAAGGCTATTTCTTTCATTTTTTGGTAGAAACCTTCTTCCCCCTCTTTCTCTTCCTTTTTTTTCTCTCGCTTCTCTCTAAAACGGTCGAAAAACTCTTATTGAATTTCCACCGGATTTTAAAATTTTTTACCGAAATCTGAGTTTTTCGTCGAAAGTTTGCCAGAAAGTTGCTTGGTTTCTAGGATCCTTTGTTGGAAACTGGGCAGCTCATCGAAAACTTCAAAGTTGACCGGAATCATCGTCGAAAAAATGCAATTTTCGTAGAAAAATTCAACCAAAATCTGGAATTTTTCAAAAATTTCCAAAAAAAAATCGCCAAAATCTTCAAAAAATTTCTGCTAACTTCTAAACCTTTTCTTAACCTTCTATACACCCTTGTTCTCTCAACCAGTAGCTTCTTTACTTACTATTTTTCCCTCTGTGTGTTGTTCTGTTCCAAAGGATCCCTTTTATAAGGATTGATCAGAAGATTTTCTTATCAATCCCAATTCCTCTTTGGATTGGGATTCAATCATTGAATCCAACATGGACTCTTCTGATTGAATCCCAATCCAATTTTCAGCCAGATAAATAAAAAAAATAAATGAAAATAAATCAGATAAATGAAGAAAATTAATAGATAAATTAAAATTACATAATACATAATCTGATATACAGAAATATTAACAAGAAAAAAAATAATAATAAAGATATATATACATATTAATAAATAAGTAAATAGCTAAGATAAAAATAAAAGAAAATATAAAATAATAATAATAATAATAAAATGGAAATAGAATAAAAATAAATAAAAATGAAAAAAAATAAAGAAGAAAAAAAAAAGAACATAGACTTACCTATTTGGACCAAGCCCAATTGATCTGGGCTTGGACCAAATTAGGTGTCTACAGCTGCCCCTCTTTGCACACTTTCTGTGAAATAGAAATTACGCAAAGACGTAGACATCTAATCCAGACTCAACTCGACCTTTTTACTTTTTGTTTTTTTTGTTTTTTTTTTATTTTTTTTGTTTTTTTTTTGTTTTTGATCAAAGCTCCTCTAAACAGAGGCTCAACGACTTTGAGAAACATAAATGGCTCCTCTAATCAGAGGCTCAACGACTTTGGAAAAATAAATTGCTCCTCTAAATAGAGGCACCACGACTTTTTGAAAAGTAAATTGCTCCTCTAAACAGAGGCACCACGACTTTGGAAAAGTAAATTGCTCCTCTAAACAGAGGCACCACGACTTTGGAAATTAAATTGCTCCTCTAAACAGAGGCACAACGACTTTGGGAAAGTAAATTGCTCCTCTAAACAGAGGCACCACGACTTTGAAAAAGTAAATTGCTCCTCTAAACAGAGGCACTACGACTTTGAAAAGTAAACTGCTCCTCTAAACAGAGGCAACGAAACTTTGAAAAATAAATGGCTCTTTGACAATCATGTCCAAAGGAGTTATAGATCGTGATTGAAGAAATTTTGTAATGGGATTTCAAAGATTCACAATTTGAGTTCAACATTCATAGGTTCAGATTCGTAAGAACCTTTCAACTTTGTAAGAATTTACTGAAATTTGATTCTCAAGATTTCAGTTTTGTTCAAATTTGCAAGATCTCAAGATTTGCATTTGCAACTTGTAAGACTCGCATCAAAGATCCTCATTGGAATTTTGAAGGCTCACGTCCAAAAGTTCAAGGCTTTTTAAAGATTCGTATTTGGCAAGCTTAGGATTCACATCCAAAAATTCAAAGCTTCTCATTTGAGTTCAAAGGCTCAGTAATAAAACTTAGAGTTTCACATCTAAGTTCAAAGGTTCTCATTTAAAAAAATCTAGAGATTCATATCTAAAAAGTTGAAGCTTTGTACTTTGGAGATTCACATCCAAAAATTTAAAACTTTTCATTTGTTCGAAGATTCACATTTGATGAACTTTAGGGTTTCACTCTTCAAAGATTCTAATTTTGAAACTCAGAGATTCTCATTTGAGTTCTCAAAGATTTCCATCAAAATATTCACCATTTTTTTTTCAAGTGACTCAAAATTTTGCATGAATGAATGTTATGACCAAAGATGCAAATGCTTTCTTAATGATGCAAATGTGGCAACCTATATTCTTATAGTGCCATGCATGTCTAAATAAAGTTTAATTCATCAAATCATGTGCATGTACTATTCAAGCGACGATGCCACCATGATGCATGTAATGCAAATGTCTATGCAATAAAATTCTAAATAATTATGGTGATATGGCTCTCAAAACTTCACCATTCCACATGTCTTCCTTGTTCAGTTTCTTCATACTTTGGAATAAGCTTCATCAATCAATCATCACTTGACCATCATTCAATGAATTTCTCAGCACTAACAAATTTCAAAACAAGTTTCATCCACCATCACTAGGTCTTTACTCATAGGTGTCTCAGCATTAACCATTCCAAAACAAACTTTGTCCACTGATTGTTCTTATCATTCAATCATAACTTGCAAGTCATATCGACCAATTCATCCTTGTACTCATCACTTGGTTATACCACTTTTCAAGATTTGTCCCATTATATTCTTCATTTGATCACATCATATATCTTTTCAAATCATCTCTTTTAGGTTCTACCATTTCTTCATTTTGTTACCATCATCATCTTAGATTTTTTTTCAAATGAATGCAATATTCTTTTAAACACATATTCATTCATTTATTATCATTTCAAATCTTGACAAATATAATGCAATCAAGCATTTTCATTCTAGGGGTGAAACAATAAGAGAACACAAGGTGAATTATGGTAAAGATAATCAATGAAGATCTATTTTGGTACAAAACAAATGGGAAAGGAAATAAATTGGATACATGTCATTGGGATGGATGGTATGTCCAAATGATGAATATTCAAAGAATTTTTAACATTAATCTAGGATTCTTTTTCAAAAACTCATTCCATTTACTGTTGAAGTCATCTTGAGCTTAGCGAACTTTACCCCAGTTTTGAGGGATCTTTAGATGTCTTTGATCTTTCATTCATGTGAGTCATTTGACCTGGATCTTTTTTTTTTTCTATCAAAATCACCCTTTCAGGTTTTCAATTTAAATCTCTTTTTTTCATTTTCTCATTTTTTTCCTTCTTTCTTTCTTTTTTTTTCTTTTTTTTCTTTTTTTTTTTCATCATCTTCTTTTTTTTTTGCTCATTTTTCATCCATTGTCGATATCTTTCATACATCCAACTTTAGAGCAATGTAGCATGATTCCATTGTTTCATCATAAGCATACCTTCGTTCAACATACGATCATTCAAGTTAAGCATTCACACTTGATCCAAATGGGCTTTTCAAGATTGTAATGTAGGTCAAGGTGAGAGGTCATAAAAGAAATGGATATAATAGGCTCAAAACATATATTAAAAAGGTTCAAGATCGAAAGATCATTTGATGCAGCTTGGCATTTCGCCCCTACATCGTTTCACTATTTTTTTTCACATAAAAAATTTTCATTACTTGCCCCAAATCATGTGTGGCATTTATTTTTCTTTTACTTTTTTTTTCTTTCCATCTTTGAGACCTTTTGTGTTTTTTTTTTTCAAAAATTACCCTCCAGTGTAGAGGGTGATCCTTGGTTGGATTTCTTCAAAAAAAAATCATGATAGGCTCAAAGGGGTAGCAATAAATGGTTTTTCGAATGGTAAAAGAAAGATGGCCATTTTTCATCTCAATTGTGAATACCTTTCTTGAATATCATCTATTGAACAAAGCTCATGAACTTGTATAAAAGATTACACATCTTCAAGACATATCTATTTCACCTCTGATAACAGCTTACTTTTTGCTCAAATCATCTCCTCATATTAATATGGATGAGTTTTCAAAATTAAATCCTAGAATTATTATTATCATTGTCTAAATATTCATCATCTGAAATTTAAAAATGGGAATGTAAAGTTATGAAAAGTAACAGGGCATGAAATAATGGTCGAGTGAAAGAAAAAATGTAATGAAATGCATTAACTTACCCTTATTAAGATGATAACAAGTGAAATCATATTGTAGAAAAGAAATCCTAACATTACTTTAAAAGAACTCTTAGAATGACAAGTGGCATTCAACCAGTTTTAACATCTTCTTTTAAATCATGCCTCTGGGTAACTAGGTGAAGGATTTTTATCTCGCCCCATTGATTCATTGTGACTTTTTATATTCTTGATCCTCAAACAAAATGATTGGGCTTTTCCTGTCGAGTTCTAAAGATACAGGCTTGACCATTTGAGTGGTTGCTTCCATTATCATGCTCACTGTTGTATTGCTTCTGGTAAAGGCAATCTTGTCAACATTGGGATGATATGCCAAAGGAATCGTAACTTTCAGGCCTAATCCAGTCAGAATATTCAAGACATCTGGAGAAAAACCAACCTTCCTACATACGTTAGCCAGCTTCAAACAGGTGATAGGTACTAACCCGAAAGGCTTCAGTATTATAGCATAATCTTTTGCTTTGCTCTAAACCTTCAGCAAGGTACGTATAGTACTCAAAACATCCAGCAACATCATCAATATCCCAAGTTACTTCATCAAGTAGTTTCTGTAATCAATTGCTCAAGCTTTGCTAATTCAGATTTTCTCTCTGTTATCTTGGAAATAATGGCCTGTAAATACTTGGCACAAACAGTGCTAGAAGTCAAAGCTCATTCCATCCTTGATTAACCGTTGCACCTCATGCTTTAGAGTAGCGTAATTTTTAGTGCAATGGCCAACAATTTTATAGTGGTAGTCATAATGAACTGTAGGATCATACCACTTAAGATGAGGTGATTTAAGTGGGTCCACATGGCTTGGAGGTAATTAGGTGACTATTAGAAAGCTTTTAGTATAACTCCGTATAAGTCATGAGGATTGGATCAGATACAAGTTTTTCTCGAGTAGTCCATTGCTCTCGTGAATCACTTTTCAGGCTAATAGGATGAATTTAAGGTCTTGCAGGAGTTTGACTATTAAGGCTGTATATGGGAGCTTGAAGGATGAAAATGGGCTGGTATATGGATGAATTAGTTGGTCGTGGGGCTGGTTGGTATGGATAAGATGAAGTATTGTTCACAGTAGGAGAGTATGGAGAGTAATCTGAGGGTGGATAGGGTTGATATCCCCTTAACTATCTGTCAAAGCCTACAGCTTGAGCTTTAGTCTCTTTCTTCTTGGGTGTTTTCTTGGTTTCTTCTCCTTTCAACTTACCATTCTCAATGATTTCACCTGAGATCACCATGTCAGTAAAATTCTTTACGACATTCTCTATCATCTCTTCATAATAAAGGGATTTTAAAGTACTGACAAACAATACGATAGTCTACTTTTCAGTCAAAATAGGTTGCACTTGAGAAGCAATATCCTTTCACCGTTGGGCATATTTTTTGAACGATTCAGTTGC
Organism: Durio zibethinus; assembly: GCF_047325235.1. NCBI lineage: Eukaryota > Viridiplantae > Streptophyta > Magnoliopsida > Malvales > Malvaceae > Durio > Durio zibethinus. Next base: position 19,149,241 of record NC_143177.1, read on the forward strand.
TTTCTTATTCATATTCTGTAAAGAAAGATGATCAAGGGCCAAGTCTATTATATGCTGGTATCGACTAATGAAAGTATAAGCCATATCGCTCTAAGAACCAATACGATTCCTGTCCGACTGGACATACCACCTAGCAGTAGAGTCAGTGAGGCTGTCTTAAAATACATGTATCAAGAGCTTTTCATTATTGGCATGGGCAGTCATTTTTCGACAATTCATAGTAATGTGAATTTTTGGACACTTTGTACCATCATATTTTTAGAACTTCAGCACCTTGAATTTTGGAAGAATAACCACATCAAAAACTAAACAGGGCCCAGCAGCATCAACTAAGCTATAAAAACTAACTCCCTCCACTGCTCGTAGCATTTTCTCTAACATGTTCATCTTCTGTTCAGCTTTTGAGGCTTCTAAAGCCCCATTCTCCTTAGGTCTCAACTTTTCTTCTAGATCATCCAAATTTAAGATTGATATTGGTTCTATTACCTTTTCAGTAAAGATAAGAATTGTCTTTAATTTGAAGTTGATGGCATTCTGGGTACATGATAGGTGAACCACTGTGGTGGTAGACCTTGTACAGATTAGGCTTGATGTGGCTCAAAACCAGGAGGGCACAATAGGTCATCTTCCTCCTATTGGCTAGCATTCTCCTCTATTGCCTTCCCCTTGGTTAGCTTGTTCAAAGCCTCTAATATCTTATTCAACTCTTCTTCTAACTTCTCTTGAGCTTTCTCTAATCTCTCGAAATGATTAGAATTTTCTTATTCCATTTGCCTGGCTCGAGCTCTTGTGTTGTATTGGTGGATGAAGTTGCTTGATGGAACTATCCTTGAACCTCTAGCACCATAATTATGATTAAAAATGCTATGCTATGCTTTATGTATGATGCTTTGATGCACGAATGAAATGTACATTTTTTTGAATGAAATCTAATATGAAATGGATGTAAATGATTGTGTTAAAACATGATCATGAAAGTAATACAGATGCATACAATCAGACAAACAACATAGTTAGTTCCATAAATGAAATGAAAGTGATGCTGATGCATAATATTACATATGATAATGAAAATGATGCACAAAGTCAGACAATCAAAATGATTAGATAAACACCTTTTTTGTGTTCTAATTTCAGGGTACATCTATCATTGGGTAGAAAGGACTCTATCTTAGATTTAGACACTTTTAAGGTTCACTATATGTGGTTCAAGGTTAAAGTCTAAAGGTTTTCAAATTATTCTTTACATTATTGTCCATCATAAACTAGTAAAGCACCCTAATCCTCACCCATTACAGGTTATAAGCGAAAAAGGTTCAATTTGAATGGGAGTATTTCACTAGCCACTGCGGAGGCATTAGATCTCACGAAAGCAATAGGTACTTTACTCCCTCCTCGAGGGACAGAGCTCGGGTATAGAGCTCATGTTATGCATATGCATATGAATGACATAATTAATAAAGTAAATAAACATGAATGAATAAAAAATTTTATACAAAAGGTTCAATTTTATTAGGCTTTTGGATAACACAAATTATTTGCTGGCCTGACTCTCAGAGTTCTCCAGCGGAGTCACCAAGCTATCATAACGTCTAGATCCGAGGATGTATCGCTAGACATTGACTTAAGGGAGTCGCCACCAATCTTTTTTATCTAGGTGCGATTGACCACCTAAGGAATCTGTCCTTTCAGGGAACACCTAAGTTTAGAGGTCCCTAAAAGAATAGATTTAGGTCTACTAACCAAAACAGGATTCGGGAGTTCGGTTACGTGTGAGAAAGGTTATAGCACCCTCACAACACCCATCGAAAGATGGTACCAGCTTAAATTTGTGTTATCCAATGAGCCTTAAAATTTTATCAAGTAATTAATTATTGGAAATTATTCTCAATTGACTCTAATACTTTTAGCAAAAAATTGAGAAAATTCTCTCATCTCAAGAGTATGCAAGAAAACTACCGTTTCACTTGCAAAGGCTCCATCGTTGGATTATTTAACATTTTAAAAAGAAAGAAAAAAATGATTATTTTTGTGCAGGAAAAATTGATACTTTCAACCTTTCCTCAAAAATATTCTTTTGAAACTTTAATTTTGAGGAAAATTGATACTTTCAACTTTTCTCCAAAAATATTTTTTCTGAAAATTTATTTTTAAGGAAAATTGATACTTTCAACTTTTTCCCAAAAATATTCTTTTGAAACTTTAATTTTGAAGAAAATTGATACTTTCAACTTTTTCTCAAAAATTGATTTCTTTGAAAATTTATTTTTAAGAAAAATTGATACTTTCAACTTTTCCCCAAAAATACTTCTTTGGAAACTTTTATTTTCAAGAAAAATTGATACTTTCAACTTTTCCTCAAAAACTTTTTTTTTTGGAATTTTATTTCTAAGAAAAATTGATACTTTCAATTTTTCCTCAAAAACTTTTTTTTTTGAAATTTTATTTTTAAGGAAAATTGATACTTTCAACTTTTCCTCAAAAATATTTTTTGAAAACTTTGATTTTCAAGAAAAATTGATACATTCAACTTTTCCTCAAAAATTGATTTTTTGAAAATTTATTTTTTTTGGATTTTATTTAAAAAAATAAAATAAAAAAATAAAAGTGAAAATAAAAAAAAGTAAAACAAAAATAAAAGTAAAATAAAGATAAAAACATTAAATAATCCAAATTTAATAAATAAAATAAATAAATAAATATAAAAAAAAACCTGAAACGGCTCGGAGTTCGACTCGGCTCGGCTCAAGGAAGAGAAACAGCTCGGAGGGGCGGCTTGAGACGTCGGCTCGGCTCGACTATCGGCTAGGAGGGGGTGAGACACGCGCGGGTCGACGTTCGGGTCGTCGGATTTTGACAAAACGCGCGGATCCTCTAGGTCACTTAAGGTAAAAACGGCATCGTTTTAGAGGGTATATAAGGCTATTTCCTTCATTTTTTGACAGAAACCTACTTCGCCCTTTCTCTCTCTTCCTTCTTTTTTCTCTCGCTTCTCTCTAAAACGGTCAAAGAACTCCGATTGAATTTTCATCGAATTCTGAAATTTTTCGTCGGAATCTAAGTTTTTTATCGGAAGTTCACCAAAAAGTTGCTTGATTTCTGGAATCCTTTGTCAGAAACTGGGCAGCTCACCGAAAACTTCAAAGTTGGTCGAAATCGTCCTCGAAAAATGCAACTTTTGCCTGAAAATTCAACCGAAATCTGAAAGCAACACTGCATGAATTCTAACACAGCCGACACTTGGCTCCCGCTATTTTATTTGATAGGGTGGATAAAATATAGAAAGATAAAAAATTAGAGAAGAAAAGTAAAAAGATAATATATATTATTTTCTTTTCATTGGTATGTTAGATCGTAAAGAAGAAAAAATTAAAAGAAATTATCATTTTTTTATTATTTTTTGATAAAGTTGAAAAATTAAAAAAAAATTATATGATTTTATTATTATAATATTTTCAAATTAAGATAAAAAATTTTAAATATGATTGACAATCTTGTAAATATATAACACTTCCATCTCTTTTATTATTTTTTTCATTGTATATTTTCGATTTGAAATTATTTATATTTATAAATAAATGTAAAAAAGCAATATTTATTCTTATTTTCTTTTCTCTTTTTTTTTATTAAACAAACTCAAATTTTATTTTTATTTTATGTTTTTCTCTCTTTTCTATTCAATTTTTTCACTTTTCCGTGTTTTATTATTAAAAAATAAAAAGAATAGATAGTTTTAAAAGATTGTAAAGAATAGAAAGTGTGAGTGGGTGTTATCCGAGTTGCAGCTCAAAACAGGATCTATCTAAAAATGTCCAAAATTATATAAGTCTTTTTTTCAATTTATAGAGATTTTTTTTTTTTTCATTTCATATTGAGTTTATATACTCATGTCCAAAATTAGATATGTGAGTTGCTAAATTTCTTAAAGATACAAAAATTTCATAAAAGAAAAGGTCGTACTTACTCAAACAAAGTCAATAGCATTAAAAATAAAAATATTTATCTAAAAATTTATTAAAATATTTTAAAATTGTAAATTTGATTTATTTAACAAAATCTCTTATTTTAATGATATAGATTTTGGCTTTAATATTTGATTAATTGCTTCTAATAAAAAGCTTATAAATTTGATTTAAAAAATCTTAAGTTTTGCTTCGAGGAATAAACACTTGCTCTTCTTTAAGAACCCATCCGTATCATTAATTTTGCACATACTCAGATATATAGTACTTTTCATTAAGGCTATCGCGTGGCATTTCTTCCTCCCTCTTCTTTTGTCCTAGGTCCCATCACCTCATCCATTCTCTCTCTCTCTTTTTTTGTGGGCCTCACCATTTTTTTTTTCCGATCACAATCCTTTCTTTCCTTGTGGATTTTTTTGTCAAATCCCATCCGCCTTTTTTTTTTTTTTTTTTGTCATCATATCTTTTTTTAAAAATTTTGTCTCACCTTTTTTTCCCAATTTTTGATGGGTCCTACTTTTTTTTTCTTTTAATTTTTTTTAATTCCCGTCTTATTTTTTGGCATTTTTAGAAAGATGGATCCCACTTTTTAAGGTTTTTTTTTTTAATTTTTTAATTTCTTAATTCCCCTTTATTCAAATATATATTTTATTATTTTTGTAATTATATATTTATATATATGATTAAATATAAAATAATTTTATATTATATATTGTTATTAGTCCAACATTAAAATAAATAAAATTATTAATTTAATATTTTAATTTTTATTCTAACATTTCATTAATATTTAGTATTAATATTATCATTCAACTTGCTAAGATAACATAAATATCAAATAAGATATTCACACGTATCAAAAAATTTAATCAATACTACATCATCAATTACCACATTAGATTTAAAAAATTTTAAAAAATTGAAATATATTTAAAAAATAATAAAAACTAAAAAATAAAATATTTTAAAATTTTTAAACAATTATGAAAACTTAAAAAAATAAAAAAAACTTAAAATTTTAATAAAAAAATTCTTAACATTAAAAAAAATTAAAATTTTGAATATAAAAATCTAAAAATTTTGGAAAAATCTAAATATTTTTAAAATTTTGTAAAAATTTTTAAACTACTTAAAATATATATTTTTTTAATCTTACCATTTTAATTTTCTATTTCTTTTTTAATTTTCAAAACATTTTTTTGGGGACTTTTTATTAAATTTCTAAATTTTTTTTTATAAAATTTTTATAAAACTTACTATAATTTTTTAGAATGTTTGAGATTTTTAAAAAATTTTAATTTTTAATTTTTAATTTTTTTATAATTTTTTAAAATTTTTTAGATATTGCCAAAAAAAACTAAATTTTCATTTTTTTAATTTTTAATTTTTTATTTATTAAAATTTTCATTTATTAAATTTTTTATTAAAATTTTGAATTTTTTAAATTTCCAAATTTTCAAAATATTTTAAATCTTTATAATTTTAAAAATATTTTAGATTTTTTAAAAATTTTAAAAAAATTTAAATATTTAATATTTTTAAAAAATTTTAATTTTTTTAGAATCTTTCTAATTTTTTAAAAAAATTTTAAAATTTTCTTGTAGTACTAATATTACAATTGATAATATAAAATTTATTAAACTTTTGACACGTATTAAGATCTTATTGAATGCTTATATCACATCATTAAATTAACTAACGATATTAATTTGAAATATCAAAGTTAATAACAAAACTAAAGTTAGAGTATAAAATTGATAATTTTATTACTTTAGACACCAAACTTATAGAAAATATATAGTGCATAGGCCTTTTTTATATTTAACACTTATAGAAAATATTAATTAAGCTTTTATTTGATATTTTAATTTAAAATATTTTATTTATAGATAATTAAGATGTAATTTATATTAAAAAATAATTTTTTTAACGTTATCACACAATAAAAAAATTATAAATGAAGTGTTCACGTGATATTCCCATCAAAAGTTGCAAAATTTTGTGCAACATAATATCTACCCCATTCTTTTTCTTTTTTTGTTTTATTTGACCTTTTTCATATTTTAAGCTTTTTTAATAATTTTAGTTAGGTAAATTTTGTGAAAGAAAAATAAGGTGTTTTTATAAGACCTTTATAGCTCTTTTTTATTATTCTTTTAATTTTTTTAGCTTTTTTCTCTTTTTTGTTTTTCTTTTGGTTTTTACTTTTTTTCATTTTGTTGTTTTTTAATTAGATTAATTTTGTTAGAAGGTAATGTTAATAGAAGTGTTCACGTATCACCTCATTTGATTTTTTTTCTTTTTTTTTTTGTTTTATTTTTGTGCTTTTTAATTTGATAAATATTATAACAAAATGAGCCATTTGATAAGAATGATAAAACAATTACTATCCAATAAACTTTGATTAATCTCGATTCACTATGAATATTTTTTAAATTAAATTTGAGTTAGAACAAGTTAAATTTTATCAAAAAAATGAGATTAGATCATAATCGAGTTTAGGATACTTAGCTTTGATCCACCCTATAGTATGTATAAAATATATCTTTTATTATTTATTATTTATATTTATATATGTATTATATTAATAAAATTATTATTTGATATACTTCGATTTCTTTCTTCATTTTTTTCATTTTTATTTTCATTTTCATTTTTCATATTTAATAAATAATTTTTTTTTTTAGATTTATAGTGGGACTCATTTGATATTTTTGATTAAGTTTTTCTATTTTTTTATCATTGGATAATTTTGTAAAAATATGTGATAAGGTGTCCATGTGGGACCTGGATTTTAGTTTTTTTAAGGTTTTTTTTTACTTTTTTAAAATTTTTTAAAAAATTAAAAAAATGTTTAATTAAATAAATTTTAAAACATAATGAGCTTGCAAATAAAGATGGCAAAACAATTAGTATCTAATGGGTTTTGATCCATCTTAATTATATATAACCATTTTTATTAAAATCAATATCATATTGAGTTGAGTCTTTTTTAAAAAATAAACAGTGTTGGATCATAAATGAATTTAAGGTGCTCTGCCCTAAGCTACCCTTGGTATATTTAAAAGTATATATTTTAGTATTTATTGAATTCATATTTTTATATATGTATTATATCAATTAAATTATTAATTGATACTTTAATTTAAAATATTAACATTTTAAGCTCAATCGAGTGTTCACATGGCATTCAAATGATCTTTTTTTTACTTTTTTTGTTTATTTTTCTTATTTTTCTTTTGTTTATTTTATTGTTTTTCCATTTTTTATTAATAAATTTATTATTTGTTATTTTAATTTAAGAAATTAACATTCAAAGTTTAATTGAAATGTCTAAGTGATACTTTGATGAGCTCCCTTTCTCTGTTTTTTTTTTTAACTTTTTGTTTTTTAAATTAAATTAATTTTATAAAAAAGGAAGCCATTAGATGTGTCCACGTGTCACTTCTATTTGGCTTTTTTTTTTCACTTTTTTTAAAATATTTTTAATTAGATAAATTTTATAACAAATGTGTCAATTGATAGAGATGACAAAATAATCTGTATCCGATGAACTTCAATATCTATTAATCTAATATGATGTGATTTTTTAAAATCAGGATCAAATTGAGATGAGTTGGGCTTTCAAAAGAAACAAGATTGAGTCGAAAAGATATTTCAAGTGCTTTGTTACAATGGATTTTAGGATATATTTATAAATATATATTTTTTATTATTAATTTAATTTTATATTTATATATATAAATTAATAAAGTTATTATATAATATTTAATTTTTAAAAGTTAATATTTTTAACTCAATGAAATATTTGCATGACCAACAATTATGTGATCTATTTGTAAAATGTCAAACTTTTAGTTTTAGTTATTATGATTCAAATCTTTGCAGCCTCAAATACATACAAAATAGAAAGTACCACATAGCACCCTTACGAAGTCTTGTTCATTTTTTTTTCCTTGTTTTTTTTCTTATCACTTTTTATTTTTATTTTTTAATTAAAATTTTTTTCTTTTCACATTTTTTTGGTTCTTGGTTGTAACTAATCTCCTGTTAACTAAATAGATATAAAAAAACTATCTTCTAAAAAAAAAAAAAAAAAAAATCCAACAAAGTGCACCTTAGATTGAAATCAACGAACTATTGTCAAAGAGATTTTTTAGTTCAATAAATAGAAATAAGGGAAGTCCCCCTTCTTTTTGATAAATTCATTTTTTCTATTCATACATTTTCGATCTATCAAAACAAATTAGATTATCTTTCAGTTGATTTGAAAATAGCACGTTAATATTGCTTTTCATTCATTTTCCAATATAGCCATCATAATAAGAAGTGTTTTTTTCTCTTTTTTCTTCATTTTTATTTTTTGAGATTTTTTATTTTTTAATTAGATAAATTTTGTGAAAAAAAAAAGTCAATGGATTTATTCACCTCTATTTAACTTTTTTTAAAACTTTTATCTTTTTATCTTTTATTTTTAATTAAATAAATTTTATAATAAATTAAAAAATAATTAATAAAGATTACAAAATAAAAAAAACTGTATTCTTGTCATCGAGGTTTCAATCTTAAGTTTCGTTTGTTTGAAAAAAATGACTTTCAAAAGTTGATTTTTGAAAAATGTTTATATTTTTTGAATTAAACAATATTTTTTGTTATTTAAGATGAGTTAAGGAAAAATATTTTTCGTTGTTTGATTGTTTTTAAAAAATTTCTTTTTTAAATAATATTAATAAAAATTATTAAAATATATAAAAATTATTTATTATTAAAATTATTAATATTCAAAATAATTATATTTTAATAATAATATTTAATATTAAAATATTATATTAATATAAAAAAATACTTAAAATAAAACTACTTATTATTCTTTATTATTTTTTAATATATTATAATATTATTCATTAATAATATTTATTAATATATTATATTAATAGTATATTATTTATTAATATATTATTATAATATTTGTTAATTAAATTAATAATATTTATTAATATATTATTTATTAATATAATAATATTTATAAGTAAAATTATGCTTAAAAGTATTAATAAATAATTCTATTCATAAACAATTATTTTTTGAAAAATGTCTTTTTTTTTTCAAATTCGTAAAACAATTTTTTAAAAAATAATCTCATTTTTCATTTATCAGTAAATCATTTTTTATTGATCAACAAATCATTTTCCTTTAATAAATCCATTTTCTGCCAAACAAATACCTAAAAATATAAAAATTATTTTTTGAAAGTCAATTTTCGCAAAACAAATAGAACTTAAATAACACTTTCCTGTCCTTCAATAAAGGTTAGGAAGGTGCAGTTTAAGATCAAGCTGATGCTGTGAATACACCTAATTGGCACTTCGAAAAAGAATAAAAACGCCTTACCTTGAGCATGATTTCACATGACAAAACATTGTGACTAGATGATTTCAGCACTCAAAAAGGGTTTTCTTCTAATCATCTTTTGTCCAAATTAATCCTGTCAAGATTCAAAAATTTTCACTTCCGTTAGAAAATTTAGTACCAGTGTATCCGCAGTGTCATAAAAACAAGATATTATGCCCTGCGATTAATGTTTCTGTACCTGTTCATATGAACCGAGAGAGCCAAACGAAATTTCTCTCTACGTGTTTAAGGAGATTCATCTGCTTGCATTATCTCCTCTGAAATCCATTGAAATGAGACTAGGATTCAGCTCCACTTTCAATCCATTAGGAAGGGTAAAGGAAGGCAATTTCAATTTCTATATCCTCATTTTAATGCATAATTATGCATTTACTGTGAAGATTTTAAGCTGTTTCCATGAATATGATCTGTAATGAACATAGAAACATAGAAACATCCATAACCAGATATATTATCTCATGCTATAGCGACATGCTCCAGTCTCCAGTCTCCAGTCTCCATAAATAGAGCAACTATTAAGAAGAATGACTTGGGCCTTAAGCAGAAAAGAGTGTAGAGACAACTCTAAAAATACATATACGTGACGAAACCTATCTACTTCAACTTCTTTCCAGACATTTCTTTTTATGATTTATGAACTCATTGATGATGCGCTGCTCTTAACCTTAGAAGAAGCAGTTGAAATGTTGCTCTGTGCATGTGAACTCTGACTTGAGGATGACTCGGTGAAGAAGATTATTTGCTCCTGGTTGTCTACAAACACCTGTAGAGATCTTGGAACTGGAGGCAGGTTCACATCCAAAACCCCCTCTAGGATCTGAACTACCTGACCCATAGATGGCCTGTGAGGTTCATCATCCTGGATACACCAACACGCCACTTTGCATATTCTTGATAGCTCTTCTACAGGGGCATCTCCATTCAATCGGGGGTCTAACAGGCTAAGGACATCACCATCTTGAGTTATTAGGCTAGCAGCATAAGTTGGAAAGAATCTAACTTTTCCATCTTCAGATTGTTCAGAGTTTCTCCTTCCTGACACAAACTCAAAAAGCATCATCCCATAGCTGTAGACATCAGCTTTAGCTGTAATGGCGACTCCTGAAATCCACTCTGGTGCAAGATAGCCCCTTGTACCTCTCATAGTTGTCAGGACCCTGCTGAAGTCCCGCCCAACAAGCTTTGCCAGGCCAAAATCGGCGACTTTTGGACAGAATTCAACATCTAAGAGAATGTTTTCAGGCTTGATGTCACAGTGAATGATACAATCTCTGCACTTCTCATGAAGATAAGATAAGCCTCTAGCTGTACCAAGTGCAATCTGGTACCTTGTTTTCCAATCTAGAGCTTTGGAATTCTTTTCATGGAAAAGATGGGCATCCAAAGAACCATTTGGCATGAAATCATATACCAACAACTTTCTTGTACCTTCAGAGCAGAACCCACGAAGCCGCACAAGATTAACATGTTGAACTGTCCCAATTGTGCTGACCTCTGTGCGAAATTGCTTCTCTCCCTGACTGACGCTCTCAAGCTGCTTCACAGCAATGACACTCGAGTCAGGCAATGTTCCTTTGAAAACAGAGCCGAAGCCTCCTCCCCCCAGTTTTTCAGAAAAATTCTTGGTTGCTCTCTGTAAATCCTTATATCCGAAAGCCAAAAGTGAACCTTCAACTGGTTTTGGAGTTTTCATCCTTCGCCTCCTCCATCTCAAGATTGCAAACATTACAAGGACTAGGACTAAACCTACAGAACCTGCAACTGCTCCAATAATTATTCCCTTATTGTTCCTGGAACTCGAAAACTCAGATGCCGCTAGCCTGATATATATAGTTTTTCCATTGCTAGCATCATCCGCAAGTTGTTGCAGATCCAAGAGATCTCCCATCCAAACTTTACATCCATCACTATCGTAAGCGTAAGCACTGCAAGAGCAATTCTGGAGGCAGCTTGATTCACATTCCGAAATGCTCCCAACGGTCACAGACTGGGCATGATGAGGCAACACCATGTTGGGGTTTTCTAAAAATTTATCACTCTTTCCGTTAGCAAGAATGGCATCCTCACATTGCAGCTTGGTTTTCCTTTTACACCCACCAGAATAATCGCTCAGATTCCAATCGCTTGCTGACTTTGATTGGAAACCCGTCAAACAATTACAGAAAGGCAGACCTTTTTCATTGCAGCTGCCAAAAGCCCCACAAAAAGCATAAACCTGGCATTGTTGTCTCGGCTGTGACCAGAACAAATTCCACTGCTTGCTATTTTCCAACCATGACTGTTGCTTTATCTGCCCCGAAACATCCATAATAAATCGAGATATGATAGCAGGATTATAAAGCGAATAAGTAAAATAACTCTCGTTTTCGTTTGAAACATAGCTGAAGTTGTAGATGTAATTCAATCTCATTTCTGGAACTAAGCTGAAAATCCTTGTCTGTTCATCCCAAGGTCCACTCGTCCAGTAATTTTCAGTCTTATTCCATAGTATAAAATATTGATTGGTGCCATTGGGGTCTAGCTCAAGGGAGAAGAGACCCGGTGCAGGATCCTCTGAATTTTTCCATGAAGTAAGAAGTTGGCTTTGATTGGTTCGTTTATTTAAGCTAAGCTTGCCACCAGGAAGCCATGTGTGTGTTGGATGATCAAGACTTTGCCACAGCGGTGTCGATGAATTGGATCCATCTCTTAAAACTAGATTCCCACCATCCTCAAGAACAGCAACTACAAAACTTGAGTTGGTTGAGCTAATATTTGTGGACCAAATCGGTACTTGGGACTCGTTAAACAAAACTAAGTTACCATTAGATAATTTTAATTCTGAAAAGTATATATCACGGACTGGTGTCTCTCTGTTTGCAACCCAAACTGGGGTCTGTTCAGAGACCTTTCCATACCACATTCCTATGTAGTAGTTGGAAGAGTTACCTGGTTTGAAGAAACCCAAAACGAAGTTTCCACCCGATGAAACGATGGTATGATTACCGGACAGGGATTGATTTACTGAGATGGTGTCAGCTCCAAAAAAGAGTTGGCAGTTGATAGAAAAATACATGAAGAGTACGGAAAGTATCAGCCATGGATTTTTCTTGACGGCCATGGCTGTCAGAGAATTACTGATAGAAGAAACAAGACAGAAATTTCAAGGAAGAACAGGTCCCGGATTGATACAAGAAATCATGTCCAAGGAAGCAACGGCTGCTGTAGGGCAGTTCTAATGTATCTCGACCAAAGTTTGAGGAGAGGACAACTATGGCCTTTGTTTATAGAATACACAACATGGGCATTTTGGTCACCTGGCATTCAGATTTCGATCATCCACGGCGGGTTAGCCAAAATTCGGTTTGAACCGATTAAATCAGACAAAATCGAATAAATTCGATTGGTTTGATTCGATTGGTTTGATTTTAATTATAATAAATTTTTTAAAATTAACTAAATTAATTAACTGTTCATTTTTCAGATTTTAAAATTAATAATTAAATTAATTAATTTTTTAATAAATTAAAATAAAAAAATTAAAATAAATATTTTTATTTATTTTTATAAAATATTATTTAAATTATTAAATTATTTAATAATTTAATTTGAATGATATTTAAATTTAAATTTTATTAAATTAAATTTATAATTAAATAATTTTTTATAAAAAATAATAATAATAAATTTAATCATTTAATTAAATCTGAATCGATTTTAATCTATTCTATTATAATTAATTATTTAAAAAAAATTTATTAAATAAAAATCAATTAAATTAATTATTAATTATTTCAAATTAAATCTACTGAATCCATCAAATTATTCACCCTCATCATCCACCGTAGCGTGCACACTTAAAAGTAAAATTGGCGAAAAGTCGAAACAAATTATTTTTTGGATATTTTTCCCATCCAAAAGTTTGTGTAGAAAGTTTGGCTGGGTCAACCTTGAACGTGATTGGACCGCCTCCGTCCGCGTTTACTAAATGTTAATCATTATTAATCAACTGCTTGTGTATTCAAGCCTGCCAACTATATCTGCCATAGTCGACAATGACATCTTCTTTATTAGTAATATATTTTCGATTGTGATAGAAAAGTATTTTGACGACAAGAGATGATTTGGTTACATATATTTTAAGATATATTTAACTTAAATCCTTGACCTTTGATAATAATTTACACCAATTTCATTAATTTTAAAAAATTAATGCTGCCAAGTATTTTAAATTATAATAAAATATTTAATATATATTATGAAATTCTGTATTTAAAGTAAAAGTAAAAACTTGTCTATCCACACCAAGCTTTCAAAAATCGGTCTTTTTTCTCCACTATTTTTTTTTATTTTTCAAAATTTTTAATTTTTTTTCATTATGATAAGGGTATTATTATTATATATGGGGGTATTACATGAGAAATACATGCTTAGATTAACAGATTTTCTAACATGTCTTTTTTGCATGCTTAAATAGATAATTTTGAATCAAGATGTTCATTTTTTATACTAACGGACTAGCACTGAATTAAGATCAAAAGTGAAAGAGGTAGATAGAATTTACCATATATTTTTATTCTAGCAATTACTTACTGAAATGTAAAGTAGGGTGATACTTATTTATTGTACTGATAATTAGCATTTCATAACGTATTAGAATGGATGCTCGCTTTATGTTGTAGTATTTTCTAATAATTTTAGTTAAAAATTTTTTAAATGGAAACTTATTGTGAATAAATTATTTAAGAAATAGATTTTATTACAAATAATTTATTGAAAAATATTCCAAAATGCTCCATCAATTTTTTACTCAAATTTTAAAATAAAAATAGCTTTTTATTTAATATCATTATTTTTTTTAGAAATTCATTATTTCAAATTTATAATTTCTATTTTTACACTCCATATTAACATCCTTAAAATAATGTGAAGAACTTTTTGAGTAGAATAAAAAAAAAAACTTTTTGTTTTAATTATATATTTTTTTATCCATTAATAATTATTTACCATATTTCACTTTTATGAATTTTGTGACTAATTTTATTATTTCATTTATTTTTAATTTATTCTTTATTAATTTAATTAATTTTCATATTAAAAAATTTTAAGTCTTTCTTAATATTTTGTAGAGTTAATAAAAATCCACTAACCTTAAATTTTTGGTTTAAAAAATTATTTATAAATTTATTTAATTCTCATTTTGAAATTTTTAAAATTTCATTAATATTTTGGTGGATTCAATAAAATTGTCATCACTTTAAAATTTTATTTTAGAAAATTGTTACTATTTCTAACTGAATTTTCATTATTGAATGTTTAAATAATTAATTTATTCTATATTTTAATATATTTTTGACGAATTTAATTTTTAAAATATAATTCAATAAATTTACATAATTGCAAAATAAAATATATAATTAAAGAATAAAAATATAAATAAATATAATTCAAAAAAATTTTTAAAAAGATATTTTTCTTTGATGGATTCATTTGGACTTGATATTGGATTTGAATTTGATATTGGATTTAGACTTGACTAATTAGGTTAGACGAGCCTTGAACGAGGCCTAAAGTAAGAGGCACAATTACTTATCCAAAAGCAACCATTAAATAAATAAAATGGTCATTTTTTATTTTAGTCAGATGTCAAACAAAAAAAAAAACCCCCCTTAATGATTTTTCAAAAAAAAAAAAGCTTTAACAATTCTTTTAATATAGTATTATAGATAAATAATTAATATTCTATATTTTAATATAGTTTTTACAAACTTGATTTTTTAAATATAATTCAATAAATTAACATAATTGTAAAATAAAATAAATAATTAAAGAATACAAAAATATAAGTAAATATATTTCAAATAATTTTAAAAAAATATTTTTCTTCAATGGATTAATTTAGATTTAATATTAGATTTGAACTTGAATTCATTGGAACTTGATTTTGAAATTGAACTTAACCAATTAAGTTGATTTGATAACACTTGAATGAGGCATAATATATCCAATTACTTATCGAAAAAGAATTATTAAAGGGATAAATGATCATTTTTAATATTATATTCGACAAATGTTTTTTAAAAAAATCTGAGATATTTTTAATATATAGTTATAGATTTGTTTTCGATGAATAAAGAAAAAAACATATTCAAGTTTTGATATGAGTGCTTGTGAATAAATGATTTCTAAGTATTAAAGAAATAAAATGAGAAAAGCTTTGGTAAAGTAAAAAAAAAAAAGTAAAGTTGTTAATATTGTACCGTATATAATTTTAGTTTTTGAAAAAAAAGAACTTAATGTCAGTACCAATTGTTTTAGCGTATTATTTTTAGGTACAGAACTCTATGAGATTTAGTGGGGACTTAAGCCATGTAGAAATTAAAAAAAAAAAATTGAAATTACCTTTGTTCTAGATAAAGTTTAAAAAAAAATTTATTAATATAATTTTTTTTGTTGTCAAGACTAATTTTGATTTTGTGAATTGTCACCATCGTAGTAGAAAAGGCATTTTCAGTAATAAATATTTTAAACACTCAATTATATAATTAAATGAAATATCTATAAACATTCAATTTTATCCGAATTTTTTTAATTTTCTTAATTTATTTTTGGATAGTTAATTTCAGTTTAAACTTAGTTTATTATTATTAGACCACGATTGGTTGTTTGGCTTCGGCTCCTTTTTTGAGACCCAATAAAGGATCCATTTTAGTATTTTATTTATGTTATTGGTTTTTTTTTTTCCTTAAAAAGGGTGGAAAAAAATTAAAAAATTAGCAAAGGTAGAAAGGTTAGAATTGGAATTGTAAAGTTTGTTTGGATTCATTTCTTAAAATTTTTGGTGATTTGAGAGCCCTTACAAATTCTCGAGCTAATTCTTTATAAAATTAGAATTGAGATTTGTTGATGAGAAATTCTTTCACGGTTGGAATTTTTTTCTATAAATTCAATACACAATCAGCTATGTGAAAAAAGAATCCTAGGAGTTATAAAAGAAAATTCAGCTAGCAAGTTCTTCACCACCATACCCAACTTCCTAGATCCACCAAATACCCAAAAACAGAAGCAATCAAACATACAAAATCATACAATAGCCAAAACCTAGTTAGAATCTATACCCCTACCATCATCCCAAACCAATCAACAAGCTACAAACCCATAATCAATGATAGCAGATATACAACAAAGAGCAAACAATATTTTGGAGTGTGTTTTGAGGTTTAGGGTAGAAGAAGAAAAATACATAAAGCTTTTTCTGGGTAGTGGGTGTTTGTTTAGCGATTTTGATTTTAATGTGATTTAGGGTTTGATTTGGCTAAGGGGATGGACTTGTTGTCGATCAAGATTTCTTCCAGAATTGAAATAAAGCTCCTATAATTTAACAATACACATGCAAAAAAAGAAAAAAAGACAAGCCCTAGCTACATTATTTTTAAAAGAGGCCATCGACACTTAACACTCGACTGCCATCATCAACAATTTACCAACATCACTACCAGTTTAGTTGGCCCTTACCAAATGCAAAACAATATAGAAAGAGAACAATATCAAAAAATTAGCAAATAAACAACATTTCAAACACAATAATAAGAAGCAAACACCAGAATTATGATACGAGCCTTTAAAAAATTAGTTAAGATTTCTAGAAAATAAGAAGAACAAAAAATAGAGGAATGATTAGAATAGAAGAAGAAGAAATTCTTAAAGAGAGAATTGAAATTTGTATTTCTTCACATAATGCCTTACAATACTCTCCTTCTCCCCTTTTGAATAGGTTTAGCAGACTATCACAATTGTTTCTAACAATTTCGAATCACACAAACAACCGTAAAATATAAGGCCCTTGTCAAAGCACACACCTTACAAACAAATAAAAGTAAAACAAACCCAATACAGCATACAATAACAAATCCAATCCATTAATCAATTAGGCACTTAACAATACTCCCTCTGTGAAGATGATCCTTGTCCTCAAGGATCAAATGCAGGAAAATAATGTTGCACGTCAAACAAATTCTCCAAGTTGAACCTTCTGTCTTGCACTGTTGGTTATCCACTCCAGAGGCTCCAATTACTTGGTTTATCATGGTCATCACAATCATTGAACTTATCAACAAAGAAGTTTCAGAATCTACAATTGTTGCTAAGCTGCCAGCGCAACATCCGATTGGTTTGTTACAAATAAGAACATCACCCATGCCCCACTGCCAATATCCTTTTTGTGTTACAAGAAGACATGCAAGCTTGCCTTTGTAGTGGTTTGGATCAAATGCAACTTCACCTATTTCTTCTTTTACATTACGGTCAAACTAAAATGAAAATACCAGTTCCTCAATAAGACCTTGTTTAATCATGTTGTACCACATCGGAACAGCATTCCCAATTGAATTCTCCTAAAACCCAAGTCCAAATATCTGATGACAGTTGGCCGCTAAAGTTGTAACATCCGGCTCTAGTAGCCTTAATAAATTCTTGACCTTTCATAACCAAGTCAACGTGGTCATAACTAAAGTAACCAGAAATAGCTTCAGTGCCATAATGACTAGAAGCAGATTTCCTATTCTTTTTATATGTACTTGGCTCAATTGCTTTGTACTAGGAACGAACATAACATGCAACCGAAAAAGAACACTTAAATGATGGTATCCATTGATTTGAGCTATATATGTCGAATATGACTGTGAACTTTTGTGGTGGAGTTCAAACACCAATCTTACCATAGAAATGAGTATCCATGTAATTCTTTAATGCAAAAATGTTAGTCTCTTTAGAGTCTCCAAGATTATTATGAAAGCCATACTTTTTAATAGATGCTCTGAGAATCTGTCAATCTTTGGACTCAAGTCTGGCAACAAGCCAATTTTTAGGATCCAATTTTGAATTTTTCAATATGATTTTAACCAACCCCGCATTAGATGTAGATACCATAGAAAAAACAAGCACGAGATGAGTAGCGACAGTACAATAGTCGTTCCCATATTAACCAGTTTAGGGATCACTTGAGGAAAAGAATCTAGAACAACAAAAAACAATTTGCTAGCATTCCATCCAACCAGAACAACCTCATCAACCTGACTCTTGTCAATCTTAGGTCAATATATCTCTCAAACATCATCAAAATAGCTTGAGGATTGGTCCCACTCTCAACCCATTCATAAAACTGGTTAACCAAATAGAGATCCAAATTTACAACTAAACTCTCATAAAACTCTGGATCAACTCAGCTATAAAACCCAATACTGATGGCATTATGATACATCACTATATCATTTTCCAAACCAGTGACAACTAAGGTTTCACCATCAAGGCTTCAGCTAAGTACATACAAAATGGAAGCATCTTTCATATGAACATAAACAACGGCTCCTTGTGCAATGACACCAACACTTTTGCTCCTTAGTCCCATTACCAAAAGCCTAAATCGATAGGGATCATGCATACCAACCTCTGCATTAACTAGCTTTAATCTTGAAACTTCTTTAAAGTTTTTCTTATCACTTGCATCGTTAAGTTGAAACTTTATTTCATCATTACTCCTCGTCTCTCTTGCTAAAGGTCTAAATCTATAATAGTCATGAACCTTAATCAAATTATGCTCAATTACAAGCTTCACTGAATAACACCCTCCAACTTTCTATAAACATTAATCACTTGTCTAGTAGCCAATTTACTTGTACCTTCTTTCACATCATGCTGACATGCATAATTGATCACCTAGCAAGGATGTGAATCATAAGGGTTGCCAAAATTACCCACAACACCATTCCATTCTTGAGGTTCATTGTCATCATCACTAAGAAAAGTAATATCTTTTTTTGAGTCACTTTTGTTTGTTGACACTAAATCAGAGTTATGCTAAAAATTATCATGTAAAGGAAATTGTGATAAGGGCTGGACAATAGTTTGAATGGTACAGGCTGCATCTGGTATAAATGGTTCATAAAACAAAGACTTTAAGTGTTTAGCTAATTTCAAAGCATGTGTCATGGATTTTAGGGAAAAGAATCTTACTGCTTTAGAGAGATCAAGCTTCAAATTATTGATGAAGAGATTGGTAACATCTTCATTCTAGATAACCTTTAAATTCTTCGTAATACTCATCGATTATTCTAGTTTGCTTCAAGTTCTTCAATCCAGACATGGGGTCAAAAGCCACCTACAATAACTTCTTAAGGTCTTCTTTCAACATGTTTCGCAACTTTTCAAACCGGTATTTCATCCTTGAATCCAACTTCTGCAATTAATCACGTAATTGGGCCACCTCTTGCTATGTTTGGCTGATGTCCTTTTAGAAGTGCATCATCACAGCATCAGTCATGGTTGTTATGGTTGCCAGGAAAGAGGCTGGATACCACTAATATAAGCCTTTAAGAAATTAGTTAAGATTTCTAAAAAATAAGAAGAACAAAGAATAGAAAAAGGATTAGAATAAAAGAAGAAGAAAATTTTCTTAAAGAGAGAATTGAAATTTGTATTTCTTTACATAATGCCTTACAATACTCTTATTCTCCTCTTGAGCAGGTTTAGCAGACTATCACAATTGTTTCCAACAATTTCGGATCACACAAGCAACCGTAAAATATAAAGGTCTTGTCAAAACATAGACCTTACAAACAAAAACAAGTAAAACAAACCCAACCCAACATACAATAACAAATCGAATCCATTAATTAATTGGGCATGTAACAAATTAACCCAAAAAAGGGCACTTGATAAAATATTTTGGTAATGAGTTTTATAGATCTCGATTTCGGTTGATTTTGGGGTTTGATTTTGGTTTGGTTTAAGACCTTTTTTGGCTTATGGGTTATCGACAAAAAATAGGTGTCCTTAAGGTCTCAAAATATTTTGGTCTGGTTCATTGCTTTTGTAAGGAATGAAAGAAATTTTTTTTAGATTTGAAATCGAAAGTTAGAGTTTATATTTACCAAATCTAGGAGGAGTTAGGAAAATCTAAGGCTAGAAATAGAAAGGAAAGGTCAAAAGAACCTATTTTGGAGTTTTTTTGGCGATTTTTGGCCCTGGTGATCAGCAACAACAGGTGGTGGATGGCAACAACAAAGGCAGACGATCGTCAGATTATAAAGAGCTTGTGTTTTCCAACGACTGTGTTCTTGATGGCTTCAGTTTTCTAAAAATTTATGAGAGGAGAGCTTTAGTTAGAAAGAGAAAGATATTGAAAAAGACAAAAAAAAAAGTTTTGGCTTTCATAGGGAACCTTAACCCTTATATCATTTTATACGTTAAAGGATGAAGTAGACCCACATTTTAGCCTGCATGCTGACTTGACTCGTTCTCACATCAACCCACGTTGATCGAATTGGTTAACTATTGATCATAGTTTACCATGCGTATTTCAGTTTTTTTTTTTTATTTTTTAAATATGTTTTCATTTTTCCTTTTTGGTATAATTTTCTTATTTTTATTTTTGTAATTATTGTTTTATTTTTTTTATCAAAAATATTTTAAAAATTGAGTGGAAAATAAAATGTTTTGGTTAGAAATTTATTTAAATTAAAATTTGAAAATATTAATAAAAAAGTTGAAATATCCACCTTTACCTGAAATAAAGTTGTTTCGAAAAATTAAGGAAAATAATTAAAATATTAATTTTCCTTAGAATAATTTTTTTTGCAAAATATTTAGAAAAAAGTTTTATTTTTTCTTAAAATTGTGAAAAATAAAATTTTGTTTTGAATCTTCTAATGATGAAATTACTAGAAAGTTGTAATTAAAAAATTTATGTAAATTTCAAGGTGAAGAAATATTTTTGAATTTCTACCAAAATATTAAGGTAATTCAAGAAGACTTTCCAATAGAAAATATTCTAATTAAATTTGATGTTTTATAAAAAATTATTTTCTTAAATACTTTTGATGTAAGAAAATATTTTTAAATTTCTGTCAAAATTTTGGAGTCATTTAAGAATAATTTTCAATACATAAATCTGTTTTAAGTTTTTTTTTTTTAAGTTGTGGATAACATGAAATCAACTGGGAGGATTAAATCTTCGCTACATGTAATCGTACTTTTGAATGTTATCTAGTTTTGAAGACTAGAACCTATTCATTAAGGAACATAAGTCAAGCTTAAGATCTTTTTTAAAGCAATAGATTTGATTAGGTGACCAATCACACCTAAACAAAAAAAGATTAGTGGCGACTTCATATTTGTGTATACTGATTAGGTTACAGACTTATATGTTATGATAGTTTGGTAACTCTGTTAGAAACTTTGCAAATCAAGCCATTAATTGATTTTGTTTTATCTATGTCTAAGTCTTATTGATTTTAACTAAGTTTTTTTCTTGTTTGTCTCTATCATTATTTTGATTTTTTCTTAGCATTCAATATTCTACCATTCATATTACATTCATGCATGAGCCCTATCTTTGAGCTCCGTTGTTTTAGGAAAAAGTAGAATACTACATTTTATAGAAGTTCTAATACCTTAGTAGTGGCTAGCCGAATAGTTTCATTCAAATTATATCCTTTCTGTTTATAGCTTATGATAGATGAGGATTGAGTTGACTTACTGATCCACAATAAATGATAGTGAGGAATAATTTGAGAACCTTTAGATTGTGAACTCAAACCATATGTAATGACACATAAGAAACTAACTTTAGGCTAAAGCCATATCTACCCACTATTAAATTGTAACCCATTTAGGACATATGGATGAACTTTTTAAGCTTCATTTGTATCAACCCTATGATAAGGTTGGAAAAATTTTAAGGTTATTTAGTCTTTTATGTATTGTTAAGTTGTTATATGTTAGACATTAATGCATACATCCGTTTTCATTTAGTCATTCATGTATCATTAAACTAATAAGTGTTAAGCATCAATACATACATTCATCAATGCATCATAATGTAGCTAATATTAGTATATGCATTCATTTATCTATTCATACATTATTATGCATGCATTCATTTAGTCATTCATGCATCATAAATTGCTATGGTCATTGACATCACAACCTTGTCCCCTAGCTCCAATCAATTTTTTTTAATGAGTTTATTTTATGTTTTTTTTTTATTCAGTTTAGGGTTTAATTTTTTGTTATAAATTTGCAGAAATTTGTTTGGGTTTTGGTTACCAATTTGTTGAGTTTTTGTTAGCTAATTATTTGTTGAAATGTATTTGGGTTTTGGTAACTAACTTTTTGAGTTTTTCTTGGTTTTATATTTGTCAAAATTTGTTTAAATTTTGATTATATATTTGTTAAAATTTGTTAGTGATATTTTGATTAGATTTTTTATTGAGTATTAATGTTGAGTATTACTAATTTTTGTTTGGATTTATTTTTAGTATTGGTTTTAAGGTTTTTTTTTTTATTTGTTGAGTTATTTATTTTTTATTTGTGAAAGTTTTGTTGAAATTTGTTTGGTTTTGTTATATATTTATTAACTTTTAGATGTGTAAGATTTAGAGTTGGTTAATTTGGGTTTGATGTGTATTAATATTTATATATATTTATATGGATGTTTTATATTTAATATCTTTTAGATTTTAACAATAATTATAAAAATAATTATTTATATCGATTTGAGGTTATAATTTATATATTACTAATAGTTATCTCATTTTGAAGTAAGTTATGTATTGTTATTAAGATTTATATTTCTTTTGAAATAGTTTATATATTTGATAGTTTAGTGAAATTTATATATTAATTATTATTAAAATATCGTGGTTTTATTGTATTGATCAAACTTAATTAAATAAATTAAATTATTCTATTTTATTCTTCTTTTCCATATTCTATCCGTGAATATATGTTATGAAAGTGGATTTAGGTGGATGTATATTCTATAATGAATATGATTTTTTATTCATTTTCATCATACTAACTGGTGGCTTAGTCGCTTTTTCTGTTCATAAAAAAGATCAGTACTATCTTATTTCACAAGTTATTTTTATCATCCAATGTTAATAAATTATATAAATTGTATTGTTACATGTTTCATTGAATGTGTCTAAACAGATGTAGTCATTTGAGTTGCAACAAGAACCTACTTTTGCAAAACTTTTCAATCATACTCACAGACATTCAGGAGAACGTAGTAACTTTGTTGACAACAAGTCCAAAGTTGTCAGTGTAAGTAACTTTCAAATGATTGAATAATGATGAAACTGTTGTCTGGCTTTATTGAAATAGATAATATCTTGTATGTTTTGTGATGCAAAGACTTTGTAAAATAATGAAACTATTGCATAATTTGTTTTGTGCTTCCGGTTATGTATTATGATGATAGTTATGTATTGTGATTATTGATCAAGTATTATGTTTTGTGCATTGTAATGATGGTTGTGTATTGTGATTATTGATGAACTATATATATTAATACTATATTGCAATAACTACTTATTTGTTAAAGGTTTTTGCGTATTATCTAAAAGAGATCACATTGTGAAAGGTGAAAATTATTGCTTATTTTCATTAATGGTTTTGTTTGTATATTGTGATTATTGATGAAGTAGATAGTGAAGTAATTGAAAGCTTTTATTGTAAATTATTGTAATTTGTTTGTAGAAAAATAAACTTTTTTTAACATTTTTAAATCACAAAAGTATCACCATTCTCTTTTTTATTCAAAATTTGTTTCTATTTTATCAATAATCTTAATCACCCAAAAAAAAAAAAAACTCTTTCTCTTGAAAATTTTTGTAATGTTCCTTTTAAAGTAAAAATAATATCCCTTTACACAAATAATCTTTCCAACACCTAGGTGAAGTTCTTAAAGTTAATTTGTAATAGAGATACTACCTTATTTATTATGTATAAAAAAGACTTTCAATAACCATTTTTACCAAAATTAAATAGTTGCAGTTGATGATGCACCGAATAAAATATATATGATGTGAGAAATAGACAAATAGCACATATAAATGGTGAGCAAATAAGCGTAAGACACATGTAAGGAAAAAATGGAACAAAAGAAATAAATGGATAAATATCAAAATAAACGCAAGGAATAAACAAATTAAGAAGACAAAAGTGAAATATGCAAGTGCTGTAAACAAATTTAAGAACAAATTTTAAAATAAAATTCTAATAAAACCTTATACCTTGAAAAAAAAAAAAAAAGGAGTCCATTCACTATGATAGAAAAAGACAAGGGTTTCTTCCTTAAATGAGACGGCTCGTTTAAAGCACTGGCAAGCTTAAATGGTGCTAATTTAAGAAAACAATCTGAAGGGCTCAAAACCATTTCCTTCATTTGCCATTTTCATTCTTTCTCCTTTAACCTACCACACTTCCTCTCTTTCAAATAGCTGCTCTCATGCTATCAGTAACCACCAGTTCTTGGGTCACTACTAACAACAAAAATCAAAACATCCATTTTCTTCTACTTCTTCACTAGTTAGTCCCTTAAAAAACCTAAAAAGTAAGCAACTAACTAAATCTTTGAAACCCCCAAAAGGTGGAAAACTAGGGATTTAAGACTAAAAAAGAACTGGTTTCTTTAGTCTTTAATCCATCATCAAACCTTTTCAAAACCTAAGAAAAATGAAAACCCCTTTTTTTAAAAACAATTCTTAGTTTGAATCTTTTGATTATTTGTTTGATGCTTTTTTTATACCTCATCTCTTTTTTTCACTTCTTATGGTTTTTGAAAAAAAAAAAAAAACCAGAGTTTTGGTTTTTGAAATTTGGGTAGTCAAGCTGTGAAAGTTCATATTGGATTTTTTATTTAGAGGCTTATACATGGTGATTTGAGGTTATTGGGGTTGGAATGTTGGTTGTTGACAATTTGGCTTATTGTAATCTTGCAACAATGATGGAAGTGAAGTGAAGTGGTGGTTGCTGGTAGAATGCAGGATAGTGGAATAGTTCGTTATCTTGTTTTTTTTTTTTTTTCATTTGATTCATTTTTTTTATTTTTTACTTAATTTAATTAATTCCAAAAAATAAAAATAAAATTGAGATTTAAAAATTAATCTGGGCCTAAAATTGGAGCTTGAGGCCCGAAAAATCTATTTAGGCTCTTATTGGACCTTTAAGCCCAAGTGATTGAATTTTGACCCAAGACTGAACTGAATTGGACTTTAGGATTCAAGCTTTAGATCAGACTAGATTTTAATTCATATAAAATGATTCAAGAATAATTAATCTAAGGTATGCTTGAAACATGTTAATTCAATTACCATGCTCAAATTAGTCCAAATTTAAATTATTTGAATAGAACATAAAAATCAAACAAAAGTCAAATCGATTCGAACAAAATAAATGTCTACAACTACCATTCTTTGCACATTACTAAGAATCAGGAATATGGCAAAAACATAGGCAACAATTTTGTCTAGAGTAATGATTCAAAATTTTTCAAAAGTTTTTTATTTTATTTTGTTTTGTTTATTTTGTTTTTTTGTTTTACTTGATTTCTCTTTTTTTTGTTTTTTTTTAATTAATAAATTTGACCATTTGAAAACAAATTTGAAAATTCTTTTAAATAAAAACTCAACAACTTTTTAAAAAAGAACAAAAAGTCATGCCTGAAGGTCTTACAAATCACAAAACTAAAGCAGATTCAGCTCAGAAGACTTACGAATCTTGCCCAGAAGACTTAGAAATTACTCTTGAAAGTCTTAAAGATTATGCCAAGAGGTCTTAGAGATTATGCCCGGAGGTCTTACAAATCTCGATATCTTTGAAAGTTCTTTTGATCAGAGGCATTGAAATTTTAAAATGTTTTGCTCAAAAGTATTAGAGATTATGCCTGAAGGTCTTAGAGATCCTGTCATATATGAAAGCTCCTCCGATCAGAGACCTCAAAACTTTAAAAATTTTAAACATTATACCCGAAGGTCTTACAAATTGTTTAAACCTTTGCCTAGATATTTTTGGAAATCATTCAAAAATTTAAAATTTTGCCTGTAGGTATTGAAGATCATTCAAAGAATTAAAAATTTACCTTAAGGACTTACAAATCATTTTCTGAAAATTTGCTTGTAAAAAAGAAAATGTTTAAATTTTAAGATTTCTTGAACTTTGAATATCACCATTGAGTAACTTAATCACAACATTTTTCTTAATTGGTGCCAATTTCATTGGCCTTAAAATCTGGGTGCCAGTTAAATTAGACTTAAATCTTATCAGTGCCAGCTAATATAAGTTTAAAGTGCCAGTTAATCTAAACTTAAAGTGCCAGCTAATCTGAGCTTAAAATCTCAATTATACCAACTAAATTGAGCTTAAATATCATCTAAGTGTTAGCTAAACTGAGCTTGGGTGTTGACTAGGCTTAGTTTGAATTACGTGCTCGCTAGATTGGGTTTTATTTGATCTAAGTGCTAGCTAGACTACACTTAAATCTTATGTTGTATCATAACTCATCTTTTTTCATTCTTTTTTTCAACAATCCCTCCACCTTTTACAAATAATTTTTCTTTCGACTTTTCAAACCTTTTTTACATTTTGGTCTCTTATCAAACTATTTTCTCTTTTTTTTATTTCTCTCTCATTTTTTTTATGATAGAATTTTTTCTTCTTTTTGCCCCTATTTTTTTTTGCTATTTTTCCTTTATTTTTCTTTTATTTTTCTCTTTTTAAACTATTTTTTTTATTCTTTCTTAGTAAACTCTTCTTTTCTTATTTTTTGAATTAGGAGGCTTTTCCTTTTTTTTTTCTTAAACTCTTTTCTCAAAAACTTTCTATTTTTTCATTTTTTTTATTTTTTTTACTACTTAAAATGTTTCTATTTCCTTTTTTTTTTTTTTCTAATATTTACAAAGTTGATAAACAAAATCATGGTACAAATGTCTATTTTCATGAAATGATATGAATATAAATGTTTATATGATTGCAAGAATGCAAATGCTTGATGCAAATACAAATGACTTTTTTCATAATGCAAATGCTAATATTTCTTTCATGTAACTGCCCTTACAAATACTTTTTCTATGATACAAATGCAATTACGCAAATGCAAATGTCTTTCTTATGATGCAAATGTGAATGCCTTGGTTATGATATAAATGATGTGAATGTCTATCGCATGATACAGATGCAAGTGATGCAAATGTAAATGTCTTTTTTAAGATATAGATGCAAATACGAATGTCTTTCTCATGATACATATGCAAGTGTGAATGCAAGTGATCCAAATGTAAATATCTTTTTTGTTTTTGCAACATGCAGATCAAGTGTTTTTCTCATGATGAAAATGTGAATATGAACGTAAATGATGCAAATGTGAAGACTTTATTTGTTGTTTTTTTTTTAAAGATCTCTGTTCAAATTTTTAGAGTTCACTTTTCTCTAAAAATAATTTCAATATTTTGTATAAAATGCTCAAATAATCTCTGAACTTTTTAATAGTGATCACAAAATTGCCCCACATAAAATATCTTCGTAATCGATGAGAAAAGTTAAAAACTCATGACTTTTGAATATCTTAAAAATTGATGATTATTATTTGGAATGGTTGTGGATAGAGTGATAATTTAATTCTTTTCACTAGTAAGCATATCTCAAGGAAGGCTCAACGAAAGTTGTAAGGATTTTTCTTGGGTTTACAAAAGAATAATTTTTCTAAAACACTTTTCTTTTATTGAAAATATGATACTTCAATGTGCATAAAAAATAACCATTATTTTTTAAAAAGATTTGGGAAGAGAAAAAAGTTAGTTTTTTTATTTTCTCTCTTTGGTGAAATGCAAAGTCTTTAAAAGGTTCAGCAATGCGACTTTTTATTATGGATAGAACCTTGAAACTTTAAAAAAAAAATTTGGAACCTCAAGAGTGACTCTAGCTTTAAACTGTCATTTTTAGGTTTTCACCTTAAAGTTATATTTTCTAACAATGAAGAACTTGGTAAAATCTTGCCAATTAATAACAGGTATATAGTTCTTTAATTTAAATGTTCACATTTGATCAAAATAGACATTTCAAGGTATGTAATGTAACTAAAGGTTTGGGGTTCTAAAATAATGGATAAATGGCTCAAAATATGTTATTCGGGGTAATTAGACTAAAGATCTTACGGAGTATTCTCTGTATGAAAAGTCATGTGTCTTTCTTTCTTTGCTTTTTCTTTTTTTTTTTAAACATTTGGCTTCAACTTTAGTATTCTACTTTCTTGAATTCTATTGTCTTTTTACTTAAGATTCTAACTAATGCTTCATTCACTTTTTGCCTTAGGCATTCATCTCTGAGGTGCATGTCTTCCTTTCTTTGCTTTTTTTTTAAACATTTGAATTCAACTTTGGCATTCTATTTTCTCGAATTCTATCTTCCTTTTGCTTGAAATTCTAATTGAAACTTTATTTACCTTTTGCCTCGATTATGTCTTTATTTCTTTACTCTTTGTTTTTTAGAAACATCTGACTTCAACTTTAGCATTTTATTTTCTTAAATTTTATCTTCTTTTTTACTTGGAATTCTAACTAAAGCTTTATTCACTTTTGGCCCTAAACTTTCATCTTTGAGTTGTATGTCTTTCTTTCTTTGCTCTTTTTTTTTTTTGAAATATTTGACTTTAACTGTAGTATTCTACTTTCTTGAATTCTATCTTCATTTTTATTTGAAATTCTAACGAAAGTTTTATTCACTTTTTACCTTGAACTCTCATATCTGATGTGCATGTCTATCTTTCTTTGCTCTTTTTTTGAAACATTTGACTTCATCTTTAGCAATCTATTTTCTTGAATTCTTGGGATTTCAACTAACATCTCATTCACTTTTTGTCTCAGACTCCCATCTTTAAGGTGCATGTTAGATGCTCTCAATATCAGACACTTTTTTTGAAATTGGGCTCTTGAAGATATCCTTATTTTGCCTCAAGTGTAAAAAAGATCCTTAGTCCAGATTTATTTTGGAACAAGAAATTTAGTAAGCTCAAATGTGTAACAAGTGAATAATTTTTTTATATGCGAAGGATAGAGAAAAATGGCTATTTATCATTTCAAACACACTCACTTAGTTAGAATAGCAAATTATTTGAAGAAAGAGATAAAATACATTCTTTTTGTTTTTATTTTTATGTTATAACCATCAATCATTTTTGCGTGCCTAGTGCCCCATCTTGCTTTCCACTCAAAGTTCCTATGATAGTGAAAATCAAGTTCTATGGGATGTCCCAAATTTGATTGCACAATTCATAAAAGGCTTATTTTAGTTCCAAATTATCTGGCATTTTTGGTAAAATGAAGGGAAAAGGTATTAAGATATGAAACAAATTATCTTAGGCAAAAAGGAATTTTTTTTTTTTTAGTCAATGTGCCTTAAGACATGAAACAAGGGTTACTTGAGAGAGAAGGTTCACGCATTTTTTTCGTGTCTATGGTCAATGAAAATATTTGGATGGTTCAATCAAATTGACAAAATTTTGACACACATTAAATTACCAATTAAAAATTTGAAAGAGTTTCTTGCTTGGTTTTTGAAATTCAAAATGAATTTTCAAAATTGGCTTATTTGTTCATTGCCCAAGAAAATATTATTATCTCAATATATCAAATGATGACAAGGCTCGCAAGTTGAAATTCATTCTCCTTAAAGGATTATGATTGGTGAATGAAGTTATTCAAAATTATTGAAGCATAAGAGTGATCAAAGAAAGGTGTGATGACATTAGATGATTTTATTTTTAATAGTAATCACCAATTACTTTAAGATTCTCATCATTTAAAAAACTCATATTTCCCTTTGAAAAGACCTTTTTGTTCTCAAAAAAATTTTGATGATCTTGAAAACCACTTATATAAGACTTTATTCTCAAACAATTATGAATCAATTTTTTTTTTACAAAGCACTTTTCATCTTATGATTTTAGAAATTAATTATGTGGGACTGTTATTCCAATAAATGCATAAAAATAAATTTTCGTAGAAAAGTTGAAAGCATTCACTTTTTTCCAAGATAAAGTTTAATAAGATTAATTTAAATAACTCCTAGGGACACTATACATATTTCATACACACAAAAAAAAAATCTTATTTTTTTTATCTTTCAAAACTCAAGACCTCCTTCCACATTTCAACTTCTTCACATTTCACAATTGGATAGAATCAATTTCTATTATTCCATTAGTCCTTCAACTGTTTGTATTTTTCAGTCGAATGACAATTGCCCTCATATGATACTAACACTTGCTATTAGGATCATAATTCATTGTCGATAGATTTGGTTTTGTTTTCAGAGGTACATGAGTGAGGTATCGACCTTCTATTAGCAAAGGAAAAAGGTAAGAAACAGGCATTAGGAAATTCTCTTGGTCATTTTTTTTCTTTTTTGATTTTTTGTTGGTCTAGTGGTAAGATCAAATGTAGGGACAAGATCATGGATAATCATTTAAAGATGGAGATTTGCTGAAAAACCCAAATGTTGGCTTAGCTGACAAAGATATGAGCTTTAAGAAATACTACCTACAACTAGGAAATAGTGTTAATGAAAAGGATAAGAATTGCATGGGATGAAATTATTGGGTAGATGCCCTTAAAATGTGACTGCTTGCACCTCCCCTCATTTTTTTTCGATGTATTTCTTTTTTTAACATCAATTGTATATTTCAACTCAATCCCACTATTCTTGATTGCATTTTCTATCATTTCTCTGGCAATCACCATGTCAAAAAAGGTTTTTAAGATGTTTCCTATCATTCTTTCATAATAGGGAATGTTCAAAAAATTGATAAATAGAATAGTGATTTTTTTCTCTGACATGGTGGTTATATTTGGGTTGCCATGTCTTTCCATCTGTGTGCGTATTTCTTGAAAGTTTTAGTTGACCTTTTTCTTCATATTCTATAGAGACAATTTATCAACGCCATATCTTTAACATGCTTGTATTGTGCTACGAAAGCTCTAACCAAATTAGTCCAGGAGCAAATCCTACTTCGGTCTAGCTAAACTACCACTTTGCTGTGAATCCAATAAGATTATCTTAAAAATAATAAATCAACAACTTATTATCGTGAGTGTAACCCATCATTTTTCAGCAATGTATAGTGATGTGTGTTGAGGGGGTATTTCATTCCATCATACTTCTCAAAGTTAGGAATCTTAAACTTTAAAGGCTTAACCAAGTCAAGAATTAGGCTGAGCTCATTAGCATCAATATTCCCGAAAACAACACTTTCTTCCACTACCCTTAGTCTTTCTTATAGCAACTTATACTTGTCTTTTATGTTGGTTTTCTCAATCAACTCTAGTATCCCTTTCAACTTCTCCTATTCTTTAGGATCACCCAGGTTGGGTATCACAATGGGATCATAGGGGATAGGCCCAAGATTGACATCTATTTGAATTGAGGGTAACTTGGCAAAAGTGTCAGTATAAGGTTAATAGGTTGCTAGAGATGCATGTGACATATGAGGATCTTGAACATATGGATATGTGAACCTAGATGGATACGATAGTTTTTTAATAGTTGTTTCCTCATTTACCTCGTGTGTTTCAACAATCTCTTTTTCTTTTGTCAAACCTGCTAACATCTATTTTAATTCTTGTGAACCCGATAGATATGATAGTTCTTTAATAGTTGTTTCCTCTCTTGCCCTGTGTGTTTCAACAATCCTTTTTTTTTTGTCAAACCTACTAATATTTATTTTAATTCTGCCAATTATCTATCTATATTTTGTTGTATTCCCGTAAATATTTCCTTTATCTTTCCTTAGGTTTTTTCCATTCTATCCATCTGACTTGCATTTTCATTTTCATGATTTTAATATAGGCTTAAGTGTTATAAGTGTATTGATTTAACTGATCTTGTTTCCTAGGACGTGCTATCCTTAAATTTTTTATTAATTACTAAAAGTCAGAAATGTATAACATGAATTCTATTATTAAAACTTTCAAAACTATCATTTTGTTTTAAAGGTTTGGCCAAAGTATATTCACAATCACCATTCCTTATCCTTAGCTAGCATGAAAAATAATGAATTCAAATAAATGATGCATAATATGCAAGTTAAATTTTATTATTATTGTTGAGAATGAGCTTAAGTTTCATCTTATATTCAGGTCGGGTTATTTAAAGATGTTTTTTCTACCTTAAAAGTTTGGTGAATGTATATTTACAACCATCATTCTTTTTCATGGGCTCTTTTTGGCATACCATTATTTTAAAAAATGAAATGTAAATAGAGACATCCATTTATAGAAATTTCAAGTCAAAAGAAGTTTTAATTCATTCCTAAAAGTTTCAAATTTACACATCTTGAATCATTCTAGGACTAGGGTTGTGAAGTGTTAGATTCACTCATACTCCCCCTTGCCTCATTTAGAAATCCAAAAGAAGTTGACTATGACTGCTAGTAGAGACAACCCTTTGCTTTAAGGCTTTTACTTTTTATTCATTATTCTAGCTAACTTGACTATTGCATACAACACTGCTTACTATCTTGGCATACATCGATGAAGAATTTCTATTAACAACTGGATTAATTTCAGCATCAAAACCTAAATATTTGGCTTTTATCAATCCATGTACCCTGTATTTCAAAGATGTGCAATCTTCTAGAGAATGGTCCATGGTGCCAATATGGTATTCACATTGGACATTGGGGTCATACTATTTGGGATAAGGTGATTTGAAAGATTCAATAAAGATAGGAGCAATGAGGTAGTTTTCTCAAAACAATGGGAATAAATTTGTGTAAGACATGAAAATTGGGTCAATAGGGGTTTTTTCTTTGGTGTTGGTGGTGCGAGAGTTTTTTTGTTCTATAGTTTGGCTGCTTTGTTGGGAAAATGGTGGTATAGTTAGTATTGGAGTGAAGTGGAAAACTCTAGGTCAAAAATTGGGTTGAGAAGGTGGTGATGGGATAGCATGTTAAATAAGTGATTATGAAATAAAATGTGGTAGGCATGAATTTAGGTGTGGAATTCGTAGAGGTTGCATGAAATTTGGGGAACTAATCCTAGGTGTTTGGAAAAGAGGTCGAAAGTAGTCATGAAAAAGATTTAAATGCGGGTTTGGACTTAGGATAGTTGGTAAGGGTTGTTTGAAGCCAGGTGACTCCATCTTAGAAATCAAACTTTTGAGTTTAGTCATTTGTGTGGCCAATTCACCCATTTCTTTTTTGAGCTCACCCAAACTTTGGTCACTATTTGAATCATACAATGCCTTAGTATGCTTGTGAAAAGTGTTGGAACCAATAAGAGCCAATTGATTTTGATTTGATTGAATTGAAAGTGATCGCAATCCTTGAGGAGCAACAAACTTAACCATACCACTACCTTTAAACATTTCTACCAATTGAGCAATCTTTTGTTTGATTGCTTGAAGCTCATGCTAAAATTTCTCTTGATTTAACTCCAATTCACTAATTCTTGCTTCTAATTGATCTCTTATTTTTACCATTTTGATTCTTACCAAGATAGACATTTTATTTCGAGACTTAGACCAAATATTTTATATTATTACCCTTATTGAATGAATGTCAAAAAAATAATTTCTAACTTACATGACACATAGAACATGTTTATGAATATGGCAATGATGCCTAAAGAATATAATGAAATGTAAATATGCCTAAGACAATAGATTTTCACATGTACCAAGCCCCAAATTATAAAAATTTCATCTTCCACGAATATGTATACAAGGAATGTAATGTTTTATTGCAAGGATGGTGGGATTTAGAATTAATGCATGTTCTATAAAACCCTACCATCCGTGAATCCATATGCATGAAATGCAACAACATACTACATGAGTGATGAGATATATACCAATAACTAATGCCCCCTACTTGTATGAAATGCACTGACTTATGATGTGCATGAGATATATCTATATGGAATGCAATGTATGTGTTGTATTGGCCTAATAAGATTGACACTGCCTCAAAATATGTAATGAGATGGAGTGCATGCACTACCTATTAAGATGTGCATTGGATGCATGTGCATGAAATAGAATGCATGTACTATCTATTGATATAGATGAGATGAAATGTATGCATTATCTTATTATGATGCGTATGAGATAGGGTACATGTATAATCTATTAAGATGCATGAAATGTGATGCATGTACTATCTATTATGATACATGGCATGGATGGTTTATACTATCCGATTATTGTTTTTTTACAAAAAATGATAAAAATGTATGTCCAAAATCAAATAAAAATGCGAAAGATGAAACAACGTTCAACATGTTTTTTTTTAGAAAAAGGAAAATTCTAGAACACATTTTTTATCACATAGAATAGATAAGATTAGAAAATTAATTTTTATTTGTCCACCAAACAAAGAATTTAAAAAAAAAAACCTTTAATTTTTTTGAAAAATTTTGTTTGTTTGTTTTTTATTTTAATGCTTGTTGGATAATGCTAAAAAAAATTCTTCATTTTATTCTAAAATATTTTATGAAAATGTAAAATTTGGATAACTACCAAATGAATGAATTACATCTCAAAAGAAAAAAAAAATTTTCCTTTTTTTTTCGTGAAAATGCTATTATTTTATTATATATATATTGTATTGGAGTGTCCTAATTTGGGTTATTTCTACAAAAAGGTTGACAGGGCTCTACCTAAGGTTGGTCCCCTAAGGTTCACGATATGTTGAGTGAGAATTTATATGTCTAAAGGTTCCCAAATTATTTCTCACTAACATCCATACAAAACTAGTAAACCACCCCAATCCTCACCCATTATAGACTATGAATGAAAAGGGTTCAATTTAAGTGTGAGTATTTCGCTTGTCATTGTAGAGGTTATCACATCATGAGAGCATAGATGCTCTACTCCCTCCTAAAAAGGATGGAGCCTAGGTATAGAAATTATGCATAATATGGATGTACAGTGTGAGAATGAGGGAATATAACATTAAAACCTAATCTCAAATGCCTTGCAATCTATCAAGAATAATATACAAAAACATAAAATAATAAATGAATAAATGACATGATTAAAATGAAATGCATGTAAATTTTTATTACTATTGTTATTTAAAAAAATAAAATCAAAATCAAGAAAATTAAAGTTAAATACCAATTAAAACCATTAAATTGAAATTAAAGATAACACATAATTAATTTTTTTAGCCTAACTCTTTAAAAAAAATTGACATTCCCAATGGAGTCGCCAAGCTATCATAATGGTGGAGGTCCGTTAGACAAATTTTAAAAAACAAAAAAAGGAATCACCACTATTTCTTTTTTTTTTTTTGCTTAAATACGATTGGTCATCTATTAAAACTTGTCTTTTTAATAAAATTTTAAAATTTATTAAAAAGATAATTTTTGGATCTACAAAAATAATTTGGTTCAGAAGTCATTTACGTACGAGAAAAAATTAGCACCCTAGAGCACCAGTTTAAAACGGTGCCGATTAATTATATGTTATCCTGTAATTTTAACTAAAATAATCTTAATTTTGGTATTTAAAGTTAACATTCTTAATTTTCTTTATTGTAAAAAACATCTTCTTGTTCTTTTTTTTTTTTGAAGGTTTGAAAAACAAATAAAAACCCCATTATTGAAAAATTCCTAAAAATATTCCAACACTTTGGTAATATTAAGAGGAATTTTCTCACCTAAGGATTTTTTAATAATCACGACTCGAATTTCTCATGAGTCTCATCTTTGGTGGTTCATATTTATCTTCTATATTTATCTTTACCATGCATATAGTAAAATATGATTTTTATAATTTAATCCAAATAATATTTTTTAAGAATTCATTTCTTATTTTATTTAAAAAAATAAGCAATCTTTATCAAAAATTATTTTAAAGGCTCCAATACATTGGTAATATTTTAGATAAATTATTTTACCTAGAGATTTCTAAAGAATGCTACTTGTACTTCTTATGCATCTCATCTTCAGATATTTTCATTTATTTTAAAAAATAATATATAAAACATGATATTCATGAATCAATTGGTAATATTATTGTATTATACAAAAATTCATTCATCATTTTTTTGTAAAAAATGTAAACGAGAATTTTTATATTAAAAATTATTCTAAATACTCAAATACTTTAGTAATATTTTTTAAAAAAATTTTCACCTAGGGAATTCTTGAGAATTACTACTCAAATTTTTCTAGAATCTCATCATTAAAAATCCATCATCATTATTTTTTTATTATGAATTTTTAAAAGTTATGTAATAATTTAACTATCTATAAATAAATTTGTTTCCTAAAAAATGCATACTCTTATAAATATTTTATATTTTATTTCTTTTTTAAAAAATAAAATTAAAGAAAAATAAAAATCTTTGTATTGAAACTTGTTTCAAATATTCCAATACTTTGATAATTTTTAAAAATCTTTTCTCACCAAGAGATTTCTCGGAATCATTACTCAAACTTCCTTGTGTCCAATCATTGAAAATTCACATTTACTCTCAAATTCTTTTTAAATATGTTTAAAAAAAAAACAATCCTTCTTAATTCCATATTACTGTAATTCGTTTGTAAAAAAAAAAAAAAAACTTTTTTAACATTTGTAAATTACAAAATTATCACCATTCTTTTTTTTTATTCAAATTATGTTATATTTTATCAATAACCTTAATTAACAAAAAAATTCTTGTAATATTCCATTAAAGTAAAAATAATATCCCACTACACAAATAATTTTAGGTTCTTCCTAATACCTAGGTGAAGTTCCTAAAGTTAATTTGTATTAAAGATACTACCTTATTTATTATGTATAAAAAAGATTATTTCAATAACCATTTTTACCAAAATTAAATAGTTGCAGTTGATTGTGCA
This sequence comes from Durio zibethinus, assembly GCF_047325235.1. Classification (NCBI taxonomy): domain Eukaryota; kingdom Viridiplantae; phylum Streptophyta; class Magnoliopsida; order Malvales; family Malvaceae; genus Durio; species Durio zibethinus. The sequence continues at coordinate 19,186,280 of NC_143177.1, forward strand.
CCAAATAAAATATATTTGATGTGAGAAATAGACAAATAGCACACATAAATAGTGAGCAAATAAGCATAACACACATGTAAGGAAAAGATGGAACAAAAGAAATGAATGGATAAATATCAAAATAAAGATGAAGAATAAACAAATTAAGAAGACAGAAGTGAAATATGCAAGAGGTGCAAACAAATTTTAGAACAAAATTTAAAATAAAAATCTAATAGAATCTTATAACTTGAAAAAAAATGGAGTCCACTTGCTATAATATAAAAAGATAAAGATTTCTTCCCATAATGAGATAGCCCATTTAAAGCCCTGGCAAGCTTAAATGGTGCTATTTTAGGGAAACAACCTGAAGGGGTCAAAACCCTTTCTTTCATTCACAACTTTCATTCTTTCTCTTTTAACTTACTACACTTCCTATCCCTCAAACAACCACTCTTATGCCATCGGTAACCACCAATTCTTGGGTCACTATCAGTAACAAAAATCAAAAGATCCCTCTTTTTTTCTACTTTTTCACTAGTTAGTCCTTTAAAAAACCTAAAAAATGAGCAACTAACCAAATCTTTAAAACCCAAAAAACAAAAATGGAAAACTACAGATTTAAGACTAAAAAAGAACTAGTTTCTTTAGTCTTTGATCTATCATTAAACCTTTTCAAAACCTAAGAAAAAGGAAAAGCTTTGTTTTAAAAAAAAAATTTCTTGGTTTGAATCTTCTAATATTTTGTTTGATGCTTTTTTTTATACCTCCTCTTTTTTTTTTTTCACTTTTTATGGTTTTTAAAGAAAAAAATGAACCAAAGTTTTGGTTTTTGAAATTTAGGTGGTCAAGTCATGAAGATTCAAAGTGGATATTTTATTTAGAGGCTTATGTGTGGTGATTTGAGGTTATTGTGGTAGGAATGTTGGTTGTTGACAATTTGGCTTGTTGTAATCTTGCAACATTGATAGCAGTGAAGAGGAGCAGTGGTTGCTGGTAGAGTGCAGGGTTGTGGAGTAGTTTTGTTGTCTTGTTTTTTTTTTTCATTTCATTCATTTTTTTATTTTTTAATTAATTTAATTAATTTCAAATTAATAAAAATAAAATTGAGATTTAAAAATTAATCTAGGCCTAAAATTGGAGCTTGAGCCTCGAAAAATTGATTTGGGCTCTTATTAGGCCTATAAGCCCAAGTGATTGAATTTTGACCCAAGATTGAATCGGATTGGACTTTAGGATTCAAACTTTAAATTGAACTAGATTTTAATTCATATAAAATGATTTAAGAACAATTAATCCAATGTAAGTCTGAAGCACGTTAATTCAATTACTGTGCTCAAATTAGTCCCAATTAAATTATTTTGAATCGAACATAAAAATAAAACAAAATTTTAATCGATATGAACAAAATTAAGTGTTTACAAGATCATTTAACTTTATCTGTGGTCCATCATCTATGTCTTCTTAGGCTCGTCAGCCTCAAATAGAAGAACGAATTGATGAGTTAAGGATAAAGCTGAGAGCTAAGCTTAGATCATTCATGGAGCAAATGATGCAGTTGATGGAGTCTACACAAACTCTACCATCACAATATTCTAGACCTTATGAAGGCATCAAAGATTTTGGATTAGGAGGTGCAGTAGTGGCACAATGACATTTTTTGTTGGATTTGTATGAGGTATTGGATGAATGGATGCTATGAATGTTTTATGAATTGATATTTTATGATGTTTTATCGATGTTATGGAGATCTCATGGATGTTTGATGATGTATTTGACGAATGGCACCTGGATTTGATATTTTAATTAGTAATAATAACATATTTAAATAATTACACATGTTTAAATTGTAATTTATAGGGTTTGAAAATAATTACAGGTTTTTTGAATAATTATATATCTTTTTATATAATTATTCATGAATTTGTAATTTTACCAATGGAATTTTACTATTACTAATAGAATTTTTATTGTTACTGATGAAAAAAATTCTTTTGTGATCATTTTCATGGTTATTACCAATGGATTTACCAACAAAATTTTACTATTATTGATGAAATTTTCATTATTACCAATGGATTTATCGACGGATTTTTTTTATTACCAACAAAATTTTATTATTATCGACAGATTTACCAACAAAAAAAAACATTACCAATGGATTTACCAATAATTATAGCAGTGAAAAATTCCATGGCTAATTACCAAAGGAAAATTCTATAAGTAAAAGTGTCACTAATAAATCTGTCAATAACTACCAATGAAAAATCTAATGAATTCGTTGGTAATTACCAATGGAGTTTAAACATTATCGACATAACTAGCAACAACAAAATTTTTTCGTAGATAAAACCGTCACTAAAAGTATTACCGATGGATTTTAAGCTTTTACCAACAAAATTTTACATCAATAAAGCCTATTTTTCTGGTAATGACATTTATGTGCATAACCCTACCATTACACCAGCTACGAGACCAATTTCAAAGCCTACCAACCAGGCATGTGGTTTAAGGAGATTTAGGAACAACCAAGAAAGAGGCTACATTGTTACTATCTTCATAACCTACACTAAGTTATTCTCGGAGCTTCTTAAGAACCACTTGGTATCACAAGTTCATTTAGAACCTCTAAAGCTGCCTTATCCCAAATGATATGTGCCAATGCCACAAGTGATTATTATAATGAGAACATGGGTCATTACTTTCTCGCATAAAATGCAAAGTTTGATCAAAGCATGTTTGGTGAGCTTTTATAAGCCAAGAGTGCCAAATATCACTAAAAATCCTTTGTCCAACCACGCAAGGAAATAATTTAAGAAAGATAAGGAAAGTTGAAATTGTTTGGACTTACTTGTCATTTTATGATTTCTTTCAGAGTAATACTAAAATTTCTGTTATATATTAGGATTTTAATTTATTTTTATCATTTTAATAAAAATGTCAAGTGGGATGCATTTTCATTACATTTATTCTCTCTTACGAATAACCATTCTATGCTTTTGTCTTCCCATATCTTTTTGTATTCTCATTCTCAAAGTTTAAATGATGAATGTTTAAATAATGACAAAAATAACTTGGGGTTCAATTTTGGAGATTTATTCATATTGATAACCTATAGAGATTATTTGAGCTAAAAAAATAAGTTGTGTAAAAGGAGTTAAAATTGGCATATAGTTTTTATCCATTGAAAAGCAAGATAGAGATGTCTCATAAGCATATGGTCCTTTATGATGATTTATCGATAGGTCTATCTTTGTTCAATAAATGGTTTTTAAGGAAAGTTTTCACATTTTAGATGAGAAATGACCATTTTTCTTTTACCTTTCACAAAAATGAAATCATCCATTACTACCCATTTTGAATTTTATTATATTTTTTATTTTTTCTAATTAACTTAACCAAAGATCACATTTTACATTGGAGGACAAATTTTGGGGAAGAGACCTATTTGGGGAAAAAAAAGAAAAGGTCACAAAAAATTTCAAAGATAAATATTAAAAAAAGACCCCTTCATAAAAAGGCAAAAGCCACAAATAATTTGAGGGGAAAAGAGAAATAAACCTTTTGAGTCTAAATTCTTCTTGGAAAAAAATGATGAAAAAGAAAAGATGTGAAAAAAAGTGAAAGAAAAATGAAAAGACAAAAAGATAAAAAGATGAAAAAACATGCTTAAGAAATAAAAAAAAAACAAATGTCTTTATCAAAAAAAATGATCCTTGGTCTAATCATCTTTGAACACATTTTTAAGGCCTGTTTTCTTTTCTTTTGAACTTTAAACCTTTGCCAACATTACATTCTTTTAAAAATTCATTTTGATTAGGTGTAGATACCTAAGTTAAAGAACTTTTTCTTTGGGAAATCATCATCATTGCTATTTGTTTTTGGATGAATTTGAGTTCTTAAATGCATGGTGGAATAATCAATTACAAAAAAAAAAAGATTAAAAGGAAAGAAAAAAAAAATGAAGCTCTAGGCTGAAAACCTGAAAGGCAATCTAACGCAAGATTAAAAATAACTCATGCATAGTACCAAAGCGAATTAAGAAGTCTTAGAAGAAGAGAAGCTTGAATGAATAAATGAGCATTGGAAACCTTTAAGAAATCTAAGGTGAAAGTTATAATTTTGAAGACATGTTATAGGTTTATTTTTTTTCTTTTCTATTCCAAAAATTTTGCGCCTATCATAGTTAGTTTTAACATTTGCTAAATTGTCACATGAACCTATAAGACTGCCAAAATGGAATGTGATTTAAAAGAGATTTTTCATTTGTGATCCTTGATGAATAAGCATTGATTTCCTACTCTTATCCTATGGCAATCAAGACCTTGATGTGCTATCCCATTCTTTTAAAAAGACCAAGTTGTGTTTCACCATTTTTTTCTCGGTACTAATCACTAGTTCTTAATAGATTTGATCACATTTTTTTACATAAAAAGTTGATTCATTTTCATCTAGATCGATGAAAATAAGTTATGTGGGCAATTTTTGGCTGTCATTCAATAAGTTTAGGATGAGAAAATGAACATTTTGAAAAAATAAAGTTCTAATGACCTTTCTGGGGCAATTGCTATTGTCATTCTTTTGCAAATTTAAAAAAAAAAATTCAAATTTGAATTGTTGCATTTTGATAAATTGAAGGTAATTTTTAGACCAATAAAACAAGAGTGGTTTTCTAGAGTAAAAAAAATACTTTGTTTTAATAATTGCATTTGTGTCATGATTTGTATATGCACCTACATCACTTATTGAACATTTGAATCATTATTTTGAATATTAAATTTGCATTATTACTTGGACCATGCATTTGTATCATTGTTAAGCACATAAATCTTTACTTAAAATATTGCATTTGCATAATTATTTAGAAAATGCATTTGCATCATGTTGTGGGAATTTGAATTATAAATTAGATTATTGCATTTGCACCATTTAAAATGTATTTGCATCATTATCATGGCATTCATTGCATACAAAAATTTTGACTTTGGCAAAAGGTTAGGAATTTTGATGAGAAAAAATTTTGAACTTTTGAATCAATGAATGAGGAAAACTTTTAAAATGAGATTTTTACCCTTTGAAGAAGAGAATATTTTTTTCAAATTTTAAAGCTATTGAACCTTTCATTAAAAGAGCTTTTTCTATGTAAGAATGATTTGTAAAACCTTCAAGCATAATCTAAAAAATCTTTAAGCATAATTCATAAGACGTTAGGCAATGATCTTCAAAACCTCTGAATACATTTTAAAAAATTTAAAGTTGTAGAGTTTTTGTTTTAAATGAGCATAATCACAAAGGCCTTCAAACACAATCTATAAGATCTCAAGACGTGATCTCTAAAACCTTTTAGTAATTTTTAGATTTGATTTATAAAGTTTTAAAACATCTATTAAGAAGGATTTTTTTTGTCAACATTGAAAATTATTTGTAAGACCTCAGGGTATAATCTTTAAAATTTTCAATGAAAATCTTTGAAATTTTCAAATGGAAATATTTGAACGTTTCTAATATGAATCTTTGGATTTTATATATGAATCTCTAAAATTTTTTTGAACTTGAACCTTTGAATTTAAATATGAATCTATGAATTTCTTAACTGTGTATCTTTAAATTTTGGACATGAATCTCTAAAATTTTTTAAATACGAATCTTTAAATTTTTTGTATGAATTTTGAAAGTTTATTAAATGTAAAATTTGAATTTTTTGGTGTAAATCTCTAAAGTTTCTCAAATGTGAATTTTTCAATTTTGGATGTGAACTTCTAAAATCTTTACAATTGTGAAATTTTGATTGAACTTTTGCAAATCTTTGAATTTTGTGAATCTTTGAATTCTTGAGAATTTTTTATTGTTTTGCAAATATGTGAATTTATTTGCAAACTTTTGATTCTAATGTCGAATCTTTGAATTTCAAATTAAGAATTTTTTAATTTCAAATTTTAAACCTTTGAACTTCAAGTTGGAAATTCTTGAGTTTCAAATTACAAATGTTTGAATTTTCAATTTCAAATTTTTTATTTTTAGCATTGTGAAACTTTGAAAATTTTGCAAATAGTCAAATTACGAATCTTTATTTCATATAAGAATCTCTAAACTTTTATTTTGAATAAAACCCACACATAATGGATGTTTATCTCTTTATATAATTTTTGTTTCATAAAAAATACATAAAAAGGGATAATTGTAAACACCTTATTTTATTTGAGGTTCTTTAATTTCATAAGTTCATTTTTTATAGTTAATAGTGGTTTAAATTCAGTTTATTATTTTTGGACCTTGATTGATTGTTTGGGTTTGGGCATTGGTTTGAAACCTAAATCAAAGATCCATTTTAATATTTTATTTATGTTATTTGTTTTTTACGAAAAAAAAAAAAAGAAAAAAAAAAATTGGCTAAAGTTGGAATTGTAGAGCTTGTCTCGGATTAATTTCTTGAATTTTTTTTACTGAAAGTCCTACAAATTCTCATACTAATTCTCTACAAAATTGGAACCAAGATTTGTTTATGAGGAATTCTTTCACAATTGGGATTTTTTCATTAAATTCAACACACAATCAACAAAAGGAAAAAAGAATCCCAAGAATTAAAATGGAAAATTCAACCAACAAGTCGTTCGGCACCATACCTAGTTTCTTAAACCCACAAATTACCTAAAAACAAAAGCAATCAAACAACCACAATCACACAATAGTTGAAACCTAGTCAAAATCTACACCCCTACTAGAATCTCAAACCAATCAATAAAAAGCTACAAACACATAATCAACAAGAGCAAATGCACAATAGAAAGCAGACGATTTATGGTAATGTGTTTTAGGGCTTTAGGTAGAAAAAAAAAAACACATAAGCCTTTTTTTGGGTAATGGGTGTTTGTTTAGAGATTTCAATTTTAGTTAAGTTTAGGGTTTGATTTAGCTAAAGAGGGATAAACTTGTTGTCGATCTAGATTTCTTATAGAGTTGAAATTGAGTTCTTATAAATTAATAGTACACAAGCAAAAAAATAAGGGAAAAAGAAAAACCTTAGCTACATTCTTTTTTAAAAAAGCCATCAACACCTAACACCTAACTACCATCATCAACAATTCACCAGTACCACTATCAATTCAACCGACCCTTACCTAAACACAAAATAATATAGAGAAAACAATCTCAAAAAATCAACAAATATGCAACATCACACACATAATAATCAAAGGCAAACACCAAAATTAATTCAAAAAAGGTAATTAATAAAATATTTTGGCAATGAATTTTATAGATCTCAGATTTGGTTGATTTTAAGGTTTAATTATGAGTTTGGCTTAAAACCCTTTATGGCTTCGAGGTTATTAAGGAAAAAGATGAGTTCTTAAGAACGTGATTGTTGATTGCTTTTGGAGGAGATTATAGAATTTCTTTTAGGTTTGAAATTGAAAGTATAGTTTAAATTTACCAAAAATTAGGAGGATTTAGGAAAATCTAAGGCCAAAAATAGATAGAAGAGGCCAAAATGACATATTCTAGAGTTTTTGTGCTATTTCTAGCATGATAATAGGCAACAACAGGTGATGGCCCGTAGCAATAGATGTAAACAGTGGTTAGATTCTAGAGAGCTTGTGTTATTAACTACTTGAATTTTCTAGGAATTTAAGAGAATGATGAAAGGGGAGTTTTAGTTAAAAAGTGAAAGAGATAGAAAAAATGATAAAAAGAAAGAATTTTGCTTTTATATGGAACTTTAAAAGCTATTATAGGCATAACTGCCCATAATAGGCTGCATCTCATGTAACAAATGCTTTTAGGTAGTTTTACAAGTAGTTTTCTCGTGTAAATGTGAAGTTGTATAGGCAATTAATAATGGTTTTTTAAACCATACAAAAAGTCACCCATCTCCTAATATCAAAGAGAAAGGCATTCGACCATTTTAAACACACAAAGAAAAATCCTTTTAAGAAAAGGAGAGAGAGCAATCGAGCAGGTATTATATAATTCTTAAGAGGAATTCTTGCTTCAATGTGTTGAAGGACTTATGCTGTGAATACAAATAATTTTCATATTTTGATTTTCTTCAACGACCGATAATTCAAGTTAGGTTTTTGCTTCCGCTAAAGAAGTAAGTATATATGATTATGTTTATATATATATATATATATATCTTGTATGCACTTTATCTTACATTAGTATCAGAGTCAGATTGACTTGTGTTTTGGTTTATTTGTATGTTTTTCATAACCGAAAATATGATGTATTCTTACATGATTACAGACATCCATAGGAGTTGACATAGTTATTATGTTTTTAATATAATTAATGTGTAGTTTTTAGAATTAGAAAAAAAAAAAAAAAGAGAAAATGCCATTGATGTTTTGCCATTTTGGATCAATTTTTTTTTATTTTCAGATAAGGCATTCGTATAACTTAGGCAAAATTTAAAAAAAAAAAAGAATTATTTTTTAATAAAAAGAAAGCATTCAAATGCTCTATCCAAAGCATTCGAATTCCTTTTTTTTTTCAAAAATTAAAAAAAATAATTTTATGCTTAATTGACTTTGGAATGTCGAATCACATAAGAATGATTGAAAATAAGTTTTAATCATTTTTTTTACTCATGTTAACTCATGAATTCATGATTTTTTCTCATATGTTATTACAAAAAATCAAGACTATTTTCATAAGGACTCTCATCATTATAAGGACACAAGCATAAATTTTGAGGGTCATTAGGTTGATGGTTGAATTGATGCAATGCCGAATGGATCCAAGTGATGATATTAAGAGGCATATCATTAAAGTCAACGGCATGATCTAGAATTAATCTAACATGGCTGCATACATATTAAAAATGACTAGATTAAATATGAAATTCTAATGGATACACTTTAGACTTCTAGACAAAATAATCTTCTTTAAGATATATGGATGTTTTTGGAGAGTGATCCTAAGTATAAAACATTAATTAAAGATTTTGTGAAGGAATACGTGAAAATGGAAGCAAAGAAGAGTGCGACCCTCTCAGTTTGCCCAAGTTTCTGTAATGGGAAACACAAAATTCCTAGACCTCCATGGATGGGCAACATGATTGCAAAACTATCAAAGGAATTTTTAAAATCTATCATTGTTTGTAGACAAGTCATTCAAAATTATCATGAACATGTTTAATTAACATTTACTATGTATATTTTTTTTATTATGGATTCGAATTATGTTTTTATAAAACTTGCTTGATTGAAATCAATATATATGTTATTGATTATATGTTGGTAACCTTATGGTTAGAGGGAGTTCTAAGATAATTGATTTGTTCTATCCTAGAATAATTGATTTTGCACAATGAAATAAATTAGTGATAATTAAACACATTTGAAAATGGAATTTGTTTACAAATATAGTGACCTTTTGGTTTCATTTTTATGTTAATGATTGTTACTATTTTATTTGTGACATTGTAAAAAATTAGAAGTGTGCAATGCTAGGCATTAATTAATGCGTATGACTCTTAAATATAAAATTATACTTTAAAATGGATTCTGCTTTTAGAAACATTGTTGCTAAGTTAAACAAATGAACGAAGCTCAATGGGGATAATTATAGGATCTGGAGTATGAAAATCCAATATGTACTTAAAGAACAAGAGGCTCTTGATGTTTTGAACAATATCCTTAATGAGCCAAAGAAAGAGAATACATTTTAGCATAGAAGGGACCAATAGGCTTATGAGGCCTACAAAAGATAAACTCCACTACTCGCATTACATTACTTAGCAATTTGGATAATGATATTATGTATGAGTTTCGATCTCATGGAATAGCCAAAGAGATGTGAAGTGCCCTGAAAGCAAAGTTTGATGTAACTTCAATTACCAAATTAAGGCAACTTACTATCAAATTTGACATAAATAAGAAGTGAACTAATCATAATATAAGGTAGCATGTACGAGAGATGTCAAACATGATAAGTGAGCTAAAGAAGGCTGGCCACACTCTAACAAATGAACAATAGGTTCAAGTTATTATTCATTTTTTACCACACTACTAGGAGCTCATGAAGGTGCACATTACCTATATTGAGAGTGTAACAACTCTCGATGATATTTCCCATCATCTTAAATTAGAAGAAGATTGTATGGAAGCATCTAAGCCTAGTGCTAATACTTATATGGCATCATCTAATTCAAAAGAAGTTTCAGGCTTTAAACGCAGGCCACATGGCGGGAATAAGGAAAAAAAACTCTTAAATTGCCAAAAATGGCCAAATCGACAAAGGACAAGGTCCCAAGGTTCATCCTAAGAATAACTAACTAAGTCAAGTGCTTAAACTATGACAAAAAAATGTCACTTTGCTCATGAATGTAACAAGCCTAAGAAGGTACAAACCCTTAAAGCATTTTTATATAATGCTAAAAGTACTATGTTTGTTTCTAGCACTATGATGATAACTGAATCACATTCTTTATGGATTATAAACTCAAGGGCCATAAACCATGTAGCATGAGGTAGGAATGCCTTCATGGATTTTTGTCAAATTTCGCACGAAATAAAATGGATCTATCTAGGAAATAATTCACGGATTTAAGTAACATAAATTAGCACTTGCAAGCTATCTATGCATGGTGGAAAAAACCTTTATCTTACATTATGTACTTTTTGCTCTTGACATTCGACAAAACTTGGTTTTCGTTACTAGTTTTCTTAGTTTAGGATTTGTTTTGAATTTTAATAGTACTAGTTTGAGTTTGTATTTGGATACAACTTATTATGGATCTGGATATTTGTCCAATGATTTGATCATGTTAGATATTATTCTATATAATAATCTAAGATTTTTCATTATGATTTATTCTAATGCGAATATTTATGTGAATATTTGGCATGCTAGACTTAGCTATATAAGTTAACAAAGAATAAATAGATTAGCAAAAAAAAGGTTACTAGGCCTTATTGAGAAAGTTAATTTACCATTATGTGAAAGTTGTCAAGTAGGAAAAATGATAAGAAAAAAATTTGGTAAAGGGACTTAAAGCTGAAGTTCTATTGTAGTTGATACATTCTAACATTTTATGGCCTGATGAATGTTAAATCATGGAAAAGAGGTTAATATTCATCACATTCATTGATGATTTTAAACATTTCAGGTTCGTCTATTTTATTTCTAACAAGTCTGAAGCATTAAAGTGCTTTAAATAGTATGTAACCTTGGTAGAAAATCAATTTGATAGAAACGTTAAGGCATTAAGAATGAACTAAAAATGCCAGTATTTGTTTGATTAGTTTAGACAATTATGTGATGAAAAGGGTATTGATAGGCAGTTAATCATTCTAAGGACTCCATAAAAAAATGGTCCTATGGAGAGAAGAAATAGGATTCTTCTAAAAATGGTGAGGTCTATGATGACCTAAACAAATTTGCCAATCACTTTTAAAGGTGATGCATTATTAACTGTTGCTTATATACTCAATAAAGTACCTTCTAAGTCAATTACATCCACCCCTTATGAATTATGGATTTGGAAAAAACTTAATCTCAGTAATTTAAGAACTTAAAGTTGAGTTACCTATATACATAAGATTGCACATCCACATGGCAAGCTAAGTCCTCGAGGCAAAAAAAGTATATTTGTAAAATACTTTGAGCATTCAAAAGGATACATGTTCATAGGTGAATAGTTAAGTAAGAGTGTAACTGAATTTGAATATTAGGATGTCACTTTTTTAAAAAGTGAATTTTCAAAAAAAGGTGAAATAGATCAAGAAATGTCTTTTTACAACATTGAAGAAGCAAATAATTTGTTAGTTCCAAATCAATTAATGTATATTCCTGATCAAGAACTAACAATAACTAATCCAAGTAAGAGCATGACTAAAGATAACGAATTTGGTGAATTAGTTTCCCAAGAATCACAAGTCAGGCAAAGTAATCGTAGAAATATTCTCCGACATTATTTTGAAATAGAAGAAAAAGCATTTTTTTATACCCCATAAAATGAAAAAGAGCCAAGAAATGTTAAAGATGCTCTCTCATCTTTTGTATAAAAAAAAGAGTGGATTAAACTAATGGAAGAAAAGATAAAGTCTATGAAATTAAACGATGTTTGAGAATTGGTTGATCTTCCTAAAAGATATAAAGTGATTAGGAACAAATGGGTTCTCAAGATTAAGTGTAATTCAAATGGGACAATTGAAAGATATACAACTCATCTAGTAGGATAAAGGTATATTCAACAAGAAAGAATTGATTATGAAGAGACATTCTCTCATGTTGTGAGATTTACCTCGATATGCTTAATACTAGCCATTGTAGTCAGTTTAAATTTGGAATTACATCAAATGGATGTAAAAACTACCTTTTTAAATGAAAGACTAAAAGGAAAAATCTATATGGAACAACTTATAGGTTTTGTTGATAAAGGTTAAGAGCATAAAGTGTACAGGCTATTAAAATCGATTTATAGTCTTAATTAATTTTTCAGGCAATAGTATATTAGATCTCATCAAGTGATAATTTCATATGATTTTATCATGATTAAAGAACCACTGTGTGAATGTTAAAAGAGACAAAGATATATTTATGATCTTGTCACTTTATGTGGGTGACATGCTATTGGCTGGTAATGAAAAGGAGTATATCACTGAGGTGAAAACTTGGTTATCCTTAAATTTTACACTAAAAGACATGGGTGAAACAACTTACATATTAGGTATAAAAATCATGAAAGATCATTCCAAGAAGTTGTTCGCTCTTACATAAGAGTAATACATTAAGAAAGTTCTGGAACGATTCAATATGTAAGGTTGCAAGTCGATAAATATTCTTATTGCGAAAGGTGAATGCTTTAGCCAAAGAATATATCCTAAACTCCATAAGAAAATTAACAAATGGCAATAGTTCTCTACTTTAGTGTTGTTATAAGCCTTATGTATGTTATAATGTGCACAAGGCCAGACATCTGCTATATCATGGGCATGGTAAGTAGATATCAATCCAATCTAGGTCAACCTTATTGGAAAGCCATTAAAAGGATATTGAGATATCTAAAAAGCACTATAGATTATTCATTTTGCCATCAAAGAAGTGATTTACATTTGATTGGCTACACACATGAATGAGAAGGAGATTTAGATTGAAAAAAAACTACCTTTGGCTATATTTTCTCACTGAATAGTAAGGCTATGTCGTAGAGTAGTAAGAAACAAACTTGTATAGCACTATCCATAATAGAAGTTAAATTGTAGCATTTTCAACAATCGTGTAAGTGGTTGTTTGGCTTAAGAGATTTTTGAATCATTTGAGATTTGAGAAGGATGAGTCTAACTCAATTTTGGTGAATTGCGATAGTCAAGCTGCAATCGCCCTCACAAAAAATCTTAAATATCATTTTAAGACTAAATATATAGATACCAAGTATAACTATGTGAGAGACATGGTTGCACAAAAGAAAGTCAATATGTAACTTTTCTACATATAAAATCATTATAGATCCATTTACTAAGCTCATACCTAAATATATGTTTAATAGCCACATGAGATCTTTAGGATTGTGTAGATGTTAATGTACATATACTAATTTAATAATTCTATATGAATAATGTATGATATTTTTTCATTTAAGTTGACCTATATTAAAACAATCAATACCATTAAAATTTAGTATTTTATTTTAAGATGCATGCACAAATGTATATGTATATTTATATGTATATGTACATATGATATGCTTCAAAAGGTATGTTGGACAAATAGTTGGCCTTTTCAAACTGACAATCACCTCAATGGTTTGGTACCATAGAAATGAGATTAGTTTTAAGCTATGGATAGAGAGCCCAAGTTTAAAATGAAATTACCTTGATAATTGATTAAAATGAGGTCATTCGATATTAAGATTTGTGATCGAAAGTAAATAAACCCACAATTCACTTTATCTATTTTAATATACTAGGTGAAAGTCTTGTTGATTATATGAAATCAAATAGAGTTGTAGACTCAAGTTAGATACTTAGAGTATCTAAATTATCACCTATACAATATTGATATATAAATTATGAAAGACATATGCTCTCTGAGAAAAGAAAAATAATACCGTAGCATGTGTTTCATACCACATGTGCATTGTTTGACCATCAAGGATTACAAAAGAATAGATTTATGCTTTTTATTATGTGAGACCTTTGAGATCAGAGGATCTCATATTAAGGACCTTCAAAAAATTTTGACTATTTCTTAAAGTTTCAATTCAATGTTAGTTATCTTAGATTATTACCAATAGTCATGAATTGTTTGATCTAATTAAACATATCTGGATAATAGTTGAATTGAAATAGAAAGATTCTAGAGGAAGGGAAGATTATTCTAGTATCATATTTGGTTGTATTCATAGGTCGACCAATTAAGTTTGAAATATCGAACATAATTATGAATAAACAAGTACATCATGCAATATCATAAAAGAGAGATCGTGAGAAACTTAAAATGTGACTAAATAAGTCTAGGATTCTACATAATTACTCTACTTGTACTTAAAAGTTACTATACATATCTATATAGCAGTTGTATAAGGGACTAAATGTGATTACGAGCTGCCATAGGCACCTAAAAATCATATAGCAACTGAGCTCTCGAAGTATGATGGTAGCACGACTTATTTTCTTATATGAACCTGATCAAAGAATAGAGAAAACGTTCTTAAGATCATAAAAGTTTGACACCCATTTTGTATGAGTGAGAGATGTAAGCATAATCACCCATAATGGGTTACATCCCATGTAACAAATGCCTTTAGGTAGTTTCACAAGTAGTTTTCTCATGTAAATATGAAACTACATGGGTAATTAATAATGGTTTTTTAAACCATACAAAAGTTGTCCATCTCCTAATATAAAAGAGAAAGGCATTCAACCATTTTAAACACAAAAAGAAAAATCATTTTAAGAAAATGACAAAAAGCAATTAGGCAAGTATTATATAACTCACAAGAGGAATTCGTGCTTCAATGTGTTAAAAGACATACGTTGTGGATATGAACAATTTTCATATTGTGATTTTGTTTAACGACCAATAATTCAAATCAGACTTTCGTTAAACAAGTATATATAATTATGTTCGTACATATATCTTGAATGCATTTTATCTAACAGCTATCATTTTAAATGTTGATGAGGGAGCAGACATGTACTTCTGCTCACATGTTAACCCAACCCTTCTTCGCACCGACTCATGAGCTCGACCTAAATGCTGACGCTGTTGATAAAAATGGTTAACTATTGACCATAGTTGACAAGGGAAGTTTTTATATTTTTCATTTTTAATATTTTTTTCATTTTTTTCTTAACTTTTAGGTATATTTTTCTTATTTTTATTTTTGTAATTATTTATTTTATTTTCTTTTATAAGAATTATTTTTAAATTTGTATGGAAAATAAAATGTTTTAATTTGAAATTTATTTCAATTGAATTTTGAAAATGATAAGAAAAAAGTTGAAATACTAATCTTTCCTTAAAATAAATTGTTTTTGAAAAATTAAAGAAATAGTTGAAATATCAATCTTTCATTGAAATAAATTGTTTTGAAAAATTACGAAAATAGTTGAAATATAAAATTTTTCTTAATATAATATTTTTTGAAAAATATTTAGAAAAAAGTTGAAATATTAATTTTTCCTAAAATTGTGAAAAACAAAATTTTGTTTTGAATCTTCTAATAATAAAATTACTAAAAAGTTGCAATAGCAATTTCTATCTAAATTTTTATGTAAGGAAATATTTTGAATTTCTACCAAAATATTGGAGTAATTCAAGAAAACTTTCTAATACAAAATATTTCAATTAAATTTGAAGCTTTATAAAAGTTACAAATCCAAAAACAGAGACTCTTCAAATGAAACAATTGTTTTCTTGAATATTCTTGAAGTGAAAAAATATTTTTAAATTTATGCTAAAATATTTGAGTTGTTTAAAAATAATTTTCAATACATAAATTTGTTTGAAGATTTCTTTAGCCTTTGGATAATATAAAATCAACTAATGCCATCCTTTGGATGGACATTGTAAGAATGTTATAACCTTCCATGTACATAACCATTCTCATAAGTCTTATCTGGTTTTGTAAACTAAAATCTATTTTTTAAAAAAAACCTAAGTCAAGCTTTTGATGCTTTAAAAGAAATAGATTTGATTAGATAACCAATCACACCTAAATAAATAAATAAAAATTGATTGTAACTCTCTGTTTGTGTTTAATGATTAAGTTCACATACTCATACATTATGACAAAATCAATGTTTATATGATAATTTAATTGTGTACATTGATAAAAATGTGTTCAAATGTATTGATAACATAACAATTGCACATTTCCAAAATATAAAATCACATAAAAAAAAACAATTATAGAATTTTTAATATTTATGATTGGATATGAAAGTTTTAATTTTTTTAATATGATTTTTTTATTTTTTAAAATTTAATATATTTAAACTAAGCCCTAGTAAGTAAGATTTCCATCTCCGTCACTAATTATTTCAGATTTTTTTATTTAGTATAAATATATTTATAAATATACTTAAACTTTTATATAGTAATACTACTGATAATGTGCAAAATAAATACACAATTTCTTCAGATATCAAATAAACAAATTTAAAAGTATAACAAATAATATCATTAATTTATCATAATATTTTTAAACATTTAATCTGATCATATAATATTTAAATTTTTTTATATAAATATATATTAAGATTAAAAAAAAAGCCTTGACTTTAGGAGTTTTAAATTTTAAAGAGGAACCATAATTGTTTTTTTTTTTTTTTTTGAAGAAATTAAAATTGATATAAACCTTTAGTTTGATAAAACAAAGTGTAAAAAAAAAAAGAATTGTTTTAAAATATAAAAAAATGCAACACAAGTCTGGATTTTTAAGAGTTTATTTTGTTTTATAATTTTATTAAGTTAAAAATTATATAAAAATAAATTAAAAAATTACGAATTATATTTTACAATGTATCGATAAATATATTAATCCATTAAAATTAATGAAAATTAATGAAAATAACTAATATTATCCAATTCTAAATTTAACACAAAAAAATATTTTTAAATATATTATATTTTAATATAATTAAAGTGCATCGTCGCGAACAATATCGAAATAATGTTAACAAATTTGAGAAAGAGTATTTGCAAGGTAAAATGCTTGCGCTAATAGCGGACTGGCAGTCACAATTGGAGCGTTTGTTGGGCTATTAAATTCACCACCATAGGAAGATATGACCTGTTTGTGGGTCCAAATGCCAAATCCTCTTCTTTTTTCTTTTTTTTTCTTTTTTTTAAGCATTGGAGTTAAAGGCTAACAAGTTAGAACCTGCACGAGTATAATTCAGATTCTAAGGCTAGTGGGAACAACTTGGGTTTCACAGCTAAGGCAGCAACGAAAATGACCCCATTAGATTTGTTGATCCCTGATTCACAATGAATATTCGAACCTACCCGGCTACTCCACAGCAGCCCGTCCAATAATTAGATGTCCTTTCTCATCTTTCATCCTGATTTTATTAGGACTCCAAGTAATTAACCCATTTTACCAGGAAGGTCATTTCCGATTCCCTGCAAACAAAATTGTAAAAAATAAGCTCTGTTTTTTCTCGTAGAAGAATAAGAATTTGAGTTCAGTTGAATACTGACTGACACGAACTTTTAAATACTGTTCAAATGATAGGAAAAATCAATTCAAGATCCGAAAGCCAAGATGGTCATGAATTGGTCCAAGCATCGACGGTAGTCAGGACAAGATAAGAAAGAACTCAGTGTGAAATCTTTAGCTAAATTTCAAATTAAATACCAAAAGAAAAAGAATAATTCAAGGTAAAATGTCATTGTCCAGATAAAACGCTAGAACAAAGAATATAATTTTTGCTTCAAAAGACTGATCACATGTTTGAAACAAAGAGGTCTTTTAGCACAAGAAATTGACTGCGTTACCCAATAATAATAACTGCTTAACTCTTTAATCTAATGTAATTGATTTATTAATCAAGCATGTGTTTGACTTTGTTGCCGCCCTCATTTGTAGACTTTTATTTCTACAAGTTTGGATAAGAACGACAAACAATCAACCAACGTTGCATCATGGACGACGGCAAACCTGCTTAAATGCCTGCCTTGCCCAATAAAGGCAGGTTTAAGGTCCAAAAATAATGACATTGAGGTCAGAATGGGTTGGATTATAGAGCAGAACAAAAATTTAAGGCCGGGGTGAACCTGATTAACCATTCTACGAGCCCAATTCCCTAAGGCCATGGACTGGCAGTATTCTACCGGGAAAACGCAATTGCAAAGCTAAACATAAAATTCACAGAAAATGACCGAGATGGAGTTGCGCAACTCTAAGGCTTACGAGCCTGTAGAGGCTGTGCCTGGTGAAAAGAATAGAAAAGCTGGAATTATTTTAAAAAATTATAATCTAACAATGTTACATAGTAGCCATAACCTTAAAAGATTTTCCTTCCTTTCGACATTTCTATCACTAACAACGTATGGGTAGAGCCCAGAGGGAAACTTTTTAATGTTCATCATCCAACAACAGTATGGCTAAAGGGAAACATAAACGTTCAACAGCCAAATCAAATTAAGCAAATCACTCTTCTTAAACTTTATACGTTGATATAAGAATAGGCATGTCTACTAATTAGACTATGCCTTTTACTAATGCACCTTTAAAGCTTAGTCTATTTTCATAACTTAAATGCACATTTATTAAATGAATGAAAAAGAGAGAACTCTACAAGGGCTACAACTTCCAAGTGAATTCTACTTTAAAAAAAATTTAAAACATAATCAGAAATATAGGTACTTTCAGCAGCGCAGCAATGGTCATGTATGTGGCTAATTGCATCTCAACTAGAACATCATCTGAAAACCCAATAAAAGGCATTACGGCAAGAGTTTTAACACCTAAAAATGCATTCAATGCTTACTCATTGACGATGTAGTTCCTATCATGTCTGATCAGTAAGATGACAAATCCATTGTTCATGCTTCATAGTATCCCTATGTTGCCTACACTCGTCTTCAGCATTTTGAATCTGACAGTTTGTGAAGCCTCTCCAATCCAAGCGCGGCCACTTTTTTGAGCTACACTTAAGAAAACCATAAATTTATATAGCCAACAAGGGAAAAAAAAAAAAAAACAAGCTTTACAGTTTACACCTTCAATTCAACTCATGCCTGCATTCCACAATTACATTTCTCAATTACTAGTAACAGTCAACATAATTTACAAAATTACAGCATAACCTACTGACTAGATACCAAGATTCAACTCAAGTCTCTAGTCAATCAGAACACTCATTTTCAGCAAGCTTTACACCTCGCCGAGCTTGTCTCAGCACAGTCACCCTGCTCAGATAAACTCCTAAACCACCATCCACCCTTTTTCTTTTCTTTCCTACTTCAGTATAACCTCTTCCAAACTTAAAGCTTGTATGGACAGGTACAACTCTGTCCCCTCCCTCTTCCTTTTGACGTTGATGGTGCAATCATTGTGATGGTTGGTTTATTCCACAAAGGTGGCCAAAGTAATATAGCGGATCAACATAACAAGATGGTGAAGATATAATGCCTTCATGCTAGTTGGCTGCACAAGCTTTATAAACTCCTCTATCTCCAGATTGCATGAGTGTTCGGAATAGTGGACTGAATATATGTACTTGTGAAACCTTTTTACAGATCCTAAATTGCCATTTATTTTATCATTCTGCTTCCCACTCTTGAACTCACTTTGCTTCTGTTGTAACGAGAAGTTAAAAGAGAATCAAAATGCTTGTCATCTCCTTCAAGGGGTTTAACAACCCACGGAAGACCAGAAGGTATGATTCCTATAGTTGGGCGCATTGCATTTAGTTCCTCTAAAGTATCGCTGCTAAAACTGTAACGAGGGACAGCTCACACCCTTGTAAGAGATATTTTGGTAGTGAAAATGTCATGGAACCCAAGGAGATGCATGGTTTGGAGGCGCTCTGGCCAAACCCAAATCTACAAGGATTCCAAAGTGGAGGAAGGGAAAAAAGGAATAACTGATTGGAGATGCTTAAAAATGTTACATGTAAGTCGTCATTAATCTTCAAACATAACATGCATAAGAAAATCTAAAAAGCACTTTGGCCATTTACTTCTTTTTAGTCAGGTCTTCTAGTAAGAAGTGATGCAAGTGGGAGAAAAGCCAATGAAAACGCACACTAACATGGTACATGTGCAAATAGTGAAAGCCAGGTTTATCATGCTGCATCTCAAATGGTTGTAGAATTGAAGAAGTGAACTAAGCTATTTCTAAGGTCATAAAGTGTACAAATGATATGCTGTGGATCAAAGGAATTGAATTGGAAAGGAATAACCTCTCAAGTACCTGCCTTACTGATTTCCCAAGTCAGAAGAAATCTCATTCAACTGAATATGTCAACTACTATACTAGGTTATATTCTTATAGAGATAACCAATTATATAATCAACTCCAACAAGTAGAAAGAGCAAACCTTTGTATTCAGGGCATTTGAGATGTGAAGCAAAAGATCTTCTTTGCCCAAGGTGTCAATACCAATGATGATGTCATGTTCTGGATGGGAAGTAATGACGTCAACGACCTGTTATCATCAAGAATCAAATTCAATGTCTTCAGCTCCATAGTTTATCCTATGATAACTGGCCATTAGTACAAACCCATATTTTGATTTTATGTCTCCAACTGATACAGACTCATGTCAAATTTGGCAATTTCTGCAAATATGATACAAGAAATAATAACTATTATCATGCGTTAAGAAGAAACTGTTAAGCTATATTTCGGACTTCTGTTTATAATTATAGTTTAATGTTCCCTCCTTTTCATCCGCAGAAATGCTTCATATATGCATAGTAATCACAAATTTTCTGGTACTAAAAACCAACCAGCGGAGAAATGTCTAAAGTTCAAAAGTTAACCTTAGTTCATGATCGGTATAAACAAATTGCAACCTCCCAAACTGCCAAAAGAAGAAGACAGTAATAATAGTATTAACATAACTTAAAATAGCGACTAACAATCAATTGTTTTAATCTACAGTAACTCACCAATTCAAGATATCATCCCAAAATTTAAAATCCTAGATACTCCATGTATGCCCAGTATGTCCTTGATCTTAATATCTCAAATAATTTACTATGATTAACCAACATTTGATTGTACACGAGCTGTATATATTCCCGTACCAAAATTACTTTGAAATTGATTGAGATACACTTGAAGGAAAAAAATTTTAAAAAAAATTCAAAAGCCCTTAATTGGAAATTTTGAAAAGCACCTGCTGAGGGGCAACTTCCCTGGAAGGAAATTCAGGGGAAGGATTACAATACGTGTTATCCAAGTAAAGAACATTAACCACATCACCCTTCAGAGCGTTCAGCAGCATTTTCCTGCCTAATTTTGCCCCCTCGCTATTCTTTTCCCATCGGAAATCTCCAGTGTTGAGCACGTATCCAAACTCTCCACGAACAAGAACATAACTGCACCTGCCAAATAAACAAACAATCCAACAATTTAAAAAAATTAGAAAATGATTTTTTTTTAAGCATAATATGCATTTTGGCTATCCGGGGCAAGGATAAGCGTCAATGGCCATAACCTGGGTTGTAGTTTTTGACCCAGTAGAAGGGGAAATAAGAGAGAGAGAGAATGCCAGGAGCCGAGATCAAGGGCTCGAAGAAGGGAGAGTTTAAAGTAAGGGAATTTGAAGGGGAACAGCTTGGAGGTGATGTGTGAGCAGAAGATGGGAGCCTTGTCCCAGGCGGAGGTTAGGCCATTCGTGTGGTCCGCGTGCAGGTACGTTAAGAGGTAAGCCTGGCTGCCTTCTGCCCATCGATCTACTAATATTAAGCCTTTCTCCATAATTTTCTTTTAAGAACCCTTCGCGGATAGGATAAGCGACGGCTATTCGAGGATTTGAGAACTTCTGGTTTGGAGATTGAAGATTTTGCAAGAGGTTCAGGCATTTTATTTTTGGCGGGGAAAATGAAATTTGTATTTTGAAATTTTGAAGAGATTTGTTGACTGCTGAAGCCGATAAGCGACTTGGATACAAATGAACTAAGTCAAGCCGAACCCCAATTTTACACTCTAAATGATGCTGATGTTTCATCAAAAAAAAAAAAAAAATTGTTGATATTGCTATCAGTAACCATTTGGATATAATTTAACTACCCTCTGCCGTGCAGTTGGAGTTATCATTAGAATGTTGAAATTTTGATTTTCATTGAATTAATTAATCGAATTGATTTAAGGTTTATTTATATAATAAATTTTGATTTTTAAAAAATTGTTTTATTTTTTAAAAGGGTATAAATTTTTTGTTGTTTGTATAAATTAATGAAAAATATTTTTTTATTGTTTTTAAAAATTTTATTTTTTTTCAAGTAATATTAATATAATAATTAAAATATTAAAAATTATTTATTATTAAAATTATTAATATTCAAAAAAATTATATTTTAATAATAAGATTGAATATTAAAATATTATATTAATATAAAAATATTTAAAATAAAACTATTTATTATTCTTTATATTAATATTTTAAAATATTTAAAATAATATTATTTTTATTAATATTAAAATAGTAATATTTATTATTAAAATATTTATATTTTATATTGAAAGTATAAATTATTAACTCATAACAAAAATCTTTTTTATTTATATTTATTATTAAAATAGTAATATAAACACCATAATAATAAAATATAAAATTATATATTTTAAATTAAAAATAATAAGAAATTATTAAAAATATTCATATTAAGAAAATAATATTATTATATTATTTAACATTAATTACTAAAACAATAAAAATATTATATATGTTATTATTTATTATTAAAATAATAATATAATACTTTTATTATTGAAATATTAAAAATATTTATGTTTAATAATATACAAAATAAAAATATTTAAAATTGAAATATCAAAATATTTTTAATGCTAATATTTTAATTTTTTAATTAAAATTAAATAAAATATTTTTATTAATATAATAATATTTCAAGTCAAATCAAATCAAGTTTTAACTTAAAATATTATATTCAAAGTCTTGAGTAGAACTATAAAAATATTTAAAATAAAATATTAAAATATTTTTAATATTAATATTTTAATTTTTAAGTAAAATTAAATAAAAATATTATTTACTAATATAATAATACTTTGGGTCAAGTCAAATTAAGTTTGAGTTTAAAAATCATGTACAAAATTTAACTTGAATAAAATTATGCTCAAACACATTGATAAATAATTCTACTCATAAATAATTTTTTTTTAGAAATTGTCTTACCCTTTTAAAAATGGAAAGATAATTTTAAAAAAAAAATTGTTTTATTTTCTATTAACCAATAAATTATTTTTTATTTATCAGTTAATATTCTATCAAACAAACACTTAAAAAATATAAAAATTATTTTTTAAAAATTATTTTTTACGAAACAAATGGAGCCTTAATTCAATTAATAGGTTGATTATCGAATTAATTTTAATCAATTACTAAAATGATTTCAAAAGGATTTTTGTTTTTGGTTAATTTGATTCAAAAGTCAAATTAATCAAAATTTTAATTGGAATATAACAAAATCTAAACAGAAAACAAAAATACATGATATAGATCATTTTACTTTATAAGTTATTAAAGTTTTTAATAAAATACTTTGGTATTTAGATATTTTGTTGAATAATTTTATTTAATTTATTTAAAATATGATAAATTAAGAATTTAAAATATAATTTAACTTAAATATATTTATTATTCGATTAATTAAAAAAATTAATTAAATTTAATCGATTAATTTTTTAAAATTAAAATATTTATTTTAATTAACAAAAATAAAATTAATTTAATTTAAAATTAATCAAATCAACTTAACGAACATCTTAATTGAATTAGATAAAAGGATGGCACACCAGGGAACTGAGATTGTGTATTTTTTAATTGTACCAGACTCCTTTTTCCCATTAGTTATTGGCCCCTTTTTTTTCTATATTACCCTAATGTTTTCTTTTTTATTTTCTTTTACTCTTGAAATTACAATGTATGGATAAATATGTCCCTATACTTATAAATTGATTGACATTTTTTTAGTTATGTAGTTATTTATTTTATTTTTAAATTAAAAATTTTCAAATTAATTTATTATAATTATTTAATATATCATTTATATAATTCTTTAATAAATAAATAGATAAAGTTTAAATGCATAAAAAAATTAATTTCATAATTAAATAAATTATTAGTGAATGAAAAAAAAATAACTATATAAATAATAATGCAAATAAATATTGGTTGTTTTTATTTTAAGAAATATAAATATATTTTTATTTTTAAAAAATATTATTTTTTAAATTTAAAATGTATAAATATATTTTTTTAATAAAATTATGATTTGATATAAAGATAATTTTATTAATTTTTTAATTGTATGATAAATTTATAAATATAAAATTTATTATATATCAATATTAATTTAATATTTTTAATAATCAATTTTTATTTTATTATATTTTATCGGATAATCACTATTATTTTTATATTTAAATATATTTTTTTATTATTAATTTTAATTACAGTTTTATAATAATTAATTTCACGTAAAGATAATTAAGCTCGCTTCTAATCTCGAGCTAAAATGGGTCCAGTGCTAGCTCGGTCAAAAGTGAAACATACAGAGAAAAAAAGAAACAAACATTTAGTGAAGAAAGAAGGTTGGCCTGTCAATATCTTGTTCATTAGTGAGCACTGAGCACCTGTGCCTGCTGTCTTTTAACAGCTCATTCCATTTCTGTGACTTTCCCTTGCCAAAGTCCAACCAATTTTTCAGTTTCCCAAAATCCTATCTTCTCATGAATCCACAACAACACCACCAAACGGAACCGGACCTTCCTCTTCCATCCCTGGCTTCTCTCCGAATCAAACCGACATCGCCAAGTGTACCATTGACTGCCCCCGCCACCGCTACTGCTGCTGCCCAGCGTCGCATTGCCATCGCCATCGACTTAAGGGAAGAGTGCGTTACGCCGTCGATGGGCCATTCAGAACTACCTTCGTCCCGGAGACGCCGTCATCCTCCTCCACGTCCGTCCAACTCCCGTCCTCTACGGAGCCGACTGGGTCTCTATCCATCTCCATATCACCACAACTAGTCACGAAAATGCCACCGCCATCCCCACTGACCACTCCGACTAAGAGTAGTAGCAGAAACTCGAGAACGAGTTCTACATTTTCACCACAACGAAAGCGACCACGTTGGCACAGCTGTTAGTGGATGCTCAGATTCCTTTTAAAATCCACATTGTGAAAGACCATGACATGCAAGAGAGATTGTGTTTGGAAGCGGAGAGGTTAGGGCTGAGTGCGGTGATCATGGGGAGCAGAGGATTTGGCGCTGCTGGGAGGACCAGCAAAGGAAGGCTTGGAAGTTTCAGTGATTATTGTGTCCACCACTGCATTTGTCCCGTGGTGGTGGTCCGGTACCCGGATGAGGAGGAGAGCGGAATAGGTGGATCCGAGAAGGTGACGAAAAAGAAGATTGTTGGAGAAGACGCGGAGCTGCAGCCGGTACCAGAAGAGGAGCTTGAGTATCATGATGCGGCAGAGGAGTACAGAGGTTTGGGTTTTCGAATTTGTAATTGATTTTCTTTTTGTTTGATGGTAATTAACTGGTTTAAGTGGGTTTTATATAACTTTGTCCGGTAATTTGTGGAGTTTTTGGCTTTATGCACATTGATGAAGTGCTCGTTAAAACACCATAGCTAGAATGAGGACGGAATGTCGTTGTGAGAAGTAAGAAGTAGCAGCATAAATTGCTTAGTTGCCTGGCAATTCTGGGAAAATAGGATGGAAATAGTAAAGGTTATTAAACCATTGAAGGGATGAGCCTTGTGCATGGTGATGGTAGCAGTCAAGAAAGCATAAATATAGACCATGAGAATAAACCTGATAGCTTGTGGCATGATGAAATCACCTACGGACTTGAGATGTGAAATGTTTGTCGACCTTGCAACTTGGAGCTGATTTTTGTGCTAATTACATTGCTTGAAGTGATTCTAAGGTTGAATTTGTGCTCTCTTCTTGCTTCTGGTCTAAGCCAAATTATATGCATTTGACCTATGTGGATAGAATTCAGAATCATGTTGTATTTCATCTCATAATAGCGGCTGCTATTGTTTTGTGATGTGGTGAATGTACATGATGTGTTTGGTGTCACATTTGTTTGTACAGCTATGGAAATATGTAATGCCTATATTATGAAGTGTTTTCTAATCTGTAAGAGCTTTAATCTTAAAGTTAAAAGTTACAAATTAAATATTAGTGTTAAAATTATCTCTCTCATTGATTCATATTTCTTGTTAGCAGATGCTTAATATGACTGAGAGCAACGAAAAGTGCCTACTGATTCAGGTAATTTAATATGACTGGGAGCTTTTATCTGTTTGAGACCCATTCCCTATTTCTTTCCCTTCACCCCCTTCTCTTACTTTTTCATGGGATCAGGGAATTCACTCATTGCTTTGATTGTAAAGCCTGTGTCAATCATGTTTTTTTTTTTCTTTAACGCACTGTTTGTAGTTTTCAAATCTATAGCTTGACTTTAGCCCTCTATATGATGTTCTGTAGTGAACTCCTTTGCAAATTAAGTTTCAACTGTTATTTTGATTTACTGGATAGGGATGATTGATTACTGATGTGCCCATGCACTAATATTGCAGCAAAGGATGAAAGGCAATCCAAAATGTGAAGACTTTGTGGTGGCAAAGAAGCTTGAGAATCTTGTGTGGTGATGGATCTCATACTTTGTATAGATGGATAGTAATAGGGCTCTTTGTTTTTCTATTTTCTGTGTACTTTCCTGTTAATTGCCTGTTTTGAAAATTAACTGTTCAATGCCCGTGTGCATGGTGTGTTAATATAAGCCTTTTCACAGCATGTTTCTCATATAGTAGGAATACCAGCTTTTTCGTGGTGTAAAACTGCAGTTTTTTATTATTGGATTTGTTTCCTAACCAACATGGTTTTGGCAATATTAGTCGTTTAGCATAATTATGGATTGAGTGAGTGATCATTTTTGGACGGGGCTTGCAGCCTCTGGCCATCTGGTTCTAAGACCATGGCTTAGGCTAACCTTACCTTGTTGATGCTTGATTTGCCTTGATAGTTGCACTGTTGCAGCCAACTCACAGTACCAAAACTGGCTGGAAACAGATTCAGGGTATGACATTGATAACAGATGGAACTCGAAATGAGTCATCACCAATGGCATTCACAACGATATAATCAAGGATGCAACATAACCCTGTCTTTCGCTCACATTTTATTACACGAAAACAAGAAACTTAGAAACGGCAGAATCATGAGAAGTCCCATTTTTGCAAATCAACTGTGAAAATGACTGGTCACACCGAATATCTCGACTGACAATTTATTGAAGTAATGACAAGCAACATAACCTGAAACTCAGTAGTATAACAACCAGACTGCATTAATCAAGGCACTGATTTCAAACGGGTCCCATAGTTCCCTCACTTCGGCTCCTCCGCATGGAAAGCTCCGATTTGAAGTTCAGAAGTTTGCTACCAAGATCAAAATAATGATTTCGATGATTGGTTGTTGCTTTGATCCCACTAGGAGGCAGGGGCCCATGCCTGCCTTTGGACAGTTTTGAGGACACCGCGGCTTGACTTTTATGACCGTGAGTTGATGAAGAGGATGGCCATTGAGTAGCAGTACCATGGTTAATCTTCCTTGTAGCTTTGTGTTCTGATCTTAGGCCACGGTCAAATTGATGTGCACTGATGCCAAGCCGAACTGAACGTTCTGCAGCGTCCTTCAATGTGCTGACTTTGATAGCCTGCCGATTAAAGTAAGCCAAATGTGGAAGAAGGCCTAGCAAATGTTTCTTCAGATGTTCATCTCCAACATTCTTCTGTGCAGGGTTACCTTCCAAGCTGATGGCTTGCAAGGAATTATAGTTTGCTGCAAGTTGGCCGAGACATTTGGCAGTGGAGATTTTGTTGAAACGCAGATCCAACACGGTCAATTTTAAAAGGCGATGAAGACCCTCCACCTCACTAATCTTGTTTCCAGCCAAATACAACTCTTTAAGAGAGGAACAAGAAGCCAAACCTACAATGGATTATGTGAGAGAAAGTAGTTTAGAGGATTAAAAAATTGGCAGGAAAGGAGTATAGCAAGGAAAATAGGACAGCTAATCACTTGCAGTTTGCGTCACATACCATGACCAATTCTAAATATCCGGTTGTAGCTCAGGTCCAGCACACGAAGTCGAGTAAGTTCACGTAAACCCTCAATAGTGGATATATTATTTTTTGACAGATTCAACATGTGAAGTCCTCGAGGAAGAGCACCAGAAGTAATCCTTGCTGAAGCATACATAGAAAAAATGAGAAAGCAGATTCATACAAAAAAACAGTTCCATAAACTCCAAATCATGACTAAAGCATGTCAAACTAGAAGATAAATACAGAAGACCTAATACTATTGCTGTTGAAGATACCCACCTATTGCATTTCCTGATAGATTAAGCATCTTCAAGCTAACAAATGCACTGAGTGTTGGTATAACAACCAAACCATGATTTGCCAGCTGAGCTGTGGTTGCTGAGGCACTCAAAGAAGATATATATCTTTTTGCAGCTTCCATGCCAGGAGTTACCTTAACATCCACCTTTGCAGCAGTCAAACCATTTGAGACAGCAGGTTCAGCCTTCACATGATCACTGGGATGGGATAATTCAAATGTTTCTTCCAATGGGCTACAGTGTTGAAGATCATTAACCCATTCCTCAATTCGCTTAATCTTAAAATGCTTGCCAGTCATTTCATTCCAATTCAGAACTGGCAATTTTTCTTGTAGGATTTTCACTGAGTTTACCTCATCTGAAACTGGCATTATCCAGTCTTTCGCTGATCCAGAATAACTATAAGAATCAAATCCCTCAGTGTAAGAACTTTCAAAGTTAGTTTTCTGATTTTTATGTATGCCTTCGTCTCTTTCTTGTTCTCGCATCACCTCTGTATCAACCTCATGAATTGAAAAACTGTTTTGTCTCATATCGAGAACAAGTATATCCTCAGAAGATCTTGAATGCCGTGTCAAATATCTAAAAGGAGAATGTCCTCCAGAATTGATTATGGATGCAACAATGTTTGGCATAGAACATGATTTCACAATCACAGGCGCATTATTAGGCGTAAAGTCACCAGAGCCATTGGCACCCTCACCGGACAAAGGTATATCAGAATTATCATGGCCGTCCTTTTCTGAATGCTGAGGATCTCCTATAGAGAAAGTCAGTTCATCATTGACATGGTTAGAGCTAACAAGAACAGATTCTGAGCGTGCAGCATTTTGGCTCACTACTGTATTTTGGCTGCCATCTGCTTCAACCAACCCATGGTCAATGGAATCAGAAGAAAATCCTTGATCAGTCTCATCATCCATATCACATTGTCCAGGAACCCTTCCTTCCAGGTACAGTTTGCTTCCAAGGGACAGACTCTTCTTAAGATAGTGCTGATTCTGAAGAACCCTGGAATTGGTATGAAGATCAATTTGGTCTTTTATTTCTTCCGATTTCCAGCTATGGTAAACAGAAGGAGAACCCGTAACAGGTTTGACACTGTCGTGAATCTCAGCAATTGTTTTTGCCCCCCGCAAGAATGAGTCCATGCCTGTATCTTTATTCGAATCCTTATGGGCTTGAACTTGAGAAAAATCTTCTAAAGTCTTATGTATTGCCTCAACAGATGGCTGAACAGTTTTCTGATGTCCAAATGAGTACTTGAGTCAGCAAACACTACATTACATAACCCAAAATTTACTAAAGTAGTCAAAATACCTGACGCAAATCTTAGACTTACCTTTGGTTTCTGGCCTCCAGTGTGAGCATGGAAGCATGAAAATCTAACCATTGTTGTGATACAGACTAGTGTTAGATCCACACAAGACACACTATCGTGCTACATAAAAAGCTATGAGCACCAAACTACTCTAATCATTTAGGATCAAAATCCTGAGAAAAACACCTAATTCTTCAACCATAAGAAAATGACAAACTACAATCTAACTTCTGGGAACTTAGCAAACACTGACATTAGCCATAATCAAGCGAAAGACCCTCCGAAACACGCCGCAGCCTCCAGATATGTGATGATCTCGATCTCCTTAAAACACCAAGCAGAATCACCCCTTCGTTGTCCCCCCACACCCACTTTGAGGTGCGAGAAAAGTTTACTTTCGTTGCAGCGGCCAGAGTGAAAAAGAATCTTTTCCAACTAGGAAAACCAAATCCCTAACAAGCATAAGAGACACCTGCCTGACAATAATGAAAGAGAAAAATAAAAGAACCGCATCACCTATAAGCAGAATATAGGCCGAGTAATAAAGAAAATGCAAAAAACTCTGGTTGTTAATCTCTACGTCAAAAGAATGCAACAGAAAATTTAACAATCAAAAACAGAATATACAATCAGATTGCATTGCCTAATGTCTCTTATTTCAATATCTTCTGGATAAGAAAAACCAACCAATTGAGCATTACCGGACTTCTTTGTCAAAAGGGACTAGAAGAGGGAAAAAAAAAAAAGAAATCTTTCAATTCTCATTACAAAGGCAAGTTGTAAATATCTAATGAGACTCAAAATTGTGTTCTTCCCACTCTTTCATTCGATATATTCATCCAAGGTAATTGCTCATACAGACACAATATTGATTATTGATCAAGAACAAAATCTATGATAAAAAGAGAACAGATATGAATCAACCTGTATGAATGAGACAACCAACCATCCAGATTGTACATCATATACAACCAATGGTCAACAACAAAAAAAAACTTAGATTTCATATGGAAGAATAATGCAAGCCTGACCAATTACCTTTAGTTTTAAAAGGAAATGCCAATGAAAACGAGTCCAAAGAAATTCGGAATAATTTAATCCCATCATCTTAAGGAAACATGACTACTAAAAAAAGGCAGGAGATTGAGAACGACAAATAACCATATAGAGCACCAAAAAGACAGCAGTATCTCAGGACACAAAGAACAGACAAAACAAACCATTCATGAAACACCCAAGAGACAAAACCACTCAAAACGCAAGAAAAAAAAAAGAAAGACCCAGTTTTTATTTATTCATTCATTCATTCATCTTGAAAGAAAACAAAGATTGCCAACAAAGAAGGGGGATGGCCCCTACCCCCCCCCCCCCCCCCCCAAAAAAAAAAAAAAAAGAGGAAGAAAAATCTTACCTCTCAACAGCCAGATTATAGCAATTAGCAAGCAAGGAACTTGGTTTATGTAAGAGGAGAAAGGCGGCTTCAACAAATAAAAAAAAAAAAGTAGAAAAACGGAATTAAAGACAAACACGTTCCGTTCCTGTTATACTAGTATCTATTAACTACGTAACTATTTTTGTTTTTTGGTCATCTGGATGAACGGCGTAAGGTTAAGCTTAAATTCTAACCCTAGGCTTTGGATTTGCTTTTATAACCCAAATAAACGGCCCCGATTTTTTCCTATTTAGGCGAAGAGGGGATGGTTCTTTTTCAACAGCCACAAATGAAAGGAGAGGAAAGAGCGGATCTTTGTCTTTTACGCAGCTGAAAGATAGGATTATGAAACATCAGCTCTTTGGCCAAAATAAATTTATAAGGAAATTCTCTCCTTGGAATTGAAAAAAGAGAACCCAACAAATTAAAATTTTTTCATCACCAAATTATATATTTTTGTTTTTTATCAAAAAAATATAATTACTGAAATTTAAATATTAAATACGTTAAATGTTAGCATTATTACATTGACTAGAGTAGCATAGTAATTAATATAAACTAATTTATTATTAAATATATAAAATATTATGTATAATTAATAAATTTTATATGTGAATTTTGCTTAAAAAACTTTATATCAGAATAAAATTTAAATTTAAATTAAGAAAAAAAAATACATTGAATATCAATATGTAACCTTTATTCTAAAGTTTAAAAAAATATTTTTATATCATATTTCATTGGATAGTGATATTTAAACAAAATATACAATGTCTGTGATTCTATATAGTTAAAATTTGCTTCATTTAGAATTAATATCATATATGAGAGATTATTTAATACATTGTTGAGATGAAAAGCTCTTGCAATGGAAGATTGTGAATCTTTTATTGTCACAGTGGTTGGTGATGGAGGAGGAGGACAAAATCTCACCCGTTGCAAAGGAATTTGAAGCATTGATGACACCGTTTGATTTTAAGCACATGCTCATTTAAAAAAATAACAAATAAAAAGTCAAATATTGAAATAATATACAGTGAGAAAATATTAAAAAAAAAGCAAAGAATAAATCATTTCATTATAAAAGATAAATATAAAGTATACAAATATAAAAAAAAAGTTAATTAATCAATCTTAAACACAAAAAATTACTTGTAACAGCTTTTTTTTTTTTTTTTGGAAACTTGACACTTTAATCATCAGGCATCATAACCTAGATCTGCACCCACAAAATAATTTTATATTATATTTATTTAGCTTAATATCCTTGAATTTTAATAAAAATTGTAATTAAGCCATAGATATTTTATTACATTTAAATGAACATATCATTTTTATTTTCAATTATAATCATAAATTTTTAAAATCAATTAAAAAAATCCAATTGAATTAACAAAATACTAACATTTGTTACCTATGAATATTAATAACACGTGACAAGTCATAATCAATGTTTTTATTATTCCATGTTGATTTTTATAGAATAACTTAATTTTTGAAACTACTTAAAAGTTTCTCCAGATGAACTTTTATAATTGATTTTTAAAGTTTATGATAATAAATATAGAAAATCAAATATTATAATTTTATTTACACGTAATAAAAATGTTAATGGCCTAATTCTACTTTGTACTCAAATTTAAGGATATATTTGAGTATTAATCCTATTTAT
The DNA here is from genome assembly GCF_047325235.1 of Durio zibethinus. NCBI lineage: Eukaryota > Viridiplantae > Streptophyta > Magnoliopsida > Malvales > Malvaceae > Durio > Durio zibethinus. The sequence continues at coordinate 19,219,262 of NC_143177.1, forward strand.
TTTATATCTATAAAAAAAAAAAAAAACAAAACATGTTGTATAATTAATTTATAAAGAGAAAAGCTATCTAATAATCCAATTATTTTATAATAAAATAATATATATTTATATTTATATTTATATATAAAGTATCGACATACGATTAAACTATATAAAAAAGAAACCTAGAAGCAAAACTTGCACAAAAGAATTGGTATACTCTGGAGCTATGTATTTATGATAGGTTTAATAGACATAGCTATAAATACAATTAATAAGGACAATTATTATCTTTTGAAAGAATTTTAGGAAAAGAAAGATTAAAGTGATATTTCAATTAAAATATTAATTTAATTTTAAATATGTTTCAATATGGATAAATAATAATATATCAATTCAAACGGTAATTTAATTTTAAATATGTTTAAATATGTTTAAATATGTAATATTTTGAAACATGCTTAAATCATATAATAGAAAATCTGTATATTGTCTAAAAAAAATCAAAGTTGAGTCTATAATTTAAATTAATGTCATCCGCAAAATATTAAAAAAAAAAACACTTCTCTTAATTAATTATTCATATCTATGTAAAAAGCAAGTTTAAGACCGAAATAGTAGATGACAAACCTTCGGAAGGCCTTAAAAGATGCAAATTTGATGGACTTGGGGGACCGAAATGCACTTGGGAAAGGGGTAAAAAAGCTAGGCCAAAAAATACGAGAAAGGTTAGACAGGGGGTGGCAAACCCGAGTTGGTGCAGCTGGTTTCCAAACCATGTAGTTCACCACCTAGTATCTCCTGTATTAGATCACTGCCCAATATTGTTAGACACCGAAAGGAACAAGGCGAGGAGGGATGGTGCAAAGAAAAGGCACGGAAAGGCTTTTGAAGCAATGTGGACTAAAGAACCTGACTGTGACAGACTTATAGATGAGGCGTGGAATGAAGGGAGGGAGTGTGGCATGCGGACGAAGCTTGGCAGTGTGATAAGAAAGCTAGTAGGGTGGAGTAAGAGCAAGTTTGACGGGTTACATGCGGAATTGAGGCTTTAAACCAGGAATTACAACACAACAAATCCAATCATGGTGATTACATGAGCTGGTGCCGAGTGGAACATATAAAACATAAAATGAACGAATTGTTGGAGAAGGAAGAAACGTATTGGCTGCGGAGATCAAGAATAAGCTGGCTACGAGAAAGAGATAAAAACACTGCTTTCTTTCATGCACAGGCCTCTCACCGTAGAAGGAAGAACAACATAAGGGGATTGGAGGACGAGAATGGGTTGTGGCTTGGGGGTGAAGTGGAGATGAACATGCAGGCCGTGAAGTACTTTAATGAATTATTCAAATCTCAGGGTACATCTAATTTTGAAGAAATTTTGAGGGCAGTTAAACCTAGAGTGACGAATGAGATGAACAGATATCTCTCCACAGAGTTCAGAACCGAGGAAATCTAGGAGGCAGTAAAACAATTCCACCCCACTAAAGCACCAAGACTTGACGGTATGCCTGCTTTATTTTTCCAAAATTTTGGCACAAAGACGGTCCAGATGTTACTAAATTTGGCTTGTTTAGACTAAATGGGGAAGGGAAACTAGATGATATAAATGACACCAATATAGTGCTCATTCCTAAAATAAAAGATCCCAAAAGGATGACTTAGTTTCACCTCATTAGTCTTTGTAATGTTCTATATAAGATCACCGCAAAAGTTCTTGCTAATAAGCTAAAAGATGTCCTACCTTCATGTATTAGTGAAAACCAAAGTGCTTTTATACGAGGCAGATTGATAACCAATAATGTTCTTATAGCCTACGAAATCTTGCATACTTTAAAGCTTAAGAAAAAAGGAAAGGAGGGGTGGGGAGCTGTAAAACTAGATATGAGTGAGGCGTATGATCAGGTTGAGTGGAGCTTTCAACAGTCCATTATGAAAAGATTAGCGTTCAGTGAAAGGTGGGTGTCTATCATCAAGCACTGTATATCATCTGTAGCCTATAATGTGATTCTTAATGAAACAATTACTGATCCTATCATTCCAAACAAGGCCTTAGACAAGGCAACTTCCTTTCACCCTATCTGTTCATTCTATGCACAAAAGGATTATCTGCGCTTCTACTAGAGGATCAAATGGAAAGCAAGTTGTAAGGTGTCAGAGCTAGTGTGAATAGCCCAAGGATTGCTCATCTATTCTTCGTAGACAACAGTTTGCTATTCATAAGGGTAAATCAAAGGGAATGCGAACGAGTGAAACACTTACTAAAGATTTACGAGGAATTGTCGGGGAAGAAAATCAACTATAACAAGTTAGGTTTGTTTTTTAGCCAAAGCACTAGATATGACAAAGTGGAGATGGTCAAACAAATGTTTGGGATCAGGGTAACAAGCAACCCAAAGAAGTACCTAGGGCTACTGATGATAGTAGGGAGAAATAAGAAGAAAGCCCTCTGAGAGATTGTGGACAAGATCAAAAGGAGAATACGATGTTGGAGCAACCAATGGATGTGTCGTAAAGAAATATTCATAAAGTCCATTCTACAATCATTGCTAGCTTACGCAATGTCTAGTTTTTTGTTCCCACAAGACCTATGCCATGATCTAAACATGACTGTTTGTGACTATTGGTGGAAACAAAAGACGGCCAGAAAAGGAATAAATTGGGTGTGATGGGAGGAAATGTGCACTAGCAAGTTGGAGGGTGGACTGGGATTTCGAGATTTCGAAATGTTTAACAAGGCTCTGATTGCAAAACAAGACTGGAGACTCATGGACAACACATCATCTCTAGTCTATAAGGTCCTGAAGGTAAATTATTTCTCAAGAACGACTTTCATAGAGGCTGAGATTGGACGACTACCATCCTACTCATGACAAAGCATATGTACGAGGAGAGAAGTCTTACAGAGTGGAATTAGATGAAGAGTTGGAAATGGGCACCAAACTAATGTATGGAGAGACAGTTCCAAATGTTCATAATTTCAAACCATTACCACGTGAGAGGCTTGCTGGAGAAAACACAATGGTCCATAAGTTAATCGACTGGGATGCACACCGATGGAATGAAGGGAAAGTTGAGGAACTATTCTCAAGTGAAACAGCAAAGGAAGTCAAGGCAATTCCCATTAGCACACACGACTGCCCAGATGTGCTGATCTGGCACTATACAAAAGATGGCCATTACAGCGTCAAAAGCAGGTATCATCTTCTGCGCAACAAAGGTCAGACGAATGAAGATGATCCAATGGCGACAAAGCATGATGAGAGGAGGAGGACGAATGATGTCTGGAACAAATTATGGAGGGCCCGATCGCCAAATAAAGTTAAAATTTTTGGGTGGAGGTTAGTTCGTGAATTGCTGCCAGTCTATGAAAACTTGAAGAAAAGGAGAATTGTGGATAGTGCAAACTGCCCAAAGTGCAACCACAGCGAGTAATCCGTATTGCATGCCATAAAGGATGTCCATCAGTAGTAGAGGTGTGGAAGACTGCAAACACGGACGGTGTCTGGGTGCAATGTCAATGCCGGTCTCGAACGTTGACAATGCCATGCACATAGAAGGGGCAGCTGTTAAAGCCATTGATTTTGCAATTGACATAGGAATCAATAGGATTGAGTGAGAGGGAGATACTCTGGGCATCATCAAGTTGTTACATTATGATGGAGTAGATTTGTCTCCCATGGCATCCTAATTGAAGAGGCAAAGATGAAACTGAGAAACATGGTAGACTCAGTATGCTCACATGTCAGAAGGGAAGCAAATAAAGCAGCTCATAGGTTAGCGAGATTAGCAGTAGGAAGTACTGAAAGCAAATAATGAGTGGAAGAATGTCCAGAACACATTGCCTCAGTTGTTGAAAGGGATTGTAATACTTTTTAAAGCTTTAATGAATATTCCAAAATTTCAAAAAATATAAAAAGCAAGTCAATTAAAAATGCAAAAAGAGATTATAATATATCTAATAAAATATTTTAAAATTTAAATAAAATTAAATCAAAATAATTATATACAAGAAACATGGCTTGTATATATATATATATATATATGTAAAAAAAATAATATTTTTTTATCAAAAATTTTAATTATATATATAAGATTTATTTTATATCTACATAAAAAAATAAACCTGTTATATAACCATCTTGAAAAGAGAAAAGTTATCAAATAATTTGGTTATTTTATATTAAAAATAAAAAATTTATAAAGAAAGTATCAACATATGATTAAACTATATAAAAAAAAGTAGAAACAAAACTTGCAAAAAATAATTGGTACTGGAGTAGAAATAATATGCAATACTTTAAAGCTATGTATTTATAATAGGTTTAATAGACCTAGCAATAAATACAATTAATAAGGACAATTATTATTTTTTGAAAGAATTAGGAAAATAAATATTAAAGTAATATATCAATTAAAATATTAATTTAGCTTTAAATATATTTAAATATGGATAAATATTTAATATTTTGAAACATATTTAAATCATATCTAGGTAAATCCCCATATCATAAAAAACAATCGAGTTGAGTCTATAATTTAAATTAATATCTTCTACAATATATTAAAAGAAAAATTTTCTCTTATTATTGATATCCATGTAAAAGGTAAGTCAATTAAAAACATAAAAGAAACTAAATACAATTTATTATATGACATAGTTTAAATTTTTAATGAAATGAAATCAAAATAATTAAATTTAGGAAATATGACATTGTATTTAAGATTATACATACATCAGAAAATAAACCATTTACAATGAAATTTTTTTATAAAAAATTTTAAATTTTATATATTTATATAAATTTTATTTTATATCTACATAAAAAAGCTAACTCTGTTATATAATCATTTTGCAAAGAGAAAAGTTATCAAATAATATGATTATTTTATAATAAAAGTAAAAAAATTATATAAAAAAAATCAACATAGAATTAAACTATAAAAGCAAAAGAAACATAGAAACAAAACTTGCACAAAAAATAGCTAATAGGAATTGACACAAGTAATTAAGATTTAAAACCCAAGTACAAAGCACCTAAAATATAACTTTCATAATCCTTTATTAAAAGTTGATTTATAAATTCAAAAAATCCGTAATTCTCACTTGTGGGTTGGCAACTTGCTTTGACCTTGAAAATAGGATAACATCCTCTATTCTTAAATTTTTTTTCAAAAAAAAAAAAAAAATTGCACAAGATATTGGTATTGGAGTAGAAATAGTTTGCAATGCTCTAGAAGAATGTACCTATAATAGGTTTGATAGACATAATAATAAATACAATTAATAAGGATAATTATTATCCCTTGAAAGAATTTTAGTAAAAGAAATTAAAGTAATATATCAATTAAAATATTAATTTAATTTTAAATATATTTAAATACGGATAAATATTTAACATTTTGAAACATGTTTAAATCATATAATGAAAATTTTGCATGTCTAAAAAAGTCCAGTTGAGTATAGAATTTAAAGTAATATCTTTTGTAACACATTAAAAGAATTTTTTTCTCTTATTTAATCATATATATATATATATGTAAAAGATAAATCAATTAAAAATATAAAAGAAGATAAATATAATTTATTATATTAACTATTTTAAAAGAAATCAAATCAAAATAATTAAATATAAAAATATGACTTTTTTTTAAATTGTATACATGTAAAAAAAAAAAAAAAAAACCATTCACATCAAACATTTTTTCTTTTTATCAAAAATTTTGATTTTTATATATTTATATAAAATTTATTTTATATCTAAATAAAGAGAAATTAAACCTATTACATAATCATTTTACAAAGAGAAAAGTTATCAAATAATATGATTATTTTATAATAAAAGTAAAAAATATATATTAAAGAAAGTATAACATAGGATTAAACTATAAAAAGCAAAAGTAACATAGAAACAAAAATTGCACAAAAAAATTGGTATTGGAGTAAAAATAGTATCAAATATTCTAGAGCTATGTACTTATAATAGGTTTAATAAATTTAGCAATAAATACAATTAATAAGGACAATTATTATCTTTTGAAAGAATTTTAGGAAAGGAAATTGATGTAATATACCAATTAAGATATTAATTTAATTATATATATATATATATTTAAATATGGATAAATATTTAACAGTTTGAAACATGTTTAAACCATAACATTAAAAGGTTGAAGTTAGGCCTTTAATTTAAATTAATATCTTCTGCTAGATATTAAAAGAAAATTTATCTCTTATTTATTCATATATTTTTGTAAAAGGTAATTTAATAAAAAACATAAAGAGCGATAAACATAATTTATTATATGAAATATTTTAAAATTTACATGAAATTAAATAAAAAATAAGTAAATGTAGGACAAATGATGTTTATTCAAGATTGTACACATGTCATAAAAACCCATCAACATTGGATTTTTTTATAAAAAATATGTATAATCATTTATATAAAATTTAATTTATATCTATATAAAAAACTAAACCTATTATATAATCATTTAAAAAAAAAAAAAGACTTACACTAGCGTAATATAATACATTTAAATATGGATAGATATTTAATAGTTTGAAACTTGTCTAAATTATATCATGAAAATTTGCATATCATTTTAAAAAATCGGTTGAGTTTATAGTTTAAATTAAATCTTTTGCAAGATATTAAAACAAAATTTATCTTTTTAAGCAAACGTAAACAAACACAGGCAAACATTGATTTTACTAAATAGGAAAGTTGAAAAATTAAAAAAAATTAACAATTAAAAGAAGATAAATATGAAAATATGAAAAACATTTCTTTCATTGATATGCTTGGTAAAGAAAGCGGAAAAATGAAAAGATATAAAAAGAAAAAAAAATAGAGGTGTATTTGCATTAACTTATGAATATTCATATTAACCTTGATGTGCTTAAAAATTATCCCATAAAATCCAGGCACTTGCGGTATGGGTAAATTGCAATTTCATTGCAATTTGTTCATGGTTGAAAGATGAGACGACCATTTTCAAAAAAAAAAAAAAAAAAAAAAGAAGCAGAAAAAGGAAATAAGAAGTGAGGTTCCCTTAATTAACTTTTCTTTTCTACTTGTTTTTTGTCTGGTTTAAAAGCTTTGGAAAGTGTAATATGACAATTTTAATCCTAATAAAGTAATACAATAAAATTAATATAAAAAAATATAAAAATAATATAATTTAAATTTTTAATAAAATGTATTCTTAAGTTTTATAATATATATTGTAATTTTTTACGTATTAATATGAATTTAATATGATAATTTTTTACATATATTTAATATGATGCAAATAAATAAATTATTATATTTAAGAGAGTGCATAATAATTAGGACCGTTGCTTGTTGCTTGCTAAATAATCAAATCCATGCTTCATCCATGATATAAATTTTGTAGAGATTGATGTAAAGGAAATGTGTTCATATGGTACTTTTTTATTTTTTAATTTTAATATTTTTTGTTTATGACTTTTTTATTTTTTGACTTTTCAATTTTTTTTTTGCTTTTTACTTAAACTTTTTATTTTTTTTGTTTTTTACTTAAACTTTTTATTTTTTTGGGGTTTTAACTTTAATTATCTTAATTAGATATATTTTGTAAAAAAAAAAGCCAATGAAGATAATGACAAAATAATTCATATAGATGAGTTTTGATTCACCTCAATGCAATGGGTGTATTTTTTTAAAATTTTGAGATCTGGTCGAAATTTTTTTTCTAAAATCAAAGTCAGATCAAAAATAAATTTAAAATATTTTACCACAATTTGGGTATATAAAATATATATTTTATTTTACATCCATCTATTTATGATATTAAATTTGCAGATTTTGGAGGAAAGAGAAGGTATCCATATGACACCTCATTATTCCGTAAAAATTTTATTTTTTTATTTTTATTTTTTTATTAGATAAATTTTATAAAAATTTTAGAAATAGAGATGATAAAACAATTTGTATCCTATTGTTTTGATTCACGTCAATCCAATATATGTGAATTAAAAAAAACAAAGAAAAAGATTGGATCGAAGATTTTTCTTTTTAAATAGGGTCAAAACGGAGATAGCTTTAAATTATTTCATCTCATCTCGGATATCCATGTGAAACATCTCTTTTTTTAATTTTTTGATTTTTTTTACTTTCTTTTTCTTTTCTTGAATCTTTTTCATATTAGATAAATTTTGTAATAAAAAAATCAATTAAAATAGAAATGAAAAAATAGCCTATAATCGATGAGCTTTGATTTGCCAGACCCAATTGGTGCACTTTTTTTCTTTAATTCAAGATAATTAGATTGAGATTTTTTTTTTTTAAATTCAGTTAGATAAGAGCAATGTTTTGGGTATTACTTCTCCACTCCAATATATATATATATATATATATATATTGTTATTTATTTAATTTTACATTTATATGTGTATTTTATAAAAAAATATTTAATACTTTAATTCAATAAATTCACATGCCACTTCATTTTTTTTGTCATTTTTTTTTGAAATTTTGTAAAGAACAAATTAATTGATATAAAAAAAATAAAATAATTCATATCTAATAAATTTCGATTCGACACGATCTAATAGATTTAATTTTTTTTATATTTAAAATATAATTTTAAAAAATTAATAATAATCCCACGATTAAGTGCGGGTATAATTCTAGTTGATGCTTAAAGAAGCAAAACAGTTTCGAGGTAAATTCAGTCTTCGCTTTGTAATCGGAATAGGAATCTACCGACCTAAGTATCCCTTGCGTTTAGAGCTCATATCGTTTCTAAAATCTAAACAACACCTTTTTTTTTTCAAAAGAAAACACAACGAAGAAAAGCTGATCATATTTATTCATAGGCGATTGGGCTCAACCCATCCGCTCAAGCTTGGACTCAATCTTTTGATCCATTAACTAACAATTTATCGGCCCCAAGTCCAACTACCGTTTTAAACCCAGCATTAGTTTTCCACTTTTGAGCCAACGATGAGGAGAGTTGACCGGCAACGGCTTCCAGGTTACCCCTCTCGAAAGAATCAATACAGTTTTCAATACCCGGCTTTCCACACCTGTCGGCTAATAACGTGGCTCGGGTGCTCTTCTTCTTCTTTGGCAAGTTTCGAGACCTAGCTACTCTCATTGGTTCTTCGCCTCTCCTAGAAACTTCTGCTCTGGCCCTCACAATCTTCCCCACGATTCTAGGGACCTTCCGCCGTCGACTTCGGGTAGTAATTTTGATTAGGAAATCGTTAAAATATGAACCTATTTCTTTTTCCAATGATTAATTGGAAACAGTTCGGTTCTGCAGGAGGATGAATTTCGTAGAATTGCTAATTGCACAATCTATGACCGTCAAGAAAATTAGGGGTAAGTAACCTTTTTTTCCCTTTAAATGAGCATTTTTGTTTTGATTTTTTTTCTAAAGCTGGTTTTGGGTGTGGCAGGAATATGGTGATATTGTTCAGATTGATGGTCTCGATGTAGATTATGGCGTAAGTGTTAAACTTGGTTTTTTTTTTTTGGAAGTTACTTTGCTTTGCTTTTTGGGTTAACACATCGCTTGCATTTGGTAGAATGAAGTATTGACAGTAAAACTTGGGGCTTTGGGCTCCTACATGTTGAATAAACAGACGCGTAATTGACAAATTTGGTCATCTTCACCATGAAGGTACAATTATTTGCTATATTATTATTATTATTATTTGGTTGTGAGAGTCTTAGATTTGCCATTGTGTTCTTTGGAATTGAAGATATTGTGTAGTTTATACTTGTGTCTCCTTGAACGGGGCATGGTTCTTATTTAATCTTTGATACATTGCTTGGAAGTGTATTTTTTATTTTTTTTTTCTAAAGTTGCATGCAGGTTAGGTTGAGCATATAAATAAAGTTTACTGTTTTAATGTCAGCTCTTAATTACACTGGAACTAACTGCATGTTGATATTACAGAAGTTTTATTTTGTCTTTGCTTGAATAATTTTTAGTGATACAAGATGAGGTGAATCAAAGAGTTGTGATGTCATTTTCACTTGGCTATTAATTTGGTTGGTCCAAGACTTTAGATGTATACAGGGAAAGGTGGGTTAGTTGCCAAAAGAATTTTATCATTTGTTGAAACTATTCATGCAGATTTCAGTCGGTGCTTATTTTTTAAGATACAACGAAAATTATCAGGTTTTGGACCTGGTTGTGTTTTCAATGGTCCTTGTATAACTTGGTCCTAGATGATTGGTGGATATGTATATTTGTTAAAAATCAAATATACAACCAAAACTTGAATACTTGATACTGATGCCTTCTGAAGGGGCCTTTTTTAGTTATTTTTAGGTGTGTTAAAAATGCCATTTCCTTTTTCTCTTCTGCTCTTCATAGTAGCCACCGCTGGGCAGCAAAAAGGTTGAATTTTCACGCGTCTCATGGTTTCTCTAAATAAAAAAATATGGGTAGGAATGGAAGGGAATCAAGGTCTGCCTATTGCCTTTTTTAAGAAAAAAAAGAAGTTCTGCCTATTTGAAGAAATCAGCGTTTCCTCTTATATTGGACTTACATGGGTACATAATACATTTCAATTGCTTTGAACCCTTTATCTAATTCTTTTCTACTGGGATTGAATTTTACTATTTAGTGGGATCACTAGATTTAGACAGAAGATTAATGTTTCTATATTTGTAGTATTTTGTGTTCGGACTCTAGCTGACGACAATTTTTGCTTACAGCACTTCATGGTCAGACTGTGTGTTTTACCCAATTCTCGTTATGACCATTATATATGTTTCTTGAAGTATAAATGATGTCAAGTTTTTGTCAGTTTTCATGAATTATCCTTTTCTATCTCAAAGGTAATGTTTCCTATGCAGTACTGGTCCATCCAGATTTGACTGGGATCATAATGCTCAAGCTTGGGTTTATCTACGAACTAAAGCAAATTTATTGAAACTTTTGAAAAATGGGTTGGAGCAACTGTGTGGTGAACAAGTCAATCTTTCTAGTTTGTGGTTCCTATGATGCTGGCATAACTTTGTTCCTGATCCTGAAAACTCATTTCACTGCTAAAAGAGGTTGCCTTGAGGTTCTTCAACAAATTATCGGATTCTCAAATCCCTTCTTTGGATGTAATTTTACGATGTGTCCATTTGGAATTGGTCCCAGATAAATTCTGGTTCAACATCCTGTATAGTACTTTTTAACCTAAGCTTCTCCCCTTGTGAAAATGTTTTCTGTGGGGCAAAACTTTGATGATTGGTATAGAGGCCGTAATTTTGGTTTTACCTGCTGGTCTGTTTGCAGATAGCTCTGAAGAAAATGTAGCATATACTTGATGCAAAATAAATGCCGAGGTTGTGGTGGTTAGATCTCGATTTACAGATGTCACTGGTTTGTGTGTTGTGGTGCTTAATTATTATTCTTATCATCATACTTCACCTGCGCAGGAAAAATAAGGGTTAAATTCTCAAATCAGGATAAGCGTAAGTGTTTGGATGGTTGCTTAATTCAAGATCAAATATTTTAATTCGTACAAATAAAAATAAAACGTTATCGATTTATAATAATTAAAGATTTATTTCAACAGAAAAAAAGATATTTATTATATGTGCCGTTGCAACACGTAAAAAGAATAGGGAATAATTAATTAGGAAAAATCATGTTGATTTGAATTTTTTAATTACAATTTTAAAAAAAAAAATGAAATTTTTTTTAAGAAAAACAAATTTTCATTTAACCCAAATAAATAATTAAATAAAATTAAAAATTCTCAAACCCATAATAGATCATTGTTAACCTTAATTACCAAAACAAGTTATTTTGATCATCGATCAATTTTATTTGTTAATTTTTGTGAGATAAGAATTTTTTTTAAATCTTATTTTAGGCTAACCAACATTCTTATTTTTATGGTTCAATCGTTTGAGCTCTGAAAATTTAAAAGGTTGTTTTTTTGTTAAATTTGTGTAAGATGAATAATATATACGCATATTTTGGTTATGTTATTTTTTATAATTAACCATTTTGTTGTTGAGAGTTTTTTGTTGTTTTTCAAAGTTAGGCATATTCTGGTTTAGGGTGTTCTATAGTTCTTCATTCTTAGGCATTTTTTTATTTATGGTTTTCTATTATTATTTTTAATTGCTCAAATTTATAGTTAAGGTTTTCTGCTATTGTTCTTAATTGCTTAAATTTATATTTGAGGTTTTTTGTTGTTGTTCTTAATTGCTCGAAATAATAGTTAGGGTTTTCTGTTCTTAATTGGTCGAAATTATAGTTAGGGCTTTCTGCTATTTAAGCATATTTTGTTTAGACATAGTTGTTTATGTAACCTTTTGATTCTTACCTATCACTTAGGCCTCTATTAGTGCTAGTATAAGTGATCACCCATCACTGTTATCTTAATTTATAGCATAAGTGAAGCCAATTAATCAACATAAAAAATAAATGTTATTTAATAATAAAAAAAAAACAACAATTCATTGTAGCTAGGATTATAAATAGGGTTAAATTTAGGATTGAAAATATTTACAACATAAATTTTGTTTAGTAATTAAACTGTTGTATCAAAAGATTGGAATTAAATTTTCACGTCACTACCTAACCAAAAAGATTTCAAAAATATACACAAAAAACCTAATTTTCAATACATTTCCTAAAATTTTAGTCAAGTCCAATATAAAATTTTAGTCAAGAACAAAAGTTTGATAAGGATAGCCACAAAACCAACCATAGAACCAGCCACAAAATCACTAAAAAGATAACTAAGCTTAAGTATAAGCATGATCACAACCTTAAGTCTATTTTATAAATTATTTTGCCAAAAACATTATCAAATAACAGCATCAAGTCAATCATATGAATTTTAATTTTAAGAATAAAATAAGAAAAAATGCTAAACTTTTGAGTCAGAATGTGCACATAAAAAACGTATTGTAAAAGAAAATTGCATTTCAAAAAAAGACCCTTGGTTATAACATGATTATAACAAAGTAAAAGCTTATAACATAAATTTTATAACAAAGTAAAAAATTATAATAGAAATTAGATAACAATGTAAGGGACATACATACTTAAACTAACTATAATTTTCATTGTTAGGGATTTAAGATTTTTTATAACACTTATAACATAAATTTTTGCTAAAAATGATTCCTATAGCACTTATCAACTGTTGTCGTTGGAATTTAGGATTTATTGTGACAAACTTTAATTTTTTTGGTCTTACAGTGTGAGTTTTAATTATTATTAATGGTTGTAATATGATGTATATAAATGAGATAGTAGAAGAATTGATAGTTGATCTTGATAGGATATCTTATTTTGAGTTGTTAGATACTTGTAATGAGGCTGAGTATATGAATATTAGTGAGATATTATATTTAAAACCTGAAAAAAATTAATTAATGGCTTGATGGTAGTAAATGATGAGTGAAACACTCTTTATATGATTAGGTATATGGTAGATCTAGGTATAGTTGATATGTATATAGTACATGGTATTGATGAAGCTATTTTAGCTCTTGAGTTGTTAATAGGACCTGAAGTGAAAGATGCAGTTGAGGTAGTAGAGAGTGAAACGGTAAAAAATTACCATGTAGTTGATGTAGTAGGGAATGAAATGGTAGAAAATCAATATGTAAGTGAGGCAGTAGGGAATGAAAAGATAGAAACTAAAGAAATGGTTGAAGAAGCAAAGGTAGAGAATGAAGATGTAGCTGAGGCATGAAGGGTAGGAATTAAAGATAATGTTGAGGCAGTAGAGGTAGGAAATGAAGATGTGGTTAGGGCAAAAAAGGCAACAAAGGTAAAAAATGAAAATGTGGCTGGGGTATAAGTTGAAGATGCAACGATAGAAATAGCAGTAAAAGGGATGACCCTAGGATAGAACCAGATTTCACTTCACCAGTTAATGAAAATGTTAATGACGGATATCAAACTGAGTACTATAACTCTAATGAGTATGGTGAGCTTGTCAGTGATAAGAATGAAATGGTTGATACTAGGATAATAAGTAAGTTCTCAATATATGATCCCAATATAAAAACCCTTTACATTGAGTTGGGTATGTTGTTTGAGAATTCAAAATAATTTCAATATTTTGTATCCTTATTGTCTATTAAGACAAATATGGGTATCATTTGGGCAATGAACCATAAAAATTTTGTTAGAGGTAAGTTTGATGCAAAATAATGTCATTGGGTAATTTATGCAACAGATGATAGAAAGATGCAATCATTTCAAATGAAGACTTACCATAACAATCATGAATGCAACAAGATTTTCAAAAACCCAAGGATGAGTCAAGCTATTTTTGATTGAGTTGTACATAAACAGATTTATGAATGATCTTTTTATTAATAATGCAAAAGTGCAAGAGCTAGTTAGGAAAGCATTTGATACGTGGATGAATATTAACATGATAAGAAAGACTAAAAAAAAATGTGGCTAATAAAGTTATTACCAATTATAAGGATGAGTTTGAACTTTTATAGGATTATGTTGATATGATTAAAGAAATTAATGAAGGCAGCACAGTGAAAATGCAAGTTCATAGGCCATTGACAAGTTTTTTACTTATATTTGAAAGGTATTACATATGTTTTGGGCATTTAAAAAGATTTAAAGAGTGGTTGTAGGCCTTTTTTGGGACTAAATGGTTGTTGGCTTAAAAATTTGACAAAATGTGAGTTACTATATATTATTGGTAGATATCTAAACAATAAAATGTTTTCAGTGGCTTGGGTGTTAGTGGAAGTGAAATGCATAACTTCATGGAAATGGTTTCTTGATTTGTTGAAATCAAACCAGGTGTATTTGGAAAATGGTATAGAATGGACAATCGTGATAGATCAACAAAAAGTAAATATTTATATATTGATTTAAATTAAATTAAATTATGTACTGAATACTTTAACTAATTAAATGGTATAAGAACTTGATAATGCAATTGCAAAATTGCTTTCAGATATTGAACATAGATTTTATACTAGGCATGTATCTGCTAATTAAGCTAAAAGGGGACATAAGGTGAAGAGATGAAAAGGGCTTTCTAGACATTGCTAAGTTTTCAACAGTCAGACAATTTAAAGAAAACATGAGAAAATTACAGAAAAAAAATTAGACTACAACTGTAGACATAATAAAAGCCCCACTTCAGCAATGGTGTGAGCCTTTTTCAACATAGACTCTAAATGTGAGTTGATTGATAACAACTTATATGAAGCATTCAATGGGATATTGCTAGATGCAAGGAAAAAATTAGTGATTTCTTTATTTGAAGACATATAAAGGC
Source organism: Durio zibethinus (assembly GCF_047325235.1). Lineage (NCBI taxonomy): Eukaryota > Viridiplantae > Streptophyta > Magnoliopsida > Malvales > Malvaceae > Durio > Durio zibethinus. The sequence goes on from NC_143177.1 coordinate 19,234,509, forward strand.
CTCTGATATAAAAATTGAGAGGAAAAAAAAAGAATGCTCTAAGTGAAGAGGTGTGATTGATTTTAACATTATAAAAATGATAGAAAAAAATGCAGCTATAGCATCATAATGTGTAGTTGCATTTAATGAAGATGTTGATTATGGAATAGATGTGGGTGTAGATAGATTCATTATCCAATTTGATGAGAAAACATATAGTTGTAGAATGTACCAATTTTTTGATATTCCATGTGCACATGCCATATGTGCAATTAGAGATCTAGGTAAAAATATTAAAGATTTTGTATCTAGTTGGCATCATAAGGAGTTGTATTTACAGTTTTATAGTAATTCTTTACAATCTATGCATGGGAGAAGGTTTGAGCCAAACCAAGGATAGAAGATAATATTTTACCCCCAGAGTTCAGAAAGATGCCAAGTAGGCCTAAAACCAGTAAAAGAAAATATCATGATAAGCTTAAGAAAAAAATGCCCAATAATTTAATACATCTATCCAATAAAAGGCTTGATAATGACATGTAAACTATGTCATCAACCAGGCCACAACAAAAGAAGTTGTCTTGTGGCAGACAATCAGGTAATTTTATTTTTATTAATTATTATAAACATTGTACCATTTATAGATCTTCTATTATTAAAGTGTATTAACCCATCAATGTAACTTTATTGTTTTGTCTATGATAACAAGATTATTATGTGCTCAGATCTGAAGACTAGAATATGAACCAAAGTGCATCAAGTACTGTAGATCATATTAAAGCTACACACGATCCAAGCAACCATGCTACTGCTTATGGTGCTTTCGCATCAGCTTTTGCTTCTACTTCTGCTTCTGCATCCAGATCTAGTTATGCATTTGTATCTGTTTCAGCTAATATAAATGGTTTTGCATTTATAACTGTAACAGCAATTGCAACTGCATTTGCATCTACATCTGCATAAGCCCTAAATCCAGTTTCAAATCTAACTTCAACAAATCTAGTTTCAAATCCAGTTTTTATTCTAGTTTCAACTCCACCTTCAGATCCACTTTTTATTTCAGTTTCAACAAACATTTCAATTCAGTCAATGCTGTTGCTTTTATTGTCATTGAAAATACAAAATTGAAGTCTAAAAAACCAACAAGATCTATTGAAAGATGTTTTACAGATAAGGATATGAGACTTTATGGGATGATTGGTAGAAAAATAAGTCCCTTATCAAAGTCTAACTCTTTTACAACAATCACTGGGAAGAGAACAATTTCAGCAAATAGCATTATAAGTCATAAGGATAAGCACACTATTAAAGCTACCACCAAAAGTAAGACAAAAGTCTTGCAAGGTTATGGATTATAAACAAACTTAGAAATAGGGAGAAAAATCTTAAATGTGAGAGATTCTTTATCAAATATATATATTTTATTTTTTTTCTTAAATATTATTCATTATAACTTGATAAATGTTATTCAACATGCTGGATTGAGAAGTGAGAAAGTGATAGTAGTTGAGACAAGCAAAGGCAAGAGGAAGGTTGTTGAAGATGTAATTGGTACTCAAGAAAGTCAAATTCTTGCTTTTAAAAGAAATAAGGGGAAACAAAAAATTTGAAAAGTTGATTTCTGTTCTATTAACTATTGTTGCTAACTATTGATGTTAATTTTTTTTCTTGTTAATGTTGTAAGAAAACTTTCTATTTAGCTTTCTGGTGGTTGAATGTTTTCTATACTGAATGTTGAGTAAGAACACATTTTGTTAACATTCATCATGTTGCTTTATTATAAGATTACCTCTATTATCAGATTATTTCAAATTACTTTCTAGTTACATATTGTAAGTTGAATATATTGCACTAAATTATATTTTTACATATAATAACATAAAGTAATAGAATTCACAGGGCTAAATGCTCATTGATATAAAAAGAGTTTTAACAAATATTTACAGACCCTTATAACAATCTTAACTCACTATCAAGCATGTAAGTTAAGTTTTCAAAAATTTTTTGGCATTGAAAAAGATTACACAGAACATAAGTATAAAAAGAATGAGCTAAGCCAAATTATTTTTTAGTTGCCATCTCTACCATGTCTACCACCAACAATTTTATTGATTTCTTTCAATTGCAATGTCAAAAAACGAACATCCATCGTCAATTGCATATTCTCTACAATAACATCAGCTTTACCAATATTTTTCTTCCATTTTGAAACCTCATATTTCAAACTTTGAACATGACTATATAAAAATTTTTCTTTTTTTTTGTTCCAAAATAATCTCTTTTGCTTTTTTATAAATTTTAGGATCATTCCATAAATAAAATCCACAAAACAGTGCCCTATAATCACACTAAAGAAATATCAGTAAATAAATTTCAGTAAAAGCACCCAAAAAATAGTTGTAAATTTACCATCTTACAATCACATCAAGAAAATATCAAAAAGCAAATACTAGTAAAAATATAAAAAAATACCAATAAAAATACCAAAGAAATATCAATAAATTTATCGAATAATGTGGACTTTTATAAAATCTTCTACCTAGATTGCTATTCGCCCATGGAATCTACCTAGCTACCGTCATATTATAGTAACAGAAAATGAGTTCTTCTTCAAAGTCCCATTCTATAGGGTAATTAGCTGAAATTAATTTATACGTGTTTATATTATAAGACCCTCCCCTAGAAATACTGTAATTTTGATATTTTGAAAAATAAATTCAAAGAAAATTAGAGTATGAGAAAAACTCAAAATTTATATTAACCTTGAATTTACACTGTTAGATGAATTGATATTTAAAGAAGATATTATGTTTAAATGTTATTTCAACAAAATTTTTTTTCAATTTACGATAAAAAACGAAAAGAAACTAGGAGAAAACCCTAAACTAAAGTTATCTCACAGACAAAAACGATAAAGAAAAAAGCTAAAAAAACATAATAAGCTTAAAATATAACTAGAATAAGCTGAAATTACCATTACACATGAATAAATTAATTTTACGTGATATTTTCTCTGTGATGATTTTTACACATGAATAATTTAATAGTGTGTAAGATATACATCTTTTTTTTTTTTGTTGAAATAAATTTTATATTATTACAAGTTGATAATATTTGATTTTTATTTATATGAATTAAAATAATTAATCTTAAATTAAATAATTATTCAAATGTTTGATTTTGTTTTGAATATTTAACCAGAAACAAGCATATAGATTTTGGTAAAGTGTAAATGCCTCGTGTACACTCGACTTGGAGCTTTTTATTCATAGATTAGAATATTATTTTGCAGCTGGCCTGACCCAAGTGAATGGCCTAAAATTGAGACGTGAGAGACGAGACGAACGGCCATTATCCAGGCCGAAGGGTAGTCAATCAGTGATATATATATATATATATATATATATATATATATTCAAATACATTCTTCAGTCATTGTCTAAGATGGGAAGGTCATCGTCAGCAACAGAATCGTAAGATCAATCAAAGACCCTCGAGACGATTTTCTTGGCATTCCAACCCCTACACCAAATCTCCACCGCAAAAACTCACAGCTCACTTGATCCTTTTCTTGTCACCCAAGTGATTCTTTAATCTTTAATGGCCCGCCTTAGGACCTAGCAATTTCAAATTAAAACAAGGTGATTAGAAATGTCTTGATTAGAGCTAAGATGCTCCTTCTACCACAATTTCTATATGAGGAGCACAAATTTTTTTACTATATTTTATGTTGTGGGTTGATTATGATTAATATTAACATATCGTAAATGACAATTAGTGTTAGTTTCTAGTTGCAAAGAGGTTGCATTCCTTTCGCGTTAAGCTTTTTCTATTCCCGTTCCTGTCCGGTGAAAAAAATTTTGTTCCCTACCTGATGTGATGGCCGGCCATAATCTGTACATGAAAGAAAGATACAAATCTTTTGTTTATTGCATTAAATTCCTGGTGGGTCAGAGCATAAGCTCCTAATTAAATCATTAACATTAAGCAAACAAAATATCTTCCTACCGTATTGTCTAATAAACTTACAAAAGCCCCTTACCAACAAGAAAAGTAAGAAATTGGCAAAAAAACAAAAGAGATTACCTATAAACAAACACAAACAAAGCAATAACTCACAAGTTCATCCGTTCCTCAACTAAACGGAGAAAATAGTTCTCGTCTGGTTGCAACTACCATCCTATATTGATCAAAGTTTCTCGTTAATTGAACCAATAGCTCGAGTTGCAATGGAAACCACACAAACATAAAACGTACGTGGGGGCACATGAAATGAGCTTGTTAGGCAATACACAAGTACATGCTCCAGAGTTATAGCGTGGCTGCTTGTTATGGGAAGATGGGCCTTGGGAGTTGATTTTTCGGGATATAAGGTTGAGAGTGCTTGGCACACACAAGGCTAGCTAGCTCAGTATATTTTAAAATTTTCAATTTCAACTGTATTTTGCAGGGTAGCCACAAAACCTCACAAAGGGCAGAGTTCCCAGGGCGTGGCTCCATCCCATCACCCCACTGGATACATGGAGGGGCTTTGGTAATTGTTATACGTGCCCTGAGACTGTCCATGACATTTCCCTGACAAAAACTGACGTCCATAGCACTGATGATTCAGTGAGAAGTCTCATCTAATGGATGTCGTTCAAAGATTTAAGGGACAGAGAAAGACCTTTCTCAGTTCCCTGCACCTCTACTGCTTTGTAGATTCACACTCTCGAGACATAGCCTAAAGGCTGCTAATTGCTGAAAGCTGCCTGCCTTGCTGGGAGCAGCGCCATCCACACACAGCATTCATATTTTCCGTACATTTTGATTTACAAGAAAGACATGTCAAATATGCCTTACATTAAAAACAAAAAAAAAAAAAAAAACAATACCACAACACTACTACTACATATAAGAATCAACATCGGTCCAAGATAATCCACGAGCCACGTCATATCCAGCAAAAATCAGAATTACAAAAAACTACTAAAAGGGTCAACATTCCATCAAAACATTAATCAAAGACTATTGTAAGAATAGGTTAGATCATCCGAAATATCAGGCCACAGTCCCAAACCTACTCTAATCGACGGCTAAGGGATTTTAATTGCTAACAGATTAGCATTTTTTACGGGATTATTATATCAGGCACTAATTTTTTCCTAAAGGCTCGGTACTGTGCGCGTCTCTCTGATCGGACTGAAGCTGAACCGGACCCTCCGGATTGATCTGTTGGTCTTTCCACAGCCTCATAGAGTCAACAGAAACGGCTTCCTCCTCTGGTCTGCACCGAGACGCCAAAACAGTACGGCAACCGTACCTCCGTTTAGGAGACAAACGATCCAGATCGTCCTATAAAAATCAATGACAAGAAATCTCAACCATTTATTTCATGAAAAAGATGAGAATGAAAAGAAAAAGAATTTAAAATGAAAAAAACAAAGAAATAACAAGAAATAACCAGAGATCAAAAGAGCAAACCAACCTGAGAACGAACATGTAACGCATTTTCTCTCAACCTTTTCAACGAAAACCAATTTGTTGACTTATAGAAATCTCTTTCACCACCACAAGGATCTTCGCTACTAGATGAACTGGAAGCCGGTGGAGGTGTATTTGATATTGTGGACCAATTATCTCCGTCCTCTACATCAACATCAACTGACACGTCATCATTAGAATACGATTCTTCTTCTTCATCGTCGTCGTCGTCATTTTCATCTTCTCTCTCTTCTCGCTCACAGCTGTTAACGCACCTCTCGCAGACAGAGACAGTGTGACCAAGCTTGGCACCAGCGGCTCTCCACTGAGTGCGAGACTGGCACGTGTGACAGAGAAGACACCTCACGTGTCTCGCCACGAGAAAGTTGGCTCCATGAACTTTAGCGTCGCAGTTCCAGCACAAACTCGCTTGGTCGGATTCACAATACGTTCTCGCCGCCAACCTGCAGATCTCACAGCTCTTCATTTCCTTTCTAAATCGACCAGATCAGAAAGAGACGTTTTGGCAATCTATCTGCGAGTTTCTTCTTCTTTCGTTTTCTTGGAGATTTATTTTTCGTTTCTGTTTTTCTAGAATTTTCTCTCTCTTGTGTATGCAGACTGCAGAGAATGGGTGATTTAGAGGAAAGAGAATAGAATCGAACAACTTGCAGTGGCTTATAAGAACATCCTTGCTTTTGCGTACAATTACAAAATTGCCTTTAATCCTGCCCGCAGTTAACCACCCAAGCACCACCACTCGCATGATGTAGTGTTTATAAAACATATTTAATTAATTATTTTCTTAATTTATACGAGTTCTAGGTAAATGAAAATACTTTTTCACGCTGCACTTTTATTCTTTATTATTATTTGTTATATATAGATAATATTTTATAGAATATTATATATAAAGTATTTGACTAAATATTATAAACATATATATTTATATCTTTTTTTTTGTTACACACGAATTTCAATTTGAACAAAATAAAAACTAATCACCCATTGTCTAAGTAACTTCCATTATTTTATCTTCTTTCATGTAGGTAAAGGAAGGAGTGTTTCAAATTTTAATTTAATATTAATTAAAAATAAATATTAAAAAAGGAAAAGAAAGGGAGCAAACATATAATTTGAAGTGGCAGTTCAAGAAAGAACACGGAAAGGCACGGTGGATTAAGAGGTAGAAACGATAATGGTTTGGTATGATATTTTTGAATAATGTATAAAATTATAAATTATTAAAATTTGATTTAAATTTGAATTGAATTTTTGTATAAATCAAATTAGATTTTATTAGTTTGATTTCATTTAGTTTATAAATTTTTTAAATTTATTTTTTATATATTATTTTAGTATATTTAAATAAATTTAAATATAAAATAATTATTTTTATTTTATAAAAATTTTTAAAAAATAAAAATTAATAAAAATATATAATTTAATTCGATTTAATTTTTTTATTTTTAATCTAAAATTTAATTAAACGTTAATAATATTTAAAATATAAATTAAATTCGAATAGAATAAAAAAAATTCAAACTAAATCTAATATTAAATTTTAAATTGATTTTTAATTTTATCGATTCTTAAGTGGCGTTGTAAGGTTTTGAGTGAAGTGGAGCAGAAAGACAGGCTGTGGTGCGACTACTGCCAGGTGTTGGAACGAAAGGGAACACTAGCTTCTGTGACTTGTGTATATCATTAGCACCACCAGCCTCCCCTCCCCTCCCTTCCGCTTCGGCCCTTTGGCTCTGTTTCCTCGGTTAGTTGCATTAGCTGTGCGAAGGAAGATTTTTTTTTCTTTATTTTTGTTAGACGGTGACGTTGCGGTCACGTGGAGTCGGTTGGGCCTTTGGATTCTTCTCCCTTGACTTTATCAAGCGCAGAGCCAGAGCTTACTCGCGTGGCTTGCTCTTGATTTTGATATTCATTATGTGTACGATTGGGTCTCGCAATTTCGGCCATGTTCTCGTTATTTTCAGCTATCTTTGTTGACAGGGGGATAAGATTTGACTATTTTGGTGCCGATAAAACTATTGGACTTTACACTCTGTGGACAGTAATCAATTGCATTAACCTAGCATAATATCGCCGATTAAATACAGTTGATGCCTTTTCTTATCACCGTTTATGTGATAGCAATGTTCTTTTGGAAGCCAGCGGATTTCATAGTTGATTTTCGAGGATCATTGTATTTATAAACATGATTAATTTTTATTTGTACAGTCAATAATTTATAGAAATCATAATTTTTATTTGTACTGTCAATAATTTATAGAAATCAATCATTTGTAAGTTGTTAATTAAAACTATGATATGTTTTAACTTTGAAAATGAATAGATTCCACTAAATTTTTTTCAAAAAGAAAACAAAAATGATGTCATAAAATAGGATAAGGAAAACACAGTTTAGCTCTAAATCCACATGAGATCAGAAGACATTGGCTAAGTCATCCAATTCCAATTATTCCATTTTCTCATTCTTTAGATTAAAATTCACATTAATTTAGATGATTAATGATGTATATTAATTTTATATATTTTTAACTTGAAAATTTTTTTAATTTTTTAGAAAAATTTAAGCATATATTTTGTATAATTTTTTAAAATTAAACTTTAGAATAGTTTTTTAGGCACTATTAACAATAATTAATTACTTAAAATAAAAAATAATTTTTATTACTATTTACTTGTTATCATCTAATGGCACTGTATGAATTTGCTTGCCAAAGACGCAGAGACTGAGTTATGTACATTTAACTTTCAAGTCTACATGTCAAAAGGGTCATTCTATGATCCTGCAGACAGTGGCCATGGAGAAAGACAGTGTCAAGTCTTCAACCAGAAAGAAGGCTTTATCTCTGACCCCTTGTAATAATTTTTCTTAGGGCAGTTGTTCTAGCCATTCTGTCAAGCACCATTGTTTATGTTTCCTTGCAGAGGGTAAAACTGAGGGAGAAGGTAATAGCACCTCTTTTTTTATCAGAAAATGAATCACAAAATTTAGGGGTTTTCCATTTGCTTACAAGAGGTAAGGTACATTTGAAATACAGGGATCAGAGGGGAATCTACCTTTTGAACTAACGTATTTAAGGACATCTCAAAGTTGGAAAAATCAGAAGAAAATTTTTTCTAAATCTTCCAAATTTCTTTCACGAGCGCTCCAAACATTGAAAAATAAGAAAAAAACACTTTCAAAATGATTTCATTAGCACTTTTTCTGCAATTGATAGATCCGTCAATAATTTTGTGTATATATATATATATATATATATATATATATTATCAGTGAACCTAAATTATATTCCAATCCATCATTGACTGAGATATGGGTAAACATTCAAAGAAATTCTGCACTTCACTTGTATGACAGTGAAACACATGTCAAAGACCTAATAGATTCAGAACGGTTTAAAGTAGATGATACAGATGGCATAGAGGTACATTTTTTTTTTCATTTTTGAAAGTATTCTAGATGCTACAAAAAAAAAACTTCTCAAATGCAAATAATCCAGGGCAAGGGGGATTTGGGCCTGTTAACAACGTGATAGGATTCTACTACTCTTTAAAATCCATCTTTCTAATCTTGTTCGGTTAAAAACGAATGCTGAAAACGGGAATTTACTACCAGGGTAACTTTCCAGGAGGGGAAGAAATTGCTGTAAAGAGGCTATCAAGTGGTTCAGGACAAGGCTTAGAGGGATTCAAAAATGAGGTCGTGCTGCAAGGCTTCAACATCGAAATCTTGTTAAGACTTTTAGGCTATTGTGTTGCTGGAGATGAAAAGATGTTACTCTGAGTATATGCCTAATAAAAGCTTAGATTCCTTCAAATCAGATGTCTTTAGCTTTGGTGTTGTTGTAATTGAGATCATCACTGCAAAGAGGGACACCAGATTTTACCAGCCTGAACAGTCTTTGAGCCTTCTCGACTAGGTAAGTAATGGTCTGCTTTTCTCTCCTTCCCTTTTAACATACTGATCTTATTCTCTACCTAGTGCCAATTGCCATTGTACAACTGTCCCAAGGCGTGGCATTTGTGAAAGGCAGACAGGGTATTAGATTTGTTGGAGCAGACACTGCATGAGAGTTGCAATGCAAACGAACTTCGAAAGTGTCTAAATTTTGGGCTCTTGTGCGTACAAGAAAACCCGACTGATCGTCCAACCATGTCACAGGTAGTTTTCATGTTAGCAGCGAAAAAGCATATCTTCCAGCTCAAAAACAACCGGCCTTTGTAGCAAGGCGAAGCCCTTCTAGCCGAGCTTCTTCATCTAGCAACCCAGTGACTTTTTAGCAAAATGAGCTAACTGTTATTTTGGAAAATGATAGATAGTACAAAGCTCAGAAAATGTCATTTCTACATCTACAAGTATAAGAAGCAAATTTTGTCTTCTTTTTTCTCCTATCTTCTAACTGCATATCATTTGATATTTCAGACTGCCGGCAATTTTGCAATTGTTGTGCTTGATTTTGTTTGAACATAAACTGCATTTGGCAGTTTCTGCTCCAGAATTGCCTATTTCTTCAAGAATATTACATAAATTCTAAGCTCCAAACAACATTTTTGCTGCCAGCCAAACATTGTATTCCTGATTGTATGTCAGGTGACACGGAAACCTATCTAATTCCTAGCAATGGAAAGGGATTAGCAGCAAAGGGCACCAATTCCAGGCAGGCCCCTGGCTTAAGTGTTGGGTGTTCTTAATCCCAGATTTTAGCCCTTTCGGACTCTGGGATTCTGAAATAAAAAATTCAGGGAAAAAAATCAAGAAAACAGAGAATCAGTCCTTTCAATCGTCGTGGAAACTTGACCATGCTTACTAGTAGGAGACTCTTAAAAGGTTAGGCAAACTGAATTTGCTGCTCCATATCTCACCTAAAAAACAAAAGAACATGCTCCAAATTCATTGTTAAAAAAACCATTTGAATTTTGGCATTATTAGATATTCCATTTTTATTTACGAGCTTAGGTTTTTTTTGGCCAAAGATTTACTAGCATATGTTAACGGCGAATATGTTGTCCAAGAATTAAATGTTGAATTTAACACTGGAATTTGGGCTTTGGGCATTCTACCACCAAAAGTCTACAACTAGGGTCTTGGGCTTATATAAAAGTTCCGACTGGTAAGCTTGCCATTGACTGTCAATGACAAACAGGCATTGGCCCAACAGTCAAGTGAGAAAAACTAAATTCGACAATGCAAATGAGAGTGCTTGGCCGGCTTGGGGTGAAAAAGGAGGAAAAAAAATCTAGTCATTCTGGTATATGTTACGTTGTTTGGTGTTAAATATGCATAAATATAAAAATTATTGTATAATAATTCATATATTAAATAAGAAATATATTTTATTAATTTTATCAAATTTATATATAATTTTTATCAAAATTTTAAATTTTAGCATTCATATTTTTATATCTTCTTCCTCATTTGACAATATCAGTTTGAATGGTACGTAGCCACTAATTTTGATTATCACATTCACCAAAATTGCCAAAATGATGACTGAGAAGTCTCAAAATCAAAGAGCTCCGTCCACCAAGAAGGTAAGCACCGTGTGTTTTGTCATTCGTGCATTAACTTTGTTTATTTGAAAAAATGGTGTTGACTCTTGATAGGTACAAGAAATTCTTTTAGCTTACACGCGTCCAATTCACGTAAAAGTTCGTGGGGAGTGCGGGTTCATTCATTGCTACTTTCCTTGATTTTCAAGTCATTTTTTCCTCTCTTTGCCTTCACTGAAAGGAACCAAGTGTCATGCGTTTGCTTCTACCATGTTTAATTTGTTGATTAAACTTTCAATGTTATACGTATTCACACAAGCTTACTTCCGATTGTTGGAAACGTGAAAGCTTTTGCATCGGATATTTAGCTTTTATCAATTAAGGAATGTTCCAAAAAGATTTCCATTGCATTCACACAATCTTACATCTTATGTTCACCAATTTTACGCAACTGTAACTTTATGACATTTTCTTGTTTGTTGCAATTTGTACTGAAAATCCCAAAAATCAAATCATGAAATGGATTTTTGAAGAACAAATGCAATGTAGTGATGCACTTTCTTCTCGTGAAAAAAAAATGATTAGGGAAAAAGTATATGAAGAAGGTATGTTCCTCGACGGAAAGATTGATTTGGATAAGTAGGCATGAGTTCATGAACTTTCTCTGCATCAGTACCACCAATGCAAGCTTCAATTTATATTTAAATATTTAATCCATGTTTATATATTTTTATATAATTCCAATTCATCTCTGTTATTGATTGTCTCTCGTGGATGAACATACATGCATTCTTGATGTGAAAAAGGGATTGGGTATTTCTCAATTGCAACTTGCAACCAATTTTCCTGGAAAAAACCAAGAAGAAGATCATCATTCTTTATGAAATATCACCCATCTTTTCCAAAAAATTAAAAAAAAAAGGCAAAAAATTATCAAGAAGAAATTCATGTACTTAACTATTAAGTTTTTAGCCTTAAATTACCCATCTAATCTAAGATTATGTAATTATGTAGTTAAACATAATATTAGGAATTATGATATTATAATTAAAATAGGCCAAAACAAAAGAAAAAAAACTATCATTGTACTTAGATAAGAACAATACTTTTATTGCACCAAATTAAGTCATTGAGATATACTTTACATTTAAATAAATCCTTCAACTTTAATTTGTATATAAATAAATCATTAATATTTAATTTGTATTTAAATAAATTTTTAACATAAATTAATATTTTGTTTGAAATAAAAATATATTTAAATATAATAAAAGTACAAATATTTATTTAAATAAAACAATAAAATTTATAAATTTTTTTAATATTTTAATCATTCAAATATACAATATCTTACAAGGTACTATCTTTAAATAATGAGAATGCATATAAATAGAAAACTTATGTAAATTTTTAATTCTATTAAATATAAAATTTTTACTTTTTTTTTTGTTATATTAAAAAAGTAAAATTTTAATACACATAAAAAAAATAATTTAAAATTAAAATTTTGATGTCTCTTTAAACAAAGGATTTTAACCACTAAATTTGAGGACTAAACTTGAGGACGATTTCCTACTTTTCAAACTTAGTATCAAGGCTTGATTTTATCTAAAACATTAACATTTTTAATGGTCTTATCAAAGAAGCTTCCTTCGTACAACTATTTTCCCTGTCAGATTATTTTCAAGTCAAAAGGAGAAATAGCAAACAAAGGAGAAATAGCACACATTAAAAAATTCAAAAAAAAAAAAAAAAAAAGCACCCTTGACGTTTGACAACAACTTCTCCGAAACACAGGCTGCTCCAGACTGCAGGAATCAAAGTCGACCCGCAATAAAGCCGTGTTCCTTTGCTGTCGTACATAGGGAAAACTTAAATCCATCCACCTTCCAAGAAAAAACTCCGACAGCTCGTCTCCCTTGTATATATATTGCCCGCTTAAAATACCCCTACACATCTCAAAATATAACAACTTTCTTTGGAGATCATAGTCAGCAAGTTACACAATCCATCCTAAGATTAATGGCAGGGTTTGGTAAAACAGGTCTTGATTTCGAGGATTTATTGCCAGTGATGGCGGAGAAGCTGGGCGGAGAAGGGCTGATTAGGGAGCTGTGTAATGGGTTCAATCTGTTGATGGACAAGGACAAGGGGGTCATCACACTGGAGAGCTTGAAGATGAATGCGGCAAGCCTACGATTGCAAGATTTAAGAGACGAGGAGATTGTGAGCATGATTAGAGAAGGTGATCTCGATGGCGATGATGCTCTTAATGAGATGGAGTTTTGTGTACTGATGTTCAGATTAAGCCCTGGATTGATGGAAGAGTCACAGTTGTTGCTCGAGGAGATTCTTGAAGACGAGCTCAACACTGCTGGGTTCTAACGCGATTTTATTTTGTCCCCTTTTTTCTTTCTTTTCGTCTTTCATTTTTCTCACAGATGACAAAAGGGGCATTGAGCAAACATTACTTTGTTTAATATGGCAATCATCGAATAATAAATTGCCTTGGCATATAATAGCATAATAATTTTTTTTAACCGGCTCCTATTTAATTTTCTCCCATCTTTTTTCTTGATCGGACAGTTAGGCAGGAGGTAATATTTGATAGAGCTAGAACTACTTAAATCCGAATAAAAGAAAAAAGAAATCATTTGGAACCAACTGTTTATAAGCCACTATTTTCTTTTTTTCTTTTTTTTTTTAAGTTTTTACAATTGATTTAAAAATTAAAAATTTCTTATTAATATATAAATTTTATATTTTATCAATAAATCAAACGATGACAATTTATTAATAAGATGAATTTAACGATAATATCTCATTAATAAATAAATTATTTTAATTTATATATATTTATTTTAAAAATTAATATTTATTTATTAATAAATTATTATAATTTTATTTATTGATAATATATAAAATTTATACATTAAAAATATATTAAATATAAATTTTTTTTATTTAATTAAAAAGTCCACTGGGATTTAGACGTAGGGCTTTTAACTTTTTAAAGCCTAATTTTAAAGGAAAGAAGAAACAATGAAGTTAAAAGATAAAGGGCCTAGTACTATAGGCCTATTTTTTTTTTCCACAAATTGTACTGTCACACATTGTCTTTCAAATACCAGCTAGATCCTTAGAAAACAACCATATCAAAACTTACAGGGCGGAGACTCATGTGCATAGTAGGTGCTCAAGTTCCCTTTAAGACCAAAAATATTTTAAAATTATATGCATTTTATACAAAGTCTAAAAAATTTTATTGATTCATTTTATTTGTTAAGATTAGTATTGACATTATAAGAAAATAGAAGATTAGTGATAGTTTTGTGACAGCATTTTATTTACAAATACCGTTAGCTTATGTATTTTTATAAAACTTAAGATGTTTATTATTAAAATACTATTAAATATTTAAATAGCGGTGTTTTTACTTATAAACACCATTCAAGATAAATTAGTGGCGTTTATTAACTAAAACACCTTGAATAATTATCTTTAAAAAATTGAAGTGATTACTGAAAGTGTTTTTGACAAAAAATGCTTTGAATAATCACATAAAAAAATGGATAAGAGATTACTGAATACATTTTTGGTAGACAACGCATCGAATAATCTCCTCATAAAAAAATGTAAGCTATTATTGAAAGCATTTTCTGCAAGAAATACTTTTTATAATTTCACTAAAAAATTGTAAAGGATTATTGAAGGTGTTTTTGGTAAAAAACACCTTCAATAAATATCTTATCAAAATTTAAGGATCATACAGTTATTAACCATAAGGTCATAGGTTCAATCCCTCCCTTTAGCTTTTTTTGAGTTTTTGAAGGAATTATTTGTAAGGGATTATTCTAGGCGTTTTCTGAGCAAAAACACCTTCACTAATCCATTTAAAAAATTTTGGAGAGAGAATATTAAAGGTGTTTTTGACAGAAAAATACTTTCAATAATCCATAGAAAAAATTTGGAATGGATTCTTAAAGGCATTTTTGACCAAAAGTGCATTTAATAATTCAATCAATAAACTTTTTATAAGAGATTATTAAAGGCGGTTTTGATAAAAAACACCTTCAATAATTCATACAAAAAAATTGAAACAGATTCTTGAAGGTATTTTTAGCCCAAAATGCCTTTAATAATCCATATAATAAATTTTTATGAGGGATTATTGAAGGTGGCTTTAGTCAAAAATGCCTTTAATAACATTTTGTTAGGGAATATTCAAGGCATTTTCTGACTAAAAATGCCTTTAGTAATCCCATAAAAAAAACTTTGATTTAATTATATATGTGAAGTCAGTTATAGGTTTATACCAAGAAAATATTTGAAGTTAGTTGTAGGTTTATGCCCAGAAAATATTTGGTTTATATATGTAATACTATGAATTACTTTTTAAAAATTACGTTATGAACATTATTGTATTTCAATAAATTGACCATATATCTGAATTTAAAATTGATAACGTTGCCATATTAATATGCTTTTCTCCAATAATCATACTTAATATATGTGTATTCATATAAAACAAATATATACCAATAATATTAAAGCAATACCCCAATCTACAAACTTTAATTATCCATTCAACACGGCATATTAAAAACATTATAAAAAATTATTCTCATATATTTACATTCAACCAACAATGTCTGACCTCAATATTTATCAATAAATGATAATACATGCTCACACCACTCTTGACAAACTTTATCAAGTTCCTCTACCATGAAGTTTTTTTTACTCTCCCACTAAAAAAAATATCAGAAGTATATGTTAATAAATGAGAACATAATTTAGCTAATTTTTTTTGAAGATATAATGACTTTATGAAATTTATACTAACCTTGAATAGTTTGGTCATAAAATCATATAAAACTATATCTCGCATAAAACGAAGGATATAATATCCACATTCAGTATATCCGAGTTGATGAGATACTTGAAAATTAAATTTAGTGGGTTTAAGAAATATTTATCTATACAAACTCAGTATAAAAGAATAAATTTCACATTTACTAATATGACACCCATTTTTTTCTTTGCCTTCTTATCAAATGCAGATATTACCCTAAATTGAAAAGAAAAAAATTACTTAATACATAAATAAAATTACTTATGAAGAAACAGGAGATATATAATATAATAACATGTAATGTCTCTTTATAAAAGTTTGAATTTCGGGGTTAGGCATTGCCCTTAGTTGAGCTGAATTAAGTAAATATGGCATCAAAGATTTGGTATCAATCACAATTAGCTGCCAATGACGACTGTAAAATAATAAGAATGATATACTGAGATTAGGCATCATATCAAATTTGAGTGAGGTTGAAATAATTATTTGTATAAATATAACTTATTGTGCATTATACAGGAGCAAATAATAATCAATCGATTTTTTTATGCAATCAATCACATGATTAGCACGAAAAGCAACTGTGCCACTCTGTTCACTAATGAAGTTGGGGTCAACAAATCTAAATCTGTGGGTTATTTGTCTTACCTTGACCTCTCTCTATATAGAAAGCTGTATGATAACGATTAATAATACTAGTTAGTAATACACTGTAATATAGATTAATACATATTGAGTTTGTATGTTTGTATTTATAAGCTAACCTCATATAAGCAACAATATCAACAGCTGATATTTCATCCAGTTCACAAAATTCTTTAACTTCGTCCACACCAATGTAAGAAAACGATGGTTTATCAAATAACCCTTCCTCAAACTCAATGGTTATGCAATTTTTTCTAGATAAATGATTGAGTGAATAATTAGATAACTCATTCATGATAGCCTGAGCAAGGGTCAGACTCTGAGTCCCAACATCTTGCTACAATATATAATGAAATATAAGTATTAAAACTAAATCAATAAATATAATAAACAAATTAATTTTAAACTTATAAACAAAATCATACTTCATGGCTAGTAGCAAAGGTTGAGTTCCCTGTCTGACTTTCAACGAAAGCTTGTCCTATGTAGATGATGCTATCCGATTGCCCTACAGGTATGCTATGCTGCGTTGTTGCCAACATGGCCTCTAAAGTAGTGAGTCTTTGCTATTGTTTATTAAGGCGTTACTCCTGATCATCAAGTCATTGTTGTTGTTGCTCAATGATTGCTTCATATTGTGCATTTGTCATTTGAGGGGTTTTGGGTTGATTACTAAAAAATTTTGTTGGCAACACAAATTTACCAACCCCACGAACTCGACCAGGCCTTTCTTTAGCTCATAATGTAAAGACAATGGATCTTTACTATACTGAGTTACCAATTCACCAGATTTAACTTTAGTAGTATAATCATTTTGAAAGACAATAATAAGATGGGCTGTAACAACAAATCTATACAAGCTAGTATAGAGTCATGCATACAATCACAATGTCAATCATACATGACATTAAACAAGTAGTTATACATATAATCTTTTTAGCTAATTTTTTGGTTGCTTCATCTGCAAAAGATCCATCTTTTTACAGATATCCTTATTTTTAGATATCTCATCTAAAAACTTCGGTGCTAGAGCTCGCTGATTTCTAATAAATTTTCATAATATAAGAATCAGAATCTATGAAATAAATGTTCATAAATATTCATTTATGAGTATAACCCAAGTGTGCGAATACTTACAAGCTCATACTTCACATTTGTATATCCTTTTCTCGTTGTTTGATGGTGATATATTTATTTGGCCTGAATGTTCTTTCGATTTTTTTTTTTTTTACAAAAGAAAGAAATTACGTCAATCACTTATGAAAATATCAAATATATTGCATAAAATCTTATAAACAATTTTTTTGTTAATGGGTTTGCCTATTGAGAAATCTTCTGATAGTTGATCTCGAACAAAATTTCTTCAATCTTCAACACTTATTACATCTGCATATGACGTTGGTGGAACAACCAATACATCACCTTGATCAGTGAGTGATAAAATATATTGGGTTGTCAATCTACTTTTAAAGTCTCTGAATGTTTTCCTAACAGATTGCAATACAATCCTTTTATAGTCAATTAGGACGTTGAACCGTTCCTAAATAATTTAACACAATTAGTATGAACACATTAAATTTTAATTAAATAATCATTTAACAAATTTTATGAAATAGTTGAATAAACATACCATAGCTGACTGCCATATACTATCTTTTAGATCATCAGAAACTTATCGCCAGTTGGTATATGTAATTGAAATACTATTACAGACTATGGCACCAATATGAGTAGTCGACTTGGCAGCTCTATCAGACACAGGTTGCCCACTTTGATTGAAGTTTATGTGAATTTTTGTGTCACTTACTTTAATTTATTTATTTCGTCCCCCTTTTTTTTTTTTTAACCTACAGGTGTGTCTTGTGCATATTCAATAGAAAAAGAATTATGTTGTTCAGAGTCTATAATACCTGTGATTTTGATTATAATTATACGAAATACACCAAAATGACTATCTAAATTTAATATTGTACGTAATAAAATACAACCAATATCATACTACATATAGAAACACCATTCAGTAAACCATTTAGAAACACTGTTCAAGAAATCATTCAAAAATACCATTCAGCAAACCAATGTTATACAATACCATTCAACAAAATAATATCATACAATACCATTCAGTAAACCACAATATTTAAACAAAACTACATAGAAACACTATAGATGTAATGAAAGGTACTTGAACGACTAAAGATACGGTGAAATGAATAAAAATATATATATATGCATATGTAAATAGTAAAGAATCGAAAAAAATACCTCTAGCAAATAATATAAATAATACAGTAAACAAAAAAATAAGGACATACTGGTAAACAGAGAGGTGTGTGCCATTGAGTTGTTGAAGGTTGGTGACAACGATAGAGATAAAGAAATCAAAAGTCAATCTAAAAGTGTTTATGGGGTTTGGTTTGGTTGATTAATGCAGTTTTTAATCATTTTTTTTACTACCAGTTGTGATTCTGATGTTCAAGACAGGGGAATGAATATAAAAATTATAAGTGAATGGATTTTTTTGAAAGAATTGCCTTCAATAATCCTTTTATTAGAGGTATTTTTACTAAAAGACACCTTTAATAATCTCAAAAAATTTTTAAAAGGAAATTATTAAAGGTGTTTCTTCTAAAAAAATGCCTTCAATAATTCCGTACAAAAATTATTGAAGGCGTATGATGCAAAAAATACCTTTAATAAATTTTTTCAAAAAATTGAAGTGAATTATTAAAAGCATTTTTAGTAGAATATCGCCTTCACCGATATTCTTTTGATAAAAATGGAGGGAATTATTAAAGGCGTATTATGCAGAAAATGCTTTCAATAAATTCTTTTAAAAAATTAGAGAAAATTAGTGAAGGTATTTTTCTGGTAAAAATACTTTCAATAATTCTATTAAAATATTACTAGGAGATTATTGAAGGTATTCTTTTACTAAAAGACGCCTTTAATAATCTTAAAAAATTTTTAAAAGGAAATTATTGAAGGCATTCTTTTAATAATTCTGAACGAAAATTATTAAAGGCGATGATGCAAAAAAATACCTTTAATAAATTCTTCTTAAAAATTGAAGTGAATTATTGAATGTATTTTTAATAAAAAACTGTCTTTACTGATATTCCTCTGATAAAAATAGAGAAAATTATTGAAGGTATATTATACAAAAAATACCTTCAATAAATTCTTTCAAAAAATTAGAGAGAATTAGTGAAGGCATTTTTTGACAACAAATGCATTCAATAATCCCATTAAAATTTGAATAGAGATTATTGAAGGTATTTTTTACTAAAAGATGCCTTTAATAATCCAAAATTTTTTTTAAAAAAAATTATTGAAGGTGTTTTTTTCTAAAAAAAGCCTTTAATAATTGTATACAAAAATTATTGAAGACGTATGATGCAAAAAACACTTTCAATAAATTTTTCTTAAAAATTGAAGCAAATTATTAAAGATGTTTTTAATAAAAAATTACCTTCACTAATATTCTCCTGATAAAAATGAAAAAAATTATTTAAGGCGCATTATGTGAAAGTTACCTTTAATAAATGCTTTCAAAAGATTAGAGGGAATTAGTGAAAGCATTTTTAGGTAAAAACACATTTAATAATTGTCTTAAAATTTTACTAAGAGATCATTGAAGATGTTTTTTTAAACTAAAAAATACCTTTAATAATCTCAAAAAATTTTTAAAAGAAAATTATTGAAGGCATTTTTTCTCAAAAAATACCTTTAATAATTTTATACAAAAATTATTAAAGGCATATGATGCAAAAAATACCTTCAATAAATTTTTCTTAAAAATTGGAGTGATTTATTGAAGGCATTTTTAGTAGAAAATCGCATTCACTTGTATTCCCCTGATAAAAATGGAAAAAATTGTTAAAGGCATATTATGTGGAAAACGCCTTCAATAAATTCTTTTAAAAAATTAGAGGGAATTAATGAAGGTATTTTTCTGGCAAAAATGCCTTCAATAATTACTTTAAAATTTTACTATGAGATTCTTGAAGGCGTTTTTTTTACTAAAAGACACCTTTAATAATCCAAAATTTTTTTTTAAAATTATTGAAGGTGTTTTTTCTAAAAAAATGCTACGCTTTCAATAAATTTATCTTAAAAATTGGAGTGAATTATTGAAGGCATTTTTAGTAAAAAATTACCTTCACTGATATTCTCTTGATAAAAATTGAGAAAATTATTGAAGGCATATTATACAAAAAATACTTTCAATAAATTCTTTAAAAAATTAGAGGGAATTAGTAAAGGCATTTTTCTGGCAAGAATGCCTTCAATAATCCCTTTAAAATTTTACTACGGGATTATTGAATGCATTTTTTTTTACTAAAAGATGCCTTTAATAATTCTAAAATTTTTTTAAAAGGAATTTATTTAGTGATACAAAATACGTGAATGCATTTTTTTGTCAAAAATACCTTCAATAACAGATTATTGAAGGCATTTTTAATATAAGACACCATAATATACCCAAAAAATATTTAAGAGAAAATTATTGAAGGCATTTTTCATAGAAAATACCTTCAATAATCCAATCAAAAAATATTATGGGGATTATTGAAGATGTTTGTTTGTTGAAAATGCCTCTATTTGTTAGATGTATACGCGTGTGTCTTACAAACTCCAATAAAATTATCCCCAAACTTAGTGCATCCAATCACCAACTTCAAGCTTGATCTTCATTATTCTACTATTTTTCTTTTTAGACCAACCATAATTTACTTTCCCTTTCCTTCAGCTTTTAGTATTCGAGCTTTGTCTTTTAGAACCCTATCTTGATTATTCCTTAGTTATTTACTTTAGCTTTTACTTCACTCTACTATTCCTTCAGCTTTTGCAATTTACAATATTCTTTTTGGTTTAAAAATTTTCTCCAAAACCTATCTTGCTCAAATATCCATTTGGAACCCATCATTCACTTTCCTTTCCCTTTCATTTTCTTTTTTTTTTGGGTTCCTTCTAAACCAGTTTTACCTTATTTCAACCCTAACTACAAATACTCTAGTGTAATGTTTGGGTTAGTAGTATAGTTTCAAATATTTTGTATCACGTAGTTGAGAAAAGACTTCACAACAAGAAGTTCTGATCTTCTCTAAGTACTGGCCTTGTTATTATTTTATGTTTAAAACATAGTAAATTTAAGTATTTTACATGTTCATTTTCATATAAATTATTTATATAAATTTGGTTTGATAATGTTGCAAGTACTAAATGGATAAGAGTTGAATGTAAAAGTCAAGATTAAGTCATGAGTACAGAGATAAAGTGAATTTTTTTTTTAATTTTGCATTTGAGAATACAAGTGAAGATTATATGATATTAAGCCCATGTGTAGAGTGTGCTAATATTGATTGTCAAATGCGTGAAGTTATTTTTGAACATTTAATTTGTATTAGATTTGCCCAAGATATGTTAATTGGTATTTTTTTGGAGAGTCTGTACCATCAAGGTCTTTCACTAGAGTTTTTTCAACTTCAAGGCCTTTCCAACACCAATATGATCCTTTTATAGTAGATGATATTGAAAGCATGTTACGAGATACTTTTAACATTTATAACCAATATTTTCATAGTTCGTCTCCCCAAAATGATGGATTTAATTAGTCCAATGTTGAAATGAATGAATTTGGTGAACATGAGATAGGTGTAGGTGACCAACAACCTAGAGAAGAAATATCAAAGTTTTATAGGTTGCTTGAGGATATGAATGAAGAACTTTATGAGGGATCGAAACATTCAAGTTTATCTTTCTGTGTTTGTCTTTTTCACTTGAAATGCTTATATGGATGGACGAAAAACTCTCTGACTTTATTATTATAGTTTATGAAAGAAATGTTTTCTTTTGTAAAAATATTTGAATCTTGTAAAGAATCAAATAAGATGATTAAGGATTTGGGTCTCGAATATAAGAAAATTCATAGTTGTCTCAATGATTGCATATTGTATTCAGGTGATAGAAAAAATCAAGAATCTTATCATTTGTGTGGTGTTTCTCGTTGGGTGGATGAAAACCTCGATGAAAAGTTAAATGAGGATGGTGATGAGATTTATGTCAAAAAGAAGCTTGTTAAGATTTTACGCTATTTTTCATTAATACTAAGTCTTCAATGACTCTTCATGTCTTTCAAAATTGTAGATTTAATGAGGTGGTATCATGAGAAATTGACGGCGATGGATCATTAAGGCATTTTATAGATTCTTTAGCATGAAAATCATTTTATTTTAGGTTTTCAGACTTTGCATCTGATCCTTAAAATGTTATGTTTAGATTAACATTTGATGGATTTAACCCGTTTAAAATGATGAGTACTTCTGATAGTACATAGTGAGTTATATTGATTCCTTACAATTTGCCACCATGGATTGCTATAAAGCAATAATCATTTATCTTGTCTATGATAATTTTTGAGAAAAAAGGTTTAGGTAATGATATAGACATATATTTGCAACCTCTTATTAAAGAGTTAAAGCAATTATGGGAAGGAGTTGAGACCTATAATGCATAAAAAAATAAAACTTCAATATGCATGCTATTTTATTATGAATTATTAATGATTTTCTTGCTTATACGAATTTATCTGATTGGAGTACAAAAGGTCATTATGCTTGTCCATGTTGTACTGCGCAGATATATTTGAAGTGGTTACCTAATGATAGGAAGTTCTGTTATATGAAACATCATCGATTTAGTTTCCAAAAATATCTCTTTGATGAAATTGAGAGTTAAAGAGATCGTCTTTACTAATTAATGGATCTAATATCTTGTCAAAATTAAAAGATATCAATTTTACTTATGAAAAAATGACTCTATTAAAGAAAAAAGTGAGGGACATCTTTGAAAGTGTTTGGCCTCATATTACGTAAGTTAGTGGTATTGATACTCAAGTTGGTGATCTTGATGTTGAAAGTGATGTTGAAAGCGATGAAGAAGACGATGAAGAAGATGACCCCAGTGAGTCTGAGTTATGAAAAAAATATCATTTTTGAGTTGGCTTATTAGAAATATAATTTATTACGTCATAACCTTGATTTGATGCACATAGAGAAAAATTTTTGCAAAAATTTTATCGAAAAAATTCTCAATGTGAATAAAAGATCAAAGGATGACTTAAAGAGTTGGCTTAACCAAGTTGATATAGGGATTCACCTTGACCTTCTTTTAAAGTTGCTTCATAATGGTAAATATCGATTGCCTTTTGCTTGTTTTAGGATTTTTAAAGATGAGAAAGATGTTTTGCCAGGTTTTGAAAAATGTAAAAGTTTCAGATGGCTATGCATCAAATATATCGAGATGTGTGAATCTGAAAGAGCAAAAACTTTCTTCATTGCAGTCACATGATTATCACATTTTAATGTAAGACTTACTTTTAATTGCTTTACGTTCATCCATGTCAAAGCAAGTCATTTTTGTGGTAATTGAATTGAGTAACATATTTAAATCTTTATGTGAAAAATGTTTGAATATGAAAGAGCTTGACAAACTTGAAGATTGAGCTGTAATTACTTTATGCCATTTAAAGAAGATTTTTCTTCCAAACTTTTTTACTATTATAATGTATTTGGCTACCACTTTTCATATGAAGCAAAAGTCATGGGTCAATTTACTATCAATTGATGTATCATATCAAAATGTATTAGTTGTTAATAGATTGATTAGGTTGTTAGTGTTGATCATGCCACTCTAGTTAAAAAGATATATGACTAATGTTTTATGCGATTGGTTTTTAGGGAGGTTAAAGTTTTATTATCGCAAAAAATGTTATCCGTAAGGTTTTTTTTGCTAAAGGATATTTAGCAGAAAAATGTATGACATTTTATTCTCATTATTTGAAAGATGTTGAAACGAGATTTAATAGACCATCAAGAAATGTTGGTGTGCAGTATACTGACTTTGCCTACAGTTATCTTTTTGAAAGTTTTTGACAAACAATAAGCAAAGCTGAAATGGTGGAGTTAGATGATAAATCTTAGGCATAACCACATCGATATATTCTTTTCCATCATGACTCAATTCAATTATTTCGCACATAAGTTTTTTTGCAAGGAAATTATTCATTTCATTAAGCATAATTTATTGTATTTTTTGTTATTGTTAATACTTTATCATGATGCTTTGTAGTGAGTGTAGAAATAATTTAAGAGCTCATGCATGTTATCGATGATCAAACCTTCGAGAACTTGATAAGTTGTTCACTGAAAACTTTTATGAATGGTTAGGAGCAACTGTAAGTAATGTCATACTTCCCATTATGAGAAATCTCCATAGAATGCTTACGGTATAACTAACATTAAAAACATATATATATTTATTTCACTTTTATAGGTTTGGAGTAGAAGGCTTGTTAGTGAATAAGTGAAGTGTCTTTAACAAGGTCTGAACAGGATTGTGAAATGATACAAAGGTTTCATTATCAATGGATTTAAATTTCACACTAAATTCTGTGAGAGATTTAAAAGTATACAAAATTCAGGAATTGTTGTTACTTCATCAACTACTAGCTATGCTAGTGCTAGGGACACAAACCCTTTAGAGGAAAATGTTAACTTTTATAGCATGATTAATGACATCATTAAGTTAGATTATTATGGCAAGTGGAAAGTTATCTTATTTCGGTGTGATTTGGCTTATATAAATAGTATAAGAGGTATTAAGAAAGATCAGTTTGGATTTAAACTTATGAATTTTTCTCGATTAATTCACACTAGACAATAGCTCATGATGAACCTTATGTTTTTTCATCTCAAGTCAAATAAGTTTTTTATTCTGAAGATTCCAAAGAATTGGGTTGGTTTGTTGTTATTCGAAGCACACCTAGAAACTTATTTGATATGGGGTTAGATACCAGAGATGATATTGAACATGGAACTGAATTTTATCCTTTTACTGAACAAAACTTGGATGAAAATATCTCTAGTACCTACGCTCAGTGGGTCCGTGAAGATGTTAATGAAGACATTTATGAACCATGATGGATTATCTATATTTTGTAATTCAAGTGTTTAAGACATAATGTAATAAATGCTTGTATGTAATTAATGTCACATTTGCTATTGTATATTTATTGTATTGTAAATCATACATTATCTTTTGATTTAATTAAATTGATATGTTCTTTATATATCATAGGTTATGATTTCTTAACTTATTAATGTCTTTATATATGTTCTAAGCTAATATTTTTTATATATTCATTTTTATGATACAGGTAAGCTACAATATGAATAAGTAGATTGAAAGAAATACATATAAAAGTTATTAGTTTAGAACCGTTTGTGGCACCTATTGATATTGGCTATAGACTGAATCCTTTAAAGGGGAATAAATGTACTATCGGTTCTAACTTAGTCACTTCTAACCTTTTAACTGCTATTAGATCTGACAATATGGGAGGTTCAGGTTTAAATAGTATCCCGTCGATTGATTATGTTTTAAATTTGAATGTAAGTATCATATACCCCATATTTAGAATTCGATTATAATGATTAAAGTATTGGCATTTTACAAATTGATTTTTTATTTTTTGCAATTGATAACAATAGTCAACGGAGGACCAAAGGCTAGACAACTTTGAAGGAATTGTTTGCACTACCTCCGAACAAGTGTATTGTAATGTCTACAAACTCTAATAGGCAACTAATTGGTGAAAAGGCTCAACTGTTGGCTAGATTTCTAGGCATGCTTGCCTGTAATGGAATGAAATTGCCTATTCATTATGAAACATGGTATAAAGTTCTAGCAGAAGTTAAGGTCGATGCTTTAAACTTTATTGAGGTATTAGTATAATTAATTACATATAAAAATATAATTATTTTACATTTGGTTTACTTATTCAAACTTTTCTTATTGTATTATTACAGTCAAGATTTGTACTTGAAATACCAATTTTATTTATGCTTAAGTCATTGGAAAAGAAATGGAAAGACTATAAACATAATTTAAAGAATAAGTATTTCGATCAAAATACTATTGTAGAGGCCACAATGGAAAATCTATCCCCTAGTGTGATCAGGTGCCAATATAAACAATTAGTTAGATTTTGGTTCTCAAGAAAAAGAAAGGTACTAATTTATAACTTTGTATAGTAGAATGATATAATAAAAGTGTTTTATACTTCAAGTTGGTAATATTTGTATTTCTACCTTATATGCAATTATTTTTTATGACAGGAAAGAGAACAGATTGTGATTGGTAGCAGAAAGCAATAGAAATATAGCCAACCAAGTGGATCAAAAAGTTTTGCAAGAAAGCAAAAAAAAAAAAATAGTAAGTTTATGATTTTAAACTTATTCGAATGAATGAACTTTTTATGCCGTTAATAGATAAAAATGCAAATTAATAGTTATTATTCTATTTTAATAGTTTTGATAGTTTCAATACATGATATTAAACTTATCGAAAGTATTGAACTTAGTTACCATGGTTGATATGTATGAAAATGTTATTGTTTACGTCTATTTAGGTAAAACTACAAATTTTTTGCTGTTGTTTTATTTCAATAGTTTGGATAGCTTTAATACTTGATATTAAAGTTATCTAAATGATTGAACTTGGTTTCTATGGTTGATTTGTGTGAAAAGTTGTCGTTTGTGTCCATTTAGGACTATTTTTGCCTTTAAAAGGCAAAAATACAAATTAAACTTTTGTATGGCTTTTAATAGTTTGGATGGCTTCAATCCATGATTTTAAACTTGTCCAAATAATTGAATTTGATTTCCATGATCAATATGTGTGAAAGGCCAAAATGCTTTTATTGTTTACGTTTGTTTAAGATTATTATGTTGTTAAGGGGCCAAAATATAATTTTACGATTATATTTATATTCTAACAATTTAGATAGATTAAATACAAGATATTAAACTTATTTAAAATTTTTGAACTTAATTGACATGCTTGATATGCATGAATAAGTTACGGATGATATATATTTAACAATAACATATGTTTTTGTATAGGAGATTGAGATGGGTGGTAAAGATGAACGTGTGAAACTTTTTCGTTTAACACACAAAAAAAAAGATGAATCTTACCTGAATGTCAAAACATAAAAAATTATGGTAATTTGTAACATTTATTTTAATAAAGAGTAAATATTTATTTTTTTAACATATTATCAATTAATCATTAAACTTGATAGTTTTATATGATTAATTTACGAAAAAAAGTGAAAGAAAAAATGACTACTGAGATTGAAGTAGCATATGATGGTTTTATCAACATGCAAGAATTGAAAAATCAAATTTTTATAGAAATTGTTGAAAAAAAAGACATGAACAGGTCCGAGGCTTTGGATTGGGTCCAACACCATCTACATACTATGGATGTAGCTCTTAGCAATTTACATTCTCAGCAAATTAGTCTTCGCAAGACATTTTCATATTGATAGAGGAGTTGCAAACTATGCAACAACGTTTCCAGTAAATGGAAGCAAAAATAAAACAGGAGCAAGCCAAAATTGAAGAAGAACATGCTAGAATGGTGCAAGAGCCTGCAAAATTTCAACAGTTGTATAATCGATTCGATCATTTTATAAATTTTATGCAACAACAATTTTTAGAAGCTAATCTCGGTGGTCCACCTACTTAGATATTATATTTAGTAAATATTTATATTTTTTAATATAAAAAAACTTATTATTAATTGTTAAAACTTGTATGATATTATTTAGTAGGTTTTTGAGCACGCTAGTGACCAGGTGAAAAAATTCCTTCATCAAATGTCAGTTTTCCAAATCTATGCACTCATCAATTTCATATATTTTAATTTTTTTGGTTAATGCATTAAAAAAATTTGAATGTTATTATACTAATTATTAAACTTTATGTTAATTAGATGCATTTTTTAACGTGAATTAAATATTTATTAATTTCAGTTTTTGAATTTAAGTTCGTTTTTATTTCTTTTAACATTTCTTGTTGTAGACACTGAATTTTGTTCGGATTAATTTGTCTTCAAGTTTTGTTTATTAATATTTTTGATATTATTATAAAAATATAATAATTAAAAAAAACAAAAAAATAAAAACGACAAAAAAAAGAATTAAAAAAAAAGAGATAGAAATGGTATTGGTGCCTTGCCCGGCACCATTGGCCACCTACCCCTACAAGCACGACCCTACTGGCCACACCCATACCCTACTAGCACCATGCCTCATACCCTGGAAACACACCAAAAACCCTAGCTCTCCATCTCCTTAAAGCCCTTGCTTCCTCTCTCTTTTATCTCTCCTCTCGGACACATCCTCGAACACAAACTCAGACACCTAAAACCCCTAGCACCTGCACTCAAACCAATAGCCACCATCAGAAAACCCTTTCAAACCTTGGTCTTGGTGCCTACACCCAAAGCCCTAGCACCCAAATTAACCCTCAGCTTGACCTTACCTCGGTTCCCAGCCTCTACACTCTCACACACTCACACACTCCAAAACTCTCCCTCATCCCCACCTACCAGAAAAAAACCAAAAACAAATGCACAAAAACTAAAAAACAAAACAAAATGTAGTCCTCTTGTAGAAAGGAGCTTCAGGTCCAAAAGTCATCTGCACAAAAGAAAAAAAGATAATTAGTGTGGATTTTCAAAAAAAAAAGAGAGAATTCAGGAACTTTAAACCCCGATGTACATCGATTAGGGTGGTTTCTCACAAAAAAAAGATCGGATCTAGAACGAGGAGGTCGAAGAGAGCTTTCAGAAGAGTTTTGATTTTTTCGACAATCGGTGACACCGGTAGCGACTGTCGACGGTGACCTAGACGGTGGTCGGTGTGGTGGTCCGATGTCAGATTCTAGCTAAGCTAAAAATTTTTTTGGAGCTTGAGGGACTTTTTTTTTTTTCTGAAAGGAGGATGAAATGAACCCAAAAAGAAAGTTAGCTTTTATATAGAAAGCTAGAAGTAAAACGACGTCGTTTTGCTTAAAGGAATAATCTGCGCGTTGACCTAAATTCGACCCGAGATCCATGCATCCGACTCACCTACCCACTTCAGCCAACTTTGAATTGGTCCAGACGAACGCCACTGAACCGGATCGAACCAGTTTGAATCGTCGAACGTTGAGCCGATTAGATCGATGTTGAACGGTCTGGTTCAGGTATTTTTTATTTTTTATTTTTTTAAATTTTATAATTTTTTATATTATTATTTTTGTTATTTTGAGCTTTATTTTTAATATTCATGCATGATAAATTTTTTAAATTTGTTAGAATAAATATTTAATTATTTTTAATAATAATAAAAATGAAAATAAGTAGGATAATAATTAAAAAAACTAAAAATGCTTAAATAATAATAATAATCTAAATAATGATAATAAGAATAGAATATTTTTATTTTTCCTGCCTAGATGTCGGAGGGAATAAAAAAATATAATTTCGCCTAGATATTGAAAAATTATATAAAATTTTTTTAATAATAATAATAATAATAAAATGATTTTTTTAATAATTAATTTTTATAAAAAATGAGAGATTTTTTTAATTAATTTTTGGAAAATGATAAAAAAAATCAAACTTGCTCGAAAAGTTTACTTAGGTGTTGGAGATTTTTAGAGATGTTCACATTTTAAAATTCATTAAAATTAAAATAAAAACCTAAAATTTTAAAATCCCTAAACCAAAACCTTAAATTGAAACGCTAAATCTAAAACCCTAAAATCCAAAACCTTAAATCTAAATCCCTAGAATTCAAAATCCTAAAATCCAAACCCCAAAACTTTCGAAACCTAAAACCAAAATTTTTAAACCCTAAAATCAAAACTCCAAACCTCAAACTTTAAAACCAAAACCCTAAAATGTCCAAACCTTAAAATCAAAACCCTAAACCTTTTATACCCTAAAATTCAAGCCCTAAAATCCAAACCCCTAAAACCAAACCCTAAAACCCTTAAAACTCAAACCAAAACCCTAAAATCTGAATCTTCAAAATCTTGAAACCCTAACCTTTAAAACCTTTACCCAAGGCCTTACTCAAAATCATTCCAAAACTCTAAGAATGCGTGTGAAAATCTCAAGTTAAGTAATTTGTTCCTGAATGTCACCTAGATGATTGGGTATTTAGGAAACTTTATTCCATTAAGTTTTCAAATGGGTTCTTAATTCACTTTAACAATGGTGTTAATAATTGATTAATAAAAATGTATAATAATAAAATGGGATCTTAAATATAAATAGTCGCACCTAAGCTCTGCCTAGATGTTGGAGAGTTAAGGTGGTCTCATTATATTTAAGAATCTATTTGTTTGTATTGCATAATATTCATTGACATACATACGTTATAATGTTATCATTGGCAATCATTTGCATCCTTTTGTCTTTAATTTATTTATTTATTTACTACTTGGTGATAAAAATTTTATAATAAAAAGGAATAATACATTTTTTTAAAAATTGTGATATTATAAACTAAAATAAAATAAAAATATCATTTCGAAGGAAATGATTCTTGGTACTTTGCCTAGATGTTGGAAAGTCACCAACAATTATCTTCTATAAAGAGTGTTATTTCATTTTAAGGGATATTGTATTAAATCTCAAGTGAAAAGAGTTATAATAAATTCTGCCTAGATGTGAGAGAATTTTAAGATAATTCTTTAACTTAAAGATTTTTTCAATATTTCTAAATAAAAAATTTTAGCAAAAAAAAAATATTTTTTTAAATGAAGGGAATTAGTATTAAATTTCAAGTCAAAACCATTTTATGTAACACCGAAAATAGCATATAGTTAAATGGTACCAATTTATGGGCATTGTGGGGGTGCTAATCCTTCTCCATACGTAATCGACTCCCGAACCCAACCTGATTTTCGTAGATCAAAATTTATCTTTTTGATAAACTTTAAACCCGATTTTAGAGTTTTATTAAAAAGATAAACTTTTGGGTGACCAATCACACCCTAAAACAGATTGGTGGTGACTCTTTTTTTATTTTTCCCAATATTAAAACACTTTACGTCAGACAGTCCCAAAACTATTACGACAGCTTGATGACTCCGCTAGGGACTTTGAGAGTCAATCCAAAATTTTGATTATCCGCTATTAATAGTTATTGGATTTAATTAGTTTTATCTGATATTTAATTTAATTCCCTTTATTTTAATTTTTCAAAATATATATGCATACAAGTTAATAAATAAAATAAATTATATGTTATTTATTACTTTATTTTAATTTTGTTTTTATGATTTATTTATGTTATTTTGATTAATACTTTACTCTGCACACATTTTGCATATGCATTTACATGCATGAGCTCTGTGCCCGAGCTCCATCCCTTTTAGGAGAAAGTTAAGTAGTTACGCTCTCGTGAGGTGATAACTTTCGCATTTGCTAGCGAAACACTTCCACTCGAATTGAACCCTTTTCGTTTGTAGCCTGTAATGGGTAAAGATTGGGGTGCCTTACTAGTCCAGTGTGGATGCTAGTGAGGAACAATTTAGGAAACTTTAGATGAACAAATCCTCACTCAGCATATAGTGAACCTTAGGGGACTCACCTTCGATAGAGCATTGCCCTTTTGTAGAAATAAGAGAAAAGCATTTTCTTGAAGTTTTTTTTTTCCTTTTGACATGTATTTCATTCATTTGGTAGTTATCCAAAATTTGCATTTCCATAAAATATTTTTGAGTTATTTTTAGAATTATCCAACAAGTAAAAAGTGAATTTTTTTTTTTAAATTCTTGATTTATTGGCTAAATAAAAATTAATTTTTTTGAGTCATAGTTATTCCATGTGAAAAAAATGTTTTTCCTTTTAGAAAAAAAAGATTTTTTTTCTTTCTTTTTTTGAATGATGTTTCATTTTTTGCATTTTCATTTGATTTTTAATGTATCCCTTCCCATGTGCATCATAATAGGATAATGTGAGCATTCCATCCCATCCATATCAATAGATAGTACATGCATCTCATGTTATGCACATATTGATAAATGATATATGCCTTTCATGGGCATCTTAATAGGTAGTGGGTACACTCCATTTCATTACATATTTAAAGATAGTGTCAATTTCACTAGGTTGGCATAACACAAGCATTGCATTTCATGTAACATGCACTTGATAGGTTCATGCATTCCATACAAGTATGTTGCATTAGTCATAGGTGTACATCTCATCATTCATGTAAGTATGTCATTGCATCTCAGGCATATGGATTTATGAATAGTTAACTTTTATGAAACATACATTGCATTTCATATCCTACCATCCCTGCAACATAACATTGCATTCTTTGCATACACATTCATGGTTGACGAAAATTTTTATTTGGGTCTTTGTACATATAAAAATCCATTGTCATAAGTATATATGCATTTCATGACATCTCATATTCATGTATTCGTAAACATACTTTTTGTGTCATATAAGTTAGAAATTGTTTTTGTGGCATTCATTCAATAAAGGTAGTAATATAGGATTTTTGGTCTAAGTCCCGGAATAAAATGTCTGTCTTGGTAGAAATTAGAATGGCAAAAATGAGAGATCAATTGGAAGCAATGATTAGTGCTTTGGAGTTAAATCAAGAGGAATTATGGCTCGAGCTTCGAAAGATGAAACAATAGATGCTCAATTGATAGAAATGGTTAAAAGTAACGGTATGGTTGAGTTTATTGCTCCTCAAAGATCGTTGTCACTTTCATCAAGTCAAGATCAACTGGCTCCTATTAGTTCCAATACTTTTTCAGAGCATGCTAAAGCATTGGGTGATTTGAACAATGGCCAAGTTTTAGGCAAACTCAAAAACAGAATAGGTGAACTAGCCAAGTAGATGATTGAGTTCAAAATTTTGATTTTCAAGAAGGAATCGCTTGGCTTCAAACAACTATCACCAACTATCTTGAGTCTAAACTCACACCTAAATCCTTCTTATGACCATTTCCAACCTCCTTTCCAAGCATTTAAGATTGAGCCCCCAAATTTCATTCATCCTTCAAGAATTTCACACCTAAATCCACTTTTATGACCTCATATTTTACAATCGCTTATTCAACATGCTATCCTATCACTACCTTTTGAACCTAATTTTCAACCCAAACTTTTCCAATTCACTTTGAAACCAACTAAGCCACCATCTTTTCAGTAAAGCAAACCAACCATAGAATAAAAAAACTTGGGCAACACTAAAGGAAAAACTCCAACTGACCCAATACCCATGTCCTACATAAAGTTATACCTATTGCTTCTAGAAAACTACCTCATTGCCCTTATCCCTGTTGAACCTCGTAAATCACTTTTCTCTAAATGGTATGACCCCAATGCTCGATGTGAATACCATTTTGGTGTCATGGGCCATTCTTTAAAAAATTGCACAACTTTGAAACATAGGGTACAAGGACTGATGAAAGTTAGATATCTGAGTTTAACGTCAAAATGAAACCAGTTGTTCATGAGAACCTTTCATTGATCCATGCTGAGATAGTAGGTATTGCTGTAGGCAACAATAAGGTTGGCCAGGATGATGAATAAAAAACTTTTAAAGCAAAAGGTTGTCCACCCCAGTAATCATAGTCAACTGTTTTTGGATTTCTTAGGTGAAACAAGGGGGAATGAGAGCAGATCTAGCACTTTTTGGCCATAACCCTAGAATGGTTCATGATGTATAAACTTGATACTTTTGGGAATGAATGAAAATTTTTTTAACCTGAATTTTTATGAATTGATGCCTCTGTCCACTTTTAATAATTGTTTTCTAAAAGAGCCTACAAAAAAAAATGATGGTTGTGATTATGCTTTTACCAAACTTTTGAGGAAGAAAGAATGTCTTTAGATAACCCAGCCAAAATATAGGATGAAACTCAAGTTTTTCCCTCTTTAATAATGAAATTTGACTTGCACATCATGCATCATCTATTTGAATTCATTGTTTTCATGCTAGCTAAGGACAAAAGATGATGATTGTGAATATGCTTTTGTTAAACCTTCAAAGTCAAAAGATTTTTTATAATAAAATTCATGTCATGCATTTCTGACTTTTGATAATTAATAAAAGGTTCAAGGATAACTATCCTAAGAAATGAGATCAATTAAGTTTGCACACTTATAGCATTCGAGTCAATACCAGAATCATGAAAAATGAAGATGTAAGTCAAATGGATAGAGTAAAAAAGGCCCAAAGAGAGATAAAAAAAATAGTTACGAGAATGCAACAGAACATGACTAGACAACTGGTAGAATTAAAACAGATGATAGTAGAGTTGACAAAAGAAAAAAGAAATTGTTGAAATGCACAGAGCAAGGGAAAAAATAGCTATTATGACACCATTGTATCAATCTGAGTTCACATATGTTCAAGATCCCCATATGTCGCAAGCACCTCCAACAACTCATCAACCTTATATTGGCCCTTCTGCCAAGTTACCATCAATTCAGACAAATGTCAATCTCAAGTACACTCTTAATGACTCCACTACTATGCCTAATGTGGATGATCCTAAAGAATCAAAAAAATTAAAAAAAAAGTGCCAGATCTATAAAGAGATACGACAATTAAAGATAAATTTGATCTGTTAGAAAGAAGATTGAAATCAATTGATAGCCATGATGAGTAAAAATATTGATGCCAATAAGCTTAGTCTAGTGCCTAATCTAGTTATTCCATCAAAATTCAAAGCCTCAAATTTTAAGAAGTATGATGAAACGAAATGCCCTTTAACACATATCATCATGTACTGTAAAAAAATGACAAGTTACACTCATGATGGTAATTTATTGATCCACTGCTTTCAAGATAATCTCATTGGGCCTGTAACAAGATGGTATGCTTAGTTAGACCGAAGTAAAATTACTCTTGAAATGACTTGGCTAGGGCCTTTCTAGCACAATATAAGCATATTGAAGATATGATGCCAGATAGGATGTCCCTACAGAACATGAAAAAAAAGTGAACTGAAACATTCAAAGAATATGTACACAGATGGAGAGATATAGCAGGTCAAGTACAACTACCCTTTTTAAAGAAAAAAATTACTGGTTTGTTTGTTGATTCCTTGAATACTCCCTATTACGAAAGAATGATTGGGAATATCTTTAAAAACTTTTTTGACATGGTGATTTTTGGTGAAATTATAGAAAATGCAATCAAGAGTGGCAGGATTAAATTAAAAGATATGATAGATGTTGAAGAGAGAAGTACATTAGA
The DNA here is from genome assembly GCF_047325235.1 of Durio zibethinus. Lineage (NCBI taxonomy): Eukaryota > Viridiplantae > Streptophyta > Magnoliopsida > Malvales > Malvaceae > Durio > Durio zibethinus. Next base: position 19,270,103 of record NC_143177.1, read on the forward strand.
AAAGAATGAAAGAGAAGTGCAATCAATCATAATTGAGGGACATTTACCCAATAGTTTCATCTGGTATAATTTACATCCTTTTCATCAACCTCATCACCTTGTCATAGGCAATATCTCTCATAATCTATTCATTGCCAACCAAGCCAGCATTTGGCTTTTCCAGTAAATTTTCATCCTCAAATGGCCATTCATGATCTTGTCCCTACACCTGAACCTACTACTCGACCAACAAAGAATCAAAAGAGACCAAGGAATGATTAAGAGAAATTACCCATCCCTATTTTTCATCTTTTACCTTTACTAATAGAAGGTCGGTATCTTATTCATGTACTTCTAAAGATAACACAAGATCCATTGACAAAGAGATATGATCCCAATAGCAAATGTGATTATCATATGGGAACAATTGGCCATTATACTGAAAAATATAGGCAGCTAAAGAAAAGATTGAAGATATTATCAACAGTGGTACACTGACTTCAAAGGTGATAGAACAATGGAAGTTGACTTTATCCGATTACCAAATGTGAAGAGTTGAGATGAAGAATGAGGGTTTGAGTTATGAACAATCAAGATAAGATGATTTTCTTTTGAATCTTTTCACTATTTATGTATGACATGTGCATGGTGTCCCTAAGAGTTACCTAACTTATTTTTGAAGAAATTAAATGCTTTGGATCTTTTTTTTTTTTGAAGTTTTCTCTTTATACATTTGTTTGAATAAAAGTCTCACATAAGTAGCTTTCAAAAAAAATAAAAAAGAGTTTTTTTTTCAATAAAGATGGAAGGATTCCTAAGAGAAATGGTGATTACTATTAGGAAAAAACTTATCAAATACCTCCACACTTTTTCAAATACTTTCATGCTCCTAATCACTCCAATGATTAGAATCATCAACCATAACCCTTTAGGAAATGTGAGTTTGGATTCATACTTTAAAGGACCGATAATCTTTTCTTGGGCAAAGAACAAAAGAGGTTACTTTTGAAAGTTCATTTTGAATTTCAAAAATTAGATACTCCTTCAAATTTTTAATTGGTAATTCAATGTATGTCAAAATTTTGCTATGACCTCAAACACAAAAGTGCTTGGACTTTTTCTCTTAAGTAACCCTGTTTCATGTCTTAAGGCACATTGATAAAAAAAAAAGAAATCTTTTTGTGCCTAAGACCATTTGTTACATACCTTTATACTTTTTTGCTTATTCTCACCAAAAAAATGCTAGAAAAATTTTTTGAGCCCCAAAGCCTTTTTAAACTATACGATCAATCTTATAAGACTTGATCATCATTAGAGACTTGAGTGAAAAAAAAGATAAGGCATCTTTAAAAAAAAAAAAAGAAAAATAAAAAAAGTAAAAAAAAAGTAAAAAGATAAAAAAAAAATAAGAAGGATATTTTCAATGATTTGCCCTTCTAACCAAGTGATCATGTTTGAAATGACGAATGACCATCTTTTTCTATCCTTATCACACATAAAAATTATATATTTGCTACCTATTTGAGCTTATTAAAATTTTTTCCAAAATGAACCCCGGCCAAGGATCGTTTTTTATATTAAGGGTAAGAAAAAGATACCTTCGAGAGATCAACTTCAATGAAAATATTGAAAGCATCTAACATGCCCATTAGAGGTGAAATTTCAAGGTAAAAAGCGAATAAGAATGAATGACTAAAGATGAAGTTAAGCATTTCCAAGGAATAGCAAAAAAACCTTGAAGATAAGAATCTAAAGCTTCGGTTAGAATAAAAAAATAAAAAAAGTAAAAGAAAAAAAAAGAGAGAGCATGTACCTTGAATATGAGAATTCAAGGCAAAAAAAATGAATAGAGTTGTTAAAATTAAAACCAGATGTTTCAAAAAAAAATAAAGGAAGAAAGTCAGAGAATGCTCGTCATGATCCTTAGCTTAATTACCCTGAATAATATATATTTCGGAGCTTGTTTATCCATTTTTTCAGAACCTCCAACCTCGGCCTACATTACATACCTTGAAAAGTCTATTTTGATCAAATATGGACACTTGAATTGAAGAGCAATGTCTTTAAAGATTTGTATATACCTATTTTTTGGTAAGATTTCATCAAGTTCTTCATTGATAGAAGATATAGCTCTAAGGTGAAAACCCCAAGAGGGTAGTTTAGAGCTAAAATCATTCTTGAGGCCCCAAAATGAATTTTAGAGTTCTAAGGTTCTATCCAGAATAAAAAACCTCGATGCAAAGGCTTTTAAAAGACTAATACCCGTTAAAGACCTTCTATTTCAAAAAAAAAAAAAAACTAGCCTTGTCCTTTTCCTAAATTTTATTTAGAAAGTAATGGCTAGTTTTGACTTACATTGAAGTATCATGTTTCCAATAAAAGAAAATTGTTTTAAAAGAAAAATTATCTCTTTCGTGAACCCAAGAGAAATCCTTACGACCCTCGTTGAGCTTTCCATGAGATATGCCTACCAGTGAAAAGAGTTGAATTATCAAGTATCCTCCATCCACAAGTACTCTAAATAGTAGTCATCAATTTTCAAGAGATTCGAAAGTATTGAGTTTTAATTTTTTTTCTTTTTTTCATTGACTGCAAAGATACTTTATGTGAGGTAATTTTTTGATCATTTTTTTTAATTTTATAGATTATTTGGGCATTTTGTAAATAATACGAGATCATTTTTTAGGAAAATTAAACATTGAAAATTTGAACAAAGATTTTTCAAAAAAAAAAGGAGGGGCCAAAAAGAGTTTTGCATTTGCATCACTTGCATCTGCATCATAAGAAAGACATTTGTATTTGCATCATTTGAATTTGTACTTGTATAAGATATTTGTATTCGCACTATAAGAATAATTTGCATTTGTATCATGGCATCTGCATCTTAAGAAAAGGTATTCGTAGGGGCATTTATATGGAAAGAATATTGTCATTTGCATTGTGAAAAAGTTAATTGTATTTGCATCAAGCATTCGTATTCTTGCATTTGCATCAACATTTACATTCGCATTGACATTTTCGTTAGCATCATTTCATGAGAATGGATATTTGTATCATGATTGCACCTTAGCAAAAAAATAAAAAGAGAAAATATAAAAATAGAGAGAGAGAGAGAGAAAAAAAAAAGATTTTAAAGTTTCAAAGCCTCTGTTTAAGAGGAACCATTTTGAATTAAGATTTAAAAACCTCTGTTTAAGAGGAACCTTCTTCAAACAAGATCTTTAAAGTCTAAAAAATATCTGATCATGCGAAAGTCATTTTAAAAAAAATTTTCAAAATTTTAAAGTTTCATTGCCTTTGATTAGGAGAAGCATTCAAAGATTTTTTAGATTTGTAAAACCTCCGGACATAATCTCTAATACTTTTGGGCATAACTTTCAAGACCTTCAGGCAAAAGATTTTCAAATTTTTAAAGTTTCATCGCCTCTGATTAGGATGAACATTCAAAAATTTTAAGATTTGTAAAACCTCCGGACGTAATCTCTAAAGCCTTCGGGCATAACTTTAAGATTTTTAGGTAAAAGATTTTTAAATTTTTAAAGTTCACAAACCTCTTATTAGAGGAACATTCAAAGATGTTGATCTTTAAGACCTTCGGACATAATTTTGATTTACGATGTTATATCGATTGATTTCTTATTTTTTGACTTACGATGTTATCTTGATCGATTCTGTAAGACCTCTGGTCATGATTTTTAAGACCTTTAGGCATAATTTTGATTTACGATGTTATTTTGATTGATTCCTTATATTTTGACTTACGGTATCATCGCAGTCGATTTTTTAAGACTTTCGGGCATAATCTTTAAGACCTCTGGGCGTAATTTCAATTCGCGTGTTGTTTCAATCGATTTTTTACTTTTCGACTACGGTGTTGTCCCGATCAATTCTGTAAGATCTTCGGGCATGATTTTTAAGATCTTCAGACATAATCTTTAAGACCTCTGGGCATAATTTCGATTTACGGTATTGTCTCGATCGATTTTTTTATTTTTTGACTTGCGATGTTATCCTAATTGATTCTATAAGACCTCTGGACATGATTTTTAAGACCTCCGAGCATAATTTTGATTTACGATGTTGTCTCAATCGATTCTTTATTTTTCAACTTACGGTGTTGTCCTGGTCGATTCTTTACTTCTCGACTCACAGTGTTGTCCCGATCATTTTCTTTAACACTTGACTTGTGGTTCAAAACAAAAAAAAAAGAGAAACTTTTGAAAAATTCACTATATACTTTCTGACAAAATTGATATCTTTATCTTTGTCCTATTTTCCATTCTCAATAATGTGCAAAGAGGGACAGCTGTAAACACCAAATTTTATCTAGGTCTACTAGATTAATTTTTGTCTTCAAGTTTTGTTTATTAATATTTTTGATGTTGTTATAAAAAATAATAATTAAAAAAATAAAAAAAATGACAAAATTTTTTTAAAAAAAGACAGAAGTGGTAGTGGTGCCTTACACGGCACCATTAGCCAACTACCCCTGCCAACACCACCTTAGTAGCCATAGCCATACCCTACCAGCACCATGCCCCATACCCTAGAAATACACAAGAAGCCCCGACTCTCCATCTTCTTAAAGCTCCTGCTTTTTCTCTCTTTCAGCTCTCCTCTCGGACACATCATCGAACACAAACTCAGATGCCCAAAACCCTCAGCACCTGCACTCAAACTAATAGCCACCACTAGAAAACCCCTTCAGACCTCGATCTCCATGCCTGCACCCAAAGCCCCAGCACCCAAACTAACCCTCAGCTTGACCTTACCCTAGTTTCTAGCCTGTACAAATGCACACACACACATACACTCCAAAGTTCTCCCTTATCCCTACCTATTAGAAAAAAAAAAACCAAAAACAAATCCATAAAAACTAAAAAACAAAACAAAACGCAGTTTTCTTGTAGGGAGGAGCCTCAGGTCCAAAAGCCACCTGCACAAAAGGAAAAAAGATAGTTAGTGTGGATTTGAAAAAAAAAAAAAAAACTCAGGAACTTTAAACCTCGATGCATGTCGATCAAGGTAGTTTCTTATAAAAGGAAAATAGAATCTAGAATGAGGAGGTCGAAGAGAGCTTTCAGAAGAGTTTTGACATTTTTTTGACGATCGGTGACCATCGGCAGTGACCGTCGGCGGTGACCTAGACGACGGTTTATGTGGTGGTCCGACGTTGGATTCTGGCTAAGCCAGAGAGTTTCTGGAACTAGAGGGACATTTTTTTTTTTGAAGAGAGGATGAAATGAACCCAAAAAAAAGTTGGCTTTTATATAGAAAGCTAAAAGCAAAACGACATCGTTTTGATTTAAGGAAGAATCCGTGCATGGACCCGAATCCGACTGAGGATCCGCGTGTCCGACCTGTCTACCCACTTCAACCAGCCTTGAACTGATCCAGACGAACCACCAGTGAACCGGTTCGAACCAATTTGAATCGTCAAACGCCGAGCTGATTAAACCGGTGTTGATCGGTCCGATTGAAGTATTTTTTTAATTTTTTTAATATTTTTAAAATTTTGAATTTTTTTATATATTATTATTTTTATTATTTTGAGCTTTATTTTTAATATTTATGCATGATAATTTTTTAAAATTTGTTAGAATAAATATTTAATTATTTTTAATAATAATAAAAATGAAAATAAATAGGATAATAATTAAAAAAATACTAAAAATGCTTAAATAATAATAATAATAATCTAAATAATAATAATAATAGAATATTTTTATTTTCCTTGCATAGATGTTGGAGGGAATAAAAAAATATAATTTTGCATAGATGTTGTGGAATTATATAAAATTTTTTTTAATAATAAATTTTCATAAAAAAAGAGAGATTTTTTTAATTAATTTTTGAAAAATGATAAAAAAAATCAAACTTGCTTCGAAAGTCTGCCTAGATATTGGAGATTTTTAGAGATGTTTGCTTTTAAAATTCATTAAAATTAAAATCAAAACCTAAAATTTTAAAATCCCTAAACCAAAACCCTAAATTGAAACTCTAAATCCAAAACCCTAAAATCCAAACCCCTAGAATCCAAAACCTTAGAATTTAAATCCTTAAATTCAAAACCCTAAGATCCAAACCCCAAAACTTTCGAAACCTAAACCCAAAATTTCTAAACCCTAAAATAAAAACTCAAAACCTCAAACTTTAAAACCAAAACCCTAAAATCTTCAAACCTTAAAATCAAAACCTTAAACCTTCTATACCTTAAAATTCAAGCCCTAAAATTCAAACCCCTAAAGCCAAACCCTAAATCCCTTAAAACTTAAACCAAAACCCTAGAATCCAAATCTTCAAAATCTTGAAACCCTAACCTTTAAAACCTCTACCCAAGGCCTTACTCAAAACCATTCGAAAACTCTAAGGATACGTATGAAAATCTCAAGTTGAGTAATTTGTTTCTGAATGCTGCCTAGATGATGGGGTATTTAGGAAACTTTATTCCATTAAGTTTTTCAAACGAATCCTTAATTCGATTTAACAATGGAGTTAATAATTGATTAATAAAAACATATAATAATAAAATGGGATCTTAAATATACATAGTCGCACCTAAGCTCTGCCTAAATGTTGAAGAGTCAATGTGATCTCATTATATTTAAGAATCCATTTTTTTGTATTGCATAATATTCATTGGCATACATACGTTATCATGTTATCATTGGCAATCATTTGCATTCTTCTGTCTTTAAGTTTATTTATTTATTTACTACTTAGTGATAAAATATTTTATAATAAAAAGGAATAATACATTTTTTTAAAAATTTGTGATATTATAAAATAAAATAAAATAAAAATAACCTTTTGAAGGAAATGATTCTTGGTACTCTACCTAAATATTGGAGAGTCATCAACAATTATCTTCTATAAAGAGTGTTATTTCATTTTAAGGGATATTGTATTAAATCTAGTGAAAAGAGTTATCTTAAATTCTGCCTTGATGTTGGAGAATTTTAAGATAATTATTTAACTTAAAGATTTTTTCAATATTTCTAAATAAAAAATTTTAGCAAAAAATATAATTTTTTAAACGAAGGGAATTAGTATTAAATTTCAAGTCAAAATCATTTTATCCAACATCGAAAATAGTGCATGATTAAATGGTACCAATTTATGAGTATTGTGGGGGTGCTAATCCTTCCACACACGTAACCGACTCCCAAACCCAACCTAATTTTCGCAGACCGAAATTTATCTTTTTGATAAACTTTAAACCCGTTTTTAGAGTTTTATTAAAAAGATAAACTTTTGGGTGACCAATCATACTCTAAAACAGATTGGTGGCGACTCCCCTTTTATTTTTCTCGATCTTAAAATACTTTACGTCTAGCGGTCCTAAAACCGTTACAACACTTGTTAATGAAAATAAAAAATATTAATAGAAAACTTTTATAAAAAAAAAAGTAAATTTCTTAATTTTGCAGCATTTGCAATTAAGAATGCCGTTAAATTCTAAATTTAGTAACATTTGTATCATAAAATGTCACTAAAAGTAGTGACATTCTTATAAAAAAAATGTTGCTAAATTAGTAGCGTTCTAATCATAAAACCACCATTTAATTAATGACGTTTTTTTTTTTTTATACAAATACCGCTAATTTAGTGGCGTCTTATCATATAAACATCACTATATTAGCGATATTTTTTTTGATACAAACGTCACTAAATTAGTAATGTTTTTTAGATACAAATGTCGCTAAAATAATAACATTTTATAAAAAAAAAATCGTTATTTTTTTTGACGTATGTATAGCCGACACTCTTAGTGGTGTTTCTTGCAAACACCACAAATTTTTTAATAATGTTTATAAATGTCATTAAACGTTGAAACAAAACGTCACTAAAAACTTAAACCTCTGTGGGGTGATTGTTGAAGAAGTCTTTTTTAACAATAAATATTTTAAATATTCGTTTGTATAATTAAATAAAAATGAATGATTGAATGATAATTTAATTATACATATTTAGTAAATGTACTCAAAAGTATTGATAATAAAATAATTGTACAATGTTGTTAACAATGATAACTACCGGATGTATGAGTTTTAGCTTTTTAGTATTGGTTTTTATAATTTATTTTATTTAAATTAAATTCTCACTAAATAAAATTTCTACTGTCACTGTACTCATAATTAATTTGCCTTTTTGTTGGGGTAAAAAAGTTTAATGTGCATGCCAAAAAATGTTGAAAATGAGACCCCAAAAACTTGACGTTGAAAATGAGACATGACAGCTCCCGGTCGAGTTATTCGCAACGAGTAAGAAAACAGGTTCGGAATGCATTCGAGGACGTAAAAAAGTTATAACCACATTACTTGATTCCAAGCAAATAGCAATGCCCCAAATTGGCCCCTTCTGAAATAGAACTGACTGTCAACTCAACACATGGTTGTGTAAGGTGATTTTGTAAACTAATAAATTCTTGACTACCGCACGTCGTTGTTAGAAAAGCTGTCTTCTTGTGCAATAGCATTACAACATTTGTAAAATGGCTCCACTTGACAGTCTAACAAGTGTCTTGAGTAGTCAACAACTTCACTGAATAATATTGGACAACCAATCAGGAATCTGTTTTCAGCCTCTTCTTTCATCTATCTGTATAAATACCGTGAAAAATTAACAATCCATGAAGCTGAGAAATTTGCTGAGGAAACTCACTTTCTTGAGAAAAATTGGTTGCTAGCTAGCTTAAGTCACTATAAAGCCTCTAATGCCCATTGATGCCGCAGATCTACATCAAACTCAAACATCTGCTTCCCACATAATTGAAAAGACCCCGCTTGATTAAAACAATTATGATCATCGGAATGCAACTAACAGCCTTAATTATCAGTAACATTAGGACTCTTTGCTTTGCAGATAGGGCTAGAGAAATAAAATCTTAGCATTAGAAGAGGCCCGGGAGAACCCCATCATTTGTGACCTAATCTTTTGTCTTCGTAGGGAATCTCTGTAGTTGCAGTGTCCTGAGAAAAGAGTAATTTCTTGCAAGGCCTTTCCATGCTTCAACAAGAACTTTGCTAGACTAACTTCATTCTCACATTCTAAGAATCCATGGATCTTTACTACACTAAGGTGGTTTAGGAAGGATTTTAAAGTCTGGGTTTGAGATTCCCAAAATTGTTCTTCCTCTGAGGTAGCCATGTCCCACAAGTCCTTATTCCATTTCTGAAAATTAGTGAAAAAATGATGAAATGAACAGGTGAATTAAATTGAACATGAAATAGGCAGCTTATATCCAACATGAATGAAAAAAATGAAAGTACTTAGTGGCACTTACTCTTCTTTCAATCTTGTAATCATTTACGATTTTGAGAATTAGAGTGTGTAATGTGGGAGAGCTCTTGAATAGATAGGCTAATCCGGGAACGTTATGTTTGTTGAGGCAAGTTTTCAGCTCCAGAGATTGGAGATTGCTGAACATATTTGTGATATAATTCTTGCTGGACAACATCTGCTAAATTGAAAAGTTACAGGTCATGTAATTGATAATGTATTAAATATAAATTCATATTGTTTCCAAAAAATCTTGTTAGATGCATAAGCCCAATGGTAAACATTTTAGAGTAACATATAGGCGAAATAAATCAACTTAATTAAGAAGTATTACACTCTATAACTACTAGTTGTGTTCATGGACAGTCCCCATGCATCAATAATTGAAAAGAAAATGTACCTCAACACATTTGCTTTCAAGTGTTAGGCAATGTGCCCGGGAGAGTCCTGATAAAAGATTAGATATGCTATGATGCTTTGCTACACTTGCATCTTCATGAAGTACAAAGAAACCAATGGAGGCCTCATGCACCGAAATCAAATTCTCTAAGGAGCTATTTTCAGTGATGGCGTTATATTCCCAAACCATAATTCTGAGGCTTGGAGCATTAATCTTCACCCAACTCTCATCACAATAAGCGTCAAAACAGCTTGCAACTCGCAATCTCTTTAATTTGGCTACGGAAACATCCAGGGAATGTAACTGGAAACAATTTTCTAGGGTCAAATCTTCGAGGGCTAAGCAACTAATCTTAAGATGTTTCAACCCAAAGCAAGCATCGAGATTCAACTTCTTGAGGCGAAGAAATGATGAATCCGTAAACAAATCCAAGAGAGAGGGCTGGCTGTATAAAATGACGCGGGAAAGAGATAACGTGTGGAGTGAGCAGAAACCACCTTTCATAAGCTGTTGTGGAGGCAAGCGGAAACCAGGATAACGAGATCTCAATTTGAAGACCCGCAAAGATTCACTTGTAATAACACTTCGGGGAAAATTAAAATAATCATCCGTGGCCACCTCAGCGTCTAATTCCTGCACATTTTGCCTTATGGCACGACGGATCAATCCGTTTAGACGTGAAAAACTCACAGAAGCACGGAAACGAAGGATCCTTAGATCCGAATGCTTGTCGCGGAGAGCTAATACCTGGCTAATGAAGTCCATTCGTTTAGCAGACCAAGAATGCGTTAATGATCTTTTCTCATTACTTGGCTTGATATTTGTTGAAGGAGCTCCGATTGGGTTAATGGAGGTGAAGTCAAGGTCAGGGAAGGATGACCACAAAGATCTCCATCTTTTAGATAAGACGCTGGTTTGTGCTATGGTTTTGATAGGAAGATGGAAAAGAATGTGATGGAGAACAACATCAGGAAGATCACTGATCCTGTCAATCCCGTTTTCGCCTTCAAACCAAAACTTCTTTCGCTTTGCAGATCTTGTTTCCATTGAAACGTTGGTATTTTCCTTTTTTTTTTTCTCCTTTTCCAACTTTTTTTCTTTCACTGAAATCTGTCTTGAGAAACGGTGAGGCTAGGGTTTGAATTTTTCAAAAGAGTGAAGTGAGATGAAAACGAGAAAAGCGTTTGAGTTTGTTTCAAATTATAACTCAGATAAATAAATAAATAAAAATTCATTTCACCACATGTTAGTGTTGTAGTATGTTTTAAACTATATTATCATTGAAATTTATTCAAATGTCATGGTTAGTGCGCTTGTTCAAGCTACAGGTTATATTCGAGGAAGCAGTAATTTTATTTTGAGGGAGGTTGAGCCGAAAAGACCAGGTGTGTAAGGCCCGCACCCAAAATCAAGCTATAGAGGCCAAGGACATGGGATCGAGCCCCATGGTAAGCAAGCGGGCAACGAGGAGGACTTTAAGTGTGAGAACACTGCAACAAATAAAGCTTAGAACCATCTAAATCAGGATGGAATCCCAGATGTGCAAAACTCCTCGGTCCATGTAACATTAGTCCATGTAACATTAGGACTCTTATTTAAAGTAAGACTCTAGAAGAGCCAATTCTTTTGGCTCAATTTCAACCTGTGACATAAGGGCGGATGTGTAAAACTCCTCGGTCCATGTAAGACTCTAGAAGAGCCAATTCTTTTGGCTCAATTTCAACCTGTGATATAAGGGGTTCACAGCTATAAATAGAGGGTTATCATTGAATAATACACTTATACTCTTGTCTTATTCTTTTTTTTTTGTTTTTAACTTTTTATTTTTGTTTTTAATTTTTTATGCAACAGTTTAAGTTGAGAATGGCAGAGAAGGTTTGAGTTTGTTTGGAATCTCTTAAATAAATAAATAGAAAAATATTTCACCGCATGTTAATTTTATAATATGTTTTACTCTATATTATCATTGAAATTGATTAAAATGTCATGGTTAGTGCGCTGGTTCAATGCGAAAGCTTCTACTTGTAGTTTAAGAATACCAAAGCTTCTATTGAAGCAGGAGCTGTAGTTTAAGCGAAATTGGGCTGGAGAGTTAGAAAGATTAGGATGTTGTCCCACACTTACGGCCCAAACAAGCACCGAAAGCCGAGGACACGGGATCTGGAAGAATCTGAAAGGCCCAGGCACGAGCGATGCATGTAATGGGCGAGCGGGCAATCAAGAAGATTTCAGATGCGTGAAGCCGGAAGAATCTGGAAGGCTCAGGCACGAGCATTATAACAAACTAGTATATGGGGCCTGGTCTCGATCGATTATATATATATATATATATATATGTATGTGTGTGTGTGTTTGTGTGTGTTGTGTTAGATAATTGTAATTTTAAATAGATAATGTTAATTATTAAATAGAAAAATTATATAATTTTTAATCGGTTAATGCTTTAAATGTAAGGAGCAGTTAATTTGTACAAAAAGATGTCTATTTAGGTTATATAAGTGCATAAAAGTTCGTATAAAATAAATTAGTAAAAAAAAAAGCAAAACATACAACATGAAATCCAAGTAGTGTTTTAAGTGAAGAAAGAGCAAAATATGTGTACAGAGAAATATTTTAAGAAGGGTTCTAAGTGAAGAATGATGTAGTTTGAGAGGAAGAAAGCAAGGAGTTGAATAAAATTGCATAAATCGATCATTTCTTGTTTGATGATAACTCAAAAGTAATACTTTTTGACTGCATTGCAGTAAACAAAATGTTTTATGAAATTAATAAATAAAAGAGATTAATTAGATTTCTATGAGTTCATGAAGAAAATGGCTCATGCAGTTCAATTATGAAGATAAATATAGTATAAAATGTTGTGAGAAGATACAAAAAAAACTAAGAACTTGAATGTCATAACAGAGTCAGAAAGATTTAAAAGGAGAGATATCTAAATTTACTTGTTTTGATGTTGTTGGAGGATAATTTATTAAATAATGACTTGAAAGATATTCTGTGCTATTATGGCAAATAAGCAGTAATTGTCAATCTTTAGGTGGCTGTCAATGACAAATTAATTCCATTCTTGTGAGAATGTTTTGTTTCTACTATTGTAATGTACGGTCCAATATTTGTTATCTTAAACAAGTGATAAAGTAATGGAAAAGTTGTTGTTCAATAGATGTTTTTGACAGTAGTTTGGAATATACAATAAAAACAATATAATAAGAGGTTAGTGAAAAATTTGAATGTATGTTTTGTTATGTTATACAGTTATAGTATATATCTAATTACTTACCAAGATGGTGTAATGATTGACATTTGTATTGGTCATTAAGCAATGAAAAGTAAGAGAGTCGCAAATAGCCATTAATATCATTCTTTGCATAGGGAGATAGAGAAATATAATCTAAGTCGTAAAATATAATGACTATTTTAAATGAATTGAGATAAAAAAAAAATTGTGTGAAATTAGGATTTTACCTTCTTATGGGAGGATATCTGTTGTTATAGTAATGAATGCTTCATCATGCAGACATACTTCAAAAGTGTTAGCTTTTTTGTATGTAAAAATTAAAATATTTTGCTCCGTAAGATGATGTGCAATGTGATTAGGTTAGGATTTAATATATTTGTTGTTATTTTGGGGTAATATGGTGAAATTTTGTAAAGGGTAGGATTGAGAAGCTTGTATTAGGTTGACAAATGAGAATTCTTTTAACAAGAACAAAGCAATTTTTTCTTTTTTATGAAAAAAATAAAGAAAGAAAATTAAGACCTATTTGTTATCTGATTAAGTTTTCCTTTTTTCTCAATTTTTAAAATTTTTTGTAATTTTTTTCTTGCATTGAGTGGAAATAACTAAAAAGAGAGTGTTGAAGATAAAAAGGCTTTAATAAAAAATTTTAAAAAAATTTTGAGGAACCAATTAATGCAAAACACAGATTCTTTACTACGGTATGAGAGTCAAAGATACAACAACCAAAGAAAAAGAAAAAAAAGACAGTGGTAGCTTAAGAATGCCTTAGAGATTCTTTTATATAGGCTATATAGATAAGGCTTGAAACCTCATAAACCAAGATAGAGCCCCATCTGAGTAAAACTCTCTAAAAGCCTCAACCCCTGTAGCATTAGAACTCTTTTGTTTAAAATAGGACCCTAGAAATTCCGTCAATTTGTATCAATTTCAACCATTGATGTAAAGGGGCCTCAGCTACACAAAAGAATGTCATTCCACCTCATTTGTTACAATAATCATTAAGTAATATATTTATACTTTCGTCTTACTCTTTTCTTCTTATTCTTTTTTTTTTCGCTAACTTTCTATCAATGTGATTATGTAGCAGCTTGTGCGAGCTTGTGTGATTGTGTAGCAACTTGGGTGGATAGATTTTGAAATATTGAGTGCTTAAGCACCTTGATGATTTTAACATTTTGTTCGAGTAAATGATACCTTAAACATTGTAATAGTCCATTCTCAGGTTTAGGAATCGCACAGGAATGAAGCTTGAGTTTTAGCTGTGACAAAAACACTACCTTGATTTTGCATAGATGTGACACTTGAGTTTCGGCTTGCGAAAAACAAAAAAACTACCTTGAGTTTAAAAGTTTTAACAGGGAGAAAGAGTTGTGAGTCAAATGATAATCATATCGAGATTTGGGCATAGTAACACATATAATATCTAATTTGTATTATTGAGTGTCTAAGTACCTTGTTAAAGTATGAGTTTCGGTCCATAACAAAACCATTACCTTGAATTTAAAACAATTAATTATACTTTTAGTAATTGAATTTTATTTTATAAATTGATACATAAATAAATAAAAAGTACAATTTATACTTAAACTTTCAAATTATATATTATATTGATCCAAACTTTAGTTTTGTTAATTATATAAGTTTATATATGTGATGTTTAATAAATATTATCAAGTTATATGTTTAATACATATATTATGAATATCTTTTTTCAATATAAAGTAAAAATATATATTTTTCTTCAACCATAAAAAAATTTCTCTAGAATCAATTAATTATTGTTCATCACTTGACACCATGTGAAGTTTTTATAAAATATTTAGCGTTTTTATTTAACAAATAATTTGTATATAATAAAATTATATTGGTTAGATACTATATAGATAAATTAAATTAATCATATTACAATTTGAATTACAGTGATATGTTATTTAAAATTTGAGGATGTAAATTATATTATTTTATTGTTTTAAATACCAATACATACATTTTTCAAAAGTTCCAGTACCAAAATTATAATTAAAAGGCTTTAACTAATGAAAAAAGATTTGACCAAAAATTGAGTGAAATTAACTGTTCGAAAACGTATATTAATAATCATATCAAGACTTGGGCATAGTAACCTCACATATAATATCTAATCTATTCTATTGAGAGTCTGAATATTTTTTTCGAGTAAAGGCTGATCTCAAAATATCGAAAGAGTTCATTCTTTGATTTAGGAACCACACACAGATCTATAACTTGAGTCTTGGCTCATAACAAAAACTTTATCTTGAATTTAAAAGGTTTAACCAATGAAAAATTTTGAGTCAATTCATTGTTTAAAAAATATAAGTCAGATTCACTGTTTGAAAACATATATTGATCATCATATTGGCATTTAGATATATTAATAACGAGAGTATATTACTTATAATAATTATATTATAATTAATTAATTAATTTTTAAAATTTTGTAAGATCCATCAAAATATTATGTAAAGTTCACTCTTATAAATGATAAATCTTCACATAATTTTTTAATTATAATTGAATAATTGTAATATTATAATAAAAATGATTGTAATTGAGATGCTTAAATTAACCTCACATATAATATCTAACCTTTCTGGCATGAAATAAGGATTTCATTTATCGTATAAAAATTTCTAAAAGGTTCTTTAACTTTGTAATGTACATGACATCCAACCAAACTCTTGTTCAATCGTTTTCTAATAAGCTGGACGTTATTTTTAAGTTTTGTTTTAGGTAAATCATCTCCTTATGCTAAAGATACACTCCGTACATTGGGCTAGCGCACTAATGCATTTAGAATTTTAGTTCACAAAGCTTGAGTTCAGATGGACCTTGAAAAGAAGCTCCTTCCTTTCTATTATAGCGCCATGGAAATAAAAATATGATAAAAATAAATTATCCCGTTGACTAGCTATATACATTTTACAAATCACATATACTAATTGAAAATAATTTTTATGTTTCGTGTATTAATTATAGGATTATAAATCCATATAATATCAATGAAAAATTTAAACTATATGATCATTGTCTAAGGATTTTGGGGTTGTCCGACGAATTTGAAAATAAATACAGAATTGTCACAAATCTTTTTTAGTTATGTGTGATTGATTACCTATTAAACTTTATCTTTTTAATAAAATCTTAAAATTAATTAAAATTTGTTAAAAACATAATTTTAAGGTTTGCAAAACGATATGGATTTGGGAGTCAGTTACACTTGGAGAAGGATTAGCACTCCTACAATGCTCATTTAAAATAGTACCAATTAACTATGTGTTATCCATTGATTTTGATAAAAATAGTTTTATTTTTTGTGTTTGAAAAATAATTTCCTTGATTTTTTATTTATTGGAATTTGGTTTTTCATTTTTTTAATTAGAGATTTATTATTCAAATTTTATTAAATAAAAATAAATTAGAATTTTTTTTATTAAAGTAATTCTTAAAATGCTCCAGTACGTTAGTAATATTAGAAGAATTCTTTTTCACCTAGAAATTTCTTAGGCATCTCTTCTCGGAATACCTTAGAATCCTATCTTCGCATGCTCGAATTTATTTTTCGTAAAAACAATGTCATGTATGCAATGCAAATAATAATATGTTGATACACACATTTTATTTATTTTATTGACTTTATTATTTTTTATTAAATTATTATTTTTATTAATGGAAAGAGATAATTTTATCATATTGAAGATTTTTATAAATATTTTAATACACTGGTAATATTTAAAGAAAAATTTTCTTATCTAGGGATTTCATAAAGTATCACTAATAAGAATACTTTTAGAATCTCATTATCAAATAAAATTTCTTTTTCCCTATTTTTTTGTCACTTTAGTTTTAATAGATTAGTTAATTTATTTTTTTATTAATAAAAAAGAAAACTTTTTATTGTACTAAAAACTTTTATAAATACTCCAATACAATAATAGTATTTTAAAAAATCTTCTCACCTAGAGATTTCGTAGGTATCACTACTCAGAGTACCTTTGAATCTCATTATCGAATAAAAATTTTCTTTTCTTACAATTTTATTATTTTTGTATTATTATTATAAAATTTATTTTAAAATTAATTTTCATTATTTTTTAATTATCACTAGGTTTATTTTTAAAATTAACAAAATTACCAAAAAAATTTAACTATATAATCATTATTTATTTTTTATTTATTTCAACAAAAATTTATTTTAACAAATTTAAACATTATAACATGCATAAATATTAATAATAAAGTTTAAATCAAAAAATAAAAAAATTTCAAAAAAAATTTGTTTTTACCTGAACCGGACTGGTCAACGATTTGGTCAATACCGGTCTAGGCTGATTTGGTTGGTTCGACGAATCGAGGGTTCAACACCAGTCTAGTCCAATCTAACCCAGTTCAATTAGACCGATCAGGAGTTAAGGGAAGCCAAATCTTCGGGTCGGGTGCACTGCCTCAGGTTGAATTGTGGGATGACACACAAATCTTGGGTTTAAAACGACGTCATTTTGATCCTTAAATGAAATGACATCATTTTGGGGCTAGCCTTCTATATAAAAGTAAAAAAAAAAGAAAAATTTCAAAACATTTTCTTCCTTTTTCTCCAAAAAAAACCTTTCTCCATTCTCTTTTTTTTTTTTAGATAGATTAAGGGTCGATGGCCGTCTGCTGCATCGACCGCCATGTTCCTTGCCACTAGTTAACTTTGATTGCCATGTTAGTCATCGAAAAATCTCAAAACTCACCCATAAACTCCTCTCACCTTCTCTTTTCATATCTAACCTCTTTTTTTACAAAAAAAGATCCCAAATTCCTTATATTTACCTTCTAACTTTCAGTCAAACTTTTTTTTTGGTATTCTAACTTGCATTTTTTTTTAGATTGATTTTTTTTTGTAGGGGCTCTCGACGTTGGGTTCCCCGTTCCCAGGGAACTGAGTTTTTGTTGATTTTTTTTTTGTTTTTTTATAAAATGCTTTCATTTTTTTTGGCAGGGTTTTATTTTTCCTTTTTTTTTTTTTTTGGGTCTAGCACATAGCTCTATTTATAGAGCTCCAATCATGATCCTATGCCTGGGTAGATAGCACAGGACCTTACAGGGGTGGGTGGTGCCGTGTATGGCACCCTAAGCACTAGCCCCTACCTCTTTTGTTTCTTCTGTTTTGTCCAAACTTGGTAGGTATTACAACGGTAATTTAGGGACTTTGGGGTGGTGCAGGGTATGGGTAGGTGACCATTAAGGGTTCTGGGTGCAAGGGTGGATAAGGCATAATGGCTTGGAGCATAGGGCGTGGGTGGCCAGTGGTACCGTACACGGTACCCATTGGCACTAACCCTTGTTTCTTCTTCTGTTTATATTTTCTGTTTGTCTTTTTTTATTTTATTTTTTATTAATTAATAAAATAAATAAATAAAAGAAAAGGCAAGCTTTGGGCTTAAAGAACGAAACTGGGCCTCGCACCCAATCAAAATCAAATCTCAAGCCCAGTTGAATTGAAATCGAGCCTTGAGCCCAGAGAATTCAATATACCCGATAAATTTTAAATCAAAACTTCATTAAAAATTTAGACAAATTTAGTATCTACAACTACCTCTCTTATTACATTACTAAGGATCAAGAATAAGGCAAAGACAATGATAACAATTTTATCCAAAATCTAAAGAGAGATTTTTTTTTTTGGATTTAAAGTAATCAGAAGGCTTTTCCCATCAAATTGAAATGCTCCTTTTACTCGAGGCTTGAAAACTTTTAAAAATTTAAAATCTAAAAGAAAAAACCTTTTCTTGGTAGAGGCTGAACAATTTTTGAAAATTTAAAATCTGAAAAAAAAAATTTCTCTTGGTAGAAGCTTAATAACTTAAAAAAAAAACTTTATCTTGAAAAAGCTCCTCTAAGCAAATGCTCAATAACTTTAAAAAATTTATCTTTAAAAAGTTTCTTTAAACAGAGGCTTAACAACTTTAAAAAAAATCTCATCTTGAAAAAGAGGCTTTAAGTAAAGGTTCAACAACTTTAAAAATTTCATTTTGAAAAGGCTTATCTAAGCAGATGCTTAATAACTTTAAAAATTTCATCTTGAAAAGGCTTCTCTAAGCAGAAGCTCAATAACTTTAAACATTTTATCTTGAAAATGCTCATTTAAGTAGAGGCTCAACAACTTAAAAAAAAATCTTTATTTTGGAAAAAATTCCTTTAAGCAAAGGCTCAACAACTTTAAACATTCTCATCTTTTCTCGAAATTAATTTTTCATCTTTAAACAAGAAAATTCCTTTTTTTTGAAATCTCTTGTTTCATTAATACCTTGACCTGAAGACCAAAATTCTGTTTTTATCATGGACTGAAAAATCCTTATCCTTGTTAAAACTGTTCATGATGTATGTACTGAATGCCCTACATGCAATGTATATAATATAATCAAAATTATTCATTTAAAATTATGGTAAAAAGGCTCTCAAAATCTCTCACTTTTGCTTCTTTTTATCAAAATTTCCAAGAATCGTCATATGACCAATCTGTTTTTAACTATTGTATTCCTTCTCAATAATATTTTTCTTTTTTCGAAGTCTGAAACATCAATGTTTTGTCATGCTTTTCTTGTCCTTTGTCATCTGCCTTTGTTAACTTTTAAAAAGTAATATTGAGATATTTTTTATTTGTCACTTAAAGTTCAAGACAAATAAAATACAATCACACATTTCTCTTATTCATTTATAAGCTGAACAAAGATATCAAATGAGGTAAAAAAATGGATAGGCGTTATCTCTAAAGGAAAGAAAGCATATTTCATTAGACTGATAATAAATGCAAGGCCATAAAAGTACTTGGGTCAAAAGAAAGGTACCCAAATAATAATCACAAGATAGTCATAAACAAAATATTCTCACATTCTTTTTCTAAACTGAATGTGATGCTTCCTTGATTCTTCAGAGTTTGTCAAACTACACTTGCCCATGTGTTGTACGATCTTCTCTTGATGATTTTTTTTTTCGTATTCAAGTAACTTTTTTTAGGTTTTCAGCTTAGATATGTCATTTTTTTCACTTTGTTTTTATTTTTTTTCAAGTGCTTTCTTTTTTTTTAAAGTAAAATATTTCTTTACAACATTTGAATTTATTGAAGTAGGTAAATCACCTTCGTCCATCTCTGTCAATCAATGCCCTATCAGAAAAGGCCTTTTTCACCACATACGAGCCTTTTCCAATTTGGTGTCCATTTTTTTTCGATTATCATGTTGACTTGAAAAGATCCTTTTCAGCACTAAGTCTCCTTCCCTAAAGTGACAAAGGTGGAGTTTCTTATCATGTGCTCTCATCATCTTTTTTTGATACAATTGACTATGACGAAGCACTGTAAGTCTTTTCTCTTTAATAAGGTTCAACTGCTCGTAGCAATTCCAAACCCATTCTGTTTCTTCTAACTCTACCTCTATCAAGACTTTTAACGAGGGAATTTCCACTTCAACCAATAACACAGCTTTCATTCCATATACCAAAGAGAACAGGGTGGCCTCAGTAGATGTTCAGACTAATGTTTTATAAGCATACAAGGCAAAAGGTAACTTTTTATGTCAATCTTTATAAGTATTAGTCATTTTCTCCAAGATTCTTTTGATATTTTTATTTGCAGCCTCTATTGCCCTATTCATCTTCGGATGATATTGTGTCGAATTATGATGATGGATCTTGAACTAAGTGCATACTTCATTCATCATTTTACTATTTAAGTTTTTGGTATTATCAGAAATCATCATCTCTGAAAGCCTATATCTATATATTATCTCTTTTTTATAAACTTACATACTATGGATCGGATCACACTAGCATACGATGCAGCTACTATCCACTTTATGAAATAATCAATCATTACAAAGATGAATCTATGCCCATTCGAAGCTTTTGGAATAATGTGACCAATGACATCCATGCCTCACATAGAGAATGGCCATGGAAGAGCTAAAATGTGTAATGCTGATGGAAGAGCGTGGATTTTGTTAGCATAAATCTGACACTTATGACATCTTCTAGCATAATCAATACAGTCACTTTTTATTATCAACCAATAATAACTGGCCCTCATAATTTGTCTAGCTATTCTATGACTATTTGCATGTGCCCCATAAACCCTATCATGCACATCTTCAATAATCTTATTTACTTCAGTTACATTTACACACCTTAAGAGTACTTAATCTCGACTCTTTTTATAGAGGATATCTCCATCCAGGAAAAAACTTACAGCTAACCTTCTGATAGTCCTTTTATCATTTTTGATTGTATGTTTTGAAAATTGTTGACTTTTGATCTATTGATAAGGTCATGATACCATGACTTTCATCAACTTTTTTTTTGACATCTGAGCAATGTGCTGGTTCATCCTTCACATCTAGCTTGATGGGTTAGATCTTGGTATTTACATATATTTTGACCATTACAGCTAGAGTAGCCAGTACATCAGTAATTTGGTTTTTTTCTCTAGACAGGTACTTAAACTGAACTTTTTCAAATTGTTTAACCAATTCAAAGATGTATTTATGATATCGAATCAACTTGAAATCTCTTGTTTCTCATTCACCTCATAATTGATAGATGACTAAAGCTAAATCTCCAAACATATCTAACACTTTGATTTTCTTTTCAATTGCTACTTGTAGACTCATAACACAGGCCTTGTATTTAGCCACATTATTTGTACAATTGAAATTCACCCTGGCCGTGATGGGATAATAATGCCTATTGGGAGATATTAAAATTGTCCTAATACCATGGCCTAAAACATTAGCTGCTCTGTCAAAATACATTCTCTAAGACTCTTCAACAGGTTCATCTTCTTCAATGGCCATCATATCTTCGTCAGAAAAATTCAGATTCATTAGTTTATAATCTTCGATTGCACGATCGACAAGGAGCTCAGCTACTACACTCCCCTATATAGAATTTTAAGTCACATAAACAATATCATATTTTGAAAGCATAATTTGCCACCATGCTATTCTTCTTGTTAATAAAGGTTTCTCGAAGATATACTTAATAAGATCTAACTTTGCTATTAGCCAAGTAACATAATAAAGCATGTATTGTCTAAGCCTTCATGTTGCCCAAGCCAATGCATAACATATTTTCTCTAATGTTGAATACTTGGACTCGTAATCAGTAAACTTTTTACTCAAGAAGTAAATTGCTTATTTTTTTCTATTAGTTTCATTTCTTTGCCCCAACACACATCCCATTGATTTTTCATGTACTGTTAAATACAAAATCAAAGGCTTTTCTAAAACTAGTGGTACCAATATAAGTGGATTTGACAAGTATTCTTTAACCTTATTAAAAGTTTCTTGGCATTCATCATTCCATTCTTCCGGATCATGTTTTCTAAAATACTTGAAAATAAGATCGTATTTATAGGTGAGTTAAGAGATGAAACGAGCAATATAGTTCAATCTTCCCAAAAGCTTCGCATTTCTTTTAGGGTACAAAGAGGAGATAAGTTTTGGATGGCTTGTATCTTATCTGGGTCCACCTCAGTTTCTCTTTCACTGACCATAAAACCTAACATTTGGCAGGATTCAACTTCAGCTGGAACTTTTTCCACTTATTAAACACTTTTTAAGATTAACTATATGATTCTTTCATTCATGAGATTTTACAATCATATCATCCATATACACTTCCATCTTTTTATGCATCATATCATGAAAGAGAGTTACCATTACTCTTTGCTAAGTAGCACTAGTTTTTTTTTAACTCGAAAGGCATGACTTTATATTAGAACGTCCTCCACATGGTCACAACCATGGTCTTCTCCATATCATTTTGGGTCATATTGATCTGATTGTAGCCTGAGAAGCTATCCATAAAGAAAAATGTGGAATGTCTAGCAGTATTATCCATTAAGATATCAAAATGAGGTAAAAAAAATTATCCTTAGGACTCACCCTATTCATATATCGATAATCAACGCATATTCTCACTTTTTCGTCTTTCTTAGGAACTGACATTATGTTGGCTATCTATTCAGGATATTTTGCACATATAAAAACCTTGTATCAATTTCTTTTTCATCTCTTATTTAATTTTTAATAGCATTTTTGGCTTCATGCACCTCAACTTTTGCTGTACCAGCTTGTACTTTGGTTTCAAAGGTAACTTGTGCTCTACAATATCAATGCTAAGTCTTGACATATTCTGATAAGACCATGTGAACACATCTATATATTCTCATAGCAACTCTTCTAGCTTTTGTCTTTTAGTTGGTGAAAGGGGTGTACTAACTTTAACCTTTCTTTTGTTTTAATCATCCCCTAATTCATTAACTCAGTAATTTTTTGGTAGGGTTTAATTGGTTTATCTTCATGTTTTATTAATTTTAACAAATTAAGAGGTACTGTGTAATTATTTGAATATTTTTCATTATTAAGTCATCAACATAAATTAAGTTTTTAAAATCTAATCCGAGATTATTGGCATGATTATCTTCATGTTCATTATTTAATACCCTACAAAGGGTAAAATGATGAGAATATTGGCACACAAAAATAAAATGACAAAAAAATAATTAAGGTAGAATGAAAAAAAGAATGATTCAAATGAATGAAAGTGAAAACGAATAGAAAAAATACAGAAGCATCTTCTGAGTCTTTTATTAAAATGACAAACATAAAGATACCATAAAAGATCACCTAATGCTTATTAAAAATAATTAGGGATTTAGAGTTCCACAATACATTACTTTTCAAAAGTTTTAAAGGTAGCAGGCAGCTCTATAACTTTCCAATTATCCAACTCAAAATTTGGGAGACAAGGGTGCACGAACAGCTCTTCATTTAACTATTCTTTTCTCCATCATCCATCATTTGAATGGCTACTAGCTCTAAAAGCTCTTTCATAAATTTTGGACTTAAGGTTTCAAATGAATTTGGATAGACATATCCTCCAAAATGAAAAGAATCATAGAGGTACAAAATGACTATGGACTCTAACTCTAACTCTAACTCATATTCTTCGAGATTAGCCATTCTTTTTTCTTTTTTCTCATTCACCATTTTCATTCTATCCTCTATTGTCGATTTATAACCTAAGTTGAATCTATCTTTCTTTTCATATATGGTTGTGGCTTCATGATTCCTTGCAAATTCTTCCCAAGTCCAGCTTCAGGTCACCATCCCATCCCCTATAAGTTGTTTGACAACCATTTTAGTAGTCGTAGATAGGTGTGACGAATATAATTTAGATCCTTAAGCTACATATGTTGCATTGGCAATCTCAAAAGATTTATAAAAGCACTCTAGTGCTTCATCTATCGATTCCACATAAAAATTATTTATCAATTGAATTACTAGTAAACCTTCTTCTCTTACCACACATGCTAGCTTTTTTTCAACAATGAATTTGACTTTCTGATGCAATAAGGATGGAATAGCCACTGATTTAAATAGCGATCGCGATCACATTTTCAGTCACGTCACGTTATCGTGTTTTTGGATATAACGAAGATCATTGTAGTCATTGCAATCATCATAGTCCTGAATTTTTTTTTGCATAATTATTATAAAATGTAATAATTATAATTATAATTATAATTATAAAAACTCTTATTCAATGATTTTAAAAATAGTTTATGACACTAAGTTTTTTATTTTCTAAAAAAATTATTTATTATTTTATTTAGATTATAATAAAGCATTCATGTTTGGTTTATCCATAAAATTTTTTTTGACCATGTTCATATTTAATATTAATTCTAGATAAATCAAATATTAACAAAACATAATATGTTAAATATCAAGCATCTATATTTAATAAAATTACAAACTTAAAAATATAATAATTTCAAATTCCATCAACTACAATTGTTGACATATATTTCAAATTTTACCACATGATAGAATGACGAGGAGGATCAAATTCTCTATCTTCACTTTAAGAGCTAAGTTGACTCCATCTTCATCCCTGTGGCCTTTGTTCTTGATATATTTTAAGTGGAGAATATATTTGAGAATGATACATTTGAGGTGGAGGATATATTTGAGGTGGATAATAACCATATAGAGGTGGATAACCATGAGGAGGTCAAAATTTAGATTGTTTCGGTAGATAGTAACATCATTGAGTACTAGTAGATGATTCACTATACTCAAAGTTACTAGAATTTCGTCTCTCACTTGAAGATGAAGAACCTTTAAAAATATCATAGTGGTGCTTCGTGGCTTTTCCTTTTGATCGAGTTATACGTGCACTTTAACCCTCACTAGATTCAGCAAATGGATTTACTCTGTATTCTACCATATTAATGAAAACCCTACCAGTAGCAGTAAGCCTAAATTCTCCTTCAAGTAGGTTATAAGATCGATTTGTATCCATATTATCACTAAAATTTGTACCATCACCATCACCATTATCATCATCATCTTGACTTAAACCCCCACCATCATCACTTTGACTTGGTGTTGGACTTAAACTTGAATGAGACATATTCTTTTCTTGAGATTAACGTGATGGTTCAACATTCATTTCATTATCAGAATTATTTGTGAGCAACTAATCAAAGTTTTGACCATCTAACAAAAGATTTTCTTTCTCTTACAACCATTCTATTAATGAATCATCATCTTAAAAAATATGGTCAAGGCTAATAGGATTAAAACTATTATTTATCTCATCAATGCTCATTCTTTTCTGATGTCTCATCCTTAGCCTCATGTTGTAATAGGTATATATAAGTTTCTAAAGTTTTTCAAACTTCAATCTGTTTCTTGCTTTGGTGTGAATATAGCTAAATGTGCTGTAATTATGTTCACAATTTGATGCAGATGTTGTTTAACTAAGCACCTTGATTGCTAATTTTTGTAATTCAGTAACACAAGTGCTATATATCATCCTCCACTCAGCTGTATAAAATTATTTAAATTAAATTTGAATGTGCTATACAATTAAATAATATAAATAAATTATAATTATTTATTATTTACCGGATTCGTTTGCTTCCAAGCTCTTTGTGCTTATGGAGTACCAAAGGTTTCATGCTTGTCTCGAAATAATAACAAGTACATCGATTGAAAATACAATAATAAATGAAAAAATAAAAAAAAATTTAATTTTTAATACATAAAATAAATGTTAAAGTTATAAAATAGTATTAAATACTAACCTGATTAATCTTTCTAATTTGAGTATCTATCAAAGGATCTAATCTTTCAATAACTGTTTTTATACCTTTTAATGTTTCTTTAAATACATTTACAGAATATTCCACTCTAAATTGAAATTGTGGATTTAGATAGTAACCTAAACATAATTCATAACAATATTATATTAAAGTAATAAAAAATAAATATATAAGCAATTTAAGTATAAAAATTAAACATATTTTTTAAATACCATCTATGTTCTTGATTTACTTATCAGCTAAATGCAAGTCAGAGTGCATACAACTCTATTTATTATTAATAATTTTTTCATATTCAGCAAAATAATGATAATTTTGCTAAATTGCTTGTTTAGCTCTATCCACAGCCTCGTAAATAAAGCCCATTATTGGTTTTTCATCACCATCCATAAGGTGCAACACTTTTACAAAAGGTTCATAAACTTTTATTATATCGCTTGTTTTTTTCCAAAAATCTTTTCTCAAAATGATTTTTTTGGCTTCATAAGTAGGTCTTAATTTTTGTTGTCCCCATTTTGATTCTTTAAATCCTTATATATTCATTAATAAATTTTTAGAGTAATATATTTTAAATTAATACTTTAAACAATGATATCATAAAAAGATGCTAGATTTAAATAGATGTACTAATTACTAAGTACTAACCTTTGAATTGAACATCTCTCTTAAACATTGTTTTTACTTCGTTATGTCTTCTAATTGTATTAAATGAATGGCAAATCGGGTAAGAGCAAGATAAAGTATTTGTTTCCCTTGTGTATATTTCTTTATCAAATTAACAATCCAAAATGTGATTGTATATAAAACAGGTCACTTTCTTTGCATCATCCAAAACCTTTGCCATATTTTTTTTCTTGCCAATATCTTCAAGGCACAAGTCCAAACAATAAGTTGAACATGCTATCCAATACAAATATTTTCTTTTCTCTATTATTCTTTTTCCTATGGCCTTAAGTGCTACCTCATTATCAATGACTATTTGAATAATGTATTTTTCTTCAATTTCTTCCACAACTTCATCTACTAATTTGTAGTAAAAGTTTGCATCTCTACTACGAACACTTGAGACATCTACAGATTTTAAAAAAATGATCCTTTTACTATAGTAAACAAGGAAATTAATGATATACATTTGATTCAAACTATTAGTCCAACCATCACACATCAAAGTGACACCTAATTTATTCCAATGAGTTTTTAATCCATTAACCCATTCATGAACTTGTTGATACTCAAACTCTAAATATACATCTGGGACCTCATAAGGTATTAGAAGTTTTACATGTTGGCCAACTTTTGCTGCCACAGAAATTAAATTATGCAACCATGGAGAATTTGCTAATTGAAAAGGAAGTCGATCATATATATATATAAATATATATATACTGATTCACCAATATTTCTTCTTAATGTCTTTAAAAATGAATTACTTACTTTTGGTTACCTTGAACTCTTACTTCTAATCAATTCAGGTATAACTTTCCTTAATGAAAATTTAGACTCATTTGGAGTTAATTTTCTTATTCTTTCTTTAAAATATTCAGCAATTGAGCTATGAGAGTTTCGTCTCTCTTCATATATGTTACTCCAACCACTAGTTCTTTGTCTGAATTTTTATCTTCTGTGCCACTCATGTTATGATTGGATATTATCTCGCACAGTTTGTCTAGTAGCGATGTCTTCATCAATAAATCCTTCATAATCTTCGCCTTTTAACTGTGATAAAAATTCATTTTTTCTCTTATTGTTGTCAGCTTTTTTTTATTTGCTTTCTTGAAAAAGTTTCATTATACTTTCTCTTACTATATCTATTAATAATATAGTTAAAAAACAAAGAGAAAATTAGTTGCACATGCTTATGTAATTTTATAATTTTATAATTTTTATTGAGAAGTTAACAATAATATTTTCAAAGGAATCATAAAAACATAACATACCGCTAGCATTGGGGCATGGTGCAACATTGCTAGTTTTATGAGCAATGTGTTCTTTGAAACGTGTTATTCTTTCTTTTACAACTTTACGACAAAGTTTACATGAAACATTTCCTCTTGTATTTGGCACAGGTGTTCCAAAATGCCAACTTATATCATCACTTGGCATGTCGTCTACTACTTTACTCGGGAACTCTTCACGTAGTGGCATACTTGCTATTTTATATAAAAACGAAATAAACTTATATTTAAAAATATTAATATTACTTATTACATCATTAAAAATTGAATTTATGTTAAACTTTTTAATTTTTAGCTTTTAATATTAAGAATATTATTAAATAACTTGATCAATTGATATAAATTTTTTTATCACAAATAACTTTAAATAATTATATAATAAATATAATCTTCAATAATTACACAAAAATAATGAGAATTAATCTAATATCAAAAGAATTGACAACAATTTAAATATAAAAAAAAATTATTAAATTTTAGATACAAAATTATAAATTAATATATAACACAATTAAAATATAATATTTAATTTTAATTAATTTTCATCTAACTTATACAAAAAATTTATAAAAAATTTTCATCTAAAATCTCTATATATATTATATTAAATTATTAATCCCTTAATTTTTTTTAATTATAAATCTTCAATCCCTCTAATTAGATTTTATCTAAAAAAATTTTAAAAATTAAAAATTTTCAAACTTATGTTTTAATAAAATTTTAAAACTTATATTTTTTATTTTTTAGTTTTTAATCTTAATAAGAGTAATAGATCATGAAACGCTAAATTTATTAAGCAACTTAATCTTTTTGATATACTAATTGGTATAAATTTTTTTATCTCAAATTACTTTCAATAATTATATAATAAATAAAATCTTTAATAATTATTCAAAAATAATAAGAATTAATCTAATATCAAAAAACTTGACAACAATATAAATACCAAAACAACAAAAAAATTATTAAATTTCAAATACAAAATCATAAATTAATATTTAACAAAATTCAAATATAATATTTAATTTTAATTATTTTTCATCTAACTTATACAAAAAAATTTATCAAAATTTTTCATCTAAAATCTCTATATATATTATATTAAATTATTAATCCCTTATTTTTTTAATTATAAATTTTTAAAACCTCTAATTAAATTTTATCTAAAAAAATTTTTAAAAAATTAATTACAAAATTAAATAAAAATTCATCCCCCCACTCTCACCCCCAATGGCCCCACCTCCACCCAATCCCTTATCCACCAACGTGCCTTAATATCCCCCAATTTTGTCTAATCCCTGTAGATGCAGGTACCCAGCTTGCTCTCGTTTGTTCGTCTTCTTCATGTTTCTAGAGCTTGGCCCTCAAGAATCTTATTTTTCTCTTTTTTTTCATCTCTCATTTTCTCTCGCATCCCTTCATCACTATCACTTACCTAGTGCCTACGGAATACCTCATTTGTCTTTCTTAAACTCCCACGAAGGCAAACATCATTTTACAAAAATTTTGTAAAAAAAAAAAGGTAATTTAATTATTATCTTTTTTGATTTTGAATGTTGATTGAGAACTTGAGGCAGATTTGAATTTGGGTAATTTACAGATTAAGCTAGGGTTGCTGTCAAAGTGTCGATTTTTTGCTTACTTTTACTTTTGCAAGCTTATTGCTTTATTGTGGCAATGTTAAAATTTTATTTTTTTCTTAAACTGTTGATCTGTAAGTAGAAAAACGAGAATGGCGACAATAATGGTCCGTTATTGTCGTTATTTCTCGTTACACCATTATTTTACGACCATTACACACCGTTTTGACTGTGAATGAATTTTTCAACCATATTTTCTCCAATAACGATGGCGGGTGGTGACATTATCGTAATTTTATAATCGTTATTTTGCTATTAAACTGCTATGTAAATCCTAGGGAACAACACTTGTCATATGAATTTATAGCCTACCCAATAAGCAACTATATAAGAGAGAGATATCCATAACTTGAAATTTTATGTTGAAAGCACATGGGCCAATATGCAATGGCATTTCTATATCTCCCAGCACCTTTCTTCGGGTTACATCGAAGGCTCAAACTATCATATGACTAAGCTTTATATAAGATCTATCAATAGGTAGTTTTGCCAAAGTAGTCATAGGTATAACATTGATGGATGAACCATTATCAATCAAAACCTTGGCCATTATATGACTTTTACATTTTACAATAATGTAGAGTGCCTTGGTACTTCTTCGAACCTCAGAAAAAATTTCTTTATCACTGAAAGAGATGTAGTTTGAAATTATCAGATTGCCAATAAGCTATTTCACATATTCAATAGAGACATTATGTGACACATATGCTTGATTTAGCACTTTCAGTAAAGCAATATGATGTGACTTAAGCTAAGCAATAATGACAATAGCAAAATTCTAGCTGGTATCTTATTTAACTATTCTATCATGCTATTTTCACTATATTTTTTTGGCTTTAAAAATTCACAAGCTTCACTTTTAGAGATCGACTTTTGACATTCTTCATTTGGGACTGTAACAGGATTACTCTGACTTTTCTCTTCTTCTCTCACCTTTACTTTCTCTTGTCTAGCTTTTTTTTAAAGCTTTTATAGTATAACACCTCTCACTTCAGGTTATACCTCCTACATTCGTTATGTTTGCAGTATCTGGGTTGACTATGACATCACAACCATACTTTCATGGTACTATTTTTTCATTTTGATATGAAAAAAGAAAAAAAACTTTAATTATCACTACTAGTCGAGAAATAGGCCTATCTAGCCTCAAGGTCAACTCCTTATCATAGTAAATAGTTATTGGTCTACGCATAAACTTATTCTTTAAATCAATGGTGGACACTTCAACTTTCATCAAATATTTTCTTTCTTTGTAAAACTTTATCTGACCCATATCCATCATCTTGTACACCTCTTGACGAAATTGGTTACGGCTCTCGATAGAGTGCCCCAAAGCACCTTTATGATAATCACATTTCTCAATTGAATTAACCATTCTGAAGTAATTCTGAAGCTCTATTGATTTTAACATGTCAGCTTTAACTAAGGCTTTAAACACCTTAGCCATCAAAATTTTAACTTCTTCTATCCTTCTCTTTATATAGCTTACTCGTCCATCAATTAAAGTTTTTATTAATGGTCTAATATGGTTCGATAGAGGGTTCTCATTAATATTTAGAGTTTTTTGTTTGTTTTTTTTAAATTTAACACCTTTTTCATTGATTAATCCCTATACTTTATGCTTTAGGGTAGTAAAATTCTTAGTAGAATGGCCTGAATTTCTAAAATGATAATCACAATGTGCATCAGGGTCATACCATTTGAGAAATAGAGGTTTCAAAGGCTCAACAATAATAAGGGCTAGTAAATGCTTTTCGATAAGTCAAAGGTATAAATCTATGTATGTCATGAGATTAGGGTCAAAAGTGGGTTTTTCTTAGGTATTTCTTAAAGCTCTCAGATCACTATTTGGACTAGATCTCCATTATGGTCTGGTAAATGTAGTAGGATGATTGTACAAATAGGTGGATAAGTTGGTTGTTGTAGAGGTTAGTATGGTTTACAAAGCTGAAGGATGAATGTAACATTGTTTATGGAAAGGTAATAGGTTTGGTAGATTGATACGAGATATAACGTGAAACCTTTGATCTGTTGGCCCACATAGTTTACTGCTTGGGCTTCATTCTCTTTCTTTTTAAGAGTTCAACTTTTCTTTGCTCTACTTATTTCTCTTGTATCGAGCTTGCCATTCTTTATGGCATTTTCAATAATTTCACCTGATATCGCCATTTCTGTAAAGTTCTTGGTTGGATTGCCTATTAATTTCTCATAATACGATACTTTTAGAGTATTCATAAACAAGACAATTATCTCTTTCTCGACGAACAAAGGTTGGACTTGTGTAGCCATATCTCTCCATCTTTATGCATACTATTTAAAAGTTTTCATTACCTTTTTTTTCATACTCTGTAGAGATAGGCGATCTAGAGCTAGATCTATGACATACTGGTATTGTGTAAAAAATAATTTTATATGATCATTCCAAGAATGAATACAAGTTTTGTCTAATTGAACATACCATCTAGCCACAGAATCTTTAAGGCTATCTTGAAATACATACGTTAATAGCTTCTCATCATGAGCATGTGTTGTAATCTTTCAACAATACATGGTCTTTCAACAATACATGGTGATATGGGTCATCGAGTATTTCATGCCATCATATTTTTCAAATTCAAGGGTCTTGAATTTAGGTGGAATAACAACATTTAGGACCAAGCAGAGCTCAGCTACATCCATGGAGCCATAAAAATCCATTCTCTCTATGACCCTGAGTTTTTCTTTTAGTAATTTTATTTTTTGCTGAGCACTGGTATCTTTTGCTTTTTTAAGTATTTTTATCCCTAGATTTTCTCCCTTTTTAGGATCATCTAAGTCTAAAATTGGCTCGAATGATTTTTCTACCATGATGGGATTAGCAAAATTTTAGAATTATCTCAGAACAGGTGTGGACGTCATTCTTGGATAAAGATAAGCATATCTTCTAGGGCTAAGAATTTGAATTCTGACTCCTTAAAAAGGTTGAGTTGGCCACGGCTTAAACCCTAAAAGGTATATAGGATCCATTATGTCTAGCGATTGCTCTTGGAGGCTAAGATTTTTTTCCATCATTTTTTTTAATCAAGATTTTTAAGCATGTCCATTATCTTATTAAGATCCTCTTTTAGTCTTTCTTGAGCCTTCTCAATCCTTTCAAATCAACTGGCCTATTCTTGTTCCATGATTCTTATTGAGCTTTGGTGTTGTATAAATGGCGAGTGGGTTAAGTCAAAAATTTTGAAGGGTGAGCTACTTTTGAACCTTTATTACCATAAAAAATTTTTAAAAAAATTAAAATGCTATATGTTAAAAATTTTATTTTTTTGTTTTTTTTTGTGTAGTGATTTTTTTTGAATGCAAACAAAAATGATGCACATGATGCATGAATACAAGTGGGAGATTTTGCTCTGGGATAAATTTTAACACTAAAAATTTTCATTGATTCCATACAACTTTTATTATATGAGATTTATCATCCTAAAATTATATCTATAAAAGTGTTTAACTTTCTCATAATAGTCTTTTACCTCATCTAGAAAGTTTACTAGGCATTGTCCATATTTTCTTACAAGATTAACTTCTTATCTTAACATCTCTACCTTTTCAACCATCTTTCATACTTTCTTTACTGCCTTGTAAACTTGATTAGTTAAGTGCTCTATGTACTATTACCTCTCTAAGCTTTCTGTTTTCTAGTTCATATAGGCATCTCTTTTCAAATTACATGTGAAGATCCAATCTTTTTTTCTTTTCTGCTACTCATCTATTATTACTAAAATATGGTTTTTATAATCTTGTAGTTACAACTCCAACCCTTGGATCATCCAGTGAAGTAATTCTTTCTCGTTCAGTATTTCAAGGTGCTTTCTTCTGTCTTTAACAACTATAGCCTTCAATCTTTCTTTCTTTTTTTTTGACATTTCACCAATCTTGTTAAAGTTGTAGTATATAACCCCTTTCGATTCTAGCATTTTTAAAAATTTTTTATAGCCTTCTCTTACTTTTTTTGAGCTTTGCCTTTTCATTGGTTCATTTCCTTTTGAAGCTCATCCATTTTGTATTGGACTTGGTGACTTTTTTGATTTTGAATTGGACTCGTAACCTTTTGTTTTCCTGGTGTAGATCTTTCAAATCATTGTTGGCCACATCCCTCATTCTTTTATGACTTTTCCAATATGCTCCTTTATATCTTTGCTTTATATTTCAACTGTCCCATCTTCTCACGAAGTCTCAAATTTTCTCTTCTTATTTCCTCTTTTTTAGCTTTTAATTCTTTCTTGACAAGCTTGACTTTTGATAATTACACTTCTTTCGAAAGATTAACCGATTGATGTGAGCTATTATCAAGAGAAAATATTATTTTTCTAAGTCGTCTTACTTTCCAAAATTGATAATCAGAGGTGACTTTATCGATGAAAGGCTCTAATCTCATTCTTCGTATTTTTTTTTATTGCTTGGATTAACTACTCTAAGGTTCTTGGCGGATTTGGTTCCTCGTAAATGAATTCTACTTGAACCAGGTCACGAATGGCAGGAACAAACTGCTTTGCACCAAATTACTTAAGTACCATCAATGAAGCTTAACCTACAACACCCCATAGCCTTAATAGTGGTATCCACAGCTCATTTCCTTTACGGTACAATAAAGACACAAAAGGCATTCAGGGCACCATTCATTCAATTTCATCTATGGTAAGCCTTCATAGGAATAGAACCCACTTTTTCTTAGTCTTCAATGTCAGCCATTTAGTTTTGCAAAACTCTTCAATTGGTGCCATATTTCAAAGATATGATTTTGAAAATGCACTCTTCCCACACTTGAAATAACTTTTGACTCATACATTTAATAGTGGTGCACAACCTATAAATCGTCCATTTCTATTTTTTGATAGAAATTTAATGATTGAATGGTTTTTGCTAAGACTGCAGGCACATGATTAATTGCTTAGGTTTTAATTTATGTGAAAAAATCTACCACAGTTATCTCAATATAACCCAAAGTCTTCGAAAAGATTATCATATCATATAATGCCAGAGACAAAACAGCCATGCCTTAATCATCATTTAAATGCCCTTTAATGAAATTTTGAAGAAAGTCCTAACGGATGTCGAGATGGTTACCTTTAGGTTTTACGAAGGAATCTATAGTTTCTACTTTAACCCCTATAAGCTTGGCTAACTTTTTGCTATAACCTAATTTTGGCTTTTAGGCAAACACTTTATTCGGACACTGTAGTTCTAGCATAAGCAAAATCGAATATTCTTCAATAGTTGGCACCAAATCTTCCTAATTAAAAGTGAAGCATCTATAAGATGGATCCTAAAACTGTATAGCTATTCTAATAAACTATTTATCAATCACTATTGAAATGAAGATGTAATCTGTCCGTACTCTTGCAAAAGCTTTTTTTTTCTTCATTTAACTAACCCCAGATAGTGACTAAGTCTTCTAAATTATTTTGTATGAAATCCAAATGCACTTTCTTGGGTAACTCAGACACATAGCTAGTAGGCAAGTAATCTTCACTCTTTTGTTGGGCTTCTTTTGGCCAAGCATATACTTCATTATATAACTCACATGGGACACTGATTAAAGATGAGCAAATCTGTAGTACTATGGGATCTATGAAGATTTTTCAAGAAAAAGATGTTTTATAGCAAATACCTTGATGTAAAACTGTATGATATGATTAATATAAAAAGAAAAACAAAACAAAATTGAGTTAGTCTGAGGATATGGTTTAAGATTAAAAAATATTTTTTTATGTTTTGTTTTGTTTTGTTTTGTATTACACACATCTTTTATTTTTATACGTTTTGGACTTAGGTATTTTCTACAATAGGGTGGACAAGGCTTTACCTAAAGTTAGTTTCCTAGGCTTATTACACGTTTGGTTCGGGTTAACATGCATCTAAAGGTTCTCAAATTGTTCCTTAATGTCATCTACGTTGGATTAGTAAGGCATCCTGATTTTCACCCATTACAGGCTATGAATGAAAATGGTTCAATTTGAGTAAAAGTATTTCACTTGCCATTGTGGAAGTTATCACCTCACAAGGGTATAGGTACTTTACTTCCTCTTATAAGGAACGAAACCCGGGTATAGAGCTCATTGTGTGTGTATATGTTTCATAATTTATTGAGAATAATACATATGAAAAAAAAAACAATAAAAGAAATGTGTATGAAAATTTTTTCTTTTTGTTTTTGGTTTGTTTTTTATTTGTTTGGCCTTTTTTTAATTAAAAGTAAAAAAAAAATCTAGAAATTAAAAATTAAATATCGATTAAGATTGTTTAAATCAAAATTTGAGGAAACACGTAGTTAATTCTGACTTGACTCTCGAAAAAAAATGACGTCCCTAGTAGAGTCGCCAAGTTGTCATAATGGTTTTGGGGCCATCCGACGAATTTAAAAATAAAAATGAAGTCGCCACCAATATTTTTTAGCTATGTGTGATTGACTACCTATTAAAATTTATCATGTTAATGAAATCTTAAAATTAATTAAAATTTATTAAAAAAATAATTTTAAGGTCTGCGAAACGATCTGGGTCCGAGAGCCGGTTACGTGTGAAAAAAGATTAGCATTCCCACGTGCCCATTTAAAAACGGTACCTATTAACTACGTATTATCTATTGATTTTGATAAAAACAATCTTATTTTTTATGTTTGAAAAATAATTTCCTTAAATTTTCATTTATTGGAATTTTGTTTTTTTTTTTTAATTAAAGATTTATTATTCAAATTTTATTCAAGAAAAATAAATTAGAACATTTTCATTAAAGTAATTCTTAAAATGTTTCAGTACATTGGTAACATTGAAAGAATTCTTTCTCACCTAGAGATTTTTTAGGCATCGTTTTTAGGAATACTTTAGAATCTCATACTCAGAGACTCGAATTTACTTTTCATAAAAATAATGTCATACATACAATGCAAATGATAATATGTTGATGCACACATTTTATTAATTTTATTGACTTTATTATTTTTTATTAAATTATTATTTTTATTGAAGAAAAAAGATAATTTTATCATATTGAAGATATTTATAAATATTTCAATATACTGATAATATTTTTAAAAAAATCTCCTCACTTAGGGATTTCATAAAGCATCATTATTCAAAATACTTTTAGAATCTCATCATCAAATAAAATTTCTTTTTCCCTATTTTTTGTCACTTTATTTTGAATAGATTAGTTAATTTTATTTTTTATTAATAAAAAAAATTTATCTTTATTGAAAACTTTTTATAAATACTCAAATACATTTGTAGTATTTAAAAAAATCTTTTCACCTAGAGATTTCGTAGGTATCACTACTCGAAATACTTTAAATCTCATTGTCGGATAAAATTTTTCTTTTCTTACAGTTTTATTATTTTTGTATTATTATAATAAAGTTTATTTTAAAATTATTTTTCATTATTTTTTAATTATCACTAGGTTTATTTTTAAAATTAACAAAATTAACCAAAATTTTTAACTATATACTAATTATTTATTTTTTATTTATTTCAACATAAATTTATTCTAACAAATTAAAATATTTTCACATGCATAAATATTAATAATAAAATTTAAATAAAAAAATCAAAATATTTAAAAAAAAAGGTTTTTTTACCAACTGGTTTAGGTCGGTTGGGTTGGTTCAACGAATAGGCGATTCAACACGATATGGCCTGGTTCAATTAAATCGGTCAGAGGTTAAGGAAGCCGAATCTCCAGGTCGAGTGCGCCGACCTCAGGCTGGGTCATGAGATGACGTGCAGATCTTAGGTTAAAAATGACGTCTTTTTGAGCCTTTAATGAAACAGTGTCATTTTAGGGCTAGCCTTTTATATAAAAGTAAAAAAAAATTTCAGTATATTTTTTTTCTTCTTCTCCAAGAAAAAAATCTCCATTCTCTCTTTTTTTTAGATAGATCAGGGGTCGGTGGTCGTTTATCACATTGGCCATCTTGTCCTTGTCGTTGATGAACTTTGACCGCCCGTGTCGATCACCAAAAAAACTCAAAACTCACCCACAAACTCCTCTCACCTTTCTTTTTCCAGATCTAACATCTTTTTAAAAAAAGAGATCCTAAATTCCTTCTATTTGCCTTCGACTTTTGACAAAACCTTTTTTTTTGGTATTCTGACTTGTATTTTTTTTAGACTAGTTTTATTTTTTTTTTTCAAGGGCTCTCGATGCTAGGTTTCTTGTTCGCAGGGAATTGAGTTTTTGTTTGATTTTTTTTTATAGAATACTTTTTTTTGTAGGGTTTTTTTTTTTTAGTCTGACATGAAGCTTTATTTATAGTGCTTTGGCCGTAGTCCTGTGCCTGGGTAGATGGCACAAGACCTTTTAGGAGTGAGTGGTGCCATGTAAAACACCCCAAGCACTAGCCCCTCCCCCTTTTGTTTCTTTTATTTTGTCTAGCCTTGGTAAGTATTATAGTGGTAATTCAAGGACTTTGGGGTGGTGTAAGGTATGGGTAGGTGATTGTTAGGAGCTCTGGGTGCAAGGGTGGACAAGGCATGATGGCTAGGAGCATAGGCCGTGAGTGGCCAATGGTGCCATGCACAA
Organism: Durio zibethinus; assembly: GCF_047325235.1. NCBI lineage: Eukaryota > Viridiplantae > Streptophyta > Magnoliopsida > Malvales > Malvaceae > Durio > Durio zibethinus. The sequence continues at coordinate 19,308,324 of NC_143177.1, forward strand.
CATCCATTGGCACCAACGTTTGCTTCTTTGTTTCTTTTTTTTTGCTTTGTTTTTTTTATTAATTAATAAAGAAGTAAATAAATAAAAGAAAAAGCAAGCTTTGGGTTTAAAGAATGAAACTGGACCACGAACCTAATCAAAATCAAATTTCAAACTTAATTGAATTGAAATTGAGTTTGAAGCCCAAAAAATTTAATATATTTGATAAATTTTAAATTGATATTTAATTAAAAATTCAAAAAAATTTAATGTCTATAATCATATTTTATTTTTTATTTAATTAATTTTTTAAATAATTTTAATAACATATATGACATCGTTTCAATCTTATTATATTGTTTAAAATTTTCATCTACTTATATTAAATAAAATTTCATAATAATATGGCTTATCATAAAAATCTCTATGCAATTAATAAATATCTTAGTCAACCAAATTAGTTGATTTGACCATTAGAAAAACTAGTTGATTTGATTGACTGACAATGTTAGAAAATACAAAACCTTACTCCTATTTTTTTTAATGTGATATCTTAAAATTTTTATTTTTTTATATTTAAAATTTTTTTATTTTTAAATATTAAAAATCATAAAATTTTAATTTTAAAATTTAACTTTAAATATATCAAAATAAAAAAAATTAAACTAATAAAAATTAATACATAGCAAATATTTTAAAACAAAAAAAGTACTATATAATTAAGCACATTAAGCATTGCAATTTAGGACTCCATTGGCCAATGAAAAATTAAAGGTTCAGTGCATCAGGGACCTAATTGCATTATAACATTAAGTTATATTTAATAATTTATGTATTTATATTTATTTAGTTTATGTTAAATATATATAAAATACAAAGATTATTGTGTATAATTAATGTTAACATGTTAAATATAAAATTATTTTTAAAATTTTTAATTTATATATTATTTTTATTAAAATTAAAATTATATTATTTTTTATATTATTCTTATATTTTAATATTATGTTGTATTTTTAAAATTATCAAATTCAAATCTAGCTATTCCATTTTTAGTATCTTGAGATGCATGCTAAAATCCTATATCAAATCAAATTTTAGACTCCTATACAGTCCTTTTTTCTTCAATTGCATTATTTCAAATTAAAATATGCTCGGTTTTTACGCTAACAACTTGAACCAATGAGATAATCATTTTAGATTCTTTCTTCAGGCGGTCAAGAGCAGAACAGAATAGATTAATTATTAACAATTCGGTATAACAAATCCGCAACAACTTGGAAGAAAAAAAAAATAAATATTAATGACATTTTCGATGACAAAATTTGAGTTGAAAACGGCTAACGTTTAAATTTGTCAATCTAGTCTTATTATCCTGACTTAACTTCTTGAGGGTATATAAAAATTGATGATTAATTTATTAATTTTATTGATAAAACAAGTATCTTAAAATAAATTTTGGAGTGTGTATGAATTTTTTTACTTTTTTAATTCTTAAAATAATTCACGAACAACTTCATCTACAAGCATGAATTTATTATCAATCTTTAGATTAATTGATATAATATTTGAAGTGATGTTTAAAGATTACATATTTGAAAGAATTTATGAATAATATTTTTTTTAACTACATAAATATAAAGATAAAACATTTAAGTATAAATTAAAAATTAAAGAAAAAAATTGCCGAGGACAGTAAATGAAGTGGGCGGGAATAAGTCGGTCGTACATAAAGTGGAGGTTAGTTATAGAGAAGGAATGGAAAGAAGCAAGAGACTCGGCAACGGCAACATAAGAAGTTGGAAACTCGAGTATAATATCCAAATATTAGTACAGGTTTAGCCAATCTGTAGCTGTGGTTTAAGATTCCACAAACTAGAAGGCAAAATCGACCAATCAGTCAAACAGATATCGAGTTCAAGATATTGACACGATCAATGCAGTCAAGAAAACACGAGAAACCTAAATGACCCCTCATCCGAAAAAGCTTTATTCTGAAAACATTTTGACGATGATCCAGTATTAGGGTTATGGCTTTAGGATTGACACCGGAGAATTCGAGATAAGTCGATGAAGACCGAAGAGATCTCCATCTTTTGGAAACTAAACTAGTTCCAGCAATGGATTTGGTGCTTGGAGAGCTCAGGAGAGGATGTGGTGCCAAATTTCATCGGTGAGAAAGCTAATCCCCTATAGGATATATCAAAAACTATTAATAAATTAATATAACAAAAAATAAAACACTTGGTTCTTTAACTTGAATTGTGGAAACGACCATGCATAATAAACGGTCTCATCATCAAATATATGCTAAGAAGCCTGAGAATGAACTTAATTAAATCTTTTTGGTCCGGGCCTCTGGGCATCTTTGTCATTTTCATTTGCCAACTCCTTTTGAAATTCACACTGTACTTTAAAATTTAAATGTATTGGGGATGATCAAAATCGTCTTCAATAGCTGAAAAATAGCCACCAAAGGTTTTCCCTAAATTGAAAATCCCCGAGCTTCATGGTTGATATGAGCAAACCCTAACAAAAGTGAGAAGGGAAAAGCTAAAAGATGGCAAGGACCAATGAAGAGAGGAGGCGAAATTAATTGGGAAATAAAAAGAGGGATTACGAAAATGAGAAGTAAACTGGACAATTTATGTATTTATATCGCATAAAATATTAAAATTTATGTATTTGTATCGTATTTTATATAAAAATTATCTATCACAATTTACATCGATATAAAAATATAAAATATATATTTTTAATTTTATTAAATTTATATATAACTATTATTTAAATTTTAAATCTAATCACTTTTAATTTTTTTATATTGTGTTTTATTATGTTATTATATTATATTTTAAGTTGTTAGGTTTAATGAGAAGGAAATAAAAAGAAAGAGCTCAAAAAATGAGCGCCTAAATTTTTTATTCAACGTTATTATTTTTTTTCTAAAGAATAAATTTTTGGTCATTTCCTCAACTCTCCATATTTTATTGGTCGTCTGCTTTCAGCAGAAACTAGACTATGGGGGACTTTCGTCCTCAATAATGTTCACATTACATGAGTGGGGATAAAAGCATGGATCGTCCCTAAAAGTCGTCCCCAATCTTTATTTTGTAATGTTGTTTTGCATTATTATTAATTTTTTTATGTAATTTTTCTGAACTAGGAAATTAAACCACAAATAATGACTTAAACCAACTTGGCATTTGTACTGGCCAAAAAAAAAAAAAAAAACCCGACTTGCATCTAAAGAATCATGTACGTGACTAAACTTCTTGAAGAAAAATAAAAAAGTTAAAGTAAAGAACTCAGTCAGATAACAAAAATTTCCCAAATGTGTAAGACAAATATAGAAGCTACCAATGGAGTATACATCTGGAGCTTTAAAAGAGAATAAGGGAAAATAGCTTTGCTCCTTGGTATAGAGTATGGACTAACAAGCCTCGATCCTCTAGGCTATACCACTACACTCATCTGGGCCTCGTAGGAATATCAGCCAATTTGAAAGCTTTAGAAATCCCATGGACCGCAAACTTTTTAGATAGAAAGATGTTTGGTGCAACATTCTTAGCCTATTAATGACCAATTCTTTTGCAATGTTTTCGCCCCAAAAAATCTGAAGATCATGACCAAGAACTAAAGTACTTAGTGATGCATTAGCAGGCAAAGAAGCAGGTTCCATGTAGGTCAACTTCGAGGCAGTATATGATGCCTTACTGTTTTACCAAGCAAAGCTGAAGGAGATGCGACAGACGAAAACTCTGGTGGAGCGAAGATTGTAACAGAACTGAAGTTCATTCGATCTTAAAAGATCCTATCAAGAATGGAATTCAGGCCAATTGCGAACGAAACGAAACCCTTCGGATAATATGCGTCCATTCAACAACGTTCTTGGTGTCAATAACCTATGAAACCAAGCTAAGATTAGAATCTGATATATGCCTAAAATAAATACAAGTCTTTTTCTTATTTCTGTAAGGCTTATATGCTATAGTTATAATAGTCCTGTTGATAATCTAGTATGTTGATGTATTTAGCCCATTAGTGGCATATAGTTAGTTATAAGGTTACACAGCTGGCTAGTTCAACAGCAGCGAGGATTATGCAAAAAAGGAAAACAGTTTTTTTGGCTGGTTACAGATTCTCTCTCTACCTCATAAGATCTTTCTCGGTCTTCTATTTTTTTCTAATCTCCATCTTCTCCCTTCTTTGTATCATTTGGTTGGTTGTGGTCATAACAAGATACCAGAGCTGTATATCTGGCAACAATGGCAGACCCCATTACAACGAAGCTGCAAAGGGACGTTACCTCGCTACAAACAGAGATGAAACAGATCGACAAACGGATTGAGGATAATATCGATGAGTTCAGGAAAGAGTTTAAAGAGGAATTTAAAAATTTGTTCGACCTCTTGGCTACTTGAGAAGAAGATGTAGCAGAAGACAAGAAAGAGACTACTCTCTCTCCGGTGCGGGAAGTTCATAATCTGATAACAAAGTCCAAGCAAGATCTCGTCCTTATGAAAACTTTAGACAATTTAAACTTAAGCGTCCAAAGTTTAATGTGGAGGATTTTAAAGGCTGGCTTATAAAATTAGAACAATATTTTGAGGCTGAGCCAGTTCCAGAATTGTCTAGAGTCAGAGTTGCGATGCTTAGTTTGGAAAGGAAGGCACCACAATGGCATCAACACTACTGTAAAACTCAATGGAGGTTTGATAGATTAACTTGCGGTACTTTTATAGCTGAGATGCAGGATACATTTGTTTCTGGTGATTATGAGAATCCTACGGCTGAATTGGTTGATTTGAAACAATCTGGGACTGTGGAACAGTATTATGACGAATTTATGGGGATTCTTAATCTATTGCAGCTGAGTGATGATTATGCTGTTAGCATATTCATCGGTACTTTGAGGGCCGATATTTCCAAGACTATTACTATTTAAACTCAAAACACTTAACCAAACACTCCATTTAACCAAACAAATAGAGTCCATCTTGTTTCCTACCTCTAAAAAATCCATTTCAGCTGCCAAACCTTCTTTCACACAAGCAAGTGCCCACAACTTACAACCTGTAACCTGAAACCATTAACCACCACTACTGCCCACACTAAAAATTCCTCAAAACCCAAACCTTCTAAATTTGCACAACTCTCGACCACCCTTTTCAAGACCAAACACTGGTTCAGCCAACCTAATATGCAGAAGAATGGCCCTAAAAAACTCACTCAAGCTGAAATGGAAGAGAAACAAAAAAGAGGCTTGTGTTACTGGTGCGGAGCCTAACATACACCTGAACATAAGTGCATGAGGTCACGATTGTAACAGTTGATAACTGATGGTTGTGAAGAAGAGTTAGAACATGAAGAGTTCTCTGATTGTCTGGACAGTACTAAGGTGTTGGCAGCTGAAAATGGTAATGAATTCCATGTTGTAATATCATTATATGCTATGTTGGGCACATCGGGATACTAAACAATGAGAGTCAAAGGTGCCATCAAGAAACAGGCCCTGGTTATTTTGATTGATTTCAGAAGTGCTCACAACTTTGTAAATATCACTGTGGCAAAGGCTTTGGGGTTAGTTATTGGATAGCATTATAAGATTGGAGTGACAGTATGGACAGTGTATGATCACATTGGGAGTTTGCAAAAATGTTAAATGGTCGATTCAAGGGACAGTTTTTCATAGATTTTATGGTCTTGCCATTGAAGGGATATGATGTAGTACTGAGGATTCAATGGTTGGTTACTATAGGACCAATTTTGTGGGATTTCAATGCATTGTCTATGCAGTTTCAATATGGCCTCAAGTGGAAGACTCTTAAAGGACTTCAACCAAGTTCAATTCAGGTGCATGACAAAATAAGTGCTTTGAAAACATTAAAACTTTGATGGCTGTTGCAGTTCAGTATCCTTGTGCTCTAATGATGATTGGATGAGAACAAGTGCGGTTGACTCATCCAACTCATTTTGCGCTCAAACTGCTGCGGAGAGTCAGGAGTTGACTCAGTTGTTGAAGAAGTACAAGAGCTTGTTTTCAATGCCAACAGGATTACCCATATCCAGGCCCCAAGATCATAGAATTCCCTTGAAAGATGAAGGACAGTCTATCAGGATTAAACCTTATAAATATCCTACCATACAGAAAGATGAGATACAGCGAATGGTCAGAGAGATGTTGGAGGCAAGGGCTTCTTCGATCATTAGAGACAGCAATAGTTCTATTGCTTCTTCGATCGTGATGGTTAAGAAGAAATATGGCTCATGGAGGCTTTGTGTGGACTATAGAGAGCTTAACCAGTTGGCAGTTAAGGACAAGTTGCCTATACCTATGATTGAGGAGTTATTGGATGAGCTTGCTGGTGCTATAATATTACCTAAGCTAGACTTAAGGTCAGGTTATCACCAAATCAGGATGCACGAAGTAGATATTCACAATACAGCATTTAGAACTCATGATGGTCATTACAAGTTCTTGGTAATGCCTTTCGTGCTTACCAATGCACCATCCACATTTTAGGGGCTAATGAATTCCATATTTCGACCTTATTTAAGGAAGTTTGTTTGGGTTTTTTTTTTATGATAATTTGGTTTACTCTCTTAACTGGAAAGGTCACTTGAGTCGTTTGGAGACATTGTTTGAAATACTCAAGAACAATAAGCTTTTCCTTTAACAAGGCAAATGTGAGTTTGGAACTAGGGAAGTGGAGTATTTAGGGCACATGATCACTGGTCAGGGTGTTGAAATGGATAGAAGTAAAGTCCAATGTGTGCTGGATTGGCCACAACCCAAGAGTCTTAAGGAATTAAGAGGATTTTTGGGGTTGACAGGGTATTATAGGAGATTTATCAAAGGATATGGATCAATAGCCAAACCTCTGACTAACCTGTTAAAGAAAGATGCCTTTGCATGGGGAGACACAACTCAAAAAGCTTTTAATGAACTAAAAAGGGTGATGACTACTGCACCAGTTCTGGTATTACCGGATTTTTCCAAAGAGTTTATTGTGGAGACTAATGCTTCAGGCTTAGGAGCGCCGGCAATTTTGACTCAAAGAGGTAGACAATGGCCTATTTTAGCAAAGCTTTGGCTCCAAAATACCAAATTTTGTCTGTTTATGACAAGGAGATGCTAGCGATTTTATTTGCAATGAAGAATAGAATGCCTATCTTGTAGAAAGGCATTTCGGCATTAAAACAAACCACCAGAGTTTAAAGTTCCTATTGAATTAGCATATTACCACACTAGTTCAGCAATTATGAGTGGCCAAGATGATAGGATATAGTTACAAAGTATGTTACGAGAAATGAATCACTAATACTGTAGCTGACATTCTGTTGAGGAAGCCTATAAAGATAGAGGCTGTGTTATTAGCCTTTCCTCAGTGAGCACTGACTTGTGGACTAAAATTTGTGATTCCTGGACTCGAGATCCTCATTTTCAAGGGATAATTCTTCAATTACAGACTGGTACAGTAGCAAATTCTAAGTTTACTTAGGTTGTTGGACATTAAGACAGAAAGGGAAGTTGGTGGTGGGAAATGTGCCTGAGTTGAGATAACTGCTACAATATTTCCATAGTAGCCCTTTTGGGGGGGTATAAGCTACCATGAACAAGCTTTCTAGTGTACCTTATTGGAAAGGAATGAAAAAAGAAGCCAAAAGGTTTGTGAGGCAATGCTATGTATGGCAACAGCAGAAGTATGATAATGCAGTTACCCTTGGTTTATTACAACCTTTACCTATACCAGAAAGGATATGGAATGACATTTCTATAGATTTCACAGAGTGGCTACCTAAGTCTGGTGGGAAAGATACTATCATGGTGAACGTTGATAGACTGAGCAAATATGCTCATTTCATTGCATTGTCATATCCTCTCTCTGCTTTGACTATAGCTCAATCTTTCATGGATCATGCGTTCAAGCTACATGGTATTCCAAGCGGTATCGTGTCTGACAGGGATCGGATCTTTATAAGCCAATTCTGGCAGAAACTTTTTAAGAGGCTGGGCACTTCATTGAACTTATCTACTGCCTATCATCCACAAACAGATGGGTAGACAGAGGTGGTTAATAGATATTTAGAGTTTTATCTAAGGTGTATGTCCAATGAGAGACCTAGAGAATGGAGTCAACGGTTGGCCTTAGCTAAATGATGGTATAATACTGCCTACCAGACTACCATCCATACAACCCCATATGAAACTATGTATGTCCAGTCACCACTAGTTTATCTTCCCTATTTAGCTGGTGATTCAATGGTAGAAACTGGCGAAAGAAGCTTAAGAGCTAGGGAAGTTGCTATTAATATGCTGAAATTTTATATGAAGCGAGCTCAAGTTAGAATGAAAAATATGGCAGATAGGAGTGAAAGATCGTTTTAGGTTGGGGACTGGGTCTATGTTAAACTTCAGCCTTACCGACAGTAGTCAGTTGTTAACAGAAACTGCCTCAAATTGTCAGCCAAGTATTTTGGACCCTACTAGATTTTAGACAAAGTTGGTAAGGTAATGTACAAATTTCATCTGCCTCCTGGTTTAAAATTCCATCCGAAATTTAATGTTTCACAATTGAAAAGACAGGTAAGTCAGCTTCCTACACAGCATCAGTTACTTATTGTGGGGATGATGGCACCATTGTGTAGAAGCCCTTAAAGACCATAGATAGGAGACTTGGGAAGAAGGAAAATAGAGTTGTTGTGACAAAGGTTTTAGTGCATTGGACCAATTCATTTCCGGAGGATGCAACATTGGCGGTCTTGTTTGAGTTGCAAAAGAAATATCCAAATTTCAATCCTTGAGGACAAGGATTGCTTTTACCAGGGGAGTATTGATATATGCCTAAAATAAATACTAGTTTTTTTCTTATATCTGTAAGGCTTGTCGCCCGTAGTTATAACAGTCCTGTTAGTAGTCCAGTATGTTGATGTATTTGGCCCATTAGTGGCATATAGTTATAAGGTTATATAACTGGCTGGTTCAGTAGTAGCGAGGATTATGCATAAAAGGAAAAAAGCTTTTTGTGCTGGCAACAGAATCTCTCTCTACCTCATACGATTTTTCTGGTTCTTCTATTTTCTTCTAATCTCCAACTTCTCCTTTCCTTGCATCATTTGATTGGTTGTGGTCATAACAAAATCACATATCGGTGCTTGAATTTTTAGAAAAATGAGGTTTAGCTTTATGTAATTAAATTTAGATCAATCAAGGTCATGGGTTTTTGTCTTTTTTTTTAATACAAAACCTTAATTACTTAATAAAAAAAGGTGACGTTGCAAACCTAGAAAAAAAAAGAGAAAAAAAAGCTAAAAAAAAAAAAAGAAAGGAAAGAGAAAATTGGTTGAACAGAAGTTAATTTGTAGTTCGATTGAACAAAAATTTTGTCAGTAAATTTATGATTCAGAGTTTTATATTTTGAACGATTAAGATCGAGTTTGAAGTTATTTAAGAACAAATCTATGCTGTATTTGTTGAGTCATTTATTTAATAAAATTTCTCTAATTATCTCTCTAATTGTTGCTTAGCTTTAGTTTTAGCTAAAGAAAAAACTTTATATATCCATTATTTGATAGTGAAGTTTTTTTTTTTTTTGTGGTCTGTGGTTTTTTCCTCTATACTGAAAGATTTTTCATGTAAATCTTAGTATGCTTTATTTTTCTTACATTATTAATTATTGATTGTTGTCTATTACTATGAGTTTATGAGATATATTACTTCTGCATTGTTGTGTTTATTGTTTTAGGCCCAATAAGTGATATCAGAATGAGAGTTATTTTTAAGACATTAATACAGAAGCAGCTTACAATAAAAATAAGTTATGTTTGAAATCATGGAGGGTGATACAGGTTCTATGATAAAATTGACAATATCAAATTATTCAATTTGGAAGCTCATGATGAAATATCATTTATACGGCAAAAATTTGTATGAGCCAATATTGAGTTATTCGACTAAACTAGTAGATATAAAAGATAAAAGCTTAAAGAAGTTAGGTAGAAAGACATTAGCTGCAATAAAAAAATAGGTTAATATCAGCATGTTCCATCATGTAGTGCAAAAGACAGATGCTCATATTGTTTGAAAAAAATTGACAACATTGTATGAAAGAAAAATATGTATAAATAAAGTTATGCTTGTTAAAAAGCTTGTAACTTTACAGTACAGGGATGGATGATCGATTATAGAATACTTAAGTGATTTTCAAGATATATTTAATTGGATAACTACTATGGAGCTTAAGATGGATGATAAAATGAAGGCATTATTTTTTTTTTTGGGTTCATTGCCAGACAATTGAAATACTTTAGTTGTGATTGTTTTTAATTCAGCTCCTTATTATAAAGTGATATTGAAGATGATAAAGGACAATATGCTTAATGAAAAAGCAAGGTAAAAATATTCAAACCTTGAAAATCAAGCTCTGGTCATAAAAAACAGGGATAAAAACATCGACAGAAGTCAAAACTTAAAAAGTCATAGTAAGTCTAAATATAAATCTAAGTTCAGAGATAAAGTAAAGTGCTTCCATTGTGGTAAAGCAAGTCATATAAAACGATATTACAAAATCTTAAAGCAAGAGCAGAAAGATGAGAAAGGCAAGAGTTTGAATGATGGCAATGTTGCAACAATGAATTCAAATAGTATTTCAGTTACTTTGATTTGTACACATGGTGATTGTAATCATGTTGGTGATCCCAATATTAAGTGGATAGTTGACACAGGAGCGACATATCATTGTATTCCTAAAAGAGAGTTGTTTATAACTTATAAAATAAGATACTTAGTTACACTAAGATGGGAAATAAAAATGTGTCACAGATTATTGAAATTGGTGATATTGTTATATAAGTTAGTACGGGCTATATATTGACTTTGAGGGATGTCAGACACATTTCGGATATGAGAATGAACTTACTTACTATTAATATCCTTTATAAAAAAAGATATGAGAGTCGACAAAAAAATAGACAATGAAAGCTTTTCAAAAGATCTATGATAGTTGCAAGGAAAAAATTATACTGTACAATTTATAAGACATGGATGCAATTGAACAATAACCAGATCAATGCCGTTGAGGATAATGCTTTAGCAAACTTATGGTACAAGAGGCTGGCACACATGTGTGAAAAGGGGTTACAAGTTTTGGCAAGGCGGTCTCTCATTCTCTTAACCAAATGTATGTCTCTCGATTCATGTGATCATTGTTTATTTAGTAAGTATTGTAGAGTTTCTTTTTATAGGAGTTCTCAGAGAAAAAAATATATTGGAATTGATTTATTTTTATGTATGTGATCCCATTGAGGTTGAGTCATTAGGTGGTAGTAAGTATTTTGTTACTTTTATTGATGATGCTTCACGTAAGACTTAGGTGTATATGTTAAAAAATAAAAACTAGGTATTACAGTATTTCAAAAATTTTATGCCATGGTGGAAAAGATGACAAGGCTACCCTTGAAGTGTATTCGAACTGATAATGGTGGAGAATACACATCTAAAGACTTTGAAGAGTACTGTTCAAAGCATAAGATTAGGCATGAGATTATAAAACTTAGAATATCGCAGTATAATGGTATAGTTGAAAAAATGAACCATACCATTGTGGAAAAAGTCAAATGTATGTTGAGGATGACAAAATTACCAAAGCAATTCTAGGGTAAAACAGTCAACACAGCTTATTATTTACTTAACATATCACTATCAGTTTGTTTGGGCTTTGACATTCTAAAAAGAGTGTGGATAAGGTAAGATGCTTTATACTCTCACTTGAAAGTTTTCAGGTGTAAAGCATTCATGCATGTACCAAAAGAGCAAAAGTCAAAGCTTGACAGTAAAGCCACACAATGTGTGTTTGTAGGATATGGTGATGAAGAATTTAGCTATAGGGTATAGGATCCAATGAAGAAAAAGATAGTCAAAAGCAGAGATGTGATCTTTCATAAAAAAAAAAAACCATAGCAAACCTCGCGAAAAATGAGAAGATTACATAAGTTACTATTCAATGTGATGTTTCAACACTGATAAGAGTTTCACAAGAAAGAGCCACAGATGGTAAAAATGAGTAAGAAACAGAACTTGAGGATATTAATGAGCCAGTTATAGTTAGTGATGAGCCAAATGCAATTAGTTTTGAATAAGAGAAGCAATCTTTTTTACCTGAGGGTATTGAGTAAGGGGAGCTACCTTTGACATCAAGTGATGTAGAATTTTAGCTTAAAAGATCCACTAGAGAGCATAAGTCATCTATCAAGTATCCAAGTTCATATTTTATTTTAATTACTAATGAGAGGGAGCCAAAGAGCTTTCAAGATGTGCAGGCTACTCTAAATAGAGAGCATTGATTAAAAGTAATGGAAAAAAAATAGAGTTATTATAAAAAAATAGTACTTATGATCTTATTAAACTTCCAAAAGAGATAAAGCTGTTGTAAAATAAAAAGGTGTTCAAGTTGAAAAAAGATAGTGACAAACTAGTGAGATACAAAACTCGATTGGTGGTGAAAAGTTTTTCTTAAAAACTAGGAATTGATTTTGATGAGATCTTCTTTTCAATTGTAAAGATGAATTCCATTCAGTTAGTACTGAGATTAGTAGCTAATTTGAATCTTGAGCTTGAGCAACTTAATGTCAAGATTGTATTTTTGCATGGTGACTTACAATAAGACATTTATATGAATTAGCTTGAGGGTTTTGAAGTGAAAGGGAAAGAGCACTTAATTTACAAACTGAAGAAAAGCTTGTATGGCTTAAAACAAGCTCCACGACATTGGTATAAAAATTTTGATTCTTTTATAATAAGTTACAACTATAAAAAAATAGTAGCAAATCCTTATGTGTATGTTAAAAAATTCTCTGATGGTAACTTCATTATTCTCTTATTATATGTTAATGATATGTTGATTGTAGGACAAGATGCATGTATAGTTCGTAAGTTGAAAGAATAATTTTTTAAGTCTTTTAATATGAAAGATTTAGATCCAGCAAAAGTAGATTCTCAGTATGGATATTATTTGGGATAGAAAAGCTGAAAAGCTATGATTGTCACAAGAAAAATATATTGAACTGATGCTTAGTAGATTCAACATATAACGTGGTAAATCAGTTAGTAGTCCACTTACTAACTATTTTCATTTGAGTAAAAAATCTTGTTTGATAACTAAAAAAGAGCAACTAGCTATGTCTAGCATTCTTTATTCTTCTACAGTCGATTCTTTGATGTATCATATGGTTTGTACATGGCCTGACATTGTTTATGCAATTGGTGTAGTGAGCAAATTTTTTTCTAATTCGAAAAAGATTCATTGGGAAGCAATGAAATAGATTTTCAAATTTTGAAGGGCATTTCAAAAATGTGCTTAAGTTATAAAGTTTCACAACCAATTTTAGAAGGGTTTACTAATGCTGACATGACAGATGATCTTGATGATTAAAAACTACTTCACAATATTTGTTCATTTTTATAAAAAAAAGTTGTCTTAACAGTTAAAGCTATATAAGTGTGTTGTTTTATCAATTACAGAGGTTAAGTATATGCAACAATTGAAGTAGGTAAAGGAATACTTTGGATAAAATATTTTTTTCTTGAATTGAAGTTGAATCAAAAAGAGTATATGATGTTTTGTGATAGTAAAAATATTTTAGATTTGAGTAAGAATGCCATGTATCATACTAAAACAAAGCACATTGATATTAGATATCACTGGTTATATTTAGTGATTGAAAAATAACAGATACTATTAAAGAAAGTTCATAATGATAAGAATGTATCAGATATATTAACAAGACACTTCTCAGAAAGAAGCTTGAACTCTACACCAACTTGGTCGGAATAAGTTCTTTGGCCAAGGTAAATTTTAAATGAAATAACTATGGTGATGAATCTCCTCTAAATAGGGCTAGAGGAGGAGATTATTAGGAAAATGAGATCCAACCCCATGTAATTAGGTTTGGACCAATCAAAGGTCATAGGCCTTGGTCTTTCTTTTCACACAGAACTCTAGCTATTTAATAAAAAAAGGTGGTGCTGCAAACCTAGAAAAAAAAAGAAAAAAAAAAGCCAAAAAAATAAAGAGAAAAGAAAGAAATGAGAGTTGGTTGATCAAAAGTCGATCTGTAGTCCGATGGAGCTAAAATTTTATTAGCAAGTTTATGATTTAGAGTTCTACATTTTGAACGGTGAAGATCGAGTTTGAAGTTCTCTAGGAACAAATCTATGATGTATTTGTTGAGTTATCTATTTGGTGAAATTTTTTCAATTATCCCTCTAATTATTGATTAGCTTTAGTTTTAGCTAGAGAAGAACTTTATATATCCATTATCCATATTTTTGTCTGATGGTCCGTGGTTTTTTTCTTTATACTGAAAGGTTTTTCACGTAAATTTTGTTATGCTTTATTTTTTCTACATTGTTGATTATTGATTATTGTCTGTTATTGTGGGTTTATTGCGATATATTACGTTTGCATTATTGTGTTTATTGCTTTAGGTCTAACAAGTGGTTTACATGTCTTGTCGGAGAGATAAACCATACTTAAAGCTCATAGGAGCATACCAGAGAGCTCATACATACATGTTGGATACCACTTGAGCTCAAAAGCTTAAGCTATTAGGTTATTAGGTCCTTCATGCATATATAGGACATCTAATTCAGATTTTTTAATGATGTGAGATTCTTTATTCACATGTAAATCATATCTTAATAATATCTCATGTTCACTTGTGAGTTCTGATCAAGTTTCACCTCAATTTCCCGTGAGAGTAAGTCCTATCAACATCTTCTTTGAACCAACAACCTCATATTTCTAGTGCACTTTTTGGGCCAGACCCCAGCAGTCAACCTTGTCACCTAGGTTATCTCAGTGGTCCCTCAAGCTTACATTCCAAGTTGACTCAACATATCACCCATTTGGGTGTTTCACTTCTGTATATTATCATATACTCTATACATTCAAGTCAAACCTTTTAAATACTAATGTTTGAGCATATAGAATTGGTAGACATGACCAATTTTTGATTTGTCAACAATCTTCCCCCAACAATGCCACTAGAACTTGAACTCATAACTTTGACTCTGATACCACTTGTTGGAGAGATAAAACACATCTGGAGCCCATGAAAGCACAACAAAAAGCCCATACATACATGTTAGACACCACTTGACCTTAAAAGCTTAAGTTGTTAGATTTTTGGATCCTTCAAGCATATATAGGACATCTTATTCAAAATTTTTAATGATATGAAATTTTTTACTCATATGTGAACCATATCCCAACATGAATATGATCCCAACCCTAATAAACATACTAAGGATCCATCAAGTTAAATAGACAAAAAAAACTATGAATTATCAAAGGCCATTCAAGAAAAACATCCGGATGTGAGACCAACACACGATTGATCTCTACCACTCTTTCTTTCACATCAAACTTATTTATGGCCATATTCTTTCCATTTAAAAGGATCGAGAATCAATTAACTTGCTACTTCTTTAAGATTTAATTCATGGAAAGTTGAAAAGGAGATGCCTGGCATTGAAAAAGATACCTCAAGAGCTAAGAAGTGTGAGTGGCATTTGTAATAGAAGAGTTTGGAATTGCAAAGTTTGTTGAGTGTGGAGAAGAAATGAAATTTTCGGGGGTGATTTGAAGGAAAGGGCTATGATGTTAAAACCTGATATTCTCAAAGCACCAAAGATTTCCAAAAATACTAGAGTTGTGATCGATTTAGTCAGCAATGGTTTGTCTTTGGGTAATGAATGTAGCAATGTGGAGATATTTAGGAAAGCCAACAAAATTGAGACAATGAATTAGATTGGCATAGGCTACCAATTTAAAAAAGAAGCCATTTTTCACTCTAAAAGTTTTTAATAGGGAAATAGAGAGATATTTTTAAAAAAATGAAAAATTGATAGAAGTTTTGAATAAATAAATAGTGTTGCATGAGATAATCACATTATACATTATTTTTCTTAGGCTGGGCCAAAATACATGTACTCTGGATATATCAAATGACCTAGATCAGGCTTCAGCAGCTTGGGCATTGGCTTTTTGGCAATTTAAGATAGAAAAAACTTAGATAAAATTTTTTAGATGTAGTTTATGAATTTTTCTATAAAAATTAATTAAATGAAAACTAAAATCAAAAATCAAAATTAACAAATTAAAAAATCTTATTACATAAATTAAGTGTGTAAATTTTAAAAATATTTTAATAACTTTTGATATATTTTTTAGATAAAAATATTTAGTAAAAATATTGATAAAATTTTTAATCAAACAAATTTGAACTATAAATAACATTGTTAATAATTTTTTATATATTATTAATTTTTATATTAAATTTTATTAATATATCAGATTTTAATCTTTTATTAAAGTTTTATTTAATTTTTTTAAAAAAAATTTATCCTAAAAAATTTCATAAACTTAACCTAAAAAATTTCACGTAAACTTTATCAATTTAGAATCTAAATAGCACTAAATTTTTTTGCCAATCATCTTAACCTTTTGCACGTATTAAACCATGCATAGTAGGAGTACCATTCATGGCTTACTGTTGTTAGGCTTTTTACCATGTTTAGGTCATAGTATTTCTTACTTTTATTTTACCTCTCTCCGTGTTACTTTTAAGAAGTTTTGAGTGGGCTATCAAAAGTAAAGGTATAAATGATATATCAGTATTCACAAGCTACTCGAGTTCAATTTGAATAAACTCAAATTCGGTTCAATTATTATCGAGTCGAGCTCAAGCTCGAATAGCTCGACTCATCGATTAAGCTAAATTTGAATATTCTTATATCCGTCTCGTGTAGCTCGCGAGCTTAATCAAGCTTTTATATTTAAATATATTTTTATTATTTTAATTAATAAAATATTTCGAACTCAAGCTCGAGCACAAATAATTGAGTTTTTATCAAATATAAGAATCGAGCTTATTTTTACATGTTAATCGAACCTAATCGAGCAAGCTCAAGTAGCTCAATTCCTATATCAAGTTTCAAATAAAACTTGATCGAATTCGAGCTGAATTTTGACTTTCGAATTTTAAATCAAACTTAAGCTTAAGCTTAATATTGTATCAACTCGAACTTGATCAATTACACTCCTAATCAAAACTATCATTCATTTAAAGTTTGGTCCAAGGGATGGATCTACCAAGGGAAAAGTAACCGAATTTGATTTAAATGCTATCTTATGCCCTGGCTTCAAGCCAAAATAAGGATCTCTTGCAAACCATAATAATCTTCGGCTAGAGCACTATTCTAGGCTTTTTGGATTATTCTAGGCTTTTTTTGTTAGAAAATGCCTTAAATAATCTCCTAATAAAAATTGAAAGGGATTATTCAAAGCATTTCTAACCAAAAACATTTTGAATAATCCTCTTCAATTTTTATGAGGGGATTATTCAAGGTGTTCTCCTTTTTTTTGGAATATTCCCATTTAATTTTTTGTAAGAAATTATTCAAGGAATTTTTATGGTCAAAAACCCCTAGAATAATCCCTAATAAAAAATTGAAAGGGATTATTCAAGGTTTTTTTGGCCAGAAATACCTTGAATAACCCTATTTAATTTTTTGTAAGGGATTATTCAAGACATTTATGGCCAAAAATACCTTGAATAATCCAAAAAAAATTAATCCCCTTTAAGAAATTTGATAGGATTATTTAAGATGTTTTTTATCAAAAACATTTTGAATAATCCTCTCATAAAAATTGAAGAAGATTATTAAAGGTATTTTTTGCTAAAAATGTCTTGAATAATCCCATTAAATTTTTTTAAGGGATTATTCAAGGAGTTTTTGGCCAAAATGCCTTGAATAATCCCCTCATAAAAATTGAAGGGGATTATTCAAGGTTTTTTTAGTTAGAAACGCCTTAAATAACCCTATTCAATTTTTTATAAGGGATTATTCAAAATGTTTCAGACAAAAAAAGCCTTAAATAATCCAAAAAAAAATATAATCCCCTCCAAAAATTTTGACAAGATTATTCCAAAAGCGTCTTAAATAATCCCCTCATAAAAATTAAAAGAAATTATTGAAGGTATTTTTTTACTAGAAACGCCTTAAATAAACCCATTTAAGTTTTTGTAAGAGATTTTTTAAGACGTTTTCTAGGCAAAAGCGCCTTGAATAATCATCAATAAAAATTTGAAGGGGATTATTCAAGGTAATTTTGGCCAGAAATACTTTAAATAACCCACTTTAATTTTTTGTGAGGGATTATTCAAAGCTTTTCTAGCCAAAAATACCTTGAATAATTAAAAAAAAAATAGCAATGAATTATTCAAGGTGTTTTTTATTAGGTTTTGTAATAACATATAGATCTAAAAAATCTATAGCTAGACTTAACAAATGCAGTCACCATCAATCTTTGTTTTATTAGATGTGATTGATCACCTAAAGAATCTATCCTCTTAAAGAGCTCCTAAACTTACTAAAGATTTTTAAAAGAATAAGTTTTAGTTTACTAATCAAAATAGGGTTCGAGAGTTCAGTTATATATAGGAAAGATTATAGCATCCTCACATGCCAATCCAAATGATGGTACCATTTTATTTTAAATTTATCTTAAAGTTTTGATTCTAATGGTTTTAAGCTTTAACGTTTAAATATTAGAAATAATTCTTAAGATTCTCCATCAATCTGGTAGAATTCTTAAAAATATTTCATCATCTCAAGAGTATTCAAGAATCTCATTTATTTTCTTAAAGTGGCTCCATCGTCAGAAAAATATTTCATAATTTTTTTCTTATTGATAATATTTCTAATTCATCCACTATTTGAGCCAAAATCAAAAATATCTTTTCCCCTAGAAATTTCTTAGATAGTCAACCATATGTGATTACTAAGAATTTCATCCTCGAAACTTATTTTATTTTTCATTTCTAAAATTTTCACCATTTGGGCCAATTCAAAAAATTTTTTTATTTCTAAATTTTTCACCAGTTTGGTCTATTTAGAAATTCTTTGTTGTTGTTTTTTTTTTTTTTTGGAAATAAAATAATATGACAACTATTTTCTTAAAGTTTCATTTAAATTCTTCCATTATTTGGGACAAATTTAAAGAAAATTTTCACCTAGAGATTTCTTAAAATTTACCATTTGAAATTTCTAAGAATTTCATCCTTGGATAATTGTCAAATATTTTTAACCTAAATTTTTTATTTGGAAAAAATACAATTACTTTTGTTGGAATTACATCTAAATTATTTCACCATTTGGGATAAATTTAGATAAATTCTTCACCTAAAGATTTCTCATAAAATTTACCATTTGAAATTTCTTAGAATTTTATCTTTGGATAATTAATATTTAATTCCAAAATTTTTATTAATTTTTTCTTTTTATTTGAAAATAAATATTAATTATTATTATTGAAACTGTCTATAAATTATTCCGCCATTTAGAATAAATTTTTAAAAAAAATTTCACCTAGAAATTTTATAAAAATTTATCATTTGAAATTTTTAAATATTCCATCATAGGCTAACTATTATTTATTTTCAAAATTTTATTTTATTAAGTTTTACATTTTTTATTTTTCTAAATTTAATCATGAAAAAATACTATGAAAATAAATAAATTAATAAAAAATACCAAACAAGAAAAAGGCTCAACTTAGTGGCTAGAAGGCTCGACTCAATTGTATGAAAAAAAGCTAGCACGGCTCAAAAAGTGGCTCGACTCAGTTCAACTTAAGATAAAGGTTGGAATGGGTCAAGAAACGAGTCAATGCTTTGAGTTGGGTTGACCCGAATAGAAACACGCGGATCTTAGGGTCATTTAAATGCCAAAACGACATCATTTCGATTGGGTATAAATAGGCCAAAATTTTTTTTCTTAGATCTTTCTTTCCCTCTTTCTGTCTTCTTTTCTCTTCTCTTTATCTTTTTCTACAACCTGAAGAACTCCAGTTGAATCTTTACCGGATTCTAAAAATCTTCCCATAATCTGGATTGGTTCACTTAAAGTTTATAAAAAAATTTAACCTTTACCAAAATCTTCAATTGAATTTTGAAAACATGTCAAAAAATTCAATTGACGATAAAAAATTCATCAAAAAATTTCATCGACATCAAAAAATTCACCGTAAACTGGAAATGTTTCAAAAAAAAAATTCAAAAATATCTTCTTTTTAACTTAAAAAATTTTTTCAAAATCTTCGGACTATTTTTTTGTATCTTTACTGACTTTCTCTTTATTTTTATGGTTGATCTATGTTCTGTTGCTTTGTTATCTATGATCTGTGATTTCCTTGTGTTTTTTTTAGGCTTGATTAGATCTGTATTTATAGAAAAAATCAAAAGAGTTTCTGATTAAGCATAACTTATCCTTTGATAAAATTTTTGTATTATCACAAATCTTAATATTTATCCTTTATAGATTGAAACCATATGTAATTCTACAAACTCCAATCCACGGCAAAAACCCTTTTTTTTTTTTTGGTTTTACCATTATCTTAACACCCAATTTAATAAAAAAAAGACAAATAAACCAAATGAAAAAAAAAAAAAACAAAAATCAAAGATAAATAAATAAATCGATAAATAAATAAATAAATAATGGGTAACATTGTAGATTCTATTGAGCCAAACCCAATTGGTTCAGGTCTAAATCAAATAGGATGTCTACAACTGCCCATTTTTGCACATTTTCTATGCAACAGAAATTGTGCAAAGACGTAGACACTTATCTTATCCAGATAGTCATCCCAACACATTTTTTTTTTTATAATCAGACACCCAACTTGCTAAATGACACAAAACTCTCCTAAGTAAAGGCTCACAACTTTTGGAAAAATAAATATGGATCTTCTAAACATAGGCTCAATGACTTTGGAAAAGTAAATAAAGCTCTTCTAATCAAAGGCTCCATAATTTTAGAAAATAAACGAAGCTCCCCTAAGTAAAGGCTCCATAACTTCAGAAAAGTAAATAAAGCTCATCTAAATAAAGGCTCGTCGACTTCTGAAAAATAAATAAGGGTCCTCTGAACAAAGGCTCAATGACTTTATAAACATAAATAAAGCTCCTTTAAACAGAGGCTCAACAACTTTAAAACAATAAATAAGGCTCTTCTAAACAAAGGCTCAACAACTTTAGAAATATAAATAAAGCTCATTTAATCAGAGGTCAACAATTTTGAAAAGTAAATACAGCTCCTCTAATCAGAGGCTCAACAACTTTGAAAAATAAAGCTTTTCGACAATCATGTCCAAAAGAGTCATAGATCATGTTTGATGAAATTTGTAGTGAAAATTCAAAGATTCACAATTTGAGTTCAAAATTCAAAGGTTTGCAATTCAAAGATTTTCAAGAATTTTTCAGCTTCATAAGAATTCACCAAAATTTGATTATCAAAATTGTAATTTCACAAGAATTAAATATTCGTAAAATTTTATATTCGTAACATTTTTTAACTTTGCAAGAATTCAGATTCGCAAGATTTCAAGATTCGTATTTGTGAGATTCATATCCAAAATTTTAATTCAAGGATTCACATGCAAATTGCAAGGCTCACATCCAACATTTAAAGATTCGAATTCTAGAGATTCATATTCAAATTCTGCTAATTCACACTCAAAAGTTTAAGATTTTTTTTTTTTTGAAAAATTTCAGAGATTCACTTCCCAAATTTCAAAGATTTTCATTCAAAAATTTCTTATTTAAAAGTTTCAAGATTTCATCTAAAATTTCAAAACTCCTCATTCGAGTTCAAAGATTCACATTTAATAAATCTTATTCACATATAAGTTCAAAGGTTCTTATTTGAGTTTAAAGATTTACATCCGATAAATTTTAAGGTTTCACACCTCAAAATTCTCGATTGAAACTCAAATATTCTCATTTGAAAATTCAAATATTCTCATTTGAAAACTCAAATATTCTTATTTGAATCTCAAAGATTCTCATTTGAAACTCAAATATTCTCATTTGAAATTTAAAGATTTTTATTTTAAATTCAAAGATTCTTTTTTAAAAACTCATAATTTTATCTTAAGAGACTTCATCAAAAGATTCAAAATGTCTTTTCCAAATGACGTTCAAACTTTTATCAAAGTCAAAATTTTGTATGCAATGAATGTCATGATCAATGATGCAAATACAATAATTCGAATTCTCACAATAATGTAGATGCCATACTCTAAGTCATAATTCAAATGTTTGCTGCTGATGCATGTCCAAACAAAGTTTTAAATATTTATCGAATATGTACATGTATTATTCAAACAATGATGCAAACATAATGCATGTAATATAGATAAATGTCATGAAATTCCAATTAATTAGGTAGTATGGTTCTCAGGACTCTTCTATCATATATTTTCCCTTTTCAGTTGCTCAACACTAGCTATCCCAGAATAAATTCTATCAATTGATCCATATCATTTGCATCATTTGATTGTAACTCATAGGCTTCTTAGCACTAGCAATTTCAGCATAAATTTCATCTATTGATTCACATCATTTGCATCATCTGATCACAACTTCCAGATTATGTCAATCTATCTATTACTATATTCATCACTTGGTCATCTTAGATCTCTTTTCAAATCTTTTTTTTTTTTTTGCCTCTGGAGTTCTTTTCAAAGGAACATAGGAATCTTTTATGAACATTATCATTCATTAAGTATCATTCCAAATTATGACAAATATGATGCAAACATACATTTTTTTCAATTTATTTTGAGGATAAAAAAATACAAGGTGATAGGGAGAAAGGTAATCAATACAAGAATGAGTTTGGTACAAAAGTAAATGGGGAAAGAAACAGGTTCGATGCATGTCATTAGGATGAATGATATACCCAAACAATGATTATTCAGATAATTCTAAACATTAATCCATAATTTTTAAAAAAAAACTCATTCCATTGACTGTTGAAATCATTTTGAACTCATCAAACTTTGCCCTAGCTTCAGAGGATTTTCGAATTAATTTTTCATATATTAAACTATCATCTAACTTTTAGCTTAGATTTTTTTTTACCCAATTCGCCTTTTTAATTTTTCAATTTGAGTATTCCTTTTATCTCTTTTTATATTTTTTCATTTTTCCATTATTTTTTTTCTTTTCATTATTGATGTGTCTCACACATCAAACTTTAAAACACATAATATGATTCCATGGTTCCACTATAAACATGCTTTAGCCTAACATATGATCATTCAATTTGAACATTCACATTTTATAAAAATAAACTTTTAATTGTTGTAATATGGGCTATGGTGAGGGGTCATGAAAAAAAAAAGATAAAATAGGCTCAAAATATATATTTGAAGGGTTCAAACCAAATGACCATTTCTCATTATATGATATATACTGATATTTTCCCCATTCCACATCATTTCACTACTTTTTTCTTTCCATTCATCTCATTCCTCACAAAGAGATTCTCATTACTTTGCCCCAACTTACTTGTAGCATTCATTTTTTTTCTTTTTTTTTGCTTTGTTTTAATTTTTTGTTTTTTTTTTACTTTCTATTTTTGAGAACTTTTGCGATCTTTTACCTCTTTTCTTTTTTAAAAATTACCCCCCAGTATGAGGGTGATCCTTGTTAGGGTTCTTTAGAAAAAGAATTCATAATAGGTTTAAAAGGAGTAATAATGAATGGTTTTTCGAATGGTAAAAAAATATGATAATTTTTCATCTCTAATGTGAATGCTTTCCTTGAAAATTATCTATTGAACAAAAACAAGCTTATGAATCTTTATAACAGACTGTATATTTTTAAGATATATCTATTTCATATCTATTAGTAGCTTACTTTCTTTGTTCAAATAATCTCCATGGATCAATGTGAATAAGTTCTCAAAATTAAATTCCATAATTATTGTTATCATTGTCTAAACATTCATCATTAAGAATGGGAATAAAAAGACGTGTGAAAAAAATTAAGCATGGAATAGTGGTTAGGATGAAAAAGAAAATGTAATGAAATGCATCATCCTTGCCTTTTATTGAAATGATAAAAAATGAAATCTTATTGCATAAAAAAATTCTTAACATTACTTTAAAAGAAAACCTAGAATAATAAACAACATCTAACTAGCCTTAACATTATTTTCGTTTTCAAATTATGCTCCTATATGATCAAGTGAAGGGTTTTTATTGACATCTAAACCATGATTCGTTGCAGCTCTCCAAGTCTTTTCAAATCACACTCATTCTCGATTCTCACTTAGAGCATTGATATTGTGATCGGGTAGTGGATTTTCACAATATTAAGTGTCGATATCTCTCTTATATCAAAATTTATCATTTCATCCTTGATCAATCATTACATTTTATGCTTTAGGGTAGTGTAAATTTCAATGAAATGACTCGTAATTCTATAATGATAGTCACAGTGAACTGTAGGATCATACTACTTGGGTAGAGGGCTTGAGTGGCTTCAAACTACTAGAGGCAATCAAGTGGTTATTGTAGAACTCTCGATATAATTATGTAAAAGTTATGAGGATTGCGTTAAATACAAATTTTTTTTAAGTAATTCGTAACTCTCATGAACCTCTTATTCAGTTGAGTGTTTAGGCTATATTAAGAGCTTGGGGTCTAAAAGTGAGATGGTATATTGGTAAGTAAGGTGCTTGTAAGGGTGGCTGGTATGATTAAAGTAAGGTATTATTCACAGTAAGATAGTATGAAGAGTAACCTTGTGGTGATAAGGTTGATAACCCCTAAATTGTTGTCTATCGAAACGTACAGCTTGAGCTTGAGCTTTTTTTTTTCTTTAGCGTCTTTTTAGTTTCCCCTCCTTCTAACTTGCCATTTTTAATGACATTCTCAATGATTTCATCAGAGATCACTATATTGACAAAATTTTTTATTGCATTCTCTATCATCTTTTTATAATAAAGAGATTTTAAACTGTTAACAAATAACACTATGGTCTCTTTCTTAGTCAAAGTAGGTTATACTTGAGTAGCTATGTCCCTCCACATCTAGGCATACTCCTTGAATGATTTAGTTATGTTTTTTTTCTTTTCATATTCTGTAAAGAAAGACAATCAAGAGCTAGGTCTACGATATGTCAATACTGACTAATAAAGTCGTGGGCCATATCACTCCAAGACTAAATGCAAGTTTTATCTAACTGAACATACCACCTAGCAGTAGAACCCATAAGGTTATCTTAAAAAATATGCATTAACAGTTTTCATTATTACTATGGACAACCATTTTTTTTATAGTACATAGTAATGTGAGTCTTCGGACACTTGTACCATCATACTTTTCATACTTAAAAACTTTCAACTTTGGAGGAATAATGATATCTGAAACTAAATAGAGCCTAAGTAGCATCTACAGAACCATTAAAATCGATTCCATCTATGGCTCGTAACCTTTTCTCCAACAAGTTCATCTTTTGTTCAGTTTTTTAGCCTTTTAAAGTCTCTTTCTCCTTAGGCCTCAATTTTTCTTTCTCTTTTGGATCATTCAAGTTAGGGATTAGTATTAGTTTTATTACTTTCTCAGTAAAGACAAGATTTACATAACTCCCGTAATGCCTTAGGTTTGAAGCTGATAGCATTCTAGGGTATGCATACCCTATAAGATATGTGAACTGCTGTGGTGATGGGTTATGTATGGATTAAGCTTGATGCTACCTAAAACCAAGAGGGTACAGAGGATCACCAACATCTTGTGAGGGATGGTCCTACTGGCTGGTTTTTTTTATTTTTTTTCTTTGTTTAACTTATTCAAAATATCCAAAATCTTACTCAACTCCCTTTCCAGCTTTTTTTGAGCTTTCTCTATCCTTTCGAGATGATTAGAATTTTTTTGTTTCATTTGTCTAGCTCAAGCTTTTATATTGTATTGGTGAGTTGATTGTGTAAGGTTTTTACTTGATGGAGCTGCCCTTGAATCTTGAGTACCACAATTATGTCATTATTAAAAATGCTATGCTTTATATTTGGTATGTAATGTACTAAGTACATTTCCATAGATGCATGTATGAGCTCTGATTTATTAATAACTAATATGTAGCAAATATTCCTTACATGCACGTGGTGCAAATGACAATGTTTATGATAATGAAAATGATGCATGATATTATCATAATTGAAATGATGCAAATGCATAAAGTCAAACAAACAAAATGGTTAAATAAATAATATATCTCACAAATTATTTTTTTTTATGTCCTAATTTCGGGTTACATCTATTAATGGGTAGGAAGGGCTCTATTTTAAGAATGGCCTTTTAAATGTAAATTATATGTAGGGTTAGGTGATTTTGACTACTAAAGGTTCTCAAATTGTTCCTTACATCATTACCCTTCATAGATTAGTAAGGCATTCCAATCTTCACCAATCACAGGCTACCAACTGAAATAATTCAATTTGAGTAGGAGTATTTCACTAGTCATTATAGAGATTATTATCTCACAAGAGTGGAGGTACTTTACTCTCTCCTAAAAAAGATAAAGCCCAAGTATAAAGCTCATATAATGTAAATACATGTGGTAATGTGTGTGAAGGAACATATAATTGTCAACCTCATAAATCAAATAAGAAACAAAAAAGAAAAATGTTAGTAAACAAATAATTATAATTTAAAACCATTAAATTAAAAGATATGATATATTTAAAATGTTATAGCCTGACTCTCTAGGTTTTCCCCAGTGAAGTCGTCAACTGTCATAACATATAAATCCAAAAATCTATAGCTAAACTTAACAAATGGAGTCGCTACCAATCTTTTTTTTTACTAGTTGTGATTGGCTACCTAAGAAATCTACTTTCTTAATGAGCTCTTAAGCTTAACTAAAGATCCCTAAAAAAATAAGTTTTGGCCTACTAACCAGAATAGGGTTTGGGAGTTTGGTTACATATGGGGAAGGTTATAGCATTCTCACATGTCCATCCAAAAGATTATACCATTTTATTATAAATTTATCCTAAAGTCTTGATTCTAATGGTTTTAAGTTTTAATGTTTAAATATTGAAAATAATTCTTAAGATTCTCCATCAATTTGGTGAATTCTTAAAAATATTTTCTCACCTCAAGAGTATTCAAGAATTTCATTTGTTTTCTTGAAAATGCTTCATCATTGGCAAAATATTTAATAATTTTTTATTATTGAAAATATTTTTAATTTATCTATCATTTGGGCCAAAATCAGAAATATCTTCTCACTTAAAAATTTCTTAGATAATCGACCATTTACGATTACTAAGAATTTCATCATCGTAACTTAATTTTTATTTTTATTTTTATTTTTCATTTCTAAATTTTTCACCATTAGGCCAATTCAGAAAAAAATTTTTATTTCTAAATTTTTCACCATTTAAGTCTATTTAGAAATTCTTTTTTGTTGTTTTTTTTAGAAAGAAAATAATATGACAACTATTTTCTTAAAGTTTCATTTAAATTCTTCCATCATTTTGGACAAATTTAAAGAAATTTCTCACTTAAAATTTTCTTAACAATTTACCATTTGAAATTTCTAAGAAATTTCTAAGAATCTCATTCTTGGATAATTGTCAAATATTTTCAACCAAAATTTTTTATTTTAAAAAATAGAATTATTTTTGTTGGAATTACATCTAAATTATTTTACCATTTGGCACAAATTTAGATAAATTCCTTACCTAGAGATTTCTTAAAAAATTTACCATTTAAAATTTTTAAGAATCCTATCTTTAGATAATTAATATTTTATTTCAAAATTTTTATTAATTTTTTCTTTTTTTATTTGAAAATAAATATTAATTGTTATTATGAAAACTTTCTCTAAATTATTTTACCATTTGGAACAAATTTAAAGAAAAATTTCTCACCTAAAAATTTTATAAAAATTTATCATTTGAAATTTTTAAATATTCTGTCATAGTATAATTATTATTTATTTTCAAAATTTTATTTTATTAAGTTTTACATTTTTTATTTTTTCTAAATTTAATCATACAAAAATACTATGAAAATAAATTAATAAAAAAATACCAAATAAGAAAATGGCTTGACTCAGCTACTAGAAAGCTTGACTCGATTGTAGGAAAAAAAATTAGAATGGCTTAAAAAGCTGTTCGATTCAACTCGATTTGAGACAAAGGTTGTAATGGGTCAAAAAGTGGGTCAACGCTTCAAGTCAGGTTGAGCATAATAGAAATACAAAGATCTTAAGGTCGTTTAAACACTAAAACGATGTCGTTTCAGTTAGGTATAAATAGGTCAAAATTTTCTTTTTTCTTAAATTTCTCTTTCCCCTTATCTCTTTTTTTTCTCTCCCTCTTTCTTTACAACTTGAAGAACTTCGGTTAAATCTTCATTGGATTTTGAAAATCTCGTCGGAATCTAGGTTGATTCACTAAAAATTCATCAAAAAATTCAGTCGACACTAAAAAATTCATTGAAAAATCTTTTTTGACCCAAAATTTTTTTTCAAAATCTTATGACTATTTTCATGTATCTTTACTAACTTTATTTATGTTTCTATGGGTGATTTATGTTCTGTTGCTCTATGATCTGTGATCCACCTGTGTTTTTTTGAAACTTGATTAAGTTTGCATTTATAAAAAAAAATCAAAAAATTTTTTGATTAACCATAACTTATCTTTTGATAAAATTTTTATATTATCACAGATCCTAATATTTATCTTTTATAGATTGAAACCATGTGTAATTCTACAAATATCAATCCACGACAAAAACTATTTTTTTTTCATTATCTTAACACCCAATTTAATAAAAAAATGAAGGATAAACCATACAAAAAAAAAACCAAAAATCAAAGATAAACAAATGAATAAATGAATGAATAATCAACAAAAAAAATAAAATAAATAATAATAATAAATAAATAAATAAAAAATCAAGGATAACATTGTAAATTTTATTGAACCAAACTTAATTGATTCGGACTCGAATCAAATAAGATATTTACAAATTTGATAAAATATAATTATAAAAAATCTTGATCTTGAGTTTAAAGTAATCAAATTTTTGTTAAATATAAAAATTTAATTTATTTTTATATATTAATCAAATTTAATTAAATAAATTTAAATAATTTAATTTCGATCATAAATTAAATTTAAATTTAAAAAATAAATCTTAATTATATTTTAATCGAATATCAAATCACAAATTAACAATTCAAATCACAAATTAACAATTGAATTTAAGCTTTTGATCGTATCGTTTCAATTTGACTTGATTACAATTCCACTTTTCACCGATTCATGGGGCGAACATTTCACCTATGCATGTTTGCATTGGTTCTAGCAATACGTCTCGCGGATGTCTTGGTGATTGATCTGACACTTGACAGCTGCTGCTGGCTGATTTGTATGATCAAATCTTCTCTTTTATCTCAAAAATACTGTGGTTTGAAGAAATGAACTTCAGTTAGCATGGAATATCTACCACCAAATCTAATTTTTGCAAATAGAGAGGTTGAAGAACCATAATCGAAAGTTATGACATGATAGTGACGGCTGGAAGAATTTGGTTATAGAGCACATGGTCTAGTACTCAACCTTCTAGAGGAGACTCGGTAGTCTTAGGACCTAACTTGGACAGTTTTGAATTAGACCAGCACGGCTGCAACCAAATAGTTTAGGCTTCGTTGCTTCGAAAACCCTGAAGCTAATTTCCTAAGCATTCATTTAACAAGTGCTGCTTGACAGTTTCCCTAGTTATTTAGGGACACCATAGTACATCTAGAGACAGCTTACTGCTATTGTTGCATCCTGTGGTGGCTTGGTCTGGTGGCAGATTTGCGTGTTCTGTTTCAGCTTTCCTTCTTTCTATAACACGGCATAATAAAGTTACGCCAGGAATACAACTCTAGAAATCAAAGATTTGCTTTCTTTTTTTTTTAGTTTGGGACCAAGTCTAAAAATACAACTGTCAAAATCAAGCTGCAAAACATGCTCCGAGGAAAATTAAAACTAAAAGAAAGAACAAAAAGAAAGCGCCTCACTTCTGAGTTCTCGCAGAGACAGAGAAGTAGGCCAAGAGCAAGAATTTCAAGCTATAAAGATGCAATTTCATCTGATATGCACATAATATTACACAGAAAAGAATAACAATTCCTCTTCTATTTATACGCTAATGAATGAATATAATTTCCTCTACTTCTACCTATAACTTTATGAAACAGAGGAAGAAAATGTGAATGCTAAACAAAGCTCAATATTTAACACCATCCCTTGTTCTTGTAACTCGAATGTAGGCAGATACAGCTGCGAAAATAACGGTGACAAGTCCACCAATGATAACACCACCACCAGCCATAGACTTATCTGATAAATGATG
Source organism: Durio zibethinus (assembly GCF_047325235.1). Lineage (NCBI taxonomy): Eukaryota > Viridiplantae > Streptophyta > Magnoliopsida > Malvales > Malvaceae > Durio > Durio zibethinus. Next base: position 19,338,575 of record NC_143177.1, read on the forward strand.
CTTTCCTAGCCGTCTGATCTCTGGTGCTTCAGCCTCTCTGGTATCATGAGATGACTCGGCAGGACTTGCAGCTGGCTCATCTGCTTCTCTAGGCACCACCCAACCTGGCACAACCTCATTATGAACCTTAACCTCAGATTGTTTCACCTCAGATCTATCACCCATTGCATGGATCATCAATAACTCCACCAAAACCAAAGAAACCAAAACAATCCTGCCCACACCCATGTTTTAGGATGAAGAAGTAGTGAGCTGTTGATAAGTGTCTTTGGACTCCTTTTTCTTGAGAGAGCCAGAACAGTTTTCTACACACAAGCAGGGGATTTTGCTATGTTAACTTATGTGGGTTGCTGAAGCTATATATAAAGAAAGTGAATGGATGGTTGACAGTTTGGTGTGGTTTTGAAACAACTGTAACAAACAAAGAAATTCCAGATTTCGGGGTGTGGGTCCAGTTATTGTAATAAAGTTGGGATTTAATTGATGGGAGGTGGAGTTTGGTATTATGGAGGAGAGAAAATAGTAGTAAAATGTTTGGGTTGGCTGTTGGGTTGCTGTATTTCACTTCAACCTAGGCAAGTGAAAGCGTGAGAGTACAACTGGATTCTTTAAACAACTTGTTTATTGATTCAACTTTTGACTGTTGTGAAGATGGAGAGATATTGCCCTTTTGTATTTTTTCTCTTGCTACAACTGGATTTCCTCAGGATCGCAACATTACTAGTAATAAATCCATGTCAAGCATTGTATTCCCACCGAGGCATTTGACTATGCCTATTCTTTTCTTTTAGTACTAGTATTTTTTCTCTTGAAGAAGGCCGGGCTTTATATATCAGAGAAAAGTATCTTCTTACTTACTTTATAAACTGTGAAAATTTTCATTATTTTTTTTTTATGTAAAAATGAGTAATGGAATTTTTATTTAATTATTTTATATTTTAATTAATTTTTATTCATTTTTTAAAAATTAAAACCTTAATAATAAATTATATTTGAAGTGAATTAATCATCTTCGCATAAAATAGTTAAAATCTCGTGAAAGGATCTTCCAGATTTGATACAGATATTGAACATTAGATCCGAGAATTGTTGGGTTTTGACTTTTGAGGCTGTTGTGTCTGTGGCCTAGCTGGGATTCGTCGTGTAGAGACCAAATAATAGCCCAGATTGGCGTCTTTCACCAGCCCTCTGTCTTTGGCTTTGACTTTGATATAGAGGTTGTGGTTTCTTTTAAATTTAAAATTAATAGGAGTTAATATTTGTTTCTTTTATTTATTAAAAAAAATTGAACTAGACTCTTCAAAATGCATAAATCAACTTACACGTAAAATTATTTTGCTGTAGAGGAAGTTAATTATTTTTTTAATATCTATTGACTGTATTTAAACATTGATCTCAATTAGTTAGTGGTGCATGATCCTCTACTCAAGAAAATTGATTAATGTAAGCATACGGTTGGCATTATAGATGGGAAAGCAGCAAGTAGTAAATATATAAAATTACTTCAGCATTAAAACTACATTGAACACATACTTTCTTAAACAAATGCCCTTTAGAAGTATTCGTTGGTATATTTTATGCATAAAAACGGTTAAAATCGTTTTAACTTTAAACAATATAGAATCTAGGTTTTACAATACACAGCAAATTATTTTACACAAGTCTAAACAAAATATAAAAAAAAAAATGCAAATTCCTCATTTCGAAGCTATCACCATGTATCATGCTCACAAAAAAATTTAGATTAAAGGGTTAAAAATGATAATTAAAAAATTATTTAAGTTTTTAATATTTTATTACAATCAATTGAATCTTTAAATTTTTATTTCGACTCAATTGAACCCTTAATTAGATAAAATTAAATTATGTGGTAAAATTGAATCAATTGAACTACAATCAATTGAATCCTTAAAGAAATTTTAAAGATAGAGAAATGGAAAGAAAATGAAAAAGAAAAAAAAATTATTTTATTTAATTTTTACATACATTAATTGCATCATATAACAAATTTTAATTTATTTTATTGATATCACGTAAAATTTTATCTTAATGGATAAAAAAATTAAAAAATTAATTTTTTTTCTCCAAATAAAGACTTAATTGAATGCAAATAAATATTAGAAAAGGTTGATTAATTGCAATAAAAAAAGGATTTAAATATTTTTTAATTATAATTTAAGGATATTTTATACCTTCCAAAAATTGACACCAAAATTAACTTCTCTATTTATTTAATTTTATAAATAAATATTACTGGACCTCCATCTTTGTTTTAGTTCTAATTCAAAATTTAACATATAATTTATTCGTACATGGGAAGCTAATTATTTAATGGAAATTAATTATATGAGGTATCAGAGGCAGGGCAGGTTATGAAAAATATTTGCTTAGGCTTTGAGGATATGTAATTGAAGATGACATTCGAAAATTATGTTTAAAAGAATTTGTGCATCTAATATTTTTTAACGAAAAACTAAGCATTAGAGTCAGAATTTAAAAAAAAAAATTTTTTTGAGTAATTAAATTATTTTGTACGAAGAGTCTTGAAGTCTGTACTTAACAATATTGAAGATATCATGTCATATATTTAGGTTCCAACCACTTAGCTATACATAGAGTTTTGATACTTGAATATTATTAGACTTCATTTTTTTTCAAATCAACTTATCCTTACAATATATATATACATACATATATATATATATATATATAGAGAGAGAGAGAGAGAGAGAGAGAGAGACATATACATAATAAATGTCTAAGGACACCATTTTCTTCTATTTCATTATTTGAACTTGAAGCCTATTTATCATACGTACATTTTCTTCATTGAAGCAGCCTTTTCTTTTCAGCTGCGGATGCACCGGCGGCGGTGCAGTTTTTTTCCCATATTATTCTTAGTATTTACGGTGAAATTTAAAAAGAGTATATATTTATGCAAGATTCATTTAAAATAAAATCTTGATTTTCGAGTTTATCTGAAAAAGGTTTTAGATTAAGAGCCGATTCTCGCAGCCAAGTATCCGGATGGTCTATTATTTAAGGATGGGTGTAACTGTTTTTAGAGTATTAATGGTTTAGAAATTGCTCCTTATCTAAAAAGAAAGAAGGCGATGACTGGGGAGTACATCTTTAAATTACATGTTTGGTCTGCACTCCAGCATAGTGCTTCACATGCTTAAGGATAGCAATGGTGCTGGGGACATGGACCCTCAATCCTATTTCAACTATGAAAATTTGATTACCAGTTAGATAGAAGAAGCCTATCAACAGTCAGAAGGCCCCTTCTCTGTTCTGTCCAATTTTGTGTTGGTGGGCGATTGCATCAGGATATTGTCTTTGGGGGCACATAAACTGAATTTCTGACTAAAATTTTGATGTCATACCCACGTTGCAAAAATGACTTTACCAGGTAAAATGGAAAAAGAAAAAAAGTGAACAAATAACGAAAAGGTGAGAACAAAATCACCAGTTGGTTCACCGTAAATCCCAAATGAACAAACCAAACCATTGAGCGGCCATGGGCTTCTGGGACTTGTTTTGTTGTTCATACAAAATGATCCAGTAAATCTAGCAATTCTCGAAACCTGAACCATCAAATCGAGGACTGGACCTGAAGTAAAATATTTTAAGCCTTCAGCCATGCACTCGTTGAGATTAAGAATAATGTCTTTTGAACTTTTATCATATTAAAATTAAAAATGTGGAAGGAAAATGCCAAAAAACGAGGTAAAAAAAAATGACAAGTAAAAAAATCTTATGATGTTGGTCTATGTCTAAGCAAAATGCTCCATTTATTTATTGCTGATAATGATGCCGTGGACATGACATGGACCCTAAGCCTTGCCCAACAGACAAAACTTCTGGCTTACTATGGTTTACATGTTTTTCAGAAGACACTGGAAATAATTGAATAGCCTTGGGGCATGCTTATGCCGTTTTCTGGGCTTCTATTGATGCTATGGATGTTTCGTATTTCTGTGTTCAGTTTCACCTTTTGCCATTTGTACTCTAAATTATCTATTGTAATTCCACGCGTGCCCCCCAACCCCAAGCTGTAAAAATATAAACAATGAAAAATATTAGTAGGAAGAATTTGTATTACAAGGTATAACATGATCATACAGAAAATGCAGTAATTTGTAGGGTAAAATTTTGACGAATCATCTTGATCATTTAAGTTGTAGCCCGAGCCCATAATCATTACTTAATCCATGTTTGTAGTGACCTCTCTCCACCGGTGACTTTTGAGTCTAGCGAGTGGTGATGTAAGCTTCGGCAAATGAGGTTTTCAAAGATCTTTAGATATTTCATATGTACATGCTACTGTAAATTAAGACTGTCATAGACTCTGTCTAGTATTGAAATCTAAAAGAACTTTTAGTTAAAAAAGTTCATTTTCACCGCAATCATAGCGTCAAACAGAGTGACAATTCCAAGTTTTGCAGTAAAAAAAATATAATTTTGCAAACCTCACACAGATATGCGTATTTGCAGTTTAAAAGCACTTTTTTAAAAAAATAAAATTATATTTTTATCGTTAAACTTTTATTAATTTATATACATTTCAGTACATCAATAACGCTTTTTCACAATATCAACAATACGTTTCACAGTAATATTTAAAATTTTTTAATCACATTTTTTAACCGTACTTTTAAAGACATTTTACTTGCATTAAATTTTCTTAATTTTCTTAACCGCGAGAGCCACAACATCAATGCTAAGTTAGGACTTGAAGGAAACTTAAAAAACATTACAATCATAGGTATATCTCGATTCTCATCTTCCTATTTCATAGAAGAACAGCTTGATGGTCATGTATTACTCAAAGACGCTTCCCCATGCTCCTACTTGGTCTCAAATAGAGAAATGACAGATTCCATAACATAGGGGTCGGGGCCTTGTCGAATTGCTGTAGGAGAACCCACACAAGAGAACTCATTCCTATGACTCTTGTGAATAAGAGTCAAAGTATTTCTTATTGTAGATTCAAATATCAAGAAGTTTGACAGTGCTGGACAATCTGAACATTTTATGTATTCAGAGAAGAAAAATGTGTGGGCAAGTATCATGGCTCTCATGGTGCAATATTAATAATTTTGCTCTTAACAGGGAAATGAGAAAAACAAGGAATTGCCAAGAACAAAAGCAACTCAATGCCATTTAGAAGTCAAATTATCTGCTGAAGAATATTCTATTTATGACATCAACAGGCAATGCATATGCTGGATCAATGGCTTTCAATCCTGGATACTCGAGAAGTGAGAGTCCTACAGCAATAACAAGCATGAACAGAGTTATGCATGCGAAATTCATAAAAATAATTAAAGCATAATCAGGGAATATGGCAGTAGATAAACAACAAAAGTACCATCAGAAAGAGCAGAATGTCAAGAGTTCACTACACAGTTCAACGGATCACCTTGACAAGAGGGGGAGGGGGAGAGGGGGAGGGGGGGTGGCCTGGAACCATCGTGCATGGTTATGTAGGATAACGTGCAATCCTAGATGCCCTCTACACCCACCCACCGTAACAAAAAAAAAATTCAACAAAAATACTGATAGATAGAAAAACATGCTGTTTTTTTTTTTTTTTTTTTAATATGGAATGAGTTTCAAGTCTAAAATAGATTCCTACATGATCTGACAACCTCAACTATCATTAAAAAAAAAAAGAGAAAAAAGCAGCTGTTACATACCAGCAACTCCAAAATATGTATGGAAGACATCAACAGCATCATCTGGTCTATCTGAAATACCACCATTTTCCACATCCTGACAGTTCAAGATGAACTTAACAAGCTTTTCTTTGTCAATCCAGTGAACTCTGTCAATCATGATCAAGCTAGTAAGAACCCACCACGAGTAGCAAACCTAAAAGGATTCAACAACATCACAGTGAGAAGAGGCTAGAAGAATATTACTATAGCGCACAAGGTTCTGTTTGAACTTCAAAAAAAATACCCACATCAGGAAGCTTCTCAGGGCGGCCATTAAGACCTCCAGATTTCACTTGCCGCTCACATAACCACCACCCAAGAAGGTCCTTATCAACATGATGCAGAGATCCCGTTATAGCAAGAGCACCCACACAACAGAAAACTGCAGTTATCATGCACGGAGTAAAATGAGACTCGCATTTCAACAAAGATTGTCATTCTTATTAGCAGTGCTTTAATTTAAGCTCATGGATAAATGAACCTAAACCTAAGAAATTAGCAATCCTCAACATGAATATGAAAGTAAGAATGTACACAGTCATATCGGCCATGGAATTAACATACTTTGCCCTGCATGAGACTCCCCACCAGGTGTGCATCCAAAGCCACCATCCAGGTTTTTGCAACTCAAAATATAGTTAACAGCTTTCTCAACATTGATTCTATCCAGACATCGTAATATTGAAAGGCAACAGATGGCAATATAAGAAAACCTAAACCAAGAAAATGAATTTGGTGAAAGAGGATTTACATCTAAAAATACTAAATCAGAAAACAAACTATATGCAGATATAACATAAGATCCAGGAAGAACATATACCGTGTATCCACCTCACCCCATATATCCCCTGAAAAGGATCCATCTTCATTTTGCAGCCCAGTAATATCTAACTTAGAGATATAAGTAAAACATGAAGAACCTGAAGGCAGTTTACATTTAAACAGCCAACCGTAATGAGTCAACTAAATAACGAACATCATAAATTATAGCTATGCAAATTGTTGTAAAACAACTCTAGAAACTGGATAATCATCATGGAACAATAGAAACTCTCCAGTGAAGAGCAAATAATTTCAATATATGAAAGGATACAAGTTGCAACCTTATCAATGTCAAGAACATCTAGCTTGTTGAAAAGGGCCAGCACTTGCACAGCGCTGACAGTATACAGTATATGTGGGTCATGCCCGATATTACCAGAAAAACCACCTGTATGAGAAAGTATCATCAAACTTCTTTAATATTATGATTCAATTAACTTAAATCTAGACTTTTCTTTTACTTACACTAATAATACTAACAATTAAACAATAAAAAACTAAGCTTTAAGATATACCAGATTCATGTTGGCATTTCATAATCCATGAAATAACTTCATCTGCATCAACAGTATCGAGCTTCCCCAGAAGATCCAAGGTTGTTAATCCCCAATATGCCCCATTCATTCTTAGATGGTCCATCACCACCGATTCAAAACTATCCTTTCTCTAACAATAACAAACCCCAAAATAATCAACTTCAGATAAACTCAAAATAAAACCTAGGATAAAAATTGCGCTTGAAAATGTAAAACAAAAACTAAAAATCAATGAGTTCGAAACTTACCTTTTCAACAGATAAAATGTACTGAACATGTTTGTCAACCGCCAGCTCTCCCATCTGTCATCCATTTTCCACATCAATTTACACAATATTAAACAAAATTTAAAATCAAAACCCAATGAAGATGCAGTTAAAAGTTAACAAGCTTGTAAACAAAAAATCGAGAGAGTAGAAGGATCAACCTTTGATCTAATAGTAACAATTTTTATTACTATTACTCGATATGCTTGATGCCAAAATTGTTACCCATTTGTTAAGTAATAGTAATAAAAGAAAAAGTGAAATCAAACTTAGTCCTAAACTTCATCCAGAATACAATTAATCTTTAAAAGTTTTTTATTCTTTTTTTTTTCCTAGAGAAAACCAAGGGAAGAATATTGAAAACAATAATCGAAGACTTCACTACCTGAAAAAAGCAATCTTGAGAGGAAGAAGATAAGAGAGTTAGTATGAGAGAGGAAGATGAGGGTGGCTCGATAGGAGGAGAGAGAGGAGGAAAAGAAAGAAGGAGATAGGGGAAGCCAAGGGTAGAAACGTCGACACTGCCCGTGATCGGAGAGGCAGGAAGTAAATGCGTGGAGTCAATAGAGAGAGGGGATGGGGCGGCTGGATGAGAGGGAATGAATTGAGGAAGAAGCAAACGAAAAGCTTCTACACGTTTAGTTTTCAACCAAACGACACTGTTTGGCAATGCGAAAGTAACGAAAAAAATGAAAAAAAAAAATTGGAAGGAAAGAGGAAAAGAGAAGTGGGCCAATAGCCGAATGATCCCAAGTTTTTTTGGGCCCAATCTAAATTCTTAAGTGAAGGCCCATTTTCTAAATAAAACAAGGCCTAGGAACAAAGCTCATCTAATTAAAATCGGTGTTTTTATTTGCAAGATATAGCTTTTAATTTTTTTTATTTCATTATTATTTATTTATTTATGCTGATAATTAAAATTAAGAAATTAAGAAAAAAATGTTATATCATAGATTCGTGGGAATTGAGAAACAAGGTTGCAACTTGCATTCTTTCATATATCCTTTCTTTCATTTTTTTTTTTTATACTTTCTTTCAAATTAAAAATTAATAAATGAAATATACTATCTTTCTTATCCTTGCTTCTTCAAATGCCTATAAATGTCTAATTTTTTTTTTAACTTTTTGATAAAAATAGTATTTTACAAAAGTGAACAACTCAACATATAAATATTTCTTATCTATAATGTTTTATATAATATGTTTGATTATATTTTATATCAAGGGTTAAGTGACACCAACTTAATTAATTAAATTAAATTAAAACATAAATAAAATAATAATAATAATAATAATTTAAAATTAGAGTTAATTACGTGTTTTGTATTAAAAAAAAACTACTCATCATACATCCAACATCACATTACTTCTTTTTTTTCAAATATATAATTTTTTCAACTGATATATTTTTTTCAAATATTTATACTATATATAAAATTAGCTTAACCATTTAAAGTTGTAATATTATCATTAATTTCTTTTGAAGTACCAAATTAATGTTTGGTATGAGATGATCACTCCAAAATTATGATGTTCTACACTTGGTGATTAAATCATTATGCTTAATAAGCACTCAATGATCCTATGTGACGCTAATATTTGATCGTCAAAAGAGATTATATCATTATTTTGAAAGATGATTTAATTCTTATAAAAAAATGATAGAAAAATTTTATCACTAAGGCAAATGATATGCAAAATTAGTAATAGTAAATTTACCCATTTAATATGTAAATTAAAAACTTGATGTATCTTAAAATTATAATTATTTTTATATTATAATTTTTTATATTTTTAAACTAAGATTCATGTTTTTTTTTTTTTACTTTTATAGTATTTTATATATAATATAATTTTTTTGTTTTTCTTATATTATGAATTTAATATATTAATTTTATTTTCTAATTCCAATATTTTTTTACACAATCTATATTATAAAAATCAAATTACCTATCAATAAATATATTTATTAATTTAATTATATTTTATTATAAAATAAATAAATCTTACTAGTATTTTACAAATTATTATCTTTAAATAATATTAAAATTATTAATTTGTGTAATATTATAACATGCATGGTTATTTTCATAATTTTAAACAAAATAATATTTAATTTTTAGTAATATCAAACACAATAATTTTTAATTTTTAAATATTAATTATTGTTAATCAAATAAAATAATTTTAAATCACGAGTATTAAAATCACTTTAATAATAAAATCAATTTGGTAATTAATCACCTTCCTCATTCACATGAAAAGTTTATGGCGTAGGAAAACAAAATTAATCAATAAAATGTGAAAATGTGTACAAGGTAAACAACTTTCATAAATGATCAAGAAGCATTCGATGAAAATTGAGAAAGAATCCATGCTCAAAACTTTGTTGATTCCAAAATAATATTTTCTTTTTTCATTTTTAGATGGTGATTAGTCCAGTCAACTACGTTGATAAACTGTTACACAACATTGAGAAAAGAAGTGCAGTACTCATCTCTGAAGATTTGCTATCCGTTGAACGACGTAGGATGTATTAAAAAAATGAATGCATGCATCGAAAGTTAAACAATAGTGGCGTTTAGCAAAATAGTTCCATTTATTGTTTAATAAACACATTCCATTATTATTACTTGTTTCCAAAGATCAGAAGGTGTTTTGACCGACACGATGTCTTAAGATCAATAATGACAAACTAAAATTCATGGCTGCATGTCCTTCACAGCTTCATGTTAGCAGTAATAATTGAGAGGAATATTACACAGCTGTGTCGGTCACTATTGTCGAAAATGCCATTGGTTGTTGTTGTTCTGCTCAGTCCCACATTGGATGTGTGGTTTTAATAGCATTGGCTGCTGTTGGACCTGCAAATATTCGCTCGAATATTTAACTACCAAGATAACCTCAGGCGCAGGTAATGTTTCATTTTCATACACTGAGGTTGAGCTACCTAAATTCCATGGCATTGGCACCTTGACTCCTTTTGTCGGTTCATTGTTTGAGTGGATACGGGGGGCTTGCTATGTATTCTTTTATCACGCCTAATCATGTATTTCATTAAAAATGGCTTCAGGTTTCAGTTAAGTTGCAGCTGCAGCTTTTGTAATTAGCCATTTAAATGGTCATGTAATCTAAAATAAGGTAATAATCATAGATCACTCAAGATGTCACAAGCCATAATTTCTTTATGCTCTTTGCCTAATATTCTTTTTTAATGTTTTCCCGTTATCAGCGCCTTTAAATAGAGCCACCTATTTCTTTCATTTTTCTTTCCCAATCTTTGATAATCAAATGGAAAGCGAAACTATTTAATAAGCAGATGAAACCACAAATGCAGCTATATATGGCCAAAGAACAGATGGCCAAGCTTCAATAGTTCAAGTTCTACGAACGAAATTTCTGGGCTGTTACTTAGGGTAATTGAGTTTATCTGTTAGTAGATTAGTTTCCCAGTGAACTAATAATAATAAACCATATAGAATACTACACAAGCAAATAATCTCCAAAACTTAATCTAAGCCGACAGAATATTAAATTGTTGATTTCATCATGATTCCTTTTATCTTTTTCTTTGTGATGAGGGGTTCACGTACTCAAATTGAATGGTTCCCCAGCGGCAAGTCAAACTAAATTGACCTTTTTCAGAATCTGAGGAGTAATGTGGCTTTTTTGTTCTATTATTTGACGGATTCTTGACAAAGACAAAGTCATTGGCATTGAGTTACTGAGCTTAATGAGAAATAAGTGGAAAAAAAGGGCTTCTAAAACCAATTTTAAGGTAAGATACAGTCATTGCCAAGAATGTTTAACATAAAAATGCATAAAATTTTAAGTTTAGGAAGATTTAATGAAGGATGTTTGAAGACATTAGTACCACAAATGTTGTTTGATGAACATGCTCACTTTTTGGTAACCACACCAAAGCTACTATGAACAGTCAATTATTAGGTGTTGGAAAAGATTATTCCAATTGCTGTAACCAAAAACAAAAAAGATTATGCCAATTGCCAATTTGCCAGCTTGCATTATGACTTGCCTCAGTGTGAGAGCGACTGTGGAAAAGGACTCAACCTTGGAGACCTATCTTTCACACACCACGATATAGACAATTGAAGAAATACTGTTCATCTAAGGACACACAAGTTTTCTCTCTTTTTCTGTATCTATAGCTGTACACACCAAGACCTCGTTCTCTATCAAATGAAAACACCCTTAGTCATTTTATTATTAAGCATTTAATTTAAAATTAATTGATAATAAACGAAGAATCTCAATTTTAATATAAAATTATAGGATATTATATATTTATTATATATGAAATAACATCACAATAACAGGTCTCATCACATGTAGGCAAAGATGAAGGAAGCCTTTCGTGTGATAAATTTGAAAAAGGCACGTGACAAATTTGAAAAAAAACAACAAAAAAAAATCTTGATTTTGATACTTTGACTCCACTTTTAGCCCTGTTGTTAAGGCCACCACTATTTAAATTATTCTCTTTATTGTTGATAGTAGAGGATGGTCCATCAGGTAATTAGATGTTGAAAATGCATTTTTACACAGCAAGTTGCATGAAGAAGTTTATAAGGCACAACCATTAGGGTTTATGAACTCTAATCATCCTCATCATGTTTGTAAATTACAGCGCTTTCTTTATGGTCTTTGCCAAGCTCTACGACCTTGGTTTTAGAGATTTAGTTCTGCTTTTCATGCTTTTGGTTTCAAAAGCAATCAAGCAAATCCTTCTATGTTCATATGGCATTTCTTATCTGACATGATGTTACTTTTACTTTATGTAGATGATATCATTCTCGTTGGTTTTTAATTAAGTGTTATTCATTCATTCATTTCACAACTTTTTTCGTAATTTTTAATGAAAAATCTTAGTGATCTTTATTATTTTCTTAGAATAGAGGCACATCATACACCTAAAAATTTATTGTTGACACAAACAAAATATGTGTTGTTTCTACTTGCACGTTTGGGTATGAAAAATTGCAACCTTCTTTTACTCCAATAACTGCTAGTAAAAAGCTTTCTTTATATGATGAAACTTTACTTTTAGACCCATCACAATATCACACCATTTTTGGAGCTTTACAATATCTTACCTTTACTAGACCTGACATTACTTATGCTATGCAACAAGTCTGTTAATTTATCATGCATCTCATGATATTTACTTTCATATTGTGAAATAAATCTTGAAATATTTTAAAACAACTATCAATTGTGGTATTCGATTACTTTCTTGCATTATATTGAATCCGATATGCTATGTTGATGTTGATTAGGCTGGTTGTTCAAACACAAGACATTCTACAATAGGTCACTATGTTTTCTTAGGTTTGAATCATGTTTCTTGGTGTATTAAAAAATAAGTTTCTATTGCTCAATCTAGTAATAAAATAGAGTATATGGCTTTTTCTATAGCTTCTTGAGATATATTTCAGATTTCTTATATATTGAATGAGGTTGGATTTCTTTTTGCACTACCTTGTTCTGTATATTTTAATAATATGGGTGCTACTCAACTTGCTGCCAATCCAATCTATCATGCTCGCACAAAACATATAGAGACCTTTTTATCACTTTGTTTGATACCTTTTTTGCAAGCATTTTTTTCAAGTCATTTTTATTCGTTCTTAATCACAACTAGTTGATTTATTTAGCAAGGGACTTTTTTCATCAAATTGTCATCCATTTAAGAATAAGCTCTTGTAGAGTTCTTCCCAATCGCTTGTGAGGCGTATTAGAATATACTGCCAATACTAGTACATTTAGTTATGTGTATATATACTTGTTTTTTCTTATGATATAAATATACATGCCATAACTCTAAATGGAATAGGGCAAAACATTTGTTCTTTACAGATTCGTTTCAATTATTATATGCAAAAAAGAAAGAAACTATAATCAATATTTTAAAAAACAAAAGAGGAAAAATATCATACCTCAATGCTATATAAAAATAAGGAAATAATTAAGAGATTCAAATATTATATAAAGTTTATTTCATGAACAGAGCCTAGGTAGAGATCTTGTAGTACTATGGCTTGATACTTTGGATTTCATGATTTTTGACATCTAGGTTTGTATTTTCTTGTAGGCCTCTTCCAATTCCAGCACTCTTCATTACAACCCTTGTAAATGTGCTATGAGCTTTTTATTGTCAACTAATATGTCTAGTTTACCAAAGTAAAGAACAATTTGTTCACTGGCTTTATCTTTCTTTGCCTTGCCTCTAGTTTCGATGAAATTGAAAAGGGAATCTTTATAAAGTTTAGTATTATTAGTGACTTGTAGTAAGTTTTTAAGCTTAAATTATTGGGAGATGAGAGCTTGCAATGCACTTTTTGATGGAAAATTTACATTTTGAGAAAAATGTATGCAAGCCTCTATAGAGAGCTTCTTATAGTTCAGTGTATAACATATCTTCATTTTTTCTTCTTCAAACAACCTTGTGTTACGGGCTTCAACCTCAGACTCAGAATTTGTGCGACCTTAGGCTTGGAATCACCTCATTTTAGCCTAAGTCAGCCTAAAACACAAAGTGTCGGGTACTAAAACAATGGAAATGACAGAATGCACAAGTTTGAAAAAATAAGAGAATAAAAGAATTGCTAAAATATGTTATATATTTTACTAAAGTAAAAGTGTATGATGATGTACAAAGAAGGGTGGGGCGACTCTCTATTTATAATTGAGAACTCCGGCTACACTTATGGCTAAATATTTAGAATCAAAGAATTATAATCAATCAAATATTACACAGATTACATCAATACAGGATTTTACTTCTTGATTTTTAGGGTTAATCAGATCCTATTGAATGCCTCTACTGATCCTGTGTATTTTTGGAAGATTCAATTACCCATCTATTCCATTTGGTATTTTTTGATGTGGTACAGGCATTTTGTGAACTTAGACCTAGTTGTATGAGCAAGCTTACATGTTGTGCGAGCAATCTGGACTCTTCTCTAAAGCCTAGTGTGCAAACCCCCGTCAATGTTGTTGTGCATAAACCTCAACCTCTGGTGCTCAAATTAGTGTGTCTGGTGCACCTGGCACGTTCGCCTAGGGTGTGACATTCTTCCTTACCTAATTACGTAATGCCTTCGTTGCATTCTCTGCATGGTACTGGTTGATCTGATCTCGAAATTATCATAAGTCTTCCATTGGCTTCCATCTTGCCTTACTATCTGAAAGTTCTTTTCAGTGCACTAAGTACTCTTGTCTTGGTTTATAGTTTTTCTGCCTCATTTTTTGATCAGTTATAATGCTGTGGACCTTCTTCTCATATGAGACCCTCGCTCTCAATAGGCATGCTTTGACTCTGTCCATCCTGGGTCTTTCTTATTCTCATATAATGGCTTGAGCATGCTAACATGGAACATCAAATGTACCTTCAACTTGGGTGGCATATCCAGCTTGTAGTCAACCTTGCTTATGCTCTTCACTACTCAAAAATATCTTTCATACCTCTAGACTAAGCCTTTGTACAGCCCTTTGTGGCACACAATGGGATGTAACTTCACTAACACTAAGTCTCTTACTTGAAATTACATGTCTCGCCTATTCTGATCTGCCCATTTTTTGACTTTTTTTATCGTTTTGTGAAGATAGACTCTAGCTAAGTTAGCTTGCTCTTGCCAAGCCTTAGTAAACTTGTATGCTGCTGGATTCAGCCCTGTATAACCTAAAATAATTGAACCTGGTGTTAAAGGTTGCTGACCTGTCATGACCTCAAATGGACTTTGGTTCATTACTTTATTCATTTGAAAGTTGTAAGAAAACTGGGTGATATCTAACAGCTTTAGCCAATCCCTTTACGTGGCATTCATATAGTGTTTGAGGTAGACCTCCAATAATCCATTCACATGCTTAGTCTGTTCATCGGTCTGCGGATGTATGCTAGTGAAAAAGTTCAAGTCTGACCCTAATAGCTTGAATAACCAGTCCAGAACCTGCCTATGAAATGCCCATCCCAATCACTAACAATGGTCATCGGCACTTCACCATGTTTTTCAAGAACAATCAGGTTGCTTCATCGGTTGGACACTTCTTGATTGCTGAAATGAAAATCCCATACTTGGAAAACTTATCCACCATAATCATAATGCTTTTGAACCCCTTTACCTTAGGTAGACTGACTATAAAGTCCAGAGTGATGCTCTCCTATGGTCACTCTAACACTGGCTCCAAGAGATTGTCTAGTTTCTTAAGCTCTATTTTGTCATGTTAGCATATAAGACAAGTCTTCACATAGGCCTCCACATCTTCCTTTATGTGCAACCAATAGTATCGATCTTCTAGCAAAGCCAAGGTATGGCTTACCCCTAGGTGTCCAGCCTACCTTGAATCATGGCACTTGTGCATGACTTTCCTACGGAGCTTTTCTATGCTGTAGCATAAATAACCTATTGCCCTTGGTGTACAACAAACCATCATGCAACCAAAATCGCATAGTTTTACCTTGCTGAGTGTACTCCATGAGAGCCTTGGTTGTAGGACTGTATGCAAGCCCTTTCTTAATGCGCGATACCAAAAACTTTTCTGGTTGGCTAATGACAGCAACGTTAACCTTCCTACTCAGGGTATCTACTACCAGGTTCACCCACCTTGGCTTATAAAAATTAAATTTCGTAAGAAAATCCTGCTTGAGGGACATATTTTTCTATGACTGAAAGTAGCTAATCGTCATATTGTCTGTCCTGACCAAGAACCTCGACCCCAATAGGTAATGGTGCTAAGTGCACAAGCAGTGCACCGTTGTAGTTATCTTTTTCTCTTGGATCATGTACCTGTGCTCAGTCTTATTGAGCTTTCAACTTTCGAATGTAATCGAATGACCCTCCATATCAACACGCCCCCTATTACATAGTTTAATGCATCCTTATGCACATCATATGACTTGGTATGGTCTGGCAATGCCAAGACTAGCTTCTCGATTATAGCTTACTTCAACTGATCAAAGGTTTTTTGGTACCCTACGCTCCACTCTCATTTTTTTTTTCTTGAGCAAGTCAGTCAATGGTATGGCTATGGCTGAGTGACCTTTGATGAAGCACTTGTAGTAGTTGACCAGCCTAAGGAATGATCTCAACTCAGTGACCTTGGTTAATGGTTCCCACTCTAAGATAGCACACACCTTGTTTTCATCCATGTAAATCTTGCCATCTCTCACTATATGGCTTAAGAAATTGATCTCCTGTTGGGCAAATGAGCATTTTTTCTTTTTGACTTACAGCTTATGTGCCCATAACACCTCGAACACTTGTTTCAAGTGATCTACATGCTCTCTCAATGTTTGGCTATAGATCATAATGTCATCAAGATAAACCATAATAAATCGATCAAGAAACGACTGAAATACCTTATTCATGAGTGTATAAAATATTACCGAGGTATTTGTGAGTCTGAACGACATGACCAAGAACTTATACAAGCCATACCAAGTGACACACATTATCTTGGGCTCATCTTCCTTTGTGATCCTAACCTGATAGTAGCCTAACCTCAAGTCCAGCTTGGTGAACCACTTTCGCTGCCAAGTTGGTCGAACAAGTCTGTAATGAATGTGATAAGATACTTATTCTTAATGATCAGCTTGTTCAAAGCTCAATAATCTATACACAATCGTAACGACCTATCATGCTTGTGCTAGAATAGAATCGGGGCACCATATGGCACCTTCAATAGCCTAATGAAGCCAGCATTAATCAACTCTTTAAGCTACTTTCTTAACTCTTTCAATTCTTGTGGGGACATTCAGTAAAAGGCTCTAGTTGGTGGCTTGGCCTTAGACATCAGCTCGATTTTATAGTCTACCTCCCTCTTAGGTGGTAGCTTGCTTAGTAGCTTTACGGGCATCACATCGTTAAAAGACTCCAACACCTCTACCAACTCTAAGAGGGATCGATCTTTTTTTTTCTTGGCTTATCATACTTCAAGACTGCCAAGAAGGTGTTTTTATCCATGCCCACCACCTTGGTAAATTGAATGGTTGACACCACTTTATACCCAATCCCAGACCCGTCCCTCAATTGTACAAGGCATTGGCATCATGCATCCAGCATACAAATACAATTGGTAAAAGGCACAAAGAGGACGTTAATCCGAACAAGAAAATCTAACCCAATCACAACCCTTCCAGTCTCCAAGCTGTAACTCTACTCCTCGCTCAACTTCAATAGTTGAAATTTCTTTGAAGTTTACCATCTTGATGGTACTAGTATTTTTCTACACTTTTAGTCCGAGCTTCTACGCTCCATCGCCTGAAATAAACAAGTGTAAGGCACTTGTGTCCACTAGTGCACTCACCTTTTAGCCCGTAACCATCAAATCTGTAAACATCAAGCCCTTTGGCTTGTGACTCCCTTTATTTTTAACAACAATAAGCACCAATTACCCAAGCTTTACTACCCTTGCCTCTGGCTCTTCATCAGGCTTATTGTCTATAGCAGTCAGCTTATCTTTTTACGGGCAATTGTGTGTTATATGGCCTCCTCCACATAGGTAGTATGATATCGGCTCACTGTCTCCCTTAACTTTTCATTTTTCTACTGGTGATTTCCTTTTGCCATATTTGTCCAAAGGGTTTGGATCTTCATTCTTGGACTACTAGTCACAGTATCTTTTTTTGGACTACTTCTCTCAGTCTCTCTTATTCTTACCTTTTTATTTAGGCTTGGAAGACTCGAACTTATTCAGTAGTTTAAACTCTAACAAGGACTCAATAGTAGTCATGGCTTTAGCCAAGTCACGAACTCTTCGCCTTTGTAGCTTGTGCTCCACCCACGGTTTTAGCCTATCCATGAAAGCAAATAGACCCTCTGTTTCATTCAGATTTGAGATCTGAAGCATTAATTCAGAGAATTTTTGGACATAGTCGTTTATCTTTCCTTGCTAGGTAAGCTTGCGTAACTTCGTCTATGCCTAATCATTGGCATACTTTGGGTAGAACTACTCTCTAAACTCTTTTTGAAACTCTGTCTAGGTTTCAATCATGGCATTCTCGCACCTCACATCATTACACTTGCACCTCCACCACAACAAAGCAACATCAGTAAGATACATTAATGCGATGCTTACCTTGGTAGCCTCATCTTGCATGCTCGTGACCTGAAAGTACTACTTCATGCCCCATAGGTAGTTGTCTACTTTCTTGGTCACCTTAGTCCCTTTGAACTCTTTGGGTTTGAGGATCTCCACACGGGTTTTAGACGCTCCAGCAAACATGCCATTCCCTATGTTAGTCTTGCATGCAGCGAGCTCGCTCTTGAGCTTATCTATCTTTTTATGCATGGCCTCTATGTCATAACACATGGTCTCCACCTAGGCTTTCAAAGTCTCGTTCTTTTGGGTGATCACATCCATGCCTTGATTGAGAGCAACTTGTAACTCACCCTTAAGCTCCTCCTTTATGGAGTCTAGCACTTTAACATGAGTCTCCATACGGTCAAGCTTTTCCTTTATATCGCCAATGGTCACTTCACCTTGGACAGCCTCCCATTAATGGTAGACTAGATGTCTCTTGAACTGGCCCTCTTGCCCCTTCTGTGGCCTTGCTCTTGGGCCTTGTTTGTTGGCTAGCAACATCGCTCTGGGATGCCATTTTCTTGACTGTGATCTAACCCGCACATACATAAATAAGTAGAACTGAAATTGCTTTGACACCAACTGTCACGGGGTCTGACCTCAACTTAGAATATGTATGGCCTTAGGCTTGGAATCACCTTCTTCTAGCCTAAATCAGCCTAAAACACAAGTGTGTAGGCACTATAACAATGGAAAAGATAGAATGTGTAAGTTTGAAAAAATAAGAGAACAAAAAAATTACTAAAATATGTTTCGTATTTTATTGAAGCAAAAATATATGATGATGTACAAAGGAGGGTGGGGTGACCCTCTATTTATAGTTGAGGCCTTTAGCTACATTTATGGCTAAATCTCTAAAATTAAAGAATTACAATCAATCAAAGATTACATAGATTAAATCAATACAGAATTTTATTTCTTGATTTTTAGGGTCAACCAGATCTTGCTGAAGGTTTCTGTTGATCTTGTGTGCTTCTAGAAGATCCAGTTGTGCATCTGCCCCCTTAGGCCTTCCCTAATGTGGTACAGGCATCTTGTAGGCCTAGACTTGGCTGTACGGGCAGGCTTGTATATTGTACAGGCGATCTGGATCCTCTCCAAGACCTAGTGCATAAACTCCTGCCAATGATCCTAGTGTGTAAGCCTCAACCTCTGATGCTCGAGCTCATGTACTTGATGGGCCTGACGCGCCTGCCCAAGGTGTGACACTTGCATGCACCTATTAAAACCATATTTAATCCAACAGCGTAATATATTATTATGAAGTAAATCTTTAGGTTGTTAATAGTTTATTTACAATTTCTAGTAGAAGCATTTTAAGATGTCAAAAATAAATTAACTTTCATAATAAAATGTTCGAGTACATATGTTGAATATTCTAGGGAACTTGTAATAAGGAGATCAAAGTACTACCTCTAGATAAGTGTCCATGGCGTGGTATAATTCATCCTAAAAGTCCCTGGTAGAATCCAACAGTGCCACCACCAAAGCTAGAAACTTTGACAACTTTGGACAAAGGTCTGGAGCTACTTCAACTATATACAGATCTATCAAGCTAGCAACCTTCTTCATTTGCATTGGAGATAATTGCCAGCCTCCACCATGCAGAAATGCTTTTAGAAACTTAAAACAAGACTCACATTGTACAAATAACTTGTCCGATATGAAGATGGAATTAGCAGATTATTTAATGTTGTTTGATCCATTTGAGAACCTATCATGCTCTTTAACTTGTTCCTGCTACTTTTGCTTATGTTCAAACTCAGCACCGTTTGGAGAATCCCAAACAAACCCTTACATCAAATAGAATTTGGATCCATAGTGTAAAGCATATCAATCACAATTTCTAAAACTTTATGCTTTTCATCGGATAAGGCAGTATAAAACTTTACCCTCTGGTAATAGAAGAGGAATCGATTGATGATTACATGATTGTACTTTCGAGATGCCATAGATTTTATCAGCATTTCAATCAAATTGGGACTCAAAACTGAAAGGTTTTCAATCCACCAAATTGCTTGAGAGAAGCTAATTTTCAAATTCTCAGTACTTTTAGTATTGAATGAAATCCGAAATTGTAAGCTATATGAAAATGAAGTAGATGCATAAGGACTTGCTTCACAAGTCATGGCCAACCTCCCAACAAGTGAATCCAAGCATTTTTCAAGTATACTTGAAGAAGCGACAACCTGCTTTAAATTTTGGCAACGTTTAAAGCAACCAAAAGATCAGGCCATGTCCAATAGCTAATCTCTTCAATGGATTTCTTCATTTTTTATATTATAGTTTCCTGATATGGAATTGTTTATCTCCATGAATTGAGTAACATAATATAATAAGGAAATGTTTGAAGGATTTATGTCAATTTTTCCATTGTTGTAACAAAACCTTGACATAAGCTTAAAACTCTCTGCCCTTATAGGAAAGTCATGGAATAACACTTTATTTCTCTGGGCAGTTGTGGATTTACCAAATAATTTGCTTAACCTGCCCGAGAATGAACAAATAATGTTCTGCTAATTACCATATAAGAAGTGAATTAGATGATGTGATGGTACAAACAAACACAATGAAAAAAGCAAAATTAAGAAAACATAAAACTCTAGCAGGGATAAAATCTAGAATGTCTATTGTTTACTACCCAATAGTTGTTTCTCCAAAAGAAAGAATGAATAACAAAAACAATAAGGGAAAGAAAAATACAAAAACAAGAATGATGGTTAATGAGAAAAATGAGAGAATGGGACTGGAAAAAAAAGGATAGGTTAAAGGTGACAAACAAACAAGTGAGAAATTATTGTTAAGACTCCCCAATTACTTTCTCATTAGAATTTTCAAGGGCATAGAAAAACCCATAAAAATAATGGACTCAAAATTTCAAGCATGAGATAAAAAATTCATTGCATTTACCAAGAGAAAAAAAAAACAAAAAGAAAAGAAAGTGAGATTAAAAGGGAGTATCTAAACCATAAAAACAGCAAAAAAGAGGATCGAAATTGAAAGGTCATTATTAGAGTAATAAATAGCAAAGATATCAACTGATCATCCCAACAAATAAGGGAAATGGATAGTATTCAATGTTGTGAAAACAACCTTTAGTCCTTCTAAAAAAATGGTGAATAAAACAAATCAAGACATGAAACATCAAAGCATCCTACCTACAACAATAAATGAGAAGGGAAAAGAAAACAAGATAGAAAGCCCTACACACTTTTAGCAAAAAATCGTGAACATGGTGATTCTTAGGAAAAAAAAAACAAGAGCTATGAACTTATGCCCCACATCTCTGCAGTGTAGGTGGGAAATTAAATTTTAAAGGTGTAACTAAAAATACTACAAAAAAATTTTTACAAGAGAATGTAACAATTATGAAACTATAATCATATAAATTCCACATTTTTGACATTGTAAAAATCAAACACACAAAACAAAAGTATGTCATAGCCTATGAATCTACACTGAATCACATCATTCATTCACAACCACATCAATTTTTTTTGTTAGTGTTCAATGTATCACATCAAATTAAACTTATCAAGAGTGAATAAAAAGTTCGCATTTTGAAGAGAAAACCAGAAATCTTTAGAAAAAAAGGGTGTTTTTTTTTTTCTCCCATTAAAAACAGAACTTCATGAGTAAAGTGTGAGAAATAAGGATGTAGTAAACATAATTACCTTATCTAGCAGGAAAGTCTTTTCTCTATTAATGTCCACTTCAAGATCACAACAAACTACCATGACAAAAAATAAACAAAACTAAAAGAGAAGAAAATCCACCTCAAATCAAGAATATTTTCTTTGTTTTTGAAACTTGTATTAGAAATAAAAAAAAGATTTTTTAACTAACCAATAGAGATAGGGATGTGATATGAGGTTGAAGCCAAAAGGGAAGTGAGGAGAAGCACACAAAGTCACAAAGCCATATACCATATTCTTTTGAAGGGCAAAAAGACTAACAGAAATAGGTGATTCTATAGTCATTGAACTGAATTTGGTTCTGCAAATGGCAAAGTGAGGTAATAGTAATCAAACTAGTGTAGCATCGGAATGATGGTTTTTAAACTGGTATAGCAAAGACAAGACTCTAAAAATTGTACCAAAGATGAGTGCAACAAGTAATAGAGTGTATAAAGATAGAGAAACCATCACATGGTTGGTTCAATCGATTAAGACTCATCTTCCTAGACGAAGAGGTCTTAGGTTCGAATCCTATCGATGGTCATTTGTTGAGATCATCTCGAATACATAACCTGTAACTACTTATTTTAAACTATCAGGTACGGTACATCTTGCCCTAATCTAGAGACTGAACAACCTATCTACTTCAAATTTATTATTAACAAAATATATATATATATAAAGACAAAAAAGAGAAAGTATATAATATTAAGTCTAGTGATCTAACTGGAAAAAATAAAGGGGAGGGACTAAAAATAGTTGTCGTGTAACCACTAACATCAACTTGAAATTCTTGCTAAAAGAAAGTACTTTTCTGTGTAATAATATATGTAACAATTATTTCTTTCATTTTAAATATTAGTAAAAAGTGGGAATAATAGTATAACTTACTTAAAAATACTAGTGATTCTTCTTGGGAAATGACTATTTTATTTATAAAGCTTAAAACTCAAGCTTTTTTACTGGCTTTCCTTCTCTCTTGTTCCATTTTCCTTGCTGTTGGTCTCTAGACCTGTGCACGTGTCACCGGTCGAGACTTAAGCTCCAACCCGTGCAGCTTTAGAACCCGAGCATGCACTTATCCAACGTCTCAGATCAGCCTACCTGTCACGGTTCACACCCTTGTGAGGTATTGTCTTCCTTGACCTTACGATTTTATCTTACAAAAGGTGCCTCACAAGGAAGAGATGGTGTGAACCTTTATATACCCTAGTGACATTCTTTTTATATTCGATGTAGGATTCAGGACTCCTCCTTAAGTCCGTGATATTCTCCCACACCTAACCTTGTGATGCCCTCGTCACGAAGGTTGGCCACCCTGCCTACCTCCCTCGAGGCGTTTGGCGTAGATCAAATCGTTTAGGGTTGATTTTGATACCGCTTATCACGGGTCAAGACTTAAGCTCCGACTCACGCAGCTCTGGGATCTGGGCATGCATCATTCGGTATCTCAGATCAATCTATCTACCACGGTTCACACTATTATGAGGTATTATCCACTCTGACCCCCTTGATCTCACGATTTTATTTTACAAAAGGCGTCTCACAAAAAAAAATGGTGTGAATCCTTATATACTTTAGTGAC
Source organism: Durio zibethinus (assembly GCF_047325235.1). Classification (NCBI taxonomy): domain Eukaryota; kingdom Viridiplantae; phylum Streptophyta; class Magnoliopsida; order Malvales; family Malvaceae; genus Durio; species Durio zibethinus. The sequence continues at coordinate 19,362,287 of NC_143177.1, forward strand.
ATTCTTTTTATATTTGATATAAAATTTAAGATTCTTTCTTAAATCCGTGATACACGCACCATCCATTTACATATATATATATATATTTATAATACTAACTCTTGAGTCATTGACATATATATTACTTTCTATAGTAATGTGCAATGGCTAAATAGCCCATTTGGACTCTTTTGATTAGTTTCACCAGGCCAGGGTTGTGATGGACCAACTTCTAAATGGTTCCCCAATGAAATATTCATAATTTTTTGTTCCCAAATTACAATTGTTAATCTGGTTCGGATTCTCCTCCAAGATTTTTCCTTGATTGCATTGAGTTGGAGTGCTATTTTATTCATACAATAGGATTTATTCATATAGACGATTAGAGTGGTTGACTAACTGAAACCCATCATGTCAATAACTTAATAATAATAACTTAAATAACGTTCTCATATGTACTTCATTTTGATAATCAAATTGGCATTTTCCATTGGCCGTGCCTCCGACGGAAAAAAGAATCCAGTAGGTATGGTAAAAAAAAAAGGGGCTTTTTCTCTCCCAAGGCTAAACGCATCCTAAGAGGATGGTTGGCCGGAGGTGAACCGTGAACCCATCTAACAACTGTTGCGCTCATAAAGAAGAAGACAAGACGGATATAGGCTGTAGGATGCGGGTGTCACGTGATTCATAAATTCATAATGACTTTTTTACCCTTACGAGCATTTCCCTTTTACGGTTTCACCGTCGATATGAGCACCAAAGTGATTACAGAGAAAATGCATGGGAAATCTTGTCAAACTTTTTCTTTTTTAAGATTCAAGGAAGACTTCAACTAAGCAACTTTAGAAGGGGTATTCCTGATATTTATAAGAAAAGAAAGCGTATTTTTTATTTGTCTTTGGTCTTTACACACTGATGATCGATAGAATCTCAGATCGATATTTGGTATTTTTTATTTGTCTTTGGTCATCTTTTCGGTTTCCAAAGCAAACTCAAAACGGTGCCGTTTTAACTTTATGATTAATTCATGATTCAATCACTTAAATATTTCAAAAATTAATTTTCAATGTTAAAAGCTCAAATTTTCTAATTTTAGGAAGTTTCTTTTTGCCTATAATATTCTCATTCAAACCACACCCTGAGTCTTATATGAAAATAAAATGAATAGTATTTTTTATTTTTTTATTTTAAAATTATAAAAATTTAAACTTTGATTACCAAAATTAAAAATATAATATTTTATTAATAGATTAATTCAAATTTTTAGAATTTTTTTTTTGTGGGTATCTTTTTCTTAAAAACGCCTAGAGGGATATCCGTTAATACAACTAACAACACATAAAGAGTGAATATAGCATATATAAGTATAACAAATTAGAGCCTCCTGTCTGAGGGAAACTTTTGTTGTAGTCCTATGAATGAGGGAAGCTCTTATGTTTTATTTCATGAACCTCCTCTTATATACCGATGCAGCAGGTCATTGTTTGTACCCGTATTATATTTTAATTTATGCATCTCTCAGTCTCGTACCAAAAAAAAAAAAAATTTGGAGCCTTTCTTGGTTGTGGAACGGTAGTGACCCCCCAACAAAATTTCAAAATCCCTTTGTTTCTTTCGGTAATTTCATCTCTCTTGCTTTTCAGTATTCATTGCTCAAATTTAAAGGATAGGATACACAGGAATATGGCTGGGAGCTAAACCTGGCAGGTTTTTTATTTTCTAATACGAATAGTACATCTAACTTTTGTTTTCCTCCACTAAGCTTAAACAGGTACCATGAAAGACCCTTTTCAAGAGAACGTGGTTAAACTGGCCCAGCTTTAATCACCTTTTGAATGCAAGTATGATGTCATGAAATGGCAGCAAATCATGTGCTAGAGGCAGTGTTGAAGATAAAGTGAAAGGTTTTTCAAATTAGGTATAAATCGCTTATGGCATACGTGTTCAAGAGGAGCCATCCCAAATTTTTATTTTATAATATATATATATATATATATATATTAGTGAATAACTATTTCCTTTTTTTAAATCACTTAAGTTATCATGTTGAAATGGTTCTTTTCTAACATAATTTTTTAAATAAGTATTTTTTTATAAATTATATCATAATTTGAAAATAAAAAAATTACAAATGATAAAATTTAAATCTCATATCTATTAAGTTTTAATTTTTAAAAATATTACATAAATGAACTTAACTAAATTTTAAAATTTTGAGTTTAAGTATTTCGCATAACTAATATGGTAATACAATTTCATGAAACAGGCAACAGTATTTGCAAGCTGATGGATACTGTTGTTTTTAGTTATTTGCACTCTTAATGACAAACACTAACCGGGCCTCTTCTTTTTCTCTTATGCTGTAAAATCATCGTCATATACAGTATCATTGTATGAGTTATAGGGCTCCATGGCAATGGATCAAAAAGTCTTATATGAAGCCCATTCAAAATCATAGTGCTCCATGGCAATGGATCAAACGGTCTTAAATAAAGCCCATTCAAAGTCATATGGCGACGTATTTGCCACCATTAAAATTTGGACGAAATGAAATGGTAAAGAAATTAGACTCATACAAACCCAAATTTATATCGGATACGTGCTTAAGATGAAAAAATGGGATAGATAATGTTGATCTAAGAAGTCAAGAACACTTTGGTTTCTTTTGGTAAGTATTTTTACTTTTTTTTTTTTTTTTGTCATTTATCTTTTATTTTCAGTTCATTATAAAGCTTTGTTAATGACTATGCTTCATGTTTCACGTGGAGAAAATGGAAAATACTATTATTTCCTTATCTAAAGAGACTAAATTTGGTATTAAATCCATCCCATTTTTCTTCTCTTCTCCTATTTTCTTTTTACCAAACTAAAAAAGGGAACGTTTATTCGTCTTTACGTATAACTGATTAACATTTTTACAGTTTTTTTTTTAATATTAGATTTCTATTTTATTATATTTTGAATAATAAATTGCCATTTATCCAAAAAAACTAAAACAAAAAGGAAGAATGTAATTTTTTTTTACTCCATTTCGTTCCTTCTTCTGTCCCTCCTGCCACTAACATAATGTTAAAAAGTTTTTAATTTTAAAATCTGAGCTTTAGAAGCTAATCAAACGCTACATACGATGAACTCAAAATAAATAATCCTCGGTTGCTGAATCTATAAAGACATCTGCTGATCATGCAAAAATAAAAGGAGCATCAAATTTGCTGAAATCAAAGTCCTTAGTGCTAAACCACTACACCATGGAACCAGTGGTTATTAATGATGCCAATACAAAGTTTTTCATGGCCAGAGCCAATGATGATCAAAGGATTATTATACGACTCCAAATAACAACCCTTGTACTAATTAATGGTAGGCTTCTATGTTTTGGGGCTGTATCTGGTTTTCATTCTTTTTTTTTTTTTTTTCTGTTTGCAAGTTGATTGAATTAATCTTTATTGAAATCAATCCACATTTTCGAGGAAAAGTAAAAAAAAAATGGAGTCGCTAAAGAGTCCAAATTTTGGTTAAATGTGGACATAAGATCACATTCCACAACTGGAGTAGCCAAAACCTATTAGCTGGACAACTTGGGCATGAAGGTGACTGTTCATACAAGTAAAGGTAAAGGGGTCCTAGTTTGTTCCCCGATTTTTCAACATTTATTGACTTGTTTTACTTTCTTTTTTTTTTTTCATATTTATTTCCCGGGAGTCGTAAATAATACTAACTTTTCAACCCAATAAGAAACAGAATGATGAGTACCACGTGAAATTATAGACTTAACTGTAGTACAATTTGTGCATCTACATGGTTTCGTACATGTGAAACGTATTGTAAAATATAAAAAATTATTATATTCATAAGTTAAATACAAAACATATTTTTTATTTTTAAATTTAAAAATAATTTTTACTAAAATTTTAAATAAAAATATATAATTAATGTATGTTTTCATAGTATTTTTGTATGGTATTTAAAATTGTTAAGTTTACTTAGACGTGACTCCAAAGAAATAAAGAACTTTCTTATTAGCCAAACAAATTAAACCTGTTGTGAAACTAAGCAAATCTCTTGATCAGTGCAATTGAGACGAAGGGGGTAGCTTACATATGGATAAATAAAAGTACACATGCAAACTTCATTGGTATAACTTATTAAAAGGTAAAATAGATATATAAAAGGTGATATAAGAAAATGTGGGAAATGAGTGACAATTAGGGAATATGATAGCTGAAATAGGAAAGGGCTTGTTGGCTGGTTTCTGTCAAGCGTCCAGAGACAGAAGCCATCAGCACGGAGAGGAAAACAAAGTGGAAGCGGTTTTTGTCTCATACAAAGACAATATGTACATTTCTCTCCCAGCTTTTTCATGTGAACTGAGCCAGCTAAAAGATAGTATGAAGTTATCCTCAAAATGCTGCCGTTTTCCTTCTTGTCTTAAGCTCATTTGCAGCCTTTTTGACAAAGCAAAAAAGCAAACTCTTTTGTCTCTGTTGCTTCAACAGGACCACAGACCGTCAATCTCCACTCGCTCCCCATCCCCTTATATTGTAGCCCCCGAATATGCTACATAATATAGCACTTCAAGACATTGAAATCCACACCCGTGTCAATCCTCCAGCCCGGTTGAGGCCCAGGCTGTGGCAAAAACTGAGTTGTGACCCTTCCATGTGAGAACCAGCATATCTTCCTCTCTCTTCATGCCCCATCCGCTAGCATGTTCATCTAGCAGGGATTTAACTTCTGTAACGGTCTCTTCGCAAAATGGAACGCCAAAGAAACCGGCGTTCTTCATCCTTTGTGACAATTTTGCACCAGATTCTAACTTCTCTATTCTTTGAAACCCTTCAAAACTGATGATGTTTTCAATTTTGTGACCAATATCGGATTCATACTCTACCCTTTGGCTACTATCTTTGGGCAAGAAAGTCTCCAATGCGTCAAAGGGTATCCAAAGATAATTAAAGCAAGTTGTGATCCTTGAAGTGAGACTTGATGCGCTCAGATCAGAATCCTCATCGACCACAACTATAATACGTGGATTAAGGCCTTTTATTATGTGAAGGAAAGCGTCTCGCAAAGAAGAATCGTGAGCAGTATTTCCTTTCCTCTCATCAGACAGATACCGTATCCAATTTTGACAGTTTATTACCAAAGCCTCGTCCTCCCTAAGGTCTAGCTTGGAATAAGTCAAGTGACTTAAAAGTGATTCAAACTGAAAAGCGGAGTATTCTTTGGACAAAATTTCACCTGATGAAGGCAAACAAGGGTCTTCGATTACATGGAATTCAAAGGGTACATCCCTAAACTTTGCGAAATTTGCCAAACGGTGGCCAACATCCTCGGTTGATACGTTAAGCAAAGGAGGGACTGGTGGCCTGCAAGAGGGTACCGTGATTCGAAGTGAAGGAGGCCCTTCAGCTCTTTTCGCTAGGGCGTCAATTAGAGTAGGCCACTGCATACAGTGAGTGATGCTAAAATCTAATATATGAACTTTGGGGTATCCTTGAACCGCATTAAAAATGGCACTGTTTGATGCACAAAACCCAAACCGGTGCCAAGGGATTAGATCAACATACCCGGCTAGCTCAGTCACGGTCATTAGCCTCCTATGAAATGTGCTGCCGCCATTAAAATCCATCGTTGTGGGGCAAACTCTAGATGCCCTAGAGATGAGAGCTCTCAAAAACCAGGAGGTAAGCCTTTGATTAGGGTCGCCAACAGAGGAAGCGACGTTATTGAGCACCCACATAATTTGCTGGGCCAAAGTCACATCGTTTCTCTCAAGGGCACTGGCGCAGTGAAGTAGAAGCTTCTCTATACATGCTCCATCAAGACTACCAAGGCATCCTCTGAGTGCTCCAGTTATGGAACTCTGTTGGGTGTCGAAAAGACTAGGGTTTTGAAGGGAAATGGATGCATTGTTTCCTCTCAGCTCACTTTTCATGGCTTTTGATGAAAGGGTTTCGTTGAATCAACATGCATGGAAGATTTTGATGACCCTCAATGAAGAAAAGAAAAGAAAAGAGGATGGAGGAGAGGACGTGGGTTTAATTTCTTAATTTTATTTTGGTGTTGTTTGTTTGACACCCGTATGGCTGATATTGGTGGATGGAATTGAAGAGCTAGGGTTTTATCTGGTTGCAGATGTGAGTTGCCAATCCGTTCAACAAATATGAGGTGTTGGAGATGGGAGAAAGAAATCTACACATTCCCTTTGTGTTTTTCATGCGTCAAAGTGTTGAGAAGGAGAGAGAGAGATTTGAGAGCTAGTTTATCTGTTACTTGAAGGCTATATATAGCAGGGAAAGGTCCTTATTGAATGATTATCCATATAGCATGCAGCCAAAAAATTTAAAGTTTCTTGTGCCAAGAGACTTAGAAACTCAGCATTATAGTGATTTGAGTGGCCTGGATTACCAGACAAGACAGGTACCTCATAATTCATGAATTAATTAATCATGAGTAAGGTAAATATTTTAACTGCTTACCTGAAAATGCATGCATACGGTAAAAGTAAATATAATTCCAGTAAGTTTGTGAAAAATGCAAGAAACTTTTTTTTATCATATAGATTAAATTGAGAGCTTAAATTCAGGATTTTTCTTTTTTACTGAACATGATTTTCTTACAATATGTAATCTCAATTTTAGGGGATTAATTTCTATATGTATTCTCACCCCAAAATCACCTGAATGACTTAATTAGATGGTACATCTGTGCATGTCCTTTTCCAATCTAATAATCCTTTAAGAGCAAAGTGGTAATTAACTAATGTAATTCTCCAACCATTTTTGCGAAATTTGCTTGTTTCGTTTGCCAAAAATTATAAATGAAGGAATGCTAAATTTACAGTTCAATCATACTCCTCCTCGATGTTACTTTTTTTGTTTTTTCTCAGCCACAATTTCAATTTCATTAAAGAAATAGAAGGTTACAGCAATTCAACCTCTGTATAATCAGAAAGCATTTCCGATTAGATTTCTATATAAACAAAATGAAATCCAAACCTATCACCAACATTTTAGTAAAAGAGTCTGCAAATGAATTAGTTTCCGATGACTATGGACAAAATCCACCATGCCAGTCACACCTTGAAGCCTGTCAAATTCATTAAAAATCTTCCATTCTTTCCAATGCCTCGATTTCTTACTCGAAACACTGGCATACGATCCTCGATGTTACTTAGCTAGCTGTATTAGTCGAAACAATTTATATTCAAAATATTATAACTCTCAATCATTCTTGACCCTCGAGTGCTAATTTTGGTGTTGATAGAGCTTTCCTAAGCTATTTTGGACAGTTTCTAATTATTCCTCCTTCGACTTTTTCCCTAACTCGTCTACTAAATGCAGTGGCTGTATATACATCAGAGGGTAAAGAATAGGTTAAGGAAGCTGTCTTAGCCGGCCAATTTTTTGTTGGATTTGTGCTAAATTGAGACAAACCCTATAATTATTAGTTTAGTTAATTTGGTGTTTTTTTCATTGAGTTTAGCGATTGATGGCTACCTTTCATTGCCATCCTTCCACAAACAAGATGAATATATGTGATCAATTTGATTGCTTGTGCCACGTGATGCCAATGGTAAAGACAAATTAGACCTGTTCCCACTCCGACAAACTACTTACTACTACTGTTTCACTACAATGTCACTCCTACATATGCTTTGCTTTGCAATGTGGCCATAGATTTTGTTACTATTATTATTATTTTTTGCAAAAAGTTTCAGATCAAATGTTAAGTATCAGCATAAACGAAATACTGTTATCTTTCATTCATACATTTTAAATGTAACTTGAATTCAAAAATAGTACTCTTTAAGTTAATTTGGATTCTTAAGTATTTTATGTAGGTGAAGATTATATATACACATACGCATATCGATACGTAGAACTGAGTTTTTTTCATATTAAAATTTTTAACCTACTAAAAAACCCACCTTTTTCCTTTATTTTAAAAAATGCCATAATAAAAAAGATATTTATATATATATTTATGTTTTCTATATGTATATGGAGTCCTTTTATGCATGTGCATTTTTTTTTTATTTTAATCTATATGAGACAATCACACTCACATGTAAATCTTAATAACCATTTGAAAATGTATATATAGTGAATCATATATTGCTCCTTTGTTAATATTGCTTTTTTTTAAGGCAATAACATTTTCACCAAGAGATTAAAAATTAAAAAAAAATCTACAAGTCCCAAAAAATGAAAATCTCAATTTTTTTTAAGTTAATGTTTTATATACTGTTAGTGTATAGATTTTATATATTATCAATAAATCAGATGATATCACCTCATTGATGAATAAATATAAACTCTTAAAATAAATATACAAAAAATAATTTTTTTTTAAAAACTTACTTATTAATGAGATAGCATCATTTGATTCATTTCATTAATAAGATAACATCATTTTATTCATTGATATTGTATAGAATCTATACATTGACAGTGTATCAAATATATATATATATTTTTTCGAAACAAAGAAGGCCCAAGACTTAAGGAAAATTGGAAAAAAGAAAGTTTACAAGTGATAAGAACTAAATTACAGCTTTTCAACAATTCACCTCTTAAAAAAAGTAACAATTCACCTCTTAAAAAAAGTATCTCCTCTTAAGTAAATTATTTGAACTAAACTTCAAATTCATCACAAACTTCTGTTATGCTGTTAATTACATGCTAAAATTAATGCTGGCTTTTGCGTCATTACTTTCTATAAATATATTAATTAAGCTTTGTATGTCTACCCTTATACTATATTATACACATTATTTATTCAATCTATAGTTAATTATAATACTTAGTTAATGTCAGTCTTTGATTTATACATCTTCTTGAGTTTCCAGTTACAAGCATTAACCATAAAGTTACCCTCAAGAGTACTCAAGCCTAAAATATTTAATTTTATAAATTCCACAAAATCAAGTGCTAGAATAGTCACCGTTGAATTATCCTTGTGGTTAACCATAGCAAATATTGGATTGCTCTCGATCCGTAGCTGCTTATCCTTCTGCTATTAGCCAAAACATAAGTCAAAATATCTGTTTATATTTTTCATTTTCTTTCTTTTTTGGTATAAAAAATAATGTAATCTGAAAAAAAAAAAAATTATAAGCGTTAAAGATTTGAATTATAATTTTGTTCAATTTTTAAAATTAATTATATAAACCAATTGAATTAAAATTAAAATTCTTTCATTACTTATTTGCTGATGTACAGAAACCAATTTCGTTCGTTCTCTCAAAAACATACAGGAAGGTAGCAACTTCAACCAGCATGTCAAAAGGGTTAACCGATTTGGCCTCACCCTTCCTTTTTTTTAACTATTATAGTGGAGAGAAAATATGATCCCACCGGCCCTTAAATAGTTATATATACCGAAAGAAAAGAACACACAAGCAGAAATATTCAGAGGTGATATTATTCTGATTTGAAATTTCATGAATGTGTGAAACAACTCTACAGAGTTATTTGTCATTGCAGAGCTGTGATTGTGCTGCACCTGGAGACATGTCTCTGTCACTTTTCCGAGACAATCCAATGAAAATCTTGTGATCTCGACTGTACCATTCCTTTACAGGTAAAAGGAGGTTTTTTTCTATGTTCGCGCAAATGTCCAGTCGCCATGATTCATACATAGCAACGCATATATAGTTTTTATAAGAAACGAACTTCTCACCAACCCTTGCAAAGATTAAGTAATACTTATTATCTATGGACTTACTTATAATTTCATATGACTGATGGAATTAATATATGTAATGTATACCATGAAACAAATAAATAAAACCCTATTAATCATTCATCCATTATAATTAGTTCGTTAGGCTTTTTAACAATGGAATTGCAGATAGGGATGACAAAATAATTTGCACTTAGAATTTTGATATGACTCATCTAATAAATATATTTATTTTAAAATTTGTAAGTCTAGTTAGAGACGAATCAGATTTTTTTAAAAAAATTATTGATGTCGGATAGAAGGCAACGCAAAGCCAGATTGTCAATTGGAAGCCTTGAGGGGCTTTTAGGGTACTCCACCCCAACTCATTCGCGATATATAAAAATTATTTTTATTATTTATTTAATTTTATATTTATATATATATATATTAATTAAATTATTAATTAATATTCTAATTTAACATATTAATTTAATAAAACTACTATATTTATATATAATTAAAATAGGCATAAGGATAAAAAAATCATCAAACAAAAATTCAATAATTATGTAAACTCTTAACGTTTTACTACAATCAACCAAGTTCTGAACCTTTTATTTTTGAATCAATTACACTTTTAAATATTTATTTTCACCAACTAAACCCTTACACATTTATTTTTACTCAATTAAGTCACAGTTAGCTATTTTTCTTCTAATAAATGTTTAATTGATGAAAATATATATTTAAAGATTTAATTAATTATAAAAATCAATAAAAACTTGTATGATTATTGAATTTTAATTCAGGGACTTTTTTGATCGTTTTGCCTTTAAAATATAATTTATATCCTCAATTCCTTCATCTAATAGCTAAGGAGTTCAAGGACATAAAAGGTCTTGGTTTCAAACATATACCACTTTCCTTTTCTCCTATGGATTATACCCATCTTATATGTCAAAAATTATAATTTATATTAAAAATTAATACTTTTATAAATATAATATTAAATTAAAATCATTAAATTAATTTCAAATAGGATGCGAGTCAAACACAAGTTTTATACATATATATATATATGTGTATGTACCTGTGTGTGTGTTAAGTTCAAAGTTGAGTATAAAAAAAAAAATAATTCAATATTGGATAAATCCCACCTCCACCCAATTCATTGTTATCCTTAATGTATATTGCTAAATTTTCTTGAATATTTTTTATTATTGTCAGAATTTAAATTTCAATTATTAAAGTTAAAGAGGTCAAATTCTACTAACAATTCATGCAACTGTTCGTATAATTCAACCGATCGAGTGAAAGGCTATAAAATTTAGTAGCAAGTATAAATAGATTCATCCATCGGAAAGAATAAAAATGCCTTCCATCTTGCTTTCTTCCAAATAGATGGGAAGCATGAAAAGAACAAGACCCAAAGCACCCTGAACACTCTTTTGTTTTGTAGTGGGAGAATTAAGAAGGTGTTCCAGGTTCTTTTGTCATTGGTGCATTATTTTACACTTGTTTATGCCTTTAATTGAACTGTGAGGTGGAGACTGGAGAATGACAGCAGCGGTGCCACCCAGTTAGAGACGTTCTGTTAATTAGGAGCATAATGATTTTCACCCAAAATCAAATTAAAGCCACTCTTGTCTTTATATATAATCAATATATATAGAACAACTTCGATAACAGGAATATTCTAAGAAGTCTTTATGATCAGTTTAAATCAATTCCTCTTTCATACAATCTTGATGAGTTTTTGTAAAAAATTCCTTTTTGATACATTAAAATTTTTTAATTCTATAGGTAAGTTAAAGAATTATCACATATTTTACTTTTAAAAAAAAAAAATTATTATACTTTAAAAGTAAATGTGTGACCCTACTAATTGCTCTCTTTTACAGCTAGAAATTTTGTGGCAATAAAATCTTATACCAAGCTTCAATAGTGTACTAGAACAGTATCACAAAATTATACTGTACTACATAACTTTTGAGGTATTCAATGTTTGTCTTTATATCTGTTGTACTTACCTGCATGACAAACAAAAACCAGAGTCCAATATTTGAAGCACTGTATTGGGATTGACATCAATAATAGTTTTATGAAGATTGGAATTGGGATATGCTTAAAAACCTGATAAAAACCAAAAGGTGCAAACTCATCTAAGAAAGCTTTGACTAGCTACCTAAAACCATATTTTGTCTCTTTTTCTGAAGTATCCCAATTTGTTTTTGTATGCATGTGTTATTTTAGCAAGTAGGCAGCAGCAGCAATGTGAGTTTTGTAAGAATCAGGAATTTGCTTTGGGTCTATTTTCATAAAAGATGTCACAATTTTGAAATAAAATTAATTATTGATGTTGAAATTTAAATTGTAAATCCAATAAATATTATCTGGAGAATTAAGAATCTGCTTTATTTTGCTGATTAGAGATGATATTTTCTCTTTTGCCGGCTTTCTTTTAAACCAATATGAAATGGTGAGCCATCATTTCCTAAATGACAAGGAACTTTTTTTTCTCATTTTTCAAATGATATTATTAATTAATAAAGTGCCATACTTCTAATAATTAATATTTTAATTTCGAACCAACCATTTGCGTAATGGAATGGTTCAATCAATATCAAAGTTTTTGGCATAATTAAAAAAACCATTGATCTACATATATATAAAGCTTTTGATCAGTCCAAAATTAATAGTAAGAATGAATATTTGGTTTCTGATATGAATTTTTTGAGATATAATAATAGTAATTACATAAAACATGTTCAGATAATTTCAGGTTTCAATTTCTCAACATCTGTTATGTGCCAACAGCCAAGCATGCACATCCTCAAATTTTAAAAGTATAATAACATATAGAAAAATGGAGTGAAAATGAGTGGAATGGGCAGAACCGAGATCCTTTAAAGCCTGCCTATCTAAAATATCAAGAGTCTGCTATTTTTTATCCAGTAGTTTTTGGACATGGTCATTCATTGGGCTACAGACAGATATCTTCAAATTTATAAAAACTTGTTCAGGTAAGATCAGATAAGAATATCAAAATCTCCAAGAATCAGACACTTTTGGTTTCCAACCATCTGAATCGGCTTCTTTAACATTGTTTGCACAAGGGAAGAACGATTCCATTAACACTTTTTAGTAAAATTTCCCATGTATTTTGAGCCAATTAACCTTCACGTCTAGGGTAGGGAGGCTTGAAATCAATCTGAACTCGTTGGCCTAGTCTTTATTATCTATATATATCTATACTTACCAATAAATAAAAAATTATATCCCCAAATCAATATCATTGAGCCATTTGGGAAAATTGAAGTATGATCTGGAGACAAGAAAGTTGTGACAAAAATCATTATTTTGGGGTTAATTGGGATATTGAATTATATTATTTGGGGTTGGTTTCTACTTTTAATTTGAGATTTTGGAGTTAATTGGCACATTTATTTGGTTGGAAGTTTGATGCAATTATGATGGACGAAAGCCATAAACTGTTTAAACAATGAATAATCATGCTCGGGGGTGAGACCCTTCAAGGAAATGTGGTGCAATAATATTGTGATAAAGATATGGACATATAAGTATCAAAATAGAAACACGAAGCAAACCAGGCATAATTAAGATGACGATTATATACATTAAAAAGGTTACTATGAGCATTCTATCTATTTTGCATCATCTGTTCTTCTTGTTTCTCTTCATTCACAAGCTTCACCAATTACCAACACCCTGACCAAAATTATCATGCCTTGTTTGTGAACTAGTAGCTGCCTGGCCATGACTGCTAATATGAGCCTGTGCGTTGCCCACTTATCTCGCAGGAAAGCCGTTTAGACTTGGAAATTATGGAGACATTAGATTCAAAACTGGTGCGTAAGGAACCCTAACTAAGGACTTATATTCTTGCTTCAATTCTTGATGAACGGATTTTGAAAAGAGAATACTATCATCACTCGTAATAGCATGGTTAGGAGCTATTAGATGTTATGTGGCCGCCCATTATCTTACTTAAAATATCTTTTATTTATGGTTTAATAACTTAAGTAAATAAGTTAATTATTATAACTTAACTAGTGTTTGCCTCTAGCTTCCCTTAGAGTTATTTTTTATTTTAAAACATAACTTATTTAAGTTTTTATCGTAATAAAAGTATATATAATTAGTTCATTAGATAATTTAAATTTGAATGTTTTGAATAAAAATTAATATGATAGTTAATTGATTACATATGTATATTTTTTAATTTGTTTTTAGTTATTTTAAAAGCATAATTTATTTAATAAAATTTATTATTATATTTATTTAATTATACAAAAATTATTGTTTTTATTGTTGAAATAATATTTTATTATTTAATTTATTTAAATAATTTTTTATGTCATTTTTAAATAATTTGATAAATTTAACTTATGTGCAAAATTAAAATTAAATAAACAAAAAATTTTAAAAAATGGGCTAACAAATTTTTAAATTTTTATTGCTTAGAGCAAATTTGTTTGGCTTAAAGCTAATTCAAGTTGGATTTACCTAAACCCAGCCCACATTTCCTTTACTTCTTTTTTTTTCCCTATTACTTTTGATATTTTAGTTTGTATTTAGATTCCTAAACTTATGATTCTTTGTTTTATTTTGTTTGTTTTTTCTTCTCGTTTTAGCTTTTATCTTTCTCTCTATATTTTTTGTCTATCTAGATTTTGATAAGGGGATGCTGTTAGCATTGCTCTTTATCTTTCTCTCTCTATAATTTCCCCTATCTATTAAATTTTTTATTATTTTAATTAGTTTAGATTTTTCAAATTCTTGACAAAAATTGTAGATCTAAGCTAAGGTTTTTGAAAATTTTTAAACATTTTAAAGTTAAGATTTGCTTTCATAACATGGTGGCTTTTGGTGTTTTCTGTTGTTATTTCCATTGCGACTGACTTTTTCTTTTTTTTTTTTTGTCCTTTTTTGAATTCTCTCATAGCCTAAAAGCCTGGTATTCTTCTTTCATTGATGATTTTTGTTGCTTAATTTTTTTTTTTTCTGGTTTGAAATTTCTAGTGTTTTGTTTTGAAGCTACGAGGTTGAGAAAATTTTATAATGATTTTTTTGAATGTGTTTGAATTTAATATGCTTTCTAAATATTTTGTATTTTCAATTTTTTAAAAATTGTGTTTAGATTTGCATTTTTTTTCTTTTGAGGCTATGAAGGTTGTTATATTTTTAATGATTATTTTAGATTTGATTTTGTTTTTCATTTTTATTTTCGGATCACAAAAAAATGGGATTAGTTTTAATAACATAATAATATAAATTATTATTGATTAAGGGTAAAATAGTCTTTTTAAATATTAAACAGGTGTCAACATGACAATTTTTAAGGGATTCTTTTAATCTATAATTATAGATAAGTGTTGAATGCTATTAAACTTGATCAATAAAAACGAAAATTTCATTTAATTAATGAATGTAAACAAAAGTTTTGTTTAATGAATGTAACTAAAACAAAAAAGAGTTTTAGTTATAATAATTATGGAATGATTGAATGAATGAGAGTTTTGTTTGTAATTCATATGTTGATGGAATATATGAACGAAAGAAAGAAAATTGTTTCACTCTCTTTGCCTATAAATTGATACATTATATTCATCAAGAATTGGTGTTAAGTTAAAAGACTAAGAGAGAGAGAAAAACAAAGTTATAAAAAAAATCATTTCTTAAAAAAATATGAATCAAGGTATGATTTCTTATTAATTAAAAATTTATGAAAATTATTTTGGTTTAAGACCTTGGGCATTAAGATCATGCAAAATTAAGTTTCTATTTGCATAACAAAAAAAATATAACATGTGATATTAGAGTTTTTTATTTAAAAATTTGTGATTTTTCTTCAAAAGTTACTCTCTATATATTTGTCATTATTTTTATGATTGATTTTCATGTTATTGTTTGTTATTAATTTTGTTTTATATTATATTAAAAGTTAAGAGTTTTAATATTTTCTACAAACTAATGATGGCATACTACATGAAAATTTTATCGCAGGTTTCTCAACCATGAAATCCCAAAAGCAATAATCACATTTTTTTTGATCATATGAAACACATAATATAATGAAATGATATGGATATTTAAACCTTACCATAAAAAAATAATAACTCTAGCATAATAAATATAAATAAACGAATTCAACTTAATTTTTAGGATGCTTTCGATTAAAGTGTCATTTGGTTTTTTTTTTTAATAAAATTAATGAGGTTTTGAAAGTTTATTTTAGATTTTTTTAAGTCATTAATGTTTATCTTGTGATAATTTTTTATATAATACAATTTATTATTACATAGTTTATAATGATCATGAAAGTCATTAATATAAATGAAAATTTTATTATGTTATACATATTTACTTATGATATATATTTTGTATTTTACTATATATGTGAGATACAATAATTATATGAAATTTATATAGGTTAAATACTCAATTAAGGATATAATATTTACGTGTTTTCTCAATTAAAAATATCATTTTTAATTTAGTTCAATTTAGGATTGAAAGCTTTCAAAGATGTTTAAATAAAGATTTAGTTATGGCTATGGCTTACATGTGCGGTTAAGTCCACTTATGTTTACATTTGCTGTTAAATCCATTAAATCTAATCCAACAAAAACATGAAATACACAAATCAAATAAAAACAAGGCAAAAAAGCATTCTCTGTTGGTAAATGAAACTCAAAACAAGAAATACCCAAAGCCAAATTTGTTAATAACAAGAAACTTAAAACCAAATGAGTTCTTCAAGCATTCCTTCTTCAAGGTTAGTATGTTTTTGCAGAGGTTTTTCAATTATTTGGTTTTAAGGTTAAATATATATATTTTTTTGAGACTCTATTTTAGTGTTGTTTTTGAGTTTTTGTTTCTTACATTTTTAGTTCTTGAAGGGTGAGTTGAGCTATGGGTGTTTAGATTTGAGATCTTATAAACTCATTACAACTAGTTATCTTGTTAAATTTGATTGTGAAGGAGAAACCATCTTCTGTCATCGTAATTTAAAGGCATCTCAGTGGACTTCATAGATAACTTCAAACCCTAGTAAAAGATATTATTGACTGGGCTAGATGTGTTTATGAAAAATTTTCATGTTAATTATAGGAAACTATATGTGGTTTTCATTCATGGCATGATCCAAGATTTTGTGATAGAGTAAATGAGATCATTGATGAGTTGAGAAATAGACAAAGATTATTATATGATCAAGTCAAAAAATTGAAGATTGAAGTGTCAAATTTGAAAAAAAAAATGTTGTGGATTGTGTTGAAGCTAAAGTTATTGAAGAAAATTTTTAATTAAAAAGAGAAGTTAGTATGTTAAGGTTGAAATTGAAAGATAAAAATGGAAGGAAAAGATAAAAATTGGTTATGTTAGTATTTGTTACTTTTATGTTTTGTTTGTTTATTTTCAATGGTAGAAAAAAAAGAAAGAAAAATTTGTATACTTGGTTTAGATATGTAAATTATGATTATAGATATGAATTATGATTTAAGTTGTTTGGTTTAGTTTGAATTGTACAATGGATGTTTTAATGAATGAAAAATGTTCTCTTTCTTACAATGGATCATTGGTTTGAATTGTACAACAAATGTGTTTTAAAGTTGATGAGAACATTCATTCATTTCATTTAATAAAAGCCATAACATAAAAAAGCAAGTTTCAGCAACATAGATGTTCTGTAAGAAAAGGTACTTAATTTACATCAATAATATGTTCTGTAAAACATTAACTTGAATAGCATAAAATAGTTTTGCAACCAACATGCTTCTTTATAGCAAATATTTTGTTTTCCCTTTGTTTCTTTTTTATTTGAAACTTTAAGTTGACTCACTTGAATATGAACCACATCATCAGTGGCTTTCCTCTTTGTCTTACTTGTCAGACCACCAATTGTTATAACATAAAGATCTATGGACCTACCACTAGATATTAATTAAAGGAGTCACTACCAATCTTTTTTATTTAGGTGTGATTATTTATTTGATCGAATCTATCTTATTTAAAGAGGAGTCCCAATATTGACTTGGGTATCTTTAAATAGTAGATTTTAGTCCACGAAACCATATTTCAGATTTGAAAGTGCGATTACACATGAGAAAGATTATAACACCCTCACAATGCCCATCCAAAGGATAATACCAGTTTGATTTCAAATTATCCAAGCCTTAACCATATTTACAATTTACCAAAATATTTAATATTGAAAATTAATTTTAAAATTACTCTAATATTTAGTAGCAATTTAAGATAATTCTTTTACCTCAAGAATATTTATAGAGACCAGTGTCCTACCCTAAAGAGGTTTTGTCATCAGATTCATTTAAATTTTAATTAAAGAAATAATTAATAAAATCTTTCAATAGTTTGGTAAGATTTACTTTGATGCAGATTTTCCAATAGCTTGGAGAGATTTTATTATAAGATTGGTTTTTTACAAAATATACTAAATCTTTCAATAATTTGGTAAGATTTAATTTAAGATTCAACTCCAATAGTTTGGTAGGATAAAAAAAGTACAAAATATTTTAATAATAATTTTTTTTGTACAATAAGCATATGAAATTCTCTAATAATTTGGTAAAATTCATAGAAAAATTAAATTTATGAAGAAACCTCCAATAGTTTGGTAAGATTCATGAATTTATTTTTTAAAGACATTTTTAATTACACATTTATTATTATTATTATTATTTAAAAAACGAATAAAATTTATGAAAGTATTTAAATCATTTAATTTAAAAAATAAGTAGAATACTTAATAAAAAATAAAAAAGTAAAATGAAATAAATAGAAAATATATAAAAAATAAAATAAATAAAATGTAAATAAAAAATAAAATAAAAAAAGAAAAACATGTGATCGGGTCGGGTCCAACACGTGGGTTATGCACGGGTTAGCGGATTCATGCAAGGGTCTTTGTTCAAAATACTGTCATTTTAATGTCATATAAAAACCAAAATTTTGCTTATTTCTTCAGAAGCCAGCCTATTCTTCTTTCTCTAAAAATATTTCTCTAACCTCTCTCTAACCCCTTATTAGAAACTTCTAAGTATCCTAGATTTCGACCAAAGTCCCAGTTTTTGACACCGTGAAATTCAAACGGCCATTGAAAACTTCAAGTTTTTCTAAAAACCAGATGAACCCAGAATCCGACTATCGTGAATCTTACCTAAAAATTCAAAGCCCCATCAAAAATTCATCCTACCCAGAAAAATCTAATTTTTTCTAGAAAAACCTAGTTTCTTTCAAATTTAAACCAAAAGATTTCAAAACCAATCGAACATTCAAATATAAATCCTAGAAACCAACAAAGGGGAATCAAACCTAGAAACTCAAATTGGGTTCCCAAAAAACAAACCAAACAAAAAAAAAAATCAAAACTTTAGAACCAAAATCGAAAGAACTTCCTATAATCACTAAAAAAAATTTAGACAACATGAATCGAAAAGGAAGTAACCTAGGACGCATCCAAAGTCCCCATCCTCTGTGTTGATCGATTCCAATTTATAAAGGGATTTAATTCCCTTTAATTTGGCAAGTATTAATTCACTTTCAATTACTAGATTGATCCTCTAAGATTAGGTTTTAAAAATGATTCCGGTCAAAGCCTTGATTTTATTTCCAATTTCATGCAAACAAGATTTTAGGATTGATTTAAAAGATCCCTAATTTTGTTCTTGATATTTCTAACTCTTTTTTTTTAATAAGTAAAAAAAAAATAGTAAATACTCGACGATCCCAAAAAGACTCGAATTGAGAAATTTTTTACACTCGAATAAAAACAGATGTCTACAGTTATCCCTCTTTGTACGTACCTATGAAACAAGAATGATGCAAAGATCTAAACAACCATTCTATTCGAGACTAGAAACTAAAGTCAAATCAAGATGTGAGAATACCTAAATATATCAAAGTTGAAAGCAATCAAAATGTGTCAAAATAAGGTGATGAAAATAATCTAAACCAAGTCGTGAGTCAAAAAATTAAAATGATTTAGATCAAACTGAGATCGAAACAAGTGACCGGGATTGAATAGTAGGTCTAAAAATTAAATGATCTGGACTGAGCTGAGATAGCAAAATGAGTGATTGAGATTAAGCCGTAAGTCTAAAAAAAAAATTTAAATTTTTTCTAGCTTGAAATCCAAAGATTCACAATTTGAAATTTCAAAGATTTGTAAGATTCCATAATAGAAGTTGAAAGATTCAAATACTATAAGTTTAGCAACAAAAAAAAAAAATTGCAAAGATTTCAAAATTTGCAAAAAGTTAATATTCACAAAAGTTTGTAAGAATTTCAAGTCACAAGAATTTTCAAGTTTGTAAGGATTCACAAACTGTATTTAAAGATTTACATTCAAAAGATTTAAAGTTTCAGATAAATAAATTTGTGGATTCACATAAAAAATTTCAAAGCTCACTTACAGAATTCAAAGATTCTTATTTGAAAAATTTTGGGATTCCAATTTAAAAAAAGGCTCCTTTAAATCAAGGCTTTAGAACTTAATAAGTCTGAAAATGAAAGATCTTCCTTGTTCAAAAAATCAAAAGTCAAATATTTTCTCCTAACAAAAACAAATGTAACACTAATAACGCAAATGCCTTCTAAATGCAACATTCTAGATTCGTACTAAATGATGCAAATGTAAATGTCATAGAATGATTCAAATGTGCTCCACATGCATACCCCTATCATGATGCAAATGTGGTCATCATAGATTTAACATAATGCATATAATGCAGATGTTACTAAATTCAATGCCATGAAATTATAATTGTGGTTGTCATAACGTCTAGATCCGAGGATCTATCACTAGACATTGACTTGAAAGAGTTGCCACCAATTTTTTTTATCTAGGTGCGATTGGCCACCTAAGGAATCTGCCCTTTCAGGGAACACCTAAGTTTAAGGGTCCCTAAAAGAATAGGTTCGGGTCTACTAACCAGAACATGGTTCGAGAGTTCGGTTACGTGTGAGGAAGGTTATAGCACCCTCACAACGCCCATCAAAAGATGGTACCGGCTTAATTTTATATTATCCAATAAGCCTTAAAAATTTACCGAGTAATTAGTTGTTGAAAATTATTCTCAATTGACTCTAATACTTTTAGCAGAAAATTAAGAAAAATTTTCTCACCTCAAGAGTATGCAAGAAAACTACTGTTTCACTTGCAAAGGCTCCATCGTCGGATTATTTAACATTAAGAAAAATTCAAAAGAAATAATAATAAAAAAATGATCGCTTTAGTACAGGGAAAAATTGATACTTGTAACTTTTCCCTAAAAATATTTTTTTGGAACTTTTAATTTCGATGAAAATTGATACTTTCAATTTTTTCCTCAAAACCTTTTTTTGAAAATTTATTCTTAAAAAAAATTGATACTTTCAACTTTTCCTCAAAAATGTTTTTTTTTTTTTAATTTTATTTAGAGAAAAATAAAAAAAATAAAAAAATTTAACAATCATAATATAATAATAATAAATAATAAAAATAATAAAAAGAAAAAAAAACTTGGGAATAGCTCGGCTTGGCTGAAAGAAAAAAAATAGCTCGGAGACGCGGCTCGAGGTGTCAGCTCGGCTCGACTAACTGCTGGGAGAGGCGGGTCACGCGCGGGTCGAAAGCTGGTCGACGCTTGGGTTGAGTCGGATCTTGACAAAATGCGCGGATCCTCTGGGTTACTTAACGCAGAAACGATATCATTTTGTGAGGGTATATAAGGCTGATTCTTTCGTTGTTTCAGCAGATCGAGCCTCCTCCCTCTCTCTTCCTTCCTCTTCTCTTTCTTCTCTCTAGAATACCCGAATAACTCCGGTTGAATATTCATCGAATTTTGGAAATTTTCACCGAAATTTGGGTTTTTCGTCAAAAGTTCACCGAAAAACTAATCGATTTCTGGAAATGTTGTCGAAAACTGGAAAGTTAACCGAAAACTTCAAACTTGGCCGGAATAGTCACCGAAAAATTTAATCTTCGTCGAAAAATTCAACCGAAATCTAAAATTTTCTAGAAATTCCAAAAAAAAAATCACAAAAATTCTCTGAAAATTCCTGCTGATTCTTAGAGCTGTTCTAAACGCACCAAAACCTTCTTAGCCTTTAAATCTTACCTGTGTCTACCTTTTCTCTCTATCAGTACTCTTTTTCCTTCTCTGTCTGTGTTTCTTTTGCATCTGTTCCAATACCTATTTATAGAGATTGATCAGAAAAGTTTCTGATCAATCTTTTTTCCTTTTTGGATGGAGATTCAATCTTTGAATCCAATCTGGATTCTGATCGAATCCCCATTCACGGTAGGATTTTTCAACAAGTTCAATCTCAGCCCCAAAAAAAAGGAAAAGAAAATCAGATAAATAAATAAAAATAAAAAATATTAATAGATAATTAGACAAAAAATAATAATAAAATAAATAAAAAATATTACAAGATAAATAAAAAATCATAATAATAGATAAATTATAATATACAAATGAATAAATAAATATATAACTAGATAAATAAAATATATATAAATATTAATGAAAAAGAAAAAAAAAGAAAGAAAAAAAAATAATAAAGATATACATATATTAATAAATAGTAATAATAAATAAATAATAAATACATAAGATACAGAGGAAAATATATACATAAAATAAAAATAAAAATTTTAAAAAATATAAAATACAAAATAAAAGCAAAAATTAGGCTTACCTATTTGGACCAGGCCTGGATCAAATTGGGTGTCTACAGCTGCTTCTCTTTGCACATTTTCTGTGAAACAAAAATTGCGCAAAGACGTAGACACCCATTCAAAACTCAACTCGATCCCTTTTTTTTTTCATTTTTTTTTATGTTTAAGATTTGATCAAGGCTCCTCTAAGCAGAGGCTCAATGACTTTGAAAATGAATAAACAAGGCTCCTCTAATCAGAGGCTCAACGACTTTGAAAATGAATAAACAACGCTCCCCTAATCAGAGGCTCGACGACTTTGGAAAAATAAATGGCTCATCTAATCAGAGGCTCAACGACTTTAAAAAGATAAACAAAGCTCCTTTAATCAGAGGCATTTTTTTTGTTTTTTTTATCAAAGCTCCTCTAAGCAGAAGCTCAACGACTTGGAAAAATAAATGAGTTCTCTAAGCAGAAACACCATGACTTCAAAAATAAATACTCCTCTAAACAGAGGCACCACAACTTTGAAAAATAAATTGTTCCTCTAATCAGAGGTAACCACAACTTTGAAAAATAAATTGCTCCTCTAAACAGAGGTACCACGACTTTAAAAAGTAAATTGCTCCTCTAAACAGAGGCAACCACGACTTTGAAAAATAAATTGCTCCTCTAAACATGAAAAATAAATTGCTCCTCTAAACAGAGGCACCACGACTTTGAAAAGTAAATTGCTCCTCTAAACAAAGGTACCTCAACTTTTAGAAAGTAAATTGCTCCTCTAAATAGAGGCACCACAACTTTGAAAAGTAAATGGCTCATTGACAATCATGTCCAAAGGAGTTATTGCTCGTGATTGAAGAAATTTTGTAATAAGAACTCAAAGATTCACAATTTGAGTTCAACATTCATAGGTTCGATTCGCAAGAATCTTCCAACTTCGTAAGAATTTACTGAAATTTGATTCTTAAAATTTCAGTTTCATTCAAATTTGTAAGATCTCAAGATTTACAGTTACAACTTGCAAGACTCGCATCAAAGATCCTCATTGGAATTTTGGAGGCTCACATCCAAAAGTTCAAGGCTTTTCAAAGGTTCTCATTTGGCAAACTTGGAATTCATATCCAAAAATCTAAAGCTTTTCATTTGAATTTTGGAAATTGACATCCAAAAATTCAAAGCTTTTCATTTGAGTTCAAAGGCTCACATGCAATAAACTTAGAGTTTCACATCTAAGTTCAAGGGTTCTCATTTAAAACATTAGAAATTCATATCCAAAAGGTTGAAGCTTTGTATTTTGGAGATTCACATCCGAAAGTTTAAAACTTTTCATTTGTTCAAAGATTCACATTCGACGAACTTTAGGGTTTCACTCCTCAAAGATTCTCATTTGAGTTCTAAAAAATTCTCATCAAAATATTCATAATTTATTTTTCAAGTGACTCAAAAATTTGCATGAATGAATGTTATGACGAAATATGCAAATGCCTTCTTAATGATGTAAATGCAGCAACCTATATTTTCATAGTGCCATGCATGTTTAAACAAAGTTTAATTCATCAAATTATGTGCATGTACTATTCAAGTGGCAATGTCACCATGATGCATGTAATGCAGATGTCTATGTAACAAAATTCTAAATAATTGTGGTGATATGGCTCTTAAAACTCCACCGTTCTGCATGTCTTCCTTGTTTAGTTTCTCCCTACTTCGAAACAAGTTTCATTAATCGATCATCATTTGACCACCATTCATGAACTTCTCAACACTAAAAAAATTTCAGAACAAGTTTCATCCACCATCACTGGGTCATTACTCATGGGTGTATTAACCATTCCAAAACAAACTTTATCCATTGATTATTTTCATCATTCAATCATAACTTGCAAGTCATATCATCTTTGTACTCATCACTTAGTTATATTACTTTTCAAGATTTGCCCCATCTTCATTTTATTGTCCAATCCCATCATCATATTCTCCATTTGGTCACATTATATATCCTTCCAAATAATCTCTTTTAGGTTTCTACCATTTTTTCATTTTGTTACCACCATCATCTTAGATTTCTTTTCAAATGAATGCAAGACTCTTTTAAGCACATATTCATTTATTCATTATCATTTCAATTCTTGACAAATACAATGCAATCAAGCATTTTCTCAATTTATTCTAAGGGTGTAACAATAAAAGAACACAAGGTGAATTATGATAAAGATAATCAATGAAGATCTATTTTGATACAAAACAAATGGGAAAGGAAATAAATTGGATACATGTCATTGGGATGAATGGTATGTCCAAATGATGAATATTCAGACAATTTTCAACATTAATCTAGGATTTTTTTTCAAAAACTTATTCCATTTACTATTGAAGTCATCTTGAGTTTGGCAAACTTTGCCCCAGTCTTTGAAGGATCTTCAGATGTCTTTGATCTTCCATCCATGTGAACCATTTGACCTGGATCTTTTTCTACCAAAATCACCCTTTTAGGTTTTCAATTTAAATCTTTTTTTTCATTTTCTCATTTTTTCCTTCTTTTTTTCTTTTTTTTTTCTTTTTTTCTATTTTTTTTCATCATCTTCTCTTTTTTTTTTTTTCATCCATTGTTGATATCTTTCATACATCAAACTTTAGAGCAATGTAGCATGATTTCATTGTTTCATCATGAGCATGTCTTTGCCTAATATATGATCATTCAATTTGAGCATTCACACTTGATCCAAATGGACTTTTCAAGGTTGTAATGTAAGTCAAGGTGAGGGGTCATAAAAGAAATTGATATAATAGGCTCAAAACATGTATTAAAAAGGTTCGAAACCAAGGATCATTTGATGCAACTTGGCATTTTACCCCACATCATTTCATTACTTTTTTCTTTCCTCACACAAAAGATTCTCATTATGTTATCCCAAATCATGTGTGGCATTTATTTTTTTTCTTTTGCTTTTCTTTCTCTTTCCATCTTTTAGATTTTTTTCAAAAATTACCCTTCAGTGTAAAGGGTGATCATTGGTTGGGGTTCTTCAGAAAAAAATTATAATAAGCTCAAAAGGGTAGCAATAAATGGTTTTTCGAATGGTAAAAAAAAGATGACCATTTTTCATCTCAATTGTGAATGCCTTTCGTGAACATCATCTATTGAACAAAGCTCATGAACCTATATAAAAGATTGCACATCTTTAAGACATATCTATTTTACCTCCGATAACAGCTTACTTTTTGCTCAAATCATCTTCTCAGATTAATGTGGATGAGTTCTTAAAATTAAATCTCAGAATTATTGTTATCATTGTCTAAATATTCATCCTCTGAAATTTAAGAATGGGAATGTAAATTTATGAAAGGTAACAGAGCATGGAATAATGGTTGAGTGAAAGAGAAAATGTAATGAAATGCATTAACTTACCTTTATTAAGATGATAACAAGTGAAATCATATTGCAAAAAAGAAATCCTAACATTACTTTAAAAGAACTCTTAGAATGACAAGTAGCATTCAATCAATTTTAACATCCTCTTTAAAATCATGCCTCTGTGCAATCAGGTGAAGGATTTTTATCTCGCCTCATTGATTCATTGCGACTCTTTGGACCTTTTTTGACCAATGTGTTCTTGATTGTCACTCAGAGCACTAACATCAGGTGTTGTTACTTTTCCTTGATCAAAACTTATCATTCCATCATTGATCAACCGTTGCACCTTATGCTTTAAAGCAGTGCAATTTTTAGTAGAATGGCTAGTAATTCTATAGTGGTAGTCGCAGTGGACTGTAGGATCATACCACTTAGGATAGGGTGGCTTAAGTGGCTTCATATGGTTGGGGGTAATCAAATGGCTATTATAGAGTTCTCGGTATAACTCCGTATAAGTCATGGGGATTGGATCAAATACAAGTTTCTCTCGAGTAATCCGTTGCTCTTTTGAACCACTTGCTGGGTTAGTAAGGCAAATTTAGGCTTTTGTAGGAGCTTGAATGTTAAGGTTATATGTAAGATTTTAAGGCTAAAAATTGATTGGTATGTGGATGAATAAAGTGGTTGTGGAACTAGCTGGTATGGGTAGGATGAGGCATTATTCACAGCAGAATAGTATGAAGAGTAACTTTGGGGTGGATAGGGTTGATAACCCCTGAATTGTTGTCTATCAAAGCTCACAGCTTGAGCTTCAATTTTTTTATTTTCTGATGCCTTCTTGGTTTCTCCTCCTTTCAACTTGTCATTTTTTATGGCACTTTCAATAATTTCTTCAGAGATCACCATGTCGATAAAATTTTTTGTTGCATTCCCTATCATTTTTTCATAATAGAAAGATTTCAATGTGCTAACAACTAACACCGTAGTTTTTTTCTCAATCAGAGAAGGTTGTACTTGAGAAGCAATATCCCTCCACCTCTGGACATACTCTTTAAAAGACTCATTTATCTTTTTTTTTTAAGTTCTATAAAAATAAACGATCAGGGGCCAAATCGATAATATGTCGATATTGACTGATGAAGTCATGAGCCATATCGCTCCAAGAACGGATACGGGTTCTATCCAGCTGAACATACCACCTGGCCGCTGAACCTGTAAGGCTATCCTGAAAGACATACATCAAGAGTTTTTCATCATGAGCTGCCATTTTTCGGTAATACATAGTGATGTGGGTTTTGGGGCACTTCGTACCATTATATTTTTCAAATTTTGGTACCTTAAACTTATGAAGATGACCACATCAGGGACTAAGTAGAGCCCAACAGCATCAACTGAACCTGAAAAATCAAATCCTTCCACAGCTTGTAGCCTTTGTTCTAGCAAACTAATCTTGGAGCTTTCCTGAGTTTCCACTCTTATCTTTTCTTTCTTATTCTCTTTTAAATCATCTAGATCAAGAATTGGTTCTACTGCCTTTTCAGTAAAGATAAAATTTACATAGCTATTATAATACCCTGGGTTGGAAGCTGACATTATTCCAGGATATGTTAGATATGTGAAGTGTTAAGATGGAATCTCTTGAGCAGATTGGTCTTGAGGTGGGCCAAAACTTAGAGGATACAAAGGATCAGCCACTTCTTGCAATGGAGGAACTTGTTGGCTTGTATTGTCTTCAACTATTTTTCTCTTTTTCAGCATATTAAGAGCATCTAGAATCTTGCTCAACTCACTTTCAATTTTCTTTTATGCTTTTTCTATCTTTTCAAATTTGTGAGAATTTTTTTGCTCTATTTGTTTGGCTCTAGATCTTGTGTTGTATCGATGGACAGGGTTCTCGCTAGATGGAGCTATCCTTGAACCTTTAGCACTACAATTATGATTAGAAATGTTATGCTATGCTTTATGTATGATGCATTGATGCACGAATGAAATGTACATTTTTATGGATGAAATCTAATATGAAATGGATGCAAATGATTGTGTTAAAACATGATTATGAAAGTAATGCAGATGCATACAATCAGACAAATAACATAGTTAGTTTCATGGCTGAAATGAAAGTGATGATGATGCATAATGTTACATATGATAATAAAAATGATGCACAAAGTTAGACAATCAAAATGATCAGATAAACACCCTTTTTGTGTCTTAATTTCAGGATATATCTATCATTAGGTAGAAATGGCTCTATCCTAAGTTTCGGCACCTCTAAGGTTCACTATATGTGGTTCAAGGTTAAAATCTAAAGGTTTCCAAATTGCTCCTTACATCATTGTCCATCATAGACTAGTAAGGCACCCTAATCCTTACCCATTACAGGCTACAAGCAGAAAAGGTTCAATTTGAATAGGAGATTTTGCTAGCCACTACGGAGGCATTAGACCTCATGAAAGCAATATATACTTTACTCCATCCTAGAGGGACAAAGCTCGGGTATAGAGCTCATGTTAGGCACGTGTATATGAATGACATAATTCACAAAGTAAATAAACATGAATGAATAATAACATATATATACAAAAAGGTTCAATTTTATTAGGCTTTTAGATAACACAAATTATTTACTGGCCTGACTCTCAGAGTCCCCAGTGGAGTCGCCAAGCTGTCATAATGTCTAGATCCAGGGATCTATCACTAGACATTGACTTGAAGGAGTCACCACCAATCTTTTTTATCTAGGTGCGATTGGTCACCTAAGGAAATCTACCCTTTTAGGGAACACCTAAGTTTAAGGGTCCCTAAAAGAATAGGTTTGGGTCTACTAATCAGAACAGGGTTCGGGAGTTCGATTACGTGTGAAGAAGGTTATAGCACCTTCACAACGCCCATCAAAAGATGGTACCAGTTTAATTTTGTGTTATCCAATAAGCCTTAAAAATTTACCAAGTAATTAGTTGTTGAAAATTATTCTGAATTGACTTTAATACTTTTAGCAAAAAATTGAGAAAAATTTTCTCACCTCAAGAGTATGCAAGAAAATTACTGTTTCACTTGCAGAGGCTCCATCGTCGGATTATTTAACATTAAGAAAAATTAAAAAAAAATAATAAAAAAATGATCGTTTTAGTACAGGAAAAAATTGATACTTTCAACTTTTTCTCCTAAAATTTTGGAAACTTTAATTTCTAGGAAAATTGATACTTTCAACTTTTCCTCAAAACCTTTTTTTTTAAAAATTTATTCTTAAGAAAAATTGATATTTTTAACTTTTCCTCAAAAAAATTTTTTTTGTTTTTTTTAATTTTATTTAGAGAAAAATAAAAAAATAAAAAAATAAAAAAATAAAAAAATAAAAAAATAAAAAAAATAGAAAAAAATATTAAACAATCATAATATAATAATAATAAATAAAATAATAATAATAAAAATAATAAAAAGAAATGAAAAAAAAAACCTGGGAATGGCTCGGCTCGGCTCAAGGAAGAAAAAAATGGCTCGAAGACGCGGCTCGAGGGTCGGCTCGACTAATGGCTCGGAGAGGCAGGTCACGCGTGGGTAGACGCTCGGGTCGGATCAGATCTTGACAAAACGCACGGATCCTCTAGGTTACTTAATGCAGAAATGGCGTTGTTTTGAGAGGATATATAAAGCTGATTCCTTCGTTGTTTCAGCAGACCGAGCCTCCTCCCTCTCTCTCTTCCTTTTTTTGTTCTCCCTTCTCTCTAGAATACCCGAAGAACTTCGATTGAATATTCACCGGATTCTGAAAAATTTCTCCAAAATCTGGATTTTTCGTTAGAAATTCGTCGAAAAACTAATCGATTTTTGGAAATGTTGCCAAAAACTGGGAAGTTGGCCGAAAACTTCAAACTTGGCCGAAATAATTGCTGAAAAATTCAACTTTCGTCGAAAAATTTAACCGAAATCTAAAATTTTCCAGAAATTCTCAAAACAAAAATCACAAAAATTCTTCAAAAATTTTTGCTGATTCGTAAAGCTATTCTAAATGCACCAGAACCTTCTTAGCTTTTAAATCTTACCTGTGTCTACCTTTTCTCTCTACCAGTACTCTTTTTCCTTCTCTGTCTGTGTTTTTTTTACTTCTGTTTCAGTACCTATTTATAGGGATTGATCGGAAGAGTTTCTGATCAATCCTTATTCCTTTTTGGATGAAGATTCAATCTTTGAATCCAATCTAGATTCTGATCGAATCCCTATTCACGGTACGATTCTTCAACAAGTTCAATCTCAGCCCCAAAAAAAAGGAGAAAAAAATCAAATAAATAAATAAAAAAAAATATTAATAGATAATTAGAAAAAAATAATAATAAGATAAATAAAAAATATTACAAGATAAATAAAAAAAAATCATAATAATAGATAAATTATAATATACAAATGAATAAATAAATATATAACTAGATAAATAAAATATATATATATATAAATATTAACAGAAAAGAAAGAAAAAGAAAGAAAAAAATAATAATAAAGATATACATATATTAATAAATAGTAATAATAAATAAATAAATAATAAATCCATAAGATACAAAGAAAAATATATACATAAAATATAAAATAAAAATAAAAATAATATAAAATATAAAATACAAAATAAAAGCAAAATTGGGCTTACCCATTTGGACCAGGCCCAATTGATCCGGGCTTGGTCCAAATTGGGTGTCTACAGTGGTAGCAAGGTTTTCAAGACTCTATCAACTCATATATTCTTTCTTAGCTTATCATTAATAACGATCTCAAAACACATCCCATCTTTCAATCTATGTTATTTTTTTTATCTGGTCCCAATTCATTGGTTATGTTGACCAACCCATTATTGTATTCATCACTGAGTCATCTCATTTGCCCTTTTCAAATCACCATCCTTAGGTTTCTTTCACTTTTTTCATCTTAAATTTTTTTGAAAAGAATGGAAAATCTTTATAAACAACATCATTCATTTATTTACTATCATTCTAATTCATAACAAATATGATACATTTCTTTGATTCATTTAGGGGATGTACATTTGGTAAAGAATAAAAAAAAGTCTTTATTATAAAAAAAAAATATGGTTAATAACAAATCAAAGGTGAACAAAGGCAAAATATTATGACTGTTCAAATGGGATATCAACATCCAAAATGATGATTGTTCAAATAATTTTGAATTCTAACTCAGAATTCTCTTTTAAAAACACATTCCATTAATATCCTCGATCTTTGAGCTAACTATCCTCATTTTTAGGACCCTCACATGAAGGTTTTTTTTTTTTAGTTTTCATTTTTACTTAAACCACCCTTTGGTTTTTTAGTTTAAGTCTTCATTTTTTTTTTTTTTACTTTTTTTAATTTTTCATTCACTTTTTTTGCACAGCCTTTTCTCATATTTTCTTTTTATTTCTCTTTCCCCTTTATCCATTAATGACACTTTGATCAAAATCTCAAACAATCCAATGGCAAATCTGCCTTAGTTTAATTCATGATTTTCTAATTCAAGTATTCACACTTGATCAAAATAGACTTCTAAGGGACATAATTTAAGCTAGGGTAAAGGGTTATGAAAGAAAATGGAAGAAACAGGCTCAAATTGTATTTAAAGGGTAATTAAACCAATGATCATTTTTTCATATAAAGCACTTTGATATTTTGCTCCTTCAATTTCTTCTTCATTTTTTTTATTTTTTTCTTTTTTTTTAATCATTTTTCAAGAAAAATTTGAAAACCACAGGGCTTTACCCCTGAAATCACTAAGGATAAACAAGCTTCTCAAACTTTGCCCTCAGTGTGGGGGTGATCCTCAGTTAGAGTTCCTCAAAAGAAATTTTCAAAAGGTTCAAATGAGGTAACAAAGGATAATTTTACTTTTTATTTGAAGGATAAAAGAAAGATAGTCATTTCTCATCTCAAACACGAATACTCTCATTGAAGAATATTTATTGATCAAAAGCAAACTAGTGAATGAATAATTGTAAAGGTCATGTGTTGTATCTCTTTTTAAATTTTTCACTAGATTTATCATCTTTTTATTCAACAATCCTAATGAATCAACAATCTCAACTTATCAATCGGATCATCATGAATGATGTTTTCAAAATCGAATTTGAATTATTATAATGACTATTTGAACATTCACTATTCAGAATCAAAGAATGGATATAGTAAAAACATATGAGAAAGTAAAAGTATATGAAAATGATGATATGAAAATGCATCAAATCTATCACTTTTATTAAAATGATGAAAAATAAGATGAAATTTAAGTATAAAAAAAAATTCATATTCTCAAAAAATCTTAAGATGATAAGCAATTTCAATTAGTCTTTTCAAAATCATGCCCATGGATGATTGGGCAAAAAATCTTTACTGACATTCAGTTCTCTTGATTTGTTGAAGCTCACCAAGCCTGCTCGGATTAAACTTTGCACCTTGTACTTAAAAGCATGGTATGTTTCTATAGAGTGACCCACATTCCCATTATGGTAGTCATATGTGGCATTAATATTATATCATTCGGGATAGGGTGATTACAATGGTTTCAAAAAGATCGAGGATACTAGGTCATTATTGACCAATTCTGAAAATAGCTTAATATAGGTTATGGGGACATGATCAATATGAGCTCTCTCTTGATTGTAATACCTTAAAACTAGCGTATTAACAAAACTAAGCCCATATGCGGCTGCTTGAAAAGCTTATTGATAGGGACTTAGAGCAATGTTGTTCATGGTTAGGCAATGAGGTTGGTAAGAGAGTTATGCAATATTATTGGGTACTAGGTAGTAAGCAAGATAGACATATGGTGGATATGGAGCATAACTTTTGGATTATTGCCCCTAAAAACTCATTGCTTGGGCTCTATCTTCTTCTTTTTCAGGCATCCCACTTTTTTTAACATTGTTGGCCTCTCTTTCCTTAAGCTTGCCACTCTTGATGGTATTTTTAATAATCTTCCTTGAGATTATCATGTCAGCAAAGTTCTTTGTTGCATTTCTTATCTTTTTCTCATAATAGGGTGCTAATGAACAATATGATCATTTTTTCTCAGTTAAAAGAGGTTGAACATGATCAATCATATCCCTTAATTATTGGGCATATTTTTTGAAAGACTCTGTTATCTTTTTCTTCATGTTTTGTAAAAAAAGGCGATCAGGGGCTAAGTCTATGATGTGGTAGTACTAATTAATAAATGAACGGATCAAATCTTTTCATGTTTAAATATGGGTCATGTCCAACTGGACATACCATCTTATAGCACATCCAGTAAGGCTATCTTGAAATATATGCATGAGTAACTTTTTGTCATTGGTATAGGCAGCCATTTTTTTACAATACATAGTGACATGTGTGATTGGGCACTTAGTACCATTATACTTCTCAAACTCAAAGACTTTCAACTTTGGCGAGATTATAACATCTGGGACCAAGCAAAGGTCAGCTGCATCTAAAGAGTCATAAAAGTTTATACCTTTAATGGGTTGTAGTTTCTCTTTCAGCAAGTTCATCTTATGTTTAGACTTTGAGTCATCTAAACTTTCAACCACCTTCAATTTCAACTTTTTGTTCTCTTTGAGGTCATCTGAATTTGGGACTATGACTAGCTTTACTACATTTTCAATGAATACAAGATTACTAAAACTTTGAAATTGCCTTTGAATTGGGGCAGATGGCATTCTTGTGTAAGTGTACCCTGTAGGGAATGTGAACTGCTGTGGTGATGTGCCTTGAATAGAATGGGCATGATATGGGTTATAGCCAAAAAGATATAGAGGGTCAACAACATCCTGTAATGAATGGTCTTTAGGTCTAGCTCATTTTTCTATAGTCTTCCCTTTGTTCAGTTTGCTTAGCTCTTCTAAGATTTTGCTAAACTCCCTTTTAAGCTCTTATTGGGCCTTTCTAACTTTTCAATATGGATTGTATTATCTTGTTCCATTTTTTTAGCTTGAGTCCAGGTATTGTACTTATGGTGAGTTTGCTGTGCTATCCTTGAATCTTAATTTTTCACAATTAGGCTGCATATTTGAAGTGATCTTTATATGACCATTAAATTATGCATGAGAATGAATGCAAAAACAAAATGCATGAATGCAATAAGGAGAATTTATCACATAAAAATTATTATCAAAGAAAATCTTTATTGAATTAAAAATTGTTTTTAACCAAATCCAACATTACATCCATGAAAAGTCTAGAATTTACTAAGGAAAGAAATCATAACTCTTTGATGTTGGCTTTGCACTTCATTAAGGAAATCTATCAATTTTGACCATGTGCTTCCATTGGTAGCACATTTACCTTCCATTTTTCAATCTTTTCTACCATATCCTTGGCTTTGTACATAGCTACAGTGATTAGGTCAAGCAGAGACTCCAACTAATCATGTTTTGTTACATATGCTTCTTTCATTTGCTCATATTCTTCGATCACATCCTTTAACTGTGCTCTAATTTCCACCACCACTTCATTCAATATTTGGATATGCCTTTCTACTTCAAAGAGCATTTCATCCCTTTCTTATAGCTTTACTTGCAACTGTCCATTTTTTTTCAAAAATTAGGCTAATTCTTAATTAGTGGATGACCGTGTTATGTTAAGGTCAATGAACAAACTCTTTCATTCATCATTTTCTTATTCAAGTGCTTGGATTTCCCTTTTTAGCCTTTTTTTTTTTTTTTGCAAACTTCAACTCTTTAGACTCCTTTTTCAAGCAAGTAGAGGACTTTGCTAGGCTTTCCACAGATCTAACTGAGACTTTCCTTGTTAAAATTATTTTGTGGTGAATATTCCTTATGATAAATCTAATGATGTGAATGCATAGCAGAATAAAAGGGTTAGTAGGCATGAAAAATAATATATAAATATAAAGACCAACATACAGGATTAGTATAAAATATATACAAAAAGGACAATACATAAGCTTACAAGTAAAATAAACATCCAATCATATGTCTTATTATGGATTTTCTAACACAAGAAAAGACATGATCTAACCTAGGTTTGGACCTTTAGGGTTTATTTACATGCCATGTTCAAAGGTTTGGTAATCTAAGGGATCCCAAATTGTTCCTTACATCATTATCCTTTATAAACTATAAGGCACTCCAATCCTCACCTATTATAGGTTACAAGTAAAAAAGGTTTAATTTAAGTAGAGGTATTTCACTAGCCCATGTGGAGACATAAAATTTCTTGAAAGCGTAAGTATTTTACTTCCTCTTAAAGGATAGAAATTGAGTGTAGAGCTCATGTTATGTATATGCAGGTGAATGACAAATACATAAAAATGAATAAATGAATATCTAAATAAAGTATAAGCAAGAAAAAAGAAAAAAAGAAGAAAAAGATCTCAAATTTAATAGGTTAGGCTTAGATAATAAGAAATCATTTACTAGCTTGACTCTCAGTATCCCCAACAGAGTCATTAAATTGTTATAACGTATAGATTTGTGGACTTATCACTAAACACGGATTAAAGAAATCACCACCAATCTTTTTTGTTTAGGTGTGATTAGCTACCTAATCGAATCTATCTATTTAAAAAGGATTTCCAAGATTGACTTAGGTACCTTTAAATAGTAGATTTTAGTCCACGAAACCAGATTTAAGATTCAGAAGTGCGGTTACATGCAAGAAAGGTTATAACACCCTCACAGCACCTATCCAAAAGATAATACCTGTTTGATTTCAAATTATCCAAGCCTTAACCATATTTATGACTTACCAAAATATTTAATATTGAAAATTAATCTTAAAATTACTCCAATAGTTTGGTAGTAATTTAAGATAATTCTCTTACTTTGGGAGTATTCATGGAGACTAGTGTCCCACCCCGAAAAGGCTCCGTCGTTATATTCATTTAAATTTTAATTAAAGAAATAATCAATAAAATCTTTTAATAGTTTAGTAAGATTTACTTTGATGTAGATCCCCTAATAATTTGATAAGATTTTATTATAAATTTTTTTTTTAGAAAATATATTAAATCTTCCAATGGTTTGGTAAGATTTAATTTAAAATGCAAATCCTTTAATTGGTAAGATAAGAAATATTTTAATAATAATTTTTTGTACAATCAGTTTATGAAATTCTCTAATAGTTTAGTAAAATTCATAAAAAATTTAAATTCATGAAGAAACCTCCAATAATTTGGTAGGATTCATGAATTTATTTTTTAAAGACATTTTTTATTACACATTTTTTATTTTTTTTTAAAAAAAGAACAAAATTTATGAAAGTATTTAAATCATTTAATTTAAAAAAAAAGGTAGAATACTTAATAAAAAATAAAACAAGTAAAATGAAATAAATAAAAAATTCTATAAAAAAATAAAATAAATAAAATTTAAATGAAAAATAAAATTAAAAAGAAAAGAAAACCTACGACTAGGTTGGGTCCAACACGCAGGTCAGCAGGTTTAAGCATGGGTCAGGGTTGTTCACAACGCTATCGTTTTGATGTCGTATAAAAAACAAAATTCTGCTTCTTTTCTCAGAAGCTAGCCTATTCCCCTTTCTCTCTAAAAATATTTCTTTGACCTCTCTCTAACCCACTCACAAAAAACTTCAAAGTATCCTAGATTTCGGCTAAAAATCTTAGTTTTTGGCATTGTGAAATTCAAAAGGCCACTAGAAACTTCAAGTTTTTTCAAAAGCTAGATGAACCCAAGATTTGATTGTCATGAATATCACTTGAAAATTTAAATCCCCCACCTAAAAATTCATCCTACCTAGAAAAATCCAATTTTTTCTAGAAAAACCTAGTTTTTCTCAAATTTAAACCAGAAGATCTTATAACCAATAGAAAATTTTGACAGAAATCTTAGAAACCAACAAAAAGGGGAATTAAACCCATAAACTAAAATCGGGTTCCCAGAAAACAAACCAAGCCTAAAAGAATAAGGACTCCAGAACCAAAATCTAAAGAACTTCCTATAATCATTAAAAAAAAAATTTAGACAACACGATCCAAAGGAAAGTAACGTAGGATGAATCCTCAGCCCCTTTTTTATGTTGATCGATTCTAGTTTATAAAGGAATTTAATTCCTTTTAATTTAGCAAGTATTAATTTTCTCTCAGTCACTAGTTTAATCCTCTAAGATTAGATTTTAAAAATGATTCAAGTCAATGCCTTGATTTTATTTCCAATTTCATGCAAACAAGAATTCAGATTAATTTCAAAGATCCTTGATTTTGTTCTTGAGATTTTTGACCCATTTTTTTGAATAAGTAAAAATAATAATAATAATAATAATAATAATAATAATAATAATAATAATAATAACAACAACAATAATAATAAAAAATACTCGATAATCTCGAAAAAACTTGAATTAAGAAATTTTTCGCACCTTGGACAAAAGTAGGTGTCTACACCAATTAATATAAATTTTTAATATGGCAACCATGCTACAACATAAAAAAAATAGTTAAGAAATTCTACCAACCCAATCCTTAATAAATCAAGTAACTAAAAATGTATGAAACACTATAACAACACTTACATTTATGATTTGTCTCCCTGTCTGCGGGTTTGTATATAATTCATACCCATCAATGGCTTTTTTCTTAATTTTGGAAGAAGCTCTTAAATGTCTATTGTTCTTCCTTATTCCTATATTGTTGGTTGAAATAGGTTTATTTCCTATGGTGGATAAACTAGATTTGGCCTTTGATAATGGACTTACACTTCTTCCACTGGTTATGCCATAGAGTCTTTCTTTATAATCTGCAAAACATCTCTACGAAACTCTATCAAATTTGGATAGATTTCCACTATCAATAGCACTAACACTACTTATTTGGACTAATTTGCTTGACAATCCACAACCATGTTGACAAACAGATGCAAATGCATGCCTAAAGCTAAAAATAGAGGCAAAAGCATAAGCTAACCCAAATGAAAATGTAGAGGTAGAAGTAGATACTAACTTAGATGCAAAAACAAATATTAACCCAACAGAAGTAGAAACAAAAATAGTATAAGAAAAGGTAGAGGTAGAAGTAGAGGTAAAAGCAAATGCATTGCATTGTTTTTATTTTTTTTTTCTTGCAACCTTAGTTGATGCCATCTTTGCATTTGCTGCACCAAGTCCCTCAATATCAATGCTGTCTCCAGTCATTTGTTTTTGAAATAAAGGTTGGCATAAAGGGTTAGGTTAGGGTCAATGCATCTAATGGTGAAATAAATTATAAATGAAATAAATTATTACATAATAAGACAAAATAATAAGAAATTACCTAATTACTCTTCATAAGACAATCTTTTTTGTTGTGTCCTTCTTTATGACAAAAAATGCATGTTATTATCATATGCTTCCTTGACAAACTGCAAGTTTTACTATTATATTTTTTAGGTTCATTTGAGGTTTTTTTTTTTTTTTTGCTAGTTTTAGGCCTTCCTAGCATTTTTCTACACTTTGATGGGTTAATTGGTTCTTCTGTCATTTAGGCCAATCTTTTACCCCAAGCATGGGTTGTAAGCCATTACCATAAGCCAACATGTAAATCTCTTTATAGTACTAGCTAAAGGCATAATCTTCCACTTTTTCCTTCAAGTCTTTAATTGCACATATGGCATACACACATGAGATAGCAAAAAATGTAAATCTTCTAGAGGAACATGTATTTTGGTCCAAATTAACATAAACCTTTCTTCACTCACATCTATTTCATATCCAGCATCTCCATTAAATCTAACTGTGTACTTAGAAACAATTTTTGATTTTTTTTAAAACTTTCCAAATTTCGGGACCAGTATTGTCTTTCCAGTTATTGCTTTCTTTTTTTTCCTCACAATTCTTAATACCACGTCATTTTTTATGTCTTTAAATAAAGAAATATTTGGATTTCTTCTAGCTTCTAATAATGTCCTATTGAAAGCTTCACACAAGTTATTGTCCACCAAATTAATTCTAGAGTCAATGTTGAAGAATGCTCGACACCATTGTTGAGGTGGGACTTTGAGTATGTTTTTAGCTACTTTTGCTTTCTTAGCTACTAATTCCTTCAAACAATCTTCAAATCTTGTAACTGTGCTCACTTTAGCAATATTCCCAAAGCATTGCTTCATTTCTTGACCTTTTTTAGCCTTATTAGCCTAATTGACATAAACATGTCTAACTGAATATCTATGCTTAGCATCTAGAAATAACTCATTAATTGCTTTATCAAGACCCTATATTGCAATAAAGGATTAGAATAATTATGTTAAGAAATAAATAATTGAATATAATTTAAATAAGTTACCTTTTGCTGGGCTGTCATTATAGACTAGCCTATTCTATTTCCAAAGGTTGGGACATCTAACTTTAAAAAGTTAATAAACCACTTCTATAAAGCTATGCATTCCACATCCACTAATACCCAAGCCACTAGAAACATTTGATTATCTCTATCTCTACTATTAATCTCTACCAATAGCACAAAGCAACCCAACTTTTGTTAATTTTTTAAAAAACAACCATCTAGCCCTAAAAAGTGTTAGCAACCATTCTAAAAATCATTTTTAAGGGTAGTAAAACATATGTAATATCTTTCAAAGATAGGTAAAAATTTTAGCATCTATTTATGCACTTGCATCTTCACAGTGCTATTAGAATTAATCTCTCTGATTGCATATGTATAATCCTATAAGTGGGCAAACTCTTCTTTATAATTGGTAGCCACCTTATTAGCCATATCTTTTTTTTCCTTCCTTACCATGCTCATTTTCATTCATGTTCTATATTCATTCTTAATTCCTTCTTATATCTCTAAATTCTTCATAAAAAGGTTCTTAATAAACTTCTCAGTACACAATTCAGCCAAAATAGATTGAGCCATCCTTGGAATGCTAAACACCTTATTGCAATCATGATTATTATTGTAAGTCTTCATTTGAAATGATTGTAACTTTTTATCAAAAGATGCATACATCAACTAAGGACAATTAGTTGTAGCATACTTACCTCTCACATAATTCATATAGTTTTTTGCCTAAATTATAACCTTGTTTGTATGAATAGTTAGTAATGACATAGCATGCTTAAATTGTTTTAAGTTCTTAAAAAACATGCCTAATTCTATATAAGGGTTACTTGTAATTAGACTATAAACTGAAAACTTGCTTTTTCTCCTTATAACATTATCCACCATGTTTTTTTCATCATTAACAAGGTCTCCATATTCATAAATTATAATACTTATTATAGTACCCTTCATCATTATTAGTTTCATAATGTATAGATTAGTGACTCATTGCTAGATATTGACTTAAGAGTTGCTACCAATCTTTTTTTGTTTTGGTACAATTGGCTACCTAATTGAATCTATCTCAATTCAAAGAGAAATCTTAAATTTGACTCTGGTATATTTAAAAAGGTAGATTCAATTTTTACGAAACTAGAACTAGGTCTGAGACTATGATTATGTGTGAGAAAAGTTACAGTACACCTACAATGCCTATCAAATGATGAAACCAGCTTGATTTAGTGTTATCCATTAAGCCTTAAAAAATCTTATTAGATAATTAATTATTAAAAATTATTCTTAATTAACACAAATACTTTTGACAGAAAATTAAAAAAATTCTCTCGCCTCTAGAGTATACCAGAAAACTACGGTTTCTGTTACAGGGCTCTATCATTGAATTATTTAACATTAAAAAATTTCAAAAAAAAATTACTACTATGACTTTTTCCTAAGATTTCTTATTTTATTTTATTTTAAAAATAATGCCTTTATTAAGAAAATTTTGATACTTTCAACTTTTTCCCAAATTGTATTTTTTGAAATTGGAAAGATTTTTATTTAAGAAAAATTGATATTTTCAACTTTTCTTTAAAAATTTTATTTTCAAATATATTTTTGAAAAATTTTATTTTTTAAGAAAAATTAATGCTTTTAACTTTTCTTTAAAACCACTTTTTTATTTAAGAAAAATTGATATTTTAAACTTTTCTTTAAACGTTTTTTGAATTTTTTTTTGAAAAATTTAAGTTTTCTAAGAAAAATTGATACTTTCAACTTTTTTTTAAAATATTTTTTAATTATTTAAGAAAAATTGGTACTTTTAATTTTTTTAAAAAAATGTTTCTTCTGAAATACATTTTTTAAAATTTTTTATTTTTTTAAGAAAAAGTGATACTTTTAACTTTTTTTTAAAACATATTTTTTGAAATTTTTGTTTTTAAAGAAAATTGATACTTCAACTTTTCCTTAAATCCATCTTTTAGAAAATTCATTTACAAGGAAAATTGATACTTTTAACTTTTCTTTAGAAAAATATTTCTTTGAAATTTTTATTTTTAGAGAAAATTGATACTTTCAGCTTTTCTTCAAAACAAACATTTTTTGAAACCTTTATCTTTAAAGAAAATAGATACTTTTAACTTTTCCTTAAAAGATTTTTTTTTTGAAATTTTTATTTTCAAGAAAAATTTATACTTTCAACTTTTCCTCAAAAAGATATTTTTTTGAGATTTTTATTTTCAAGAAAAATTTATACTTCGAATTTTTCTTAAAAAAAATATTTTTAAAATTTTACTTTTTAGGAAAATGGGTACTTTAATTTCCCTAAAAGCATTTTTGAATTTTTATTGTCTCCAAAAAGTATTTTTTCTGTGATGATTTTATTATTTTTTATTTTTTAAAAAAACAATTTCTTTTTCCTCATATTTTAATTTTTATTTAAAACATTTTAATTCTCATAAAAAATCTTAGAAAGGAAAAAAAAATTATACATAATTGAATAAAGTTGATTGATTTGTGAAAAAAGTAAACAAAAATAAATAAACAAATAAACAGGTTAAAGAAAGAAAAAAAAAAAGAAAAAAATACCTTAGTTTACCTTAGTTTGGCTCAATTGCAGA
This sequence comes from Durio zibethinus, assembly GCF_047325235.1. Classification (NCBI taxonomy): domain Eukaryota; kingdom Viridiplantae; phylum Streptophyta; class Magnoliopsida; order Malvales; family Malvaceae; genus Durio; species Durio zibethinus. The sequence goes on from NC_143177.1 coordinate 19,403,838, forward strand.
CTCAAACCCTTGGCTGGAGGGATATGGCTTGAACTCGGCGTAGCGGCTCAATCAACTCAACACTAATATGGGTCATTAAGTTAACAGTATTGATCAGGTCAGATCAAAGGGAGACACACAGATCCTAAAGTGGTTAATTCTCAAAATGACGTCGTTTGCCACTAGATAGAAGGTAAAAATTTCTTTTCTCTTCATATTTTCCTTGCTTTCTCTCTCTCTTCTTCTTTTTTCCTTTATTTCTCTCTCTAAAGAACGAAGAACTCTAGTTGTGCTTTTGTCAATTTTTAGAATTTCAATGCCTGAAAATGGGTTTATCACCGAAAAGTTATCGGAAAGTTTGAATTTTTGCCAAAAAATTCAACCAAATTCTGAAATTTCTAGAAAATTTTCAAAAAAAATAAAAATATAGAAAATCCTCACAAAAAAACCTAATCGCTTTTCTACTTCTTAAGATATTTCAAAGCACCACCCAAGCTCTAATCTAACCTCTAACCAAAAAATTCCAAAGAAACCTCTTTCAGAAAATTATAATTTGTTTAAATTTTTTTTTGATATTTTCTAACTACTGTCTTTTTTCCTTTGCCGCCTTCTGTGTGTGTGATTTATGGTTTATATAGGGATTAAATCGCAAAGATTAAGCCCAAAATTAGCCAAAAATTAAAAAAAAAACTAAAAATCCTTTTTTTCAAAAAAGTCCTATTCGTTCATCCTTTTTTTTTTATTCTTAAAGAATCCTCTTATCAACCTAATTTCAAAATACAAACCTTCTTATCCTAGAATTCTATTAGGACTAAAACTCTACTTTTATTTTTATTATCATTATCTGAAACACATCAAATAAAAAAATCAAAGTTTGAAAAATAGGTATCTATAGTTGCCCCTCTTTACATACTTTTTATGAAACAAAAATTATACAAAGGCGTAAACATCCATCATGACCTTACTCAAGAAAAATAATAATAATAAAAATAATTTGGCGTAGATTGAATAGAGTTTGAAAATGGAATGACCTAGACTAATCCTAGGACTAAAGATAAGACAACGTGGATTAAACTGAAGTCTAAAATGAATAACTTGGACTAAGTCAAAAAGAGATTTGGCATAAGCCAAAATCAAAAAATATAATGACCTGGATCGAACTGAAGTCTAAAATGCATAACTTAGACTAAGCTAAAGAAGGATTTGACATAAGCTGAAATTTAAAAACAAAATGACCTGGATTGAACTGAAGCCTAAATTGAATAACTTAGCCTAAGTCGAAGAAGGATTTGATATAAGCCAAAATCTGAAAACAAAATGGATTGAATTAAAATCTAAAATGAATAACTTGAACTAAGCCAAAGAAGGATTTGACTTAAGTTAAAATCAAAAAATAAAATGACCTAAATTGAACCGAAGTCTAAGAGTAAACAATCTGGACTAAGCCAAAATACAACAGTATAGGTTATACCAAAATTTGAAACAACTGCCACTTCATTCTTGAAAATTTCAAGCAACTACAATTTTGAAACATCTTCCTATAATTCCTGACATGTGTACACAAAATGCTATGAAATGCTAATTTTCTTGAAATGCATACAAGAATTGTTATGAAATGGTAAGCTTATCTGATTATGGTAAAAAGGTTCTGAAGCCTTTATTATATTTTCATTTACTTGCCAGTTATAGATCATTCAACTTCTAAGCATAATAGACTAATGAATCAAATCAACTTCATTTTTTAGTTTCAACCAAATTGATATCATCATTTCACTAGGTTCCTATTGCCTTTATTTTACTTGCCCATGCCATTTTTAGATTTCCAGAGTAATGAAGAAATTTTTCATATCATTATTTGTTCATTCATTATCATTTCAACATAATGACAAATGTAAAGCAATTGCACATTTCTTATGACCAAGATGAGGGAATAAACAAAAAAATGGTTATAATAAAAGAGGTAAGTGTTGACATCAAAAAAGAAATGAATTTTATTGAGTGAGTAAAGAATCATGGGAATGGGTTACAAATACAGGCTTAAGTAGGCTATCAGATAATCATGATCAAAGCAACCTAAAGTTTTTCTCAAAAACCATCCAACTAAAGCAATTAATTTTTTTAAGTTATCAAATCACACTTGCCCCTTATGTTACGAGAGTGATGACTTGATTTTCTAAGCCGTCTTTTCATGTTTTTAACTTAGATATCCTTTCTTGACTTAAACCACCATTTGCAGGTTTTCAATTTAAGCCTATTTTTTTCTTCAAACCATAATTTATGAGTTTTCAATTTGAGCCCTCTTTTTCATTTCTTTTAACTTAAACCGCCTTTTGTGGGTTTTTAATTTGAGTTCTCTTTTTTTTTTTTTATTCAAAAATACTTATTCACAGCATCTGAATTTATTAGATTAGGTAAATTATTTTCATCCATTTTTGTCAAGATTAAAGCTCATCCCGAGAAAAATCTCTTGACAACATATAGACCTTTCCAATTTGGAGTTAATTTTCTTCTATTGTTAGGTTAACTCAGGAGAATCCTCTTTAAAACCAACTTTCCTTCATGAAAACAGTAAGGTCAAATTTTCTTATTGTGTGCTCGCATCATTCTCCTTTGGAATAGCTAACCATGATATAACGCTATTAGTCTTTTTTTTAATGAAATTTAGTTGCTCATAACGCTTTCGAATCCATTCGGCTTCTTTCAGACCAACTCCTTTAAAACTCTTAAATAAGAAAATTTTTACTTCCATTAGCAAAATGGCTTCCATCCCATAAACCAAAGAAAAAATAAGGTTGAGCTAGTAGAGGTATATAAAAATGTCTAATAAACATGTAAAGCAAAAGATAACTTTTCATGCCAATTTTTATAGGTCTCGATCATCTTCTCAAGAATTCTCTTAACATTCTTATTTGTTGCTTCTGTTGCCCCATTCATTTTTGGACAGTAAGGTGTTGAATTATGATGCTTGACTTTAAACTAGGCACATATCTCTTTCATCATCTTACTATTAGGATTCTTGACGTTATCTAAGATAATCCTTTCTGGAATCCTATATTTGTATATCACTTCTTTCTTAATGAACTTTCACAACCAATCGGGTCACATTGGCATACAATACAGCTTCAACCCATTTGGTAAAATAGTAAATCATTACAAAAATTAACCTATGTCCATTTAAAGCCTTTGGTGTGATGGGTTCAATGACATCCATGCCCCACATCGAAAATCGCCATAAAGGTGTTAAACATGGAAAGCATTTGGAGGGACATGTATTTTATTTATGTAGATTTGGCATTTATAACATTTTCTATCATAATCTATGCAGTCAGTTTTCATAGTTAACCAGTAATACCCCACCCTTATAATTTATTTTGCCATCATATGGCTACTTGTATGAGCTATACAAGTACTATCGTGAACTTCTTCAAGGATCTTTCGTGCTTATATTGCATTCACACATATTAAGAGAATTAGATCTTGATTTTTTTTATACAAATATTCCCATCAAGGAAGAATCCCATGATAAAGAGGATTTTTCAAAAACGTATTTGAGAGAATTAAATTTTGCTATGAGCCATGTGATATGGTATAGCATACATTGTCTACACCGACGGGTTGTCCATGCTAATGCGTGACAATAAGGAATACTTTGTCTTATAGTTAGTGAATTTCTTGCTTAAATAATAAATAGCTCGTTCATTCTTACTTGTTTCATTCTGTTGCCCCAGTACACATCTCATCAAGTTTTTATTCATTATTAAATATAAAATCAATGGTTTTCTTAGAATAGATGGCACTAGCATGGATGTATTTGACAAATACTCTTGGACTTCATCAAAGGCTTTCTGACATTCATCATCCCATTTGCTAGAGTTATGTTTATGAAAAAGTTTGAAGATAGGATTACATTTAATAGTGAGCTGAGAAATGAATCGAGAGATGTAATTCAATCTCCCTAAGAAACCTCATACCTCTTTTAGTGTGTGTGGAGGTGATAAATTTTGGATGACCTGGATCTTATCAAGATTTACCTTTATTCCTCTTTCACGAACTACAAAACCTAATAACTTCCCTGACTTAGCCTTAAATGTGCATTTAGATGGATTCAATTTAAGCTTAAATTTCCTTAACCTTTCAAATAATTTTTTGAGGTTTATCATTCCCTAAACTTTACAATCATGTCATCCACATACACTTTTATTTTCTTATGCATCATATCATGAAGGAGAGTTACCATAGCTTTTTGGTAAATGGCCCTAGCATTTTTCAACCCGAAAGGCATCACCTTATAACAAAATGTCCTCTATATAGTTACAAAAGTAGTTTTCTCCATGTCATCCCTAGCTATCTTGATTTGGTTCTACCTTAAAAATCCATCTATAATAGAAAATATGGAATGTTTGGTTGTATTGTCTACTAAAGTGTTGATATGAGGTAAGAAAAAGTTATCTTTTGGGCTTACCCTGGTCAAATCTCGGTAATCAACACACATCTATTTTTCATCTTTCTTTAAAACTGAGACTATATTTGCTACCCACTTTGGATACTTAGCCACCTTCAATAAACCTGTATTAAACTATTTTTTCACTTTTTTTATCTTTAATAATATTTCAAGCTTCATTCGTCTGAATTTCTATTACACTTGTTTACACTCTAGCCTTAAAAGTAACTTATGCTTTACTATTTTAATGCTGAGTCTTGGCATGTCTTGGTAAGACTATGCAAAGATATTTATATATTCATAGAGCAATTCTTTTAATCTCTGCCTATCATTCGAAGGTAATGATGTGCCTATTTTAACTTCTTTTTTATTATTACCATCTCTCAAATTTATTAATTTTATACTTTTCCAGTGAGGTTCAATTGGTTACTTCTTTTGTTTCACCAATTTTACTAGAGGTAAAATGCCATCATTTGAGTCTTTTTCATGATCAAGTTCCTCAATATAGATTGGATTTTTAAAGTCAAACATTGGGTTACTATCATGATTATCTTTATACTTATTATTTTGGTACCTAAGAGTAAATGAAAAAGGAAAAAAAATATTGGCAAGATATATGGAATGAGGATCAGAGAATGGAAAGAAGAAATGGAAATGCATCACATTGATATTTTATTGAAATGTAAATGAATGGCCCATACATAAAAATATCCTAATACTTTTAGACAAAAGCACAGGAATTTTCACTACATTACTTTTGGAAAGATTTAAGGACAATAGGCAGCTATATGATCTCCCAATTCTTTAATTCTGAACCTTGTAGGGTTGGATACACCAGCAATTTTTTATCCTGATTGTCAATTACCTCTCCTTCTATCATTTAAATGGTAAGCTTGGAAAAGAATTCCTCTAGCTTAACATTTCGATTATCATCTTCAAGATAAATACATCCCCCTGATTAGAAGGTATCATAAAGATAGGGGATAATCATTTTTTTTTACTCCAATTTTTGTCCTCTAAATTTAGCCATCATTTTCTTTTTCTTATCTGTCATCAGTTTCTTTTTATCCAATTTGGTAGGCTTGTACCCTAAGCCAAACCTTTCTTTGTTGTTGATCATAATTGGTAGTTTCCTAATTCCTTATTGCTTCATTCCTAGTCCTCTCCTAAGATGCCAACCTTTCCTAACCGTCTGTTTAACAACCATCTTGGTAGCTACTAACAATTGTGATACATACAATCTAGATTCTTTGCCAACATAAGTTGTATTAACAAGCTCAAAAGATATGTATGAACATTCTACAACTTTATCTGCCATTTTTACATATGGGGTGTTTGTTGGTTAAGTCACAAGTAGATCTTCCTCTCTTGACACATATACCAATTTCCCATCAATAATGAACTTTATTATTTGATGCAATAAGGATGGGACAATGCCTATCATATGGATCCATAGTCTATCCAATAAATAACTATATAATGGTGAAATATTCATCACTTAAAACTTAACGTTGAAATCATATGGCCTAATCTATAATTGTATTTTAATATCATCTACTACCTCACATCTAGCTCTATCAAAAGCTTTAACAACCATGTGGCTAGTTCTTATATAAGACATATCAATGGGCAACCTAGCCAGAATAGACATAGGCATTATATTAATTGTAAAGCCATTGTCAATAAGAACCTTCACCATCATATAACTCTTACATCATCTAACAGTTACTTGAAGAGCCTTAGTGCTTTCTATCTTTTTCGAAGGGATTTTATAATCATTAAAAATAATATAGTTTGAAGCTACCAGATCCCCTATAAGATTATTTAAATATTTTATAGATACATTATGAGATACGTACTCTGGATTCAATACTTTCAATAAAGTATTACGGTGATGCTTTAAGTTCAGCAATAGTGATAAAAATGAGATCTTAGTTAACATTTTGTTCAATTGCTCCACCATACCATACTCATTATGTTTAACCAACCTTAAAAACTCATAGGTTTTTTTTTTAGAATGGATTTCTAGTATTCTTGACTTGGCACTATCACAGAATCTTTCTTATTCCCTTCTTTTTCTCTAATTTTGGCTTTTTTTCCCTAGTTTTCTCTAATATTTCTGGAGAATAACACATTCCATTTTTGGTCATGCCACCCATACTAGCTATGTTCACAGTATCAGAATTGTTCAATATCTCTTCACCTTTTAATCCTAGCATTACAACATCATAGTTTTATTTTTACAATATCGCCTTATTACTTTGGTGCAAGAAAGGATTAGGGACTTTGAAGGTTATAACTAGCTTAGAGGTGCGCTGGTTCTCCACTAGCTTTGATTTCTTATAACATATTGTTACTGGTTTTAAGGTAAATCTTGGAACCTGATTTGTAGTGGATACTTTTGTATTTTTTTAAGCTTTCTTCATCTTTGTAGAACTTAAGTTAGAATGAGTCCATCAATTTTTGTAATACTTGGTGAAACTAGTCACAATCTTCAATCAAATGCCTTATAGCTCATTTATGGTATTTACCCCTTTGAGTTAGATTATGTTCTCCATGATAAGTATGTGGATCTGTTAGATACAACATCTCTGCCTCAAATAAAGCACCAAATGCCTTAGCTAAAGGGCTTTCGATCTCATCTACTCTTTTTTTTTATCTGGCTAGCTTTATCTTTATATATGGCATTAATTATTGCTCCAATGTGGGTTGGTAAAGGATTACCACTAACATTAGGTACCCTTTCTTCTTTAAACTTTATCAATCCTTTTTTAATCAAGCTTTGTACTTTATGTTTAAAAAAAATACCATTCTCAGTAGAATGGCCAATAATTCTATAATGGTTATTGCAGTGGGCATTTGAGTCATACCATTTAGAGAAAAGTGGTTTTACAATATCTATGAAGAAAAGGGCTACTAAATTTTTCTCCATAAGCTGTGCGATTAAGTCTACATAAGACATAAGGATTGGTTCAAACGTGACTTTTTCTTGATTATTTCACAATCCTCTTAAATTATTTGGCTGGGTATTTGGTTTAGGGACAAATCTTACTTAGAGTATGGTGGATGGGTTGTATATGTGAGTAAGTGTTTGTGGTTGAAAAGTTGGTTGGTAAACCTACTGGTATGATGGTTGACATGAGTAGTGGGTAGAGGCTACTTGAGTTGGATACATGGTTTGGTTATAAAAAAAGAGCATAACTTCTGAACTGTTGGCCTTCATAATTCATAACATGAGTTTCTCTTTCTTTTTTCTTAGTAGGCCATTTTTTCTTACACCAATCATTTCTCCTTTATCTAATTTATCATTCTTAATGGCATTCTCAATCATTTTGCCTGAGATAACCATCTCGATAAAGTTTTTTTATGGCATTTCCTATTAGTCCTTTATAATAGAGAGGCATAAGAGTATTGACAAAGAGCATTGTTACCTTTTTTTTTATTTGGGGTAATTGGACTTAGGCAATAACATCCTTTCATCTTTGGGCGTATTACTTAAAACTTTCTGTGGCCTTCTTTTTCATACTTTGTAAGAAAAAGCGATCATAAGCGAAGTCCATTATGTGTCTATATTAGGCTATAAATGCTTTTACCAAATCATTCTAGGAATAGATACGGACTCAATCTAACTACATATACCATCTAGCTGCGAAGCCTGTAAGATTATCTTGAAACACATGCATCAGTAGCTTCTTATTATGAGCATGGACGACCATTTTGTAGTAATACATGGTAACATGAGTTTTCGAGTACCATCGTATTTTTCAATTTTGGAGACTTTAAACTTCATCAGGATAACCATATCTAGGACTAAGCATTATTGGGCTATATCCATAAAACCAAAATAATCCATTCCTTTAGTAGCTTAAACTCTCTCCTCTAAAATATTCATCAGTTGCTGGGAACTCAACTCTTCTATTACCTTAAAGATTTTTGTTTTCAACCTTTCCTTCTCTTTAAAGTCATCAAAATTGGGGACTTTAATTGGGTCCGATACCTTGACCCTAAAAGCAGGGTTAGTATAACTATGATATGGCACTTCAGAATAAGTGTAAGCATATGCCCCAAAAAATGGCATGTGTGGGGCTTATGCAACTTAAGAAGATTGACCTTGATTAGGACTAAACCTAAAAAGGGTATAAAGGATCCATGATGTCTTATCTTTCATTCAAATTAAGGGTTTCTTATACTGTCTTACCCTTATCTAATTTCTTTAGCATTTCCATCATTTTTACTAACTCTCTTTTCAACTCTTCTTGAGCTTTCTCGATCCTATCCATAAGGTTACTTTGTTCCTATTCTATTTGCCTCATTTGTGATCGAGTATTATAAGGGTAACGTGCAAGTTGGCCTGAAGTTATCGACGATCGAGCTATCCTTGAACTTTTAATACCATATCTTAGAATTAGCAAACTTACATGACTATTTTATAAAAACCTAAGATGATTATTTTGTTAAATGTAATGAATGAAAATGTATGTATGTAAAAATATATACATATATTTATTTGCCTTAAGACAGTGCTCAACCAAAAGATCTCATTTATTCTAAGAATTCTATTTATATGGAATTTATTATCTTAGAATTATAACCATAGAATCACTTAATCTACTTATATTGATCTTTTGCTTCCTCAATAAAATTTAGCAAACAGTATCCATGTTTCCCTACTGGGATCACCATTTGCCTCAATGTTTCTACCTCTTCGACCATTTCTTTTACCTTACATACCTTTTTACAAATCTGGGTTGTTAAGTGCTCAATATACCTCTGTCTCCCAAAGTTTTCCCTTTTGCCACACCATACTTGGTATGATAATTCTGTATGCTTTTTGACTAATGCAACAAAGTAATCTTCATGTTCATTCAATCTTTGCCTCAACTTGCTTATGTAACTGTTTAACATGTTATTTTCTGTTTGCACTTAGGTGCTTTCCTCTTCCAACTCAACATATTCCTACTTCAGTCGCTCGTTTTTATCAGTTAGCTCAATAATTATTATTTCTTTGGCTTTTACCTTCACATATAACCTCTTATGTTCTTGGTGTAGCACCACTAAGTCTTTAACAGTTGTGTCATGCTTTCTCATAATCTTGTAAACCTTGACTTCTTGCTTTTTAGCTTTATCCTTCCATTGATGCTTCTCTTCTTAAAGTTTCTAGATCTCTTGCTTTAGCTTATCTTTTTCATTCTCAAACTCTTTTTTTGCAAGCTCTAATTCTGATGGTATTTCTTCAAGCTTTTCACCTGTTGGTTGTTAAAAGTCTTCAGGAGTAAAATACAACTTCTTTTCCAAGTCTTACTCTCTAAAACAAGTATTTATGAGTGATTTTATCAGTGAAAAAACTAGAACTCACCCTTTGGGGATTCTTCCATGCTTTAATCACATCATTCATCTTTTAAAATGCTTTCGGCTCACTGTAAGAAAAATTTGATGGATGAAGTTTATATGTCATGAGAACAAATTGCTCTACCTTAAACTATTTTCTCATTAAAAGTGGTGCATAACTTGTTGTTCCCTATAGACCTGAAGTGAAACCACAGTCTTTTCTCCACATTGTACAACATAGGTTTTCAATTTATCTATGAGACCAATCATTTTACCTCAATACTCATCAGCTTTTGTAAAAAAGCCACCCATTATTTTTTAAACTTTTGCTCTAGTCACTTACTTTCACAAAATTTTTTGATTAGAGCTTAATTACGAAAGTAAAGCTTTGAGAATGCACTTTTCTTACACTCGAAGTAACTTTTCATCCATAGATACAATAGTGATATACAGCCTATGAAACGTCCTCTATTCTAGTGATAATAACTCAATGATCTAATAGTCTGTCCTAATATTACCTTGAAAGGTTGCAGCCATTTATCATATTTTCAAAGAAGTCAACCACTACTATCTCAATGTAACCCAAAACCTTTAAAAAAATCACCATTTCGTATATGGCTAAGGTAAACACATCTAACCCTTGCTCTTCATTGGCATGTTGCACTAGAAAATCATGAAAAAACTTTCAAGGTAAGCAAATCAACCCTTGCTTTATTTTTGTATATGAATCTACAGTTTCTTTGTTTATACTCATAAGACTAGTTAGATTTTTACAAAATCTCAACTTGTGTTTCTTGATATATATCTTATTAGGAGCCTTAAGGTACACACCTAGCAAAGTCAAATATTCTTCAATGGTTGGTGTCATATCAACTTCATTAAACATGAAACACTTGCATGAAGGATCTTAAAATTGAACTATAGCTCTAATTAATTGATTCTCAACATTTACCGTAAGAAGGTATGTTATGTGTCCATGTTTTTGACAACAATCCTCTTATCTTGATGGACTTATCTTCTTCCATACATAAACCATATCTTCTGGATTACTCTATTTGAAGAGGGTAGATATTTCTTTAAACAAGGTAGAAGCATAACTAACTGGTAGACAATTTTTTTTTTGTTGAATCTTTTCAGATTGAACTTTCACCTCATTTGGTGACTCGTAAGGAGCTAATATAGATGAAAAGCATATTAGTCATTTTGTGGACTCCATGAAAAACTCTTTATGGAAGATTATTTTTTCAAGCAAATGTTCCTTATGCAACTTTATGATATGAGTATGAATCATGCAAAAATGAATAAGAGAAAGATTAGTTAGTATACTGAATAAGGAAAAATATAATAAATAAATGAATTAGAACATCATACACAATAAAAAGAATGAATCCTAAACTTTCGGTAAATTCTAAAGGGAAAAAGATGGCTCTACCTATAGGTTCAGCATTTCTAAGGCTTATTGTATGTGGTTTAAAGTTGAAAATCTAAAGGTTCCAAATTGCTCCTTATATCATTATCCATCATAGACTAGTAAAACGCCCCAATCCGTACCCATTATAGGTCATAAGCAAACAAGGGTCAATTTGAGTGGGAGATTTTGCTAGCTATTATGCAGGCATTAAAACCTCATGAAAGCATAGGTACTTTACTCTATCCTAGAAAGATAGAGCTCAAGTAATGAGCTCATGTTATGCACATGCATATGCATGACATCATGAGCAAAATATATAAATAGAATAAGTGAATAAATAAAAATCTTTACAAAAAAATCCAATTTTATTAGGCTTTTGGATAACACAATTTATTTGCTTTTTTAACTCCCGTCATGTCCATAGTGGAGATGTCAAACTGTCATAACATATAAATCAGTGACCTATCGCTAGACATTGACTTAAGAGTCACCACCAATCTTTTTTGTTTAGGTGCAATTGGCCATTAAACTGTATCGTCTCGTTTTAAAGAGAAATCCAAAATTTAACTCAGGTATCTTTAAAAAGGTAGATTCAATTTCTACAAAACTAAAACTAGGTTAGAGAGTATAGTTACATGTGAAGAAGATATAGCACCCCCATAATGCCCATCAAAGGATGGTACCAACTTGATTTAATGTTATCAAGCCTTAAAAAATTTTATTAGATAATTAATTATTAAAAATTTTTCTTAATTGACTCCAATACTTTTAGCAGAAAATTAAAAAAATTTTCTTCTTTCAAGAGCAAACAAAAAAACTATTGTTTATTTTACAGGGGTTCTATTGTTGAATTATTTAACATTAAAAAATTTCAAGAAAAAAAATTTAACACTTCGACTCTTTCCAACGATTTTTTTTTTATTTTGTTTTATTAAAAAATAATACATTTATTTAAGAAAAAATTAAAACTTTCAACTTTTTTCCCAAATGCATTTTTTGAAATTAGGAAGATTTTTGTTTAAAGAAAATTGATACTTTCAACTTTTCTTTAAAAACATTTCTTTTGAAATATATTTTAGAACAATTTTATTTTCTACAGAAAATTGGCATTTTCAACTTTTTCTTATATATTTTTAAATATTTTTTGAAAATATTATATCTTCTAAGAAAAATTAATACTTTAAACTTTTTTTTAAAATATTTTTTTTAATTATTTGAGAAAAAATTTGTACTTTTAACTTTTCTTTAAAAATGTTTCTTTTGAAATACATTTTTTTTTAAATTATTTTTTAAAAAAATTGATATTTTCAAATTTTTCTCAAAAAATATTTCTTTAATTTTTTATTTTTAAGGCAAATTGATACTTCAATTTTTTCTTCAATCCATCTTTGGAAATATTCATTTCCAAAGAAAATTGATACTTTCAACTTTTCCATAAAAGATATTTTTTTTCAAAATTTTTATCTTTAAGAAAAATTGATACTTTCAACTTTTCCTTAAAAAGATATATTTTTAAGAAAAATTGATACTTTAAATTTTTCTGAAAAAAATATATTTTTTAAAATTTTACCTTTTAGGAAAATGGATACTTCAATTTCCCTAAAAACATTTTTTGAATTTTTATTTTCTCCAAAAAGTATTTTTTTGAAATGTTTTTATTATTTTTTATTTAAAAAATACTTTCTTTTTCCTCACATTTTAATTTTTATTTAAAACATTTTAAAACTCTTAAAAAATCTTAGAAAGGAAAAAAAACTTATACATAATTGAATAAATGCTATTGATTTATGAAAAAAAAAATAAATAAATAGATATACAAGTTAAAGAAAGAAAAAAAAAGATAAAAAAAATACCTTAGCTTGCCTTGGTTCAACTTGGCTGAACTTGGGCTTGGCTCGACTGTAGACTCAAACAACTAGTTAAAGGGATATGGCTTTAACTCAGCTTGGCAACTCAATCAACTCAGCGCTGGTGTGTGTCACTAGGTCAATGAATGGATCAAGTCATACTAAAGAAAAACATGCAAATCCTAAAGTGATTAATGCTCAAAATGGCATCGTTTACCACCTTTATAAAAGGCTAAAAATTTTTTTCTCCTTAGATTTTTCCTACTCTTTCTCTCTCTTTTTCTTCTTTCCTCTATTTCTCTCTACAAAGAACGAAGAAAACCAATTGAGCTTTCACCAATTTCTAGGATTTCAATGCCTGAAACTGGGTTTATTGTCAAAAAGCTACCGAAAAGTTTGCTTTTTTGTCAAAAAATCAAACCAAATTCTGAAATTTTCAAAAAATTTCCATAAAAATAAAAATGCAAAAAAATCCCCACAAAAAAAAAAACCTAATCGCTTTTCTACTTCTTGAGATCCTCCAAAACACCACCTAGGCTCTAATCTAACCCCCGACCAAAAAAATTCCAAAAAAACCTCTTTTAGAAAACTATAATTTTTTTAAACTTTTTTTGATAATTTTTTACTACTGTCTTTTTTCCTCTATCTCCTTCTGTGTGTGTGATTGATGATTTATATAGGGATTAAATCGCAAAGAGTAAGCCCCAGATTAGCCGAAAAAAAAAAAAACTAAAAATCCTCTTTTTTAAAAAAATCTCATTCGTCCATCCCTTTTATTTTGATTTCTAAAGAATCCTATTATTAGCCTAATTTCAAAATACAAATTTCCTTATCCCAGAGTTCTATTAGGACTAAAACTTTGCTTTTATTTTTATTATCCTTATCTGAAACACATCAAATTAAAAAACTATAGTTTGAAAAATGGGTGTCTACAATTAGTGCCAAATACTTTTTCTAGACCATGAAATCCAACCTTAACCACATTATCAGTAATGTTCACTCCCTTGTCCATTCCCTTTTCATTGCTTTTTCCTTTTTTTTTTCTTTTTCATTTCTCATTTTCTTAAACTAGACCTAGCAGTAACAATTTTTTCATCCTCACTGCCATTCAAAGCTTGAATAGGAACATCATGAATAGGATCTCCACCTTTATTGTTAGTTGATCCATTTTCATCTTTAACGGTTTCTACTTGTACCTCACTATAAACCCTATTACGTGGTTCATCATTAATAACATTATTAGGTTCTTCTGCATCACATTGAACCCTATAACCATCATTTACTTTTTCAGCAATCACATCACCAGAAGCAATAACCTCACTAGATGGTTAATTAGGAACATCTTGATTCTCTTCTGTTGATGGTAAACTCAATACCTCAAAAACTAATTCAAGCTCATCTATACCATGTTCTATATAGATATCTTTTATACCATTATCTAACAAATATCCTATCATATCAAGAGTAGTTTCATCATATCAAACTAATTTAAACCCATCATCAAGTGTTCTACCAGGCTTCAAATAAAAAATCCTCCTAATGTTCATAAATCTAGCATCATTACAAACATTTAGTAACTTATTAAAGCTAACCTTGTCAAGGTCAAATGTCAAGTTTTCAACAATTTCATTTATATACCTCAAATTCAAGCCCTTACCAACAAATGTTCCTCAATAATAAAATCTTGTTGTCATCAATTCAAAACTCATATTTGCCAACAAATAGAGAAAAAACATATCATCAAACCATAAACATTTATTTATTCAAACTAAATCAGATAACTACTAACTAATTGTTTAGGATCATATATTTGTCAAAAAAGTAATTTTTTACATTTACTAACAAAGTACTTTTAACGTTTAGATATATGTAGAAGCAAAATTCATGCTATTCTTTTGTGCAAGTAAGCCACTGCCATAATGGAACCCTTATTTGAACATTTTTGAAAATTTTCAATCCTGAATTAAGCCAAATTAAAGATGATATTATTAATTAAGAAAACATGCAAATGTTAGATCATTAATTGAGCATTTAGCCATTTATATATGATAGTTTTTGGGTTTTTAGTTTACTCACAATAGTAACTCCAGTATATGTATGTTTTGGATTATCATTATGTCTATTATTATTAAAATAACTAGCAATCAAGACTCAGCTTTGCCCTTGATTTAATTGAGTTAGAAGTTAGAGTAAGTAGATAAAAGTTTCTTAAAATAGTTGGAAAAAGAATGTAACTGTAATATAAAGTAGAAAATGTTAATTATTAAACAAAAACGTAAAATAAAAACTACTAAAGAAACATTAAATAAAAATTGTAATCAAATGTTTAATAGCCAATCTTCAAAAGGTCATCCAGTATAAGCCTCAGGAAATAACAATTTCAAGAAAGTCTAACATTTGACTCGAACTAAGAATATGTCAAAAAAAGGAAAGCCTAGCTTTGACCCAAACAAAGAAAACTTGGCTCTCCCTCTACCATTATAACTTTGGTGAAGATCCTCTAAAGACACGTCGTTCTCCCTTTATGCATAAACCCAAAAAAAAAAAAGGTAGCAAGTAAAGATCTTTTGAGGGATACTTTTTATATAGGGTATAGGAGAATACCCACGTATTGTCATGAGATTCAATGTCAAATGTATAATAACAATATTTTTTTAACGAATATTAATATATAATGACCACAAAATCTAGTAATTTTTTAGCTTTAAAAACATTAGTGTAAGCAAAAAAATATGCAATTTAAGTTCCCAAAAGCTACTATAATTTTTTCATCTTTCTTTTCTAGATTAATGGGTAATAATTCAGACTAAAAACAATCACAGTCAAGCCAAACAAAAAAAATGGATAATGGTAATATTTCTAGGTAATTGGACACTTAAAAACCTTCATTTTACATGAAAAATATAGTTAAATTATGCAAAACAAACCAAATCAATTACCAAAAGTGAGTAACTGGGTTCTTAGCTCACTTATTCCTACCTCAACTACTAATGAGACTTCTAGGATAAAAAATCTAGTTAAAATTTATAATTAATGAAAAGAAAATACTTTCTTGAACCTTGCACTAAATAAAGACTAATTGGATCAGTGCAAGTTAAGTTGCCAACAAAATAATAACACTCCCAAAGGTTTTGTGACTAAGTAGCTTACTAACTTGGTATGAGTGTTTCAAATCCATGGTATTTCTTATCTCAGATCCACAATGTTTAGAAGTTTAAATCTATTAATAAGTTGAGCTATGGCATATATTCATAAACAGCTACAGCATCAAATTTTCAAACATTCTATCTTTTTTTATGTGAACTAACAAAAGAGCAAGGCATACCTATTGTGATAATATATTGGCATTAAGTTGGTGCTAGTTTTTTTGTAGGCTTTCTTTCCAACAATAGTTCTAGCAGTACAACACCAAATGCATAAATATCACACTTATCTGTTAATTTACCTAAAAAAGAAGACAACATATTTAAGCTTCCTATAAGGAATTATAAATTTCATGAAATAGATTTAAAACATTTATATTCACACCTAAAGTGAAAATAATAATTCCAATATGCCATTTATTATTGAATGTGGCAACAAGTTTATGTGTATGTTTTTAGCTAAAATACTTTAACATAATAATGCAAGGAAAGAGTGTCTTACAAATGTTATGCAATCAATAAGATTTTAGCTAAAATATGACCTTATGAAAATAATTCAACCTCTAAATTTGTCATTAACTACTTAAAAGATTTTAAAAAGTAACCAACATTGTCTGCACACAAAAATATAATTTTGCCAACTATTCCTTCAATAAATTAAAAAATAAAATTTAACTAGTTGAGCTAGCAAAGATAGGTTTTTTTTTTATGATTTTTAAAATAACAAAAGATGAATAATTTACACCAAAACAAAGGGAAGAATGCTATACTATACTACTTAATACATTAGGCCAACCAAAATAAGAGTTAAGCATTTACCACCCAAGAAATTTGCATTTATAGAACGCACATCAATCTATTATTACCTTGATTGCCATAACTTGTTTCAAACCTTGTAAGAGAGAAAATATTAATGATATAGGAATAATTAGAACACCAATTTCGAAGTATTTTGAAAGCAAATCAAAATCTATATTTTTTATAATAACCAAAACCTCATGTGGAAGCTACAAATTAACTCTCTTTTTTTTGCCAAGGACTCAATAGTAAATCAAAGTTTTACTGTTAACAATAGACATTCAATGCAACTATTTTAATCTATCTTTATGACAGTACCAAAACAAAAGGTTAAGCAACAATATAATGGAACTAAATTCTTCTGAATACCTGTATAAGTTGTATTTACCCATCAACTTAATGTCAAATATTCAATAGTAAATTATTTATAGAAAGGGAAAAAGAAACTTAAACTTTACAAAGATGATAAATCATGTCTAATGACTCATTTTCATGCTTGAATAAGTTATTAAAAGTTTCTAAAAGTAATAGACATTTAGTGCAACTATTTTAATCTATTTTTATGACAGTACAAAAAAAAAGGTTAAGCAATGCTATAATGGAACTAAATTCTTTTGAATACCTGTATAAGTTGTATTTACACATAACTTAATGTCAAATATTCAATAACAAATTTATAGAAAGCAAAAAAAGAAACTTAAACTTTACAAAGATGACAAATCATGTCTAACGACTCACTCCATGCTTGAATAAGTTATTAAAAGTTCATCAAAGTTCACCATTGGTAAAGGTACACAATACATAGGAACAATTGAAAATTTTGGCATCACTGACTCAAAATTAAGAACTTAAATTGCTTGCCTCATTAAAGGCTTTGAATTACAATTAGGGTCAGCACACCATAAACCAACAATCATTAAAAAAAAATAAAAAAGCTTGAATGATCATGTTAGCAATTATAGTAAAAAAAATATCATTAAAATCTAACATTCTTAGATAAAAAATATTACCAATTTTTGTAATATTTCTATATCAATCATGGGCTCATGATTTTTCAATTTTTTTTTGAAAGTAAGCAAATTAGATCTCATTTCAAGTTGGGAAAAAATTCACATAAAGCCATTCAATATTGGTCTATTAATGCACATATATATTCATTAAATATTCTACCCTTCATATTTATATATTTGAGTTAAGAATTAAACATGATTAATAACCCAATTGCTTCTATCCAAAGGCCAATTATGAGGTCAATGTCATGTATTTGGTGATGATAAATATGATGATGATGATGCTATGTGATGAATGGATGGTGAATGAGTTTATGAGGGATTTTGACAAAAGTAATTTGTTTAAGCATTTAATTTTCATTTTGCAATGTGCACAGCCTCTCTTCAATCTCAAACTTTTCTTTTTCCAAGTCTTTAAATTTATTCTCAAACTCATTCAAACTTGCCTTTTTCCTCTCCCTTGCTTATTGTGTTAAACCTCTATTCCTCAACTATTTCTTAAAAGAAAAAAAAAACTCAAATTTACCAAAATGCAACATGTCCTACATGAGAACGACTCAAAACACAAGGAAAAACATTAATGCTAATTGGTTAACCTATTGTGGTTCAAATCTTACTTGTTTAGGCATTTGTTTTCTTTGTTTACTAGGCTCCTCATTTTTTTCTCTAACCATCCTCTCCTAATAGTTGAACCTTTCGTATGAGTACTTGAAAAATGAAAAGAAGATAAATTTTCTCTAATTATTAGATAAAAGTAAAACAATAAAATCTTTAAATAAGAATCTCTTTAAAATAACTTCAATATATATCCAATCAAAACCTTTCCAATCTAGAATAATATTTTCCTTTTTTTTTTACCATCGAGGTATCAGCTCTCTCTGTTGACAATATTTCTACAAAAGATTTGGTATCATGGAACAAAGAGTATTGGTTTATGGAAAAATAAACTTTATTTCATAGAAGACATCATAATTCATAAAGCAAGACCTTAAGTTTACCTGGCTTCTTATTTCTTTCAAACCAGAAGTATTCTCGTTACTTTTTGTAAAAATTAACCCATTCTAGCATATAAATAAAAATAAATATAAAATTTTCAATTTTACATATTATCTTTGAACGAAAGTCATTTTATCACTCTACATCTTAATTTGATTAAAAAAGATCAAAAGTTAGATATTCTATAGAATATTTCTTTACATTCAATTTTGACATTTTTTAACAAAATTAAAAATACAATGATAAAATTGCTTTAAAAAAGAGTGATAAATTTAATTCATCGCCTTTAAATAGAATGATAAATTTAAAAGAAAAATGTGTCTAATTTCTTTCCAGAGCCTCCAACTTCCATAAATCGAATGGCTGCTAATCGCTTATCATGAAAAAAATTTAAGTTTTTCCCTTATCAACCACATTTCATAATCACACAGCACAACAGGTAAGTTGGATGGTGGGTTTAAAACTTGAACTACCTTTTCTTCCTTTATATGCGTAGAGCAAATCCAAATTTTTATTTGCTTGAGATGTATCTTTTTGTGAAGCTTGGCTCTCTTAGCCTCATCCTAATCTATTGCATTCCCTATCAGCTTAACATAAATATTTCCACCTAGAAGGCCCAAGTTTTCTAGATCTTCAATATTGAATTGATCAATATCATTACAATCTGCTATTATTGTGACATCACTTAATCTTATGAGTGAAGTCAAATTACTAATTACTTTTGGATAGTAAGTCAGACAATGACAAATCTTAGTCTAAAAACACTAACTTCATTATTTATTGACACCAAAAAAACACCAAAAGGACACTATTTAATTAAATAGCTACCAATCATTCCTACTTTATTCAATAATTGATAAATAGAATACCACTATTATTCAACTCAACACATACCACAAATTTGTTTGAAAATATAAAACAAAAGGATAAAAAAAATTACCTATTAATCACTACCTAGACACTATGTTCACATCTTGGATCCTCTCAACAACTATAGTTTTTTAATCACCACTTCTTCATAATTCCCTATAAAAGAAATACCAAGTTGTTTACCCATTCTCCAAAATCATAATGGAAAAGAGAAACAAATATACGAAAATCAAGATTCTCAACACATCATTAATACGAAACTATGAATAACAAAATTACCTTTTCAACATGCCTTTTAATGCCTTTATTGATGTTCCTGCAAGCCATTTGATCCATCAAAATTAACAAATAGTGCTAGAAGACCATTATAGCTACCAAATACAATAATATATCACTTCCCATGAACTCTAACATCATTTACTTTATTATAACCTTTAACATCATTAAACCTAAAAGAAAAATTCAAAGACATCATTAACTTTTCTTCTTTTAAAAATAAGTTCATGGAATCTTGGAAGTTAACTAATTACCAAATTCAAAAAGTTGAACACTTCAAAACCATCTTTCTAGCAAAAAGAAAAAGTCAGAATCTATCAAACTACAATTTTTTGTAATGATATTTGGAAATACCTGCATTAATTTTTTAAAAGAAATGAAATATATATTATCTCCCTATTGTACTAAAATGAAGTAACATTGGTTGCTTAACTGTTGTTCCATGATAATCTGAATATACATTGATATAAGCAAAAAGAAAAATAAAAAGGTAGAATCATGAAGTCATAAAGAGGTCAATGGCTTATCATAACTTGAAGAGGTTGAAGATTTTATTTTTGAGCATGGCTGAAAATGAAGTTCCATTCGATAAAAGTACCAAATATTGCAATTATAGAGCCCACATCATCGAGCATTTTTTATAGTTTCTTCAACCTTGCAAAAGAGGAAAAAAGAAATTAATAGTTATAGTAAAATAAGTAACTTTCTTTAGCTTATAGCCTCATATTTCCTATATCATATAGAAAAGGAAGATTTTTGTTTTTGCTTAAAGTAAAAATTTTAAAAATCATTTAACAATTAAATCATAAATGCCATGAAAACTAAAGAAAACTTAACTGTGTTAGAAATCCTAAAATTTCTTTGTGAGTTTTCTTTTTTTTTTTTATTGATCAAACTGTAGATTTCTTGAAGTAGGTTGGTTGGAACAATCGAGTTTTTTTGAAAAAGAGAATTTTCTATAGATTTTTGAAATGTGATAAGCAAATGGTTTGAGAAAAAGAGAAAAGAAAACAAAAAAGAAAGAGAAAAGACTGATGGGGTAATTTAAGAGGTGAAAAAAATTCTAGAAGAAGCAAGAGAGCAAAAAATCTTATGAAAGAAAGAAAAAAAAAGGGGGATACATGTTAGTATAAAGATCTTTTAGGATTTTTTTTATATATAGTAGTATTGATTGTTATGATTATCATTATGTCTATTATTATTAAAATAATTGTTATAATTATTTATTTTGATATCTATAGTATGTATAATTTATTAGTCATCAAAATGGCCAAATTGAAAAGTTCTTATAGATGTCAAATTAAATAAAATTTAATTACTCATGATTATGTGATGTTATAAATAAGATGACCTTATGATATATATTTATTAAGTAAATTGATGTTTAATGATTATAAATGTTTAAGGATCACCCAAAGGTAGATTGGCTAATTTTATAATTATAAATATGATCGTCATTGATTGTTATAATTCATTAGATATTTTTGTATATCTAACGATAATAAGTATATCTAACGATAATAAGTATATCTAATTGGAAGATATATAATTGTCAATTATGTGAAATCAAAATTAAGCATCAATTACATTTATTATTGTACATTGTTAGATCATCCAAAAAAAAAACTTCAATGTACATTTAATGTATATATAAATGTTATTTGAATCTATATTATGTATTTAAGTTACAACCCAAAGCATTAACATATGAGTATTCTATCTATTTTGTATCATCTGTTCCTATTTTTCTTTATTCATAAGCTTCACCAATTACCAACACCAAAAAGCATCATACCTTGTTTATGAGCTAGTAGTTGCCCAACCACAATTACTGCTACAAGCCTGTGCGTTACCCACTAATCTTGTAGGAAAACCAATCTGTTTAGACTTGAAAATGGAAACTGTAGACATCCCATTTTATTTGAGATTTTTTCAGAATTGAAACCTGGTTTCAATTATGAATTGGACCCAATTGTGAAACTTTAGGCCCAATAAGAAAATTTTTAATTTAATTTGCTTATTTATTTATTTTTGTTTAATTTTACTTGGTTCAAAAAGTCAAAAATTAAAAAAATAAAGAAAAAATATAATAATAATAAGAAAATCAGGAAACCCAAAACGGAAAGAATAGATTTGATTATGTTGATCTCAATCTGCATGAAAATAGAATTAAAATCAAATCAATAACCGGTTTGATTTAATTTCCAAATTTATGAGGGATTAATCCTTATAAGAACAGACCATCAACCACGAAAAAAAAATGAGGGAAAATTGTTTAACGAATTGTAAATGATTAGGTTCTAGGAATTTGGGTTCAGTTGGGTTTTTAGGGTTTATGGAATTGGGCACAGAAACTACATGGAAGAAATTTTAAAAATTAGAGGGAGGAATTTGGTTTCTAGCATGAGGGTTCTTGAGAGTTTTTAAGTTTTTTTTTTTTAAATTGTGAAAATTGGTCTTGATTCAATAAGTTAAAAGAAGGGATTTAACTTTTGTTTTATTTTTTCAAAATTGTTTTGGAATTTTTGTAGAATTTTTAGTTTTGGTTTGAAGTTTTTGGTGACATTTTTCAGATCTCGGTAACTTTTCAACGAAAATTTTCAATTTTCGATGTAATGTTCCTTAAATTGGTAGATACTAAATAGGTGTTCATATGGTTAAAGAGAGAAAAACAAAGAAAAAAAAGAAAAAAGAGAAAGGGGAAAAGAAATCTAAGAGGAAAAGAATTTTTTTTTTTTACTTTTATACTATAGCCAAACGATGTCGTTTTATCTAAAGAGATATTCTCAAACCCACGTGTTTTACCAAATCACAACCTGGGATTTGCGTGACCCGTTTCTGACCCGCATCTCATTGAACAAAACTGTATAGGATTTGAATTGTCCAAGTTGAGCCACTTAAGCCCTTTGTGCCTAAAGCCAAGTCGCACAGTCCAGTCACCTAGCCAAACCAACTTAAGGTGTTTTTTTTTTTTTTTTTACTTTTAGTTTATCTTTAATTGTTTTATTTATTTACTTTTTTTATCTATTATTTTTTAAAACTATATTTTTATTAAAAAAAAAAAAAAAACCTTACCAACAAATTGGAGGGTCAATGTTTTTTAAATAAGGTTTTACTAACATATTTGAAAACATCATAATTTTCAAAAGTCATGTTTTAAAATAAATAAATAAAAACATAATAAAATGATATTTCTTATTTTATTTTGCATAAAATTCTACCAACAGATTAGAGGATAATTTTCAACTAAAAGTCTTACCAATAGATTAGAGGATTTTTTTACTATAAACCTACTTTATAGAAATTTATTTCTAGAAGCAAAATTAAATGAATCCGATGATGAAGCCTCTTCAGAGTGGGATACTAGTCTCCATGAATATTCTTGAGGTGAGAAAATTATCTTAAATTACTACCAAACTATTGGAGTAATTTTAAGATCAATTTTTAATAATTAAATTATTTGGTAAATTACAAAGAGACTTTATGGCTTAGATAATTTGAAATTAAACTAGTAATGTTCTTTAAATGGGCGTTGTGAGGGTGCTATAACATTTCTTATGAGTAATTACACTCCTGAACTTAAAATTTGATTTCGTGGACTAGAATATACTATTTAAATATACCTTAGTCAATCTTGAGACTTCTCTTTGAATAGGATATATTCAATCAGGTAGTCAATCACACCTTAACAAAAAATATTGGTGACGACCCCTTTAGTCTATATCTAGCGGTAGATCCACGGATTTATATGTTACGATAGTTTGGTGACTCCACTGAGGACATCGAAAGTCAAACTAGTAAATGATTGCTTGTTATCCAAGCCTAACCTAATAAATTTAAGATTTTTTTCTCTTGCTTGTCTTTTATTTATTTATTTATTTATTCATTTTATATATCTGTCATTCATTTGTATATGCATAACATGAGCTCTATACCCGAGTTTTATCCCTTAAGAGAGAATAAATTACCTACATCATTGTAAGATTTCATGTCTTCGTATGGACTAGTGAAAAACTCTCACTCAAATTGATCCCTTTCCGCTTATAGCCTATAATGGGTGAGGATTGGGGTGCCTTATTAGTCTATAATGAATAATAATGTAAGGAATAATTTGAGAACCCTTAGATTGCCAAACCTTTGAACCAAGCATGTAAATAAACCCTAAGGATTCAAACTTAGGTTAGAGCCATGGCTTTTCTTATGTTAGAAAATCCCAAATAGGACATATGATAGGATATTTATTTTGCCTATAAATTTATATATTTTCTTTGTATTTGCGTACTAACCCTTTATGTTTTTTTTTTATATATATTATTCTTTGTATATGTCATTTTTTACTAACCCTTTTTTTATTGTATATGTTTGCATTGACATCATTAAATCCTCTTTATTGCATTTTTGCATTCAGTTTCATGCATAATCTGATGGTCATATAAACATCATTCTAAATTTACACTTTAATTGTGAAAAATTAAGGTTCAATGATAGCTCAACCAATTGACCACAAGCACAATACTCGAGCTTAAGCTAGAAGAATGGAGCAAATTAATGTAAATCATGTTGAGAAATTAAAAAAATGCTTAGAAAGAAATTAAGGGAGAACTTAGCAAGATTCTTGAAGGTTTAGGTAAGTTGAATAAGGGAAAGACAGTAGAGGAAGATATTTCGTATAAACTTTTTAATCCATTATATCCTTCGGGTTATGGCCCATCTCAGGCCTAATCCACTCCAAGCCTACCATCATAGCAATTTGCATTTCTGACAGGCTATACTTACATAAAAATGTCGCATACGCCTAACAAAGGTAATGTATAAAGCTACAACAACCCTGGCCTTATTGAAAGGCAGTTGAATTGGTTCAAGTTCCTAATTTGAACATTTAAAAAGAGAAATTAAAAATAGTTGAGGCTCTGGAAGATTCAAAAGCCGATTACGCTCGAGAAGAAGTTGTGAGCTTTTGAAGAGATAGAATTTTATGGCTCTATGGATGCTGTCAGCTTTTGTTTGGTCTCAGATATTGTGGTCCCTCTGAAAATTAAAGTTTTAAAGTTTGCAAAGTACAATGATACCAAGTGTCTGATAACACATGTTATCATGTACTATCAAAAGATGACAGGCTAAGCTAGTAATGAAAAGTTACTTAGGCATGTATTTCAAGATAGTTTAACTGGTTTTACTATAAGGTAATATGTCTAACTGGATAGAACCCACATTTGATCATGAAAGGATTTGACTCATTCTTTCATCAATCAATACTATCATATTATAGACATGGCTTCTAATCTTTTTTTTTTTACAGAGTATAGAAAAAAAGGTAACAGAATCCTTCAAAGAATATACACAATGGTGGAGGGATATGGTTTCCTAAGTTCAACCTTATTTCACTAAGAAAGAAATAATGGTCTTATTCATAAACACCCTAAAGACACATTATAAGAAGATGATAGGGATCACAACAAAAAATTTTATTGATATAGTGATTTGAAGAAAGATTATTAAAAATACCATCAAAAGTGGCAAGCTTGAGGAAAAAAAGGCCAACAGTACCAAGAAAGGTGGGATGCCTAAGAAAAAAAAGTTGAAGCCTAAGTGGTGAGTTTTGGGAGCAACAATTCAGAAGTTATACTTCATATCAACTATATGTTCATCCTACTTACTACCCAACAGTCAATAATATTACATAAGTTTCTTACTAGCTTTATTTCTTAACCATGAACAACATTGCTTCACATTCTCATCAACCAACTTTTCAAGCACCAAAATATGGGCCTAATCTTGTTACTACACCAGTTTTAATACCTAATAATCAAGCGAGTGATTTGAGAAGATCCAAGGGTAATCATGAGAGAGCTCGTATTGCTTCTATCCTCATAACCTATATTGAGCTATTTATAGAATTGGTTAAGAATGACCTAATATCCCCAATCCTTTTAAAACCATTGAAGTCACCCTATCTCAAATAGTACATGTTAATGTCATATGTAACTACCATAATGGGAATGTGGGTCACTCTATAAAAACCTGCCTTACTTTTAAGCATAAAGTATAAAGTTTGATTCAAGTAGGCTCGATGAGTTTCAATTATCAAGGGAGCTGAATCTCTATTAAAGCCCTTTGTCCAATCACTTAGACGCATGATTTTGAGAATGCTAATTGGAACTGCTTATCATCTTAAGATTTCTTAATAATATAGAATTTTTTTTATGTATTTGGATTTCATCTTATTTTTCATCATTTTAATAAAAGTGACAGATTTGATGCATTTTCATAACATTTCCTTTTTTGTGTGAATTACCATTATATACTCTTACCTTTTCACATCTTTTTACTATATCCATTCTTTGATTCTGAATAATAAATGTTCAAACAATCATGAAAATAATTCAGGATTTGATTTTGAAAATATCATTCATGTTGATATGATTGATGAATTGAGATTGTTGATTTATTAAGATTGCTAAATAAAAGAAGATAAATTTGATGAAGAATTTCAAAAGTGATGCAATATATGATCTTTATAATGGTTCATTCACAAGTCTATTCTCAGTCAATCAGTGTTCTCCATTGAAAGTATTCATGTTGGAAATGATAAATGGTCATTTTTTTCTACCTTTCATAAAAAGAGTAAAATTATCCCTTGCTATCCCATTTGAGCCTGTTGAAATTTTCTTTCAAGAAACCCTAGCCAAGAATCACCCCACATTGGGGTAAACTTTGAGAAGTTTGTTTATCCTTAGTGATTTCAAGGGCAAAACCCTTTTGTGCTCAAATTTTTCTTAAAACATTATGAAAAAAAAAAAAAAAGAAAAAAAACTGAAGGAGAAATTGATGGGGTAAAATGTCAAGGTGCTCCACATGAAAAGAAATGGTTTTTGGTTTGATAACCTTTTAAAATTCAATTTGGGTCTATTTTATCTATTTCTTTCATAACCCCTCACCTTAGCCTACGTTAAATCCTTTAAAAGTCTATTTTCATCAAATGTGAATACTTGAATTGAAGAATCATAAATTCAATTAAAGTAGATTTACCATTAGATTGCTTAAAGTTTTGATCAAAGTATTATTGATAGATCAAAAAGGAAAAAGAAATTAAAAGAAAATATGAGAAAGGGGCATGGTAAAAAAATGAAAAAAAAAACAAACAAAAAGCAAAAAAAAAAAAAAAAGAGAAAAAAAGAAGACTTAAACTAAAAACCTGAAAGGACAGTTTAAGTAAAGATGAAAACTTGAAAAAATAGCTACATGTGAGGATCCTAAGAATGAGAATCATAATTGACTCAAAGATCCAAGATATTGATGGAATGTGTTTTTAAAAGAGGATTTTGAGTTAGAGTTTAGAATTGTCTAAACAATTATTATTTTAGATGTTAATACCCTATCACCACAGTATTTTGTTTTAGTTCACCTTTAATTTGCTATTGGCCTAACTTTCTTTTGATAATGAATACCCATTTTTTTGTTTGCATCCCTTAAATGAATTGAGAAAATACATTATGTGCATCATAAATTGGAATGATGATTAAGAAATGAATGACAATGTTTGTAAAAGATTTTTTTCATTCTTTTGAAAAAAATCTAAGATGACGGAAGAAAATGAAGCTTGAGAAAATAATTTGAAAATGGCAAATGAGGTGACCCAGTGATGAATACAATGATGGATTGGTTGATATGACTTATAAATTATGACTATATGAGGAAAATGACATAGATCAATTGACAAAATTTGTTATGAGCTTGTTAGTACTAAAAAGCTAAGAAGGAATGATAGAGACTTGTAAACCTTGTTACCGCAATTACAATTTCATGACATTGATTTAGTGACATTTGTATTACATACATTGTATTTACATTGTATTTAAATCCTTGATAATTGCATTTGCATCAATGTTGGAGAATGCATTTACATCAATGTTGGAGCATGCATTTGCACCATGTAGAAACATTTTAATTATAATAAGACATTGCCATTTGTAACATTTAATGAGAATCTAGATTATGGCATTTGCATCATTTAGAAGGCATTTGCATTATTATCATGACATTTATTACATACAAGAATTTGACTTTCATTGGGAAAAATTTTTTTTTTTTTACTTTTAAATCCTTAAATGAGAAATATCTTTCATGATGTGATTTTTTGTTGACAAACTTTCCAAACTTTTAAAGTTATAGGACCTTTGTTTAAAGGAGCTTTTCAAATGTGACTCTTTAAATTTTGGATGCGAAACCCTAAAATTTTTCAATGAAAATCTTTAACTTTCGGATGTGAATCCCAAAATTTTTTGAATGAGAATATTTGAAATTTTGGATGTGAATCTTAAAATTTTTCAAATGAAAATCTTTAACTGTTGGAAGTGAAACCTTCAAATTTTTTAAATAAGAATCTTTGAACTTTAAAATTTTTTATGTGAATCCCTGAAATTTCCAAACATAAAGCTTTAGATTTTGGATCTTTTGATTGTGAACCTTTGAATTTATTGTGAAACTAAATTTTTTGTGAATATGAATTTCTTGCGAACTTGAATTTTTTACGAACTTAAAATTCTTGTGAAAGTTTTACGAATCTTCTAATTTTTATGAATCTAAAACTCTTACGAATTCTTGCCAATCTCAATTCTTACAAATCTTTCCATCTTGCGAATCTGAATTCTTAGAAAACAAATAAACTTCTTTCGAATCTTAAGTTCTTTCGAATATAAATTTTTGTGAATCTTCAATTCTTGCAAATCTGAAAATGTTATGAATTTGAAACTTTTACGAATCCAGACCTCTGGGAAACTTGAAGTCTTTATGAATCTAGAACCTTTGTAAATCTTGAAATTTTTTGTAAACCTTTGTGAATCTTGACTTTTGGCAAATTTTGAAATCATTATGAATCTTTTACAAATCTTGAAGTCTTAGAATCTTTCAATTCTTGTTACGAAGCTTTGCAAATTTTTGAAATTTTATGAAACCCGTGATTTTCAAATTCTGAATGATTTCAAATTTTCAATTTGTCTAAACCCGAACAAAATGGATGTCTCTTTTCTTTACGTAATTCCTATTTCACAGAAAATGTACAAAAAATGGTAACTGTAGACACTCCATTTTGTCTGAGATTTTTTAGAAATAGAAACCAGGTTTCGACTATGAATTGGGCTCAATTGTGAAACTTCTAGCCCAATAAGAAATAATTTAATTTAATTTAATTTAATTTGTTTATTTATTATTTTTGTTTAATTTTACTTGCTTCAAAAAAAGGTCAAAAGTAAAAAAAAAATAAAGAATAAAAAATATAATAAAAAAAATCAAGAAACCCAAAACAAAAAGAATAGATTTGATTCTGTTGATCTCAATCTGCATGAAAATGGAATTAAAATCAAATCAAATTAATAATCCGTTTGATTTAATTACCAAATTTATAAAGGATTCAATCCCTATAAAAACAAACCATCAACCATGGAAAATAAAATAGGGGAAATTCTTTAACGAATGGTAGAGAATTAGGTTCTAGGTATTTGGGTTCAATTGGTTTTTTAGGGTTTTTGGAATAAGGGACCAAAACTCTAAGGAAGAAATTTTAAAAATCAAAGGGAGGTATTTGGTTTTTGGCAAGAGGGTTCTTGAAAGTCTTTAAACAGTTTTTTAAGATTGTGAAAATTGGTATTGATTTAGGAAGTTTTATGAGAGGGGATTTAACTTTTTTTTTTTATTTTTAGAATTTTTTCTAGAATTTCTAGTTTTGGTTTGAAGTTTCTAGCGACATTTTCCAGATCTCAACAGCTTTTTAACAAAAATTTTCAGTTTTCGATGTAATTTTCTTGAAACTAGTAGATACTCAATTGGTTTTCATACAATTAAAGAAAAAAAATAGAGAAAAGAAATGGAAGAGAAAGAAAAGGGAAAAGAAATCTAAAAGGAAAAAAAAATTTTTATACTTTGATATTATAGCTAAACGACACCATTTTATCTAAAGGGATATTCTCAAACCCGCATGTTTTACCAAATCACAACTTGAGATCTACATGATCCATTTCTAACCGCATCTCATTGAGCCAAGCTGCATAGGATTTGAGTTATCCAAGCCAAGCCACTTAAGCCTTTTATGCCTAAAGCCAAGCTGCGCAATCCAGTCACCCAATGGAGCCGACTTAAGGTGTTTTTTTATTTTTATTTTATCTTTAATTGTTTTATTTATTTACTTGTTTATTTATCTATTATTTTTTAAAAATTATATTTTTACAAAAATAAAAGCCTTACCAATAGATTGGAGGGTCAATATTTTTTAAATAAAGTTTTATCAATATATCGAAGAGTCTCATAATTTTCAAAAGTCAAGTTTAAAAAAAATAAATAATAAAATAATAAAATGATATTTTCTATTTTATTTTGCATAAAATCCTACAAATAGATTGGAAGATAATTTTTAACTAAAAGTCTTACCCATAGTTAGAGGACATTTTTTACAATAACCAATTTATAGATATTTATTTCTAGAAGCAAAATTAAATGAATCCGATGACAGAACCTCTTCAAAATAGGACATTAGTCTCTATGAATACTTCTAAAGTGAAAAAATTATCTTAAATTTCTATCAAACTATTGGAGTAATTTTAAGATTAATTTTTAATAATAAATTATTTGGTAAATTACAAAGAGATTTTATGACTTAGATAAATTGAAATTAAACTAGTATCGTTCTTTGAGTAGGCGCTGTGAGGGTGTTATAACTTTTCTCGTACGTAATTGCACTCTATAACTTAAAATCTAGTTTTTTATACTAAAATCTACTATTTAAAGATGCCTAAGTCAATCTTAGGACTCCTCTTTAAATAGGATAGATTCGATCGGTGGCCAATCATACCTTAACAAAAATTATTGGTGGCGACTCTTTTAGTCCATGTCTAACGGTAGGTCCACGGATCTATACATTATGACAAAAACATTATTTTCAACATTGGTGCATAAGAAACCCTAACAAAAGACATATATTCATGCTTTAATTCTTGATGAAGCAATTTTGAAAAGAGAATACCATATCACTCATAATAGTATGGGGAGGAGCTGTTACATATTATGTTGCTTACATGCTCATTATCTAACTTAAATTATCTTTTATTTATGATTTAATAACTTTGGTAAATAAATTAAGTTAATTATTATAGTTTAATAAGTATTGAATGCTATTAAACTTTATCAGTTAAAACAAAGTTTTGTTTAATGTTTTGTTTAATTAATGAATGTAAACAAAAGTTTTGTTTAATGAATGTAATTAAAACAAAAAAAAAGTTTTAATTATAATTATGGAATGAATGAATGAATGAGAGTTTTATTTATAATTCACATGTTAATGGAAAGAAATTTGTTTTACTTTTTCTATCTATAAATTAATACATTCTATTCATCAAGAATAGATGTTAAGTCAAAAGTTTAAAAGAGAGAAAGAAACAAAATTATAAAAAAAAATCATTTCTAAAGAAAATATGGATCAATGTATGACTTCTTATTAATTAAGAAATTGTGAAAATTATTTTGTTCTAAGACTTTGGACAATAAGATTATGCAAATTTAAGATTCAATTTGTATAATAAAAAAAATCTAACATGTAGTATCAAAGCTTTTTATTTAAGAAATTGTGATTTTCCTTTAAAAACTACACTCTTTATATATTTGTTATTATTTTATTATTAGCTTTAATGTTTTTGTTTATTATTAATTTTGTTTTATATTATGATGAAAGTTAAGAGTTTCAATGTTCTCTATAGGCTACTGATAGTATACTACATGAAAATTTTATGATGAAATCCCAAAAAAAATAATTAAATTTTTTTTATCATACAAAATGCATAATATAATTAAAGGTTATATCAACCATAAAAAAAAAATCAATAACTCTAGCATAATAAATATAAATAAATGAATTCAACTTAATTTTTAGGATGCTTTCAATTAAAGTGTTGTTTAAAAAATAATAATAATGAGGTTTTGAAATTTTGATTTAGATTTTTTTAAGTCATTAATGTTTATCTTGTGATAATTTTTTTTTTATATAATACAATTTAATATTACATACTTTATAATGATCATGAAAGTCATTAATGCAAATGAATTTTTTTATTGTTTTATACATATCTACTTGTTATAATATATATGTTGTATTTTACTATATATGTGAGATACAATAATTATGTGAAATTTGTATATGATAGTTTTTTGGTTTTTTGTTTACTCACTATAGTAATACCTTTCTCATATATGTGTTTTGGATTATGATTATGTTTATTATAGATGTCAAATTAAATAAAATTCAATTACTCGTGATTATGTGATGCTATAAATGAGATGACATGATGATATATATTTATTGAGTAAATTGAAGTTTAATAATTATAAAATGTTTAAGGATTGTCCAAAGGTAAATTGTTTAATTTTGTAATCATAAACATGATCATGGTTAATTGATATAATTTATTAGATATTTTTACATATCCAAAGATAGCAAGTATATCTAATTGGAGTATATATAATTGCAATTATGAGAAATAAAAAATAAGCATTAAGTATATTTATTGTTGTATATAGTTGGATCACTCAAAAGAGAACTTCAATGCACATTTAATGTTTATATAATAGTATTTGAATCTTTATTATGTATTTAAGTTACAACTCAAAGCATTAATGTATGAGCATTTTATCTATTTTGCATCATCTATTCTTGTTTTTCTTCATTCGCAAGCTTCGTCTATCATAAAGTTCAATGGGCTTAATTTTTTTGAATGGTGTGAACAAGTCCAATACCATCTAAGTGTTATAGATATTGATTTGGCACTTATAAATGATATCCTACTGCTATTACTGATCCTAGCAGTACTGAACAAAAGTTTTTTCATAATGCTTAGGAAAGATCAAATAGGCTGAGTTTTAATGTTTATGTGAATGGTAGTAACAAACATTAAGTTAATGATTCCAAAAACTAATAATGCTAAGGAATTTCTAAAGTTTGTGAAAGATATGTCTCAATCTAACTCTACTAATAAGTCACTTCTTGGGACAATAATGGGTACGTTAATTACCATCAAATTTGATGATTCTCATACCATGCACTAGCATGTCATTAAAATGTCAAATATAACAGCAAGATTAAGATCCATGAGAATAGAAGTAAGTGAAAGTTTTCTTGTATAATTTATTATAAATTTTTTGCCTTTTGAGTAGGTCCATTCTATATAAATTACAACACAATAAAGGATAAAAAAAATGTCACTAAACTACAAAATATGCTTATTCAAGAGGAAACGACACTTAAGAAGCAAGGAATTCACTCAATTAATCTAATAGGCCAACTAAGAGCTAAAATGAAACTAGTAAAGAAAAATGGATAAGACAATAAAGGATCATTAAAGATTAATGTGTCATTTATTCAAATCCATAAGAAAGAACAAAAGAAAGATAAGTGTTATTTTTGCAGAAGGTCTGGACATTATCAGAAAGATTGCCTAAAACATAAGGCATGATTCAAAAGGAAAGGTAAGCCTAGTGTTTTTGTATGTTTTAAATCAAATTTGGAAATTCCTTATGACACTTGGTGGATTGATTCTTGTTGCACCATTCATGTTTCAAATGTGATGCAGAATTTCTTATGACCTAAACTATAAATCCAAATGAAAATTTTATTTTTATAAGAAATCAAGTCAAAGCTTTAGTTGAAGCCATAGAACTTATTGTTTAATTTTAAATACTAAATGCCATTTAGATCTTTTTCAAGCTCTTTATATTCCTTCTGTTTCTTGAAATTTAATTTTTTTTATCTAAACTTGATACATTTAGATACTCCTTTAAGTTTTAAAATGGATGTTTCAATTTATTTAAATGTAATTATTTTTTTTACTCCAATTTTGTGTGATAGTTTATACAAATTAAATCTTGATAGCCATTTTGCAAAAACCTTGATGACCTTACATCATAATATTGGTACTAAACATGGTTTAATGAATGAAAATTCAGCTTACTTGTGGTGTAAACGTTTAGGTCATATATCTAAAGAAAGAATACAAAGATTGACAAGGAATGAAATCCTTATTAATTTGGATTTTACTAATCTTGGTATTTGTGTGGATTGTACTAAGGGAAAATACATAAAACACACAATAAAGGAAGTAGCTATAAGAAGTACACAGTTTATTGAGATTATGCACACTAATATTTGTAGAATTTTTTATGTTTCCATTA
The DNA here is from genome assembly GCF_047325235.1 of Durio zibethinus. Classification (NCBI taxonomy): domain Eukaryota; kingdom Viridiplantae; phylum Streptophyta; class Magnoliopsida; order Malvales; family Malvaceae; genus Durio; species Durio zibethinus. The sequence goes on from NC_143177.1 coordinate 19,438,145, forward strand.
TTTAGTGAAAAAAAATTTTTTATCATCTTTATTGACAATTTTTCACATTATATTTTTTCTATTTATTGCATGAAAAATCTCAATAATAAATGCCTTAGAGGTATTTATTAATGAGGTTGAAAGATAATTAGATAGTAAGGAAAAAATTATCAAATCTGATAGAGGTGGTGAATATTATGAAAGGTATGATGAAAATAGATAATGTCTTGGTTCATTTGCTTAATTTCTTGAAAAGCATGGCATATGTGCTCAATACACAATGCCGAATGCACTGTAACAAAATGGTATTGTAGAAAGGTGTAATCGTACTTTAATATACATGATTAGGAGTATGTGAAGCAATTTTTCTTTATACTTATCATTATAAATGTATACCTTGAAACCATTATGTATTTGTTAAATAGGGATCCTATTAAGGCAATTCTAAATACTCCTTTTGAACTATGGACAAGTAGAAAACCCAGTTTAAGGCACCTGCATGTTAACAGTTGCTCGATAGAAGTAAGAATTTATAATCTGCATAAGAAGAAATTAGATTCAAGAACAATCAATGATTTTTCATTAGTCATCCAGAAAAATCTAAAAGGTATAGATTTTACTGTCCTTGCCATAGTACAAAAATTGTTGAAATTGAAATGTCAGGTTAATGGAAAATGATGAAACGAATAAGAGTGTGAAACCATGTAAAGTGAAACTTCAAGATGTTAAGATACAAATTCCTTTACCTATAATTTTTTCTCAAATTGTTGTTCCTACAATTATTAAACAGTTTAACAACTTATAAGAACAACAAATAAATGATCAAACACCCCAAAATAAAATTATTACTAATGAACCTACAGTGGATGAACCTAATGAAATAGCATTAAGGTCTCAAAGGTAAGAGAGATCTACGATTTTTATGAATATGTAGTTTATCTATAAGAGTCAGAATTTGACTTAGGAATTGGTAAAGATCTAGTTTCATTTTCACAAACCATAAAAAGTGTTAATTTTACCAAATGGTTAGATGCCATGAAATAAAAGATGAAATTAATGGACCATGTAGATACCCATTTGTGTCCAGGGCCATTTGGGTCCATTGAGGTTTAGGTCCAATTGAGCCTATCAAGGTTCGGGCCCAGTTAGGCCTATTTAGTTCTAGGATTAAGTAGACAGCTTTTTTTATTTTTATTTATTTATTTATTTATTATTATTATTTATTTTTATATTTTATATTTTATATTTTTATATTTTTGTTCTTTTTTCCTTCCTTGCTTCTTTCCTTTTTTATTTCAATCCACACGTGCACAATGGAATCGGATCAAAATCCCTGGGTCAAACATAGGATCAAGTTGTTAGAATTTTGGACCATAAATCACGCTAGACAGAATGCAATCCCAGGATTAAGCCTAGGATTGATTTTGTCCATTTCCTAAAATCATTCCTAAACTTACCTATAAATTGAACCAATTATAACATTGAAGAACACACAAAAAACACAAAGAAAATTATTAAGGAAATTATGGGAAAATTTTGGTAGAAAAGGTTTCTGGGATTTGGAAATTGAAATTCAAGGTTTAATTTATAGTTTTGGTGTGATCTTAGGGTTGCAGAAGGTTCGAGAATGGTTGGGAGCTATTTGGAAATTTTTTTGGATTTTTTATAATTTTTTTAGGCATTTTTGGGTTTTTTTCAAGAACTTTGAATTTTTTGGTGGAATTTTCCGATGAAGGTTAAAGTTTTTGATGAGATTCCGATGAGATTTCCAGAATCTGACAGGTGTTCCAAAAATCGATGGGTTTTTCAATTTTTGATTGAATTTTTCGATGACATTCCAAGAAACCAGTGAGATTCTCAATTTTCGATTGAATTTACCGATGAGTCTTTTAAAGATAAAGTAGAGATTTTTTGGATTAGAGAGAGAGAGGCTTTTGGATTTTTGAGAAAAAACGTTGAAGGGTACCTTATATACTGCCTCTACACGACGTCGCTTTGATTGCTTAGGATCCGCATGAACCCGACTTAGGATTCGCACGCTGACCCTGGTATTGACCCAACCCGATCACATGTTTTCCCTTTTTCATTTTATTTTTATTTTTTGATTTCTATTTCTATTTTATTTTATTTTCACTCCTTTTTTATATATTTTTCGATTTATTTTTTTCTTTTTTTAAAAAATAAAAGAAATAAAAAATTATAAATATTTTTGTCATTGGTATTTCTAAAAAAAAATGAGAGACTATTTCAAAGAAAAGAAAGTGATAAAAAAAACCTTTCAAAAAAAGAGAAAAAAATAAAAAAATATATTTCCAAATAATAATAATTTTTATCCTTTTAACTATTGGAGGATTGCTTTAAAGTGAGTTCTACGAAACTATTAGGAGGCTTTACTAATTTTTTCAAGATAAAATAAATTAATAAATCCAATAACGGAACCTCTTTAGAGTGGGACACTAGTTTCTATGAATACTCCTGAGGTGAGAGAATTATCCTGAATTGCTACCAAACTATTGGGACAATTTTATGGTTAATTTTCAATACTAAAGTATTTAGTAAAATCATAAACTGATCAAGGCTTGGATAATTCAAAATTAAACTAGTACCGTCCTTTGGATGGATGCTGTGGGGGTGCTACAACTGTCCTTAAGCATAATTAACTCCCGAACCTAACATTTGTCTTGCAGATCAGATTCAATCAGGCGGTCAATCTCCAAAGAAAATTGGTGGCAACTCCTTTAATCCATGTCTAGCAGTAAGTCATAGGATTTATATATTATGACAGTTTAGTGACTCTGCTGGGGACTTTAAAGTCAAGCCAGTAAATGATTTCTTATTATCCAAGCCTTGCTTAATAAGTTTGAAATTATTTTATGCCCTCTTATTGTTTATATCGGCTTTATTATTTATTTTCCTAGTGTATACCTTCTTATTTATTTGTCCATATTTACTTGATTATTTATTTATTATATATATACTTGTCAGACATTTGCATTTGTATAACATAAGCCCTTCACTAGGGCTCTACCTTTAAGAGGTAATGAAGTACCTATGCCCTCGTGAGACTTCATGTCCCGACATGGGCCTGTGAAACACTCCTACTCAGATTGAACCCTTTTTGCTTGTAGCCTATGATGGGTAAAGATTAGGGTGCCTTCCTAGTCTGTTATAGACTATGATGTAGGGAACAATTTAAGGACCTTTTAGAATAATCCCAAACTACATATAGTTAACTTTAGAAGCCCAACCATAGATAAAGCCCTGTCCTTCCACCCTTTGTAAATATCCAAAATTCTAGGTCATGTTGTTGTTGCTATGCTTACTATATGTTTTATTGAAGTGATTAACTAACCTCTTCATCTTTTTTATTTCTTTTCTTGCACATTCATGAACATTTTTACAAATTGCATAGTATTTTTTTTCGAAGTTATTTCAACAAAATCCCTCATAGATTCCACAAAATGTTAGGTTTGCGCTTCATCCATGCTATTTAAATGTGACTCTCCCACAGAGGTGAGGATGGAATCAGAAAAAAGGTAGCTAGAAGAGGGAGATTGTTTGTTACTTAGTCATGTCCCTACACTATCAGGAGAAGTTTGCCCATTCTCCAAACATAATGATTTGAAATGCTTATTAGACATGTGGAATAGTATGACCCTTTCAAGGGAAGAGGCTTTTTGTGAAAAGTTTGGACACATCGCATACTCATGTCAGTGAAGGTTAACTACTCACTTATCAGGGTAATGGTATAATTTTGGACCCTTCCTACTGATGTTTTATCTTTAATGAGGTACCAACAATAGAAGAGTACTCAACTCTAGTGGGTATGCATCTACTATATCCAAATAAAGTATACATGAAAAAACACAAATCAATAAGTCGCAAAAAGCTGGGTTAGATGCTAGGAGTGGGAAAGAAAACTATAGATTCATACATTCGAGAGAAAGGTGATCACAAAGGTATTCCATGGGAGGTTCTTTGAGATTTCATTATCAAGCATCTAGATGATGATCAGGGAAAGAATGCATTTGCTTTAGCCGTATATGGGTTGGTTATTTTCCCTAAGGTCTTAGGCTACAATGAGATGGAAGTGGTGGATTTGTTTGAGCAGATTGAAAGGGACTATAATCCTTCACCAGTTATCTTGGCAGAAACTATCAGGTCTCTGAATTTTTGTAGGCAGATGGATAAAGCACGTTTCATGGGTTACATACCCTTATTATTTGTATGTATGAAAAGCCATTTTGAATGCAAAAAAAGTGCTTTTTCCAAATTTTATTTCCACACTCAGAGCCCGATTAGGGAATTCTATCAGAGTACTTAGCTAGAGGCAGAAACTTAAAAGAAGTGAAATGTATACTACAAGGGCTTATAGCTAGTCAAGTAAAATGGTTAGCTCTATGGATAGACAGGGAACCTATGTTGTATCAATGTGGAGATAAGATAGGAGTCTCACTTCCAGGCTTATGGGGGTCAACAAGTTATGCACCATTGATGGTAAGGAGATAGCATGGAGCTGAATAGTTTACTCTTATGACCTATAAGCATGGCCAATTTGACTACTCATTTAGGGAGCCCAAAACTTTCTAGAAGATTAATAGCATGATTGGGCCTGAAAGAAGCCCAAGAGAGTAAGCCCAAGGCCATTCACTGATCAAGTCACTTAGGGGTATCGGATCTAGAGAAATAAGAGAGGTTAGGAGATTACATTTATGCTTCAAGGTCATCATATACCAGTGGGCTAAGAGTCAGACAATAAGCTTTCTGAGTTAGAGCATGAAACGAAAAAGGAGAAATTGAAGCAAGAAATTTTGAAGCTGCACAGAAAAAAGGACTAGTGGTAGAATAAAGTAAAAAAATTAGAAATCCAAGTCCACGGGATTTTCAAGGAGTACAGTAAGGCCTAAAAAGTTGTTAGAGAACAAGATAAAGCCCTTAAAGAGCTGAAAGAGTTATAACAAGAGCATAAAAGGTTACGCATATAAGTATAAGCCAAAGAAATAAATAACTAAGAGTTGGTTCGTGAAAATGAAGAGCTAAAAAAAGAGCATGACCAAATAAAAAATACTTTTATGGAGGTTGAGCAGGAGAATCAATGGCTTTCAGACTACATTTTGACCCTAACATCAAAGTTGAATGAACAAAAAAGTCGTGTTAGGATCTCTATAGAAAGTCACAAAGAGTTATTCTATCAGGTGTGGTGCAACAAAAAAGAAGGGTTGGGAAGATAAAGATACGTAGAGCACTTCACTACTCATATAGGCAAAGCTGTGATCAAAGCAAGTGAGATGACAGAAAAGGCTAAAGCACTAAGAGCTTCAATTACACCAGTAGTGGAGCATAGACAGAAGCTATTGAATTTCATTGAGGAAGCTAAAGATCAGTATGAGCAAGTTAGGTATTTTTATAAATGAACAATATTATGTTTGATGTAAAATAGACTCCTGTGGAATAAATAAAAGTTTCCTTTTGTTGGATTTTTCCTAAAGGGCAAATATATTATTTTTTTTTTCTTTTCTTTTTCATGTATTTGCATCACATTCATTCATTCATTCATTCATTATCATAACAATATTATTGAATCTTTAATTGTGGTACTAAGATGCAAGAATAGCTACACATCAGTACAATACTCGAGCTTGAGTTAGAAAAATGGAATAGGATAATGCAAGCCGCTTTCAAAGGATAAAAAAAGCCTATGAGGCACTATCGGGAAAGCTGAGCCAAATTTTAAAGACCCAAAAAAAGGGAAATAAGGAAAAATTAGTGGAAGAAGATATTTCACAAAAAGCTACTAATTTGGCATATCCTCCAGGCTTTAGTCCATAACAAAATCAAATCACACCACTCTTCCAATCTCAACAAACAGCTTTTTTAAAATACAACTACCCAGGAATGACCTATGCACCAAGTCATGAGAATGTCTAAAGTTATGATAATCCTATCTTTACTTAAAATGCAGCTAAGCCTATTTAAATCCCTATTACAGATGAAGTAAAGAATAAAGAAAAACCATAGACAGCTATGCCTTTAGAGGGTTCTAAGACTGTTCGAGCTATGAATAAACTTGAGGAAAGATTAACAGCTATAGAGGGAATGGATTTCTATAGATCTATGGATATTGTGAGATTTTACCTAGTACTAAACATAGTGATACCATCAAAGTTTAAAGTACTAGAGTTTGAGAAGTATGATGGTACCAAGTGTCCTATCACACATATCACCATGTACTGTCATAAAATGACAGCACATGTTAGTAATGAGAAGTTGCTTATGCATGTCTTTCAAGATAGTTTAACTTAGTTTGCAGTAAAATGGTATGTCTAGTTGGATGGGACCCAAATAAAGACATGAAAATATATAACCCCATCTTTCATCAATTAGTATCGCCATATTATCGATATGGCCTTGAATCACTTTTTCCTACAAAGCAATAAAAAAGTAAGCATTTGAATCCTTCAAGTAATACTCTCAAAAGTGACGAGATGTAGCTACTCAAGTACAACTTTCCTTGACAGAGAAAAAAAACTACTGTGCTATTTGTGAGCACTCTAAAGTCACCCTATTATGAGAGGATGATCAATAATGAGACCAAAAACTTTGCTAATATGGTGATTTCGAGAGAGATTATTGAAAACACCATTAAAAATGGTAAGCTTGAAGGATGTGAGTTTTCTAAAAAAATACCTAAAAAGAAGAAGAGTAAGACTCAAGCTGTGAGTCTTGAAGGCCAACAATTCAAAAGTTACTCTCGACCTAACTACCCTACATACCATCACAAGTGAACCATACCTCTGTATCTCCTTACCAGTCAACTACTCAACCATCTTATCCATCTTCACCAAGATCTCCTGCCTATTCAGTCAGTACTATAAGTAATACTAGAGAAACATGAACTAAGGAAAAACCCATTTTTGATCCCATACCCATAAGCTACACAGAGTTATATCAAGAACTTTACAAGAACCATCTAATTGCTTTTATCCTAGCCAAATAGCCCGAACCTCCTTATCCCAAATGGTATGATGCCACCGTTCATTATAACTACTATTATGGAATAAAAGACCATTCTACTGAAAATTAGCTTTCTTTAAAATAAAAAGTGCAGCATTTGATTAAAAAACAGCTAATAAGTTTCGATACCAGTGGGAGCTTAGCACCTAATGTTAGTGGGAATCTCTTGCCCAATCATACAGTCAATGCGTTGGACAAAGATAAAAGGGGTATAAAAAGAAGGATAAAAAAGATTAAAATGCCCTTAAAGCAGCTCTATAATGCCTTATACAGAGCTAGATTGATACAACTAGTGACTCAATGCACTTACGTGGAAGGGCATATCCCTAATCAAAAGTGTAAGTATCATAGTGGGCCTCCAAGGCATTCTATTAAAAAATGTCAACAATTTCACCAGAAGGTGTAGAAATTAATAGACTCTTACTAGATAGAGTTATATGAGGAATTAAAAATTTTAAAAAATATTAGGATGGCTATGACAGATAGGTGGGTGCCAAAACCTATCACTATACATTGTAAGAAGAAGCCACAATCGATTGGGAGCAAGTTTTTTCCCAAACTAGTAGCTTTCAAAGTTTCCCACCCATTTCCTTATAAAGATAATAAAGCGGTACCTTAGAGATATGAATGTGAGGTGATGACTCAAGAGCAGCAAAGGTTGAAAGTTGAAACTCCTAATATAACAAGAGTATGGGGCATAACTAGAAGTGAAAGATGTTATACCCTAGAGATTTTAAAAAAAATAGAAAGAAAAAAGAAGAAGTAAACTGAACAAAGATCTCAGAACAGGATACTCTAAAGTTCGTGCATAAAAAAGAGGCCTGTGAGTTTTTAAAGCTAGTCAAGCACAATGAGTATTCTGTGGTGGAGCAATTGAATAAGATGCTAGCCAAAATTTCTCTATTATCACTTCTTATGAACATTAAACTATATCGCAATGCTTTGTTGAAGGTATTGAATCAGGCTTATGTGTCTCATAATGTATCTATAGAGTATGTGAATCACTTAGCAAAGAATCTAGTGGTACCACATCATATCTCTTTCAGTGATAATAAGATCCCGCTAGAAGGTAGAAAGAGTACCAAGGCGTTGCATATTATTATCAAATATAAAGGCCATATAGTAGCCAAGGTCTTTGTTGATAATGGGTCAACCATTAATGTTATACCCGTGTCCACTTTGGTTAAGTTACCTTTTGATATCTCTTATATCCAAGACAGTCAAATGGTAGTCCAAGCATTTGATATGACTAGGCAAAAAGTATTAAGAGATGTTGAGCTACCCATATAAATTGGTTTGTGTATTTTCAATATAAAATTTCAAGTTATGGATATTTCTCCAACATACAATTGTTTATTGGAAAGATCATAGATCCACAAGGTAAGCACCGTCCTTTTTTCATTGCACTAAAAAATCAAATTTAATGTAAAAAGGCAATTATGATTGTAGTTAAAAAAAAGATTTACTGGTGACCTAACCCATAAATGCCTCATATGTGGAAGCAGTAGAAAAATCATTGGAGTGCTCTTATAGATCTTTTAAACCTGTTAATATAGCAGGCAAAAGGTTCAAATTCAATCAGATTGTGATCAATCATATGGTTAACAAGGGTTGAAGTATTAGGTTAGACTTGGACAAAAGCTTACAAGAGATAAGAGATATTCATAAGATTGAATATTACAGTTATAGGTTTGGATTAGGTTATAAAATAGAAGAAATGTAGAACAACAGTAAAAAGGCAAAGAAAGAATCTATGGTTTTTCCCCATATGAATGAAACTTTTACTCTTGGAAGATACATGCATCAGGGAGCTGAAAAGGACATAAAAGAAGAACTAACATGGAAAGAAGTTTTTTTCAAGCTTTCTATTCACATGGTGGATGATGGAAGCTAAAATAAGAAAGCCTTGGTTTACCCATGCCCGTCGAGATATGAATTACAAAATTAGAGGGTCATCCAAATGCCTACTATTTTTTATATTCCTTCAATGTAATCATACCTCATAATTGCTTATGCCCAAAAGCATTAGGATGAACTCTTATGTTTGGGTCTGTTATATTTCATTATTTCAATAAAAATAAGAGCATGCATGTTGTTCATTTTTTCCATTCCACTCATTACTTGATCAAAATTTCTTACCAATATTTTTTATTATATTAATTTTTAGATTCCCAAATGAATGTGAAGATAATCATGACAATGATCTAGGGTTTAACTTTGAAAATTCAATTAATATCAATAAATTTATACTAAAAAAGATTTTAAGGAATACACTTTATCGGCGGATTTAATGAGGCTAATTAAACAAAAAGATAAATCCATTGAGCCTCATCAAGAGGTGGTTGAATTGATCGATTTGGGTGATGTCGAAAATAAGAAAGAATTCAAGATTGATACTTCACTCTCAGTTGTTAACTACCAGCAGTTAAAGGAGTTGCTTTAGGAGTTTGTGGATGTATTTACCTAGTCTTGCCAAGATATGCCTAGACTAAATACTGAAATAGTAGAGCATAGGCTACCATTGAAACCAAAATGCATATCGATGCAGTAAAAGTTGAGAAGAATGAAATCGAAGATGCTGTTGAAAATTAAAGAGGAAGTTAAAAAGTAATTTGATGCAGGCTTCTTGCAAGTGGTCAAATATCCTGAATGCGTGGCTAATATAGCACATGTCCCTAAGAAAGATGGAAAGGTATGGATATGTATAGATTATAAAGATCTGAACTAAGCTAGCCCTAAAGATAATTTTTCCCTACCTCATATTGATACTTTGGTGGATAATACAGCCCGACATTCGGTATTCTCTTTCATGGATGGATTCTCTGGCTATAATCAGATAAAAATAGCTCCAAACGATATGAAAAAGATCATTTTTATCACCATGAAGAGAACCTTTTGTTACAAGGTCACGTTTTTTAGATTAAAAAATACTAGCACAACCTATCAGAGGGTCATGGTAATACTTTTACATTATATAATGCACAAGGAGATTGAAGTGTACGTAGATGACATGATTACAAAATCTAAAAAAAGAGAAGATCATACAGTTAACCTCATAAAATTATTTGAAAAGGTTGATGAAGTTTTAGCTCAAATTGAATCCAGCCAAATATACATCTAAAGCTAGATTAGGGAAGCTGTTAGGATTTATAGTTAGTGAGGAAGGATAAAAGTAGATCCAAATAAAATTCAAGCTATCTAGAAGTTATCTCCTCTAAGCACACAAAAAAAAAGTTTAAGGTTTTTTAGGTAGATTAAATTATATTTCTTGGTTCATTTCTCAACTCACTCTTAAATGTGATCCCATTTTCAAACTCCTTCAGAAGATAATTCTGAGGAGTGGGATGAACAATGTCAAGAAGCTTTTGATAAGATCAAGTAGTATTTATCAAATCCACCAATATTAGCAACCCCTGTTCTAAGAAAGCCACTGATTCTATACATAATGGTACAAGAGAGCTTAATGGACTGTGTGATGGGACAACAAAATAAATCTGATAAAAAAGAAAGAGCTATTTATTACCTGAGTAAGAAGTTTACGAAGCATGAGTCTAAGTATTCATCACTAGAGAAAATGTGTTGTACTTTGGCTTGGACAGCTAAAAGACTCAGGCAATATATGTTTACCACACAACTTGGCTCATAGCTAAACTGGATCCTATCAAATACATCTTTGAGAAATCATCACTATTAGGAAGAATCGTCAGATGGCAAGTAATGCTCTCTGAATATGACATAGTATCTACGAGCCAAAAAGTAATCAAAGGAAGTGTCATTGCTGAATTTTTGATAGACGAAGTCGCTGATAATTTAGCCCATGAAGCTTGATTTTTCAGATGATGAACTAATGGCCATTTCAAAATTAGAAGAAGATGATAATGAGGAAGAAATATGGATGATTTATTTTGATAGGGTTGCTAATGCCATGGGGCACGGGATTGGAGCAATCTTGATATCCTTAACAGAGCATTACCATCTTGTTACAGTGAGATTGCATTTCAACTGCACCAATAATATAGTTGAATATGAGGCTTATGTTATGGGATTGCATGCTACTTTGGATAAAAAATTTGAGTGTCTGGGGATTTAACTCTAGTTATTTATCAACTAAAAGATAAATGGGAAACAAGGGATTCTAAACTCATCCTTTATCACAAATATATCTTAAAGTTGTGTAAACAATTCAAAACAATCTAGTTTAAACATTTGCCTTGAGAAGAAAATCATATTGCAAACGCCTTGGTCACCTTAGCTGTAATGGTATGAATCGATGATACTACAGAAATTTAACTTATTAAACTAGATATCAAAGACATACCAATACATTGTGCCAATTTAAAAGAGGAAGAGGATGGCAATCTTTGGTATCATGATATTATGCGATATCTAAAGAATCAGCAGAATCTAGATTGAGCAACAGAAAGTGATAAGAGAACTTTACGAAGGTTGGCTATGGGATTCTTTTTAGATAGGGAAATTTTATACAAACAAGGTAAGAACCAAGTGTTATTACGCTATGTAGGTGCTTCTAAGGCTAAAAAGATTATAGAAAATGTTTATAACGGCATATGTAGAACATATGCAAATAGACATATGATGACAAGACAGGTTATGCGAGCTAAATATTACTAGTTGATAATAGAAAGAGATTGCATTGACTATGCCCGTAAATGTCACAAGTGTCAAATTTATGCTGACAAGAGTCATGCTTCGCCTAGTGCTTTACATGTCATAGCACCACCTTGACTATTTTTTATATGGAGAATAGATGTTATTGGGCTTATTATACCAAAAGCTTTGAACAAGAATAGATTCATTTTTGTGATGATTGATTATTTCACTAAATGTGTTGAAGCTTCCTCTTTTACAACTATGATCAAATCAGTGGTCTACAAATTCATTAAGAGAGAGATAATCTACAAATATGGACTCTAAAAAAGAATCATTTTAGATAATGTCAAGAATTTGAATAGCAAGATTATGCAAGAAGTATGTGTTCAATTCAAAATCAAACACTACAATTCTTTTCATACCGCCCAAAAATGAATGAGGCAGTAGAAGCTATAAATAAAAATATCAAAAGAATTTTAAAGAAGATAACTGAAACTTACAAGGACTGGCATGAGAAATTACCTTTTGCTTTACATGTATATCGACCTTTTGTGCATACCTCTATTAGGGTAACTCTTTTTTTTTTTGGTTTATGGGATGAAAGCTATATTGTCAGTAGAAGTAGAAATCTCATCACTAAGGATCCTAAAATAAGTGAGATTAGAAGAAGCTGAATGGATTCAGAAATGCTATGAGCAATTAAACTTTATTAAGGAAAAAAGGTTGACAGCACTGTGCCATAGCCAGTTGTACCAAAGAAGAATAATGAGAGCTCATGACAAAAAGGTCAAACCTTAGCAGTTTCAAGAATGAAAGTTGTTGTCAAAAAGAACCCTTTCAAGTTAGCATGTTGATAAAGAAAATTAGACCCCAAATTAGGAAAGACCTTTATGCAGTAAAAAGAGCTTTTTCAAGAGAAGCTTTAATCTTATCAGAAATAGATGGAGATGAACTTTCTGGTCTTGTCAATTCTGATGTAGTAAAGAAGTACTTTGCTTGATTCAAAAAAATAAAAAAAAATTTCAAATCGAAAACCCAAAAGGGAATTTGAACCCAAAAAAACAAGAAAAAAAAAAGGGAGAAGAGTTCAAGTTGAAAACCTGAAAGGGCGACTTGGATCCAAAGAAAAAGATTCAGATTGAAACTCTGAAAGGCAGCTTGAATTAGCATCACTTAGGAAGGCATACCAGGGACAGTAAATTTTGAAGAGCTTTAAAGTGTTAGGACATCAAGTTTTGATTGAGTTTTTGAAAGAGATCCAAGATTTGTTGTCATAGTTATCTAATCATTTATCTTGGGGCATTGCTACCCCAAATAACTACTCCTAAATACTCTCTTTTTATCTCTATAATCATCATTTGTAATTTATTGCTTATCCAAATAAATGAAAGCTATGTTATTATTATTTTAGTCCTATACATTGCCCTTTTTCTTTTTACCTCGCCAAGAATGGAAGAAATGCATAACTTGCATCCCTACACTTTGAAATTGGGATAATGATTAATAACTAAACAAAATCATAAGAAGTATGTGTTACTTTGAAAGATTAAAGGAGACAACGATCAAGGATGAGCTCTTACTAAATAAGAGCAAAATGGCTTTCGTAGCCTTTTTGGAGAAAAGATAAATATGCAAGCTAATGTAAAAAAAATGCCTCTAAGTGGATGAAAAATAGTTTTTTTGCCAAAGATGCACTTCCGGTAGATGAAAAATAGTTTTTTTGTCAAATTTAGGTATTTAGGTTGATGAAAGATGATTTCTTCATACAGTGAAGATAAATATTCAAGATAATGAAATATGGTTTCTCTGCTAAGGGTGTGCGAAAACGAGAATGCAGAAGCCTTAGTACCACAATTGATGTTTCATTTGCATAAAACATGCACTTGCACTATCCACTCATTTGATCTCGATCCAGGTCAGATCATCCTCGACACTCAACATCAGTTCAGTCATTTATTTTTGACCTCGACTCAGTCTTGATCACTTTATTTTAACTTACGGCATCATTCCAGTCATTTGATCTCGACTCAAATTAGATCATCTTCGAGCCCACAACATCAATTTGGTCATTTATTTTGGACCTTGACTCGATCCTAGTCACTTTATTTTAACTTACGGTATTGTCCTAGTCATTTGATCTCGACTCAGGTTAGATAATCTTCGAACCAGCAACATCAATCCGATAATTTATTTTTAAGCTCAACTTAGTCCTGGTCGTTTCATTTTAACTTGTAGCATCATCTCAGTCATTTGATCTTGACTCAAGTCAGATCATCTTCAGACCTGTGACATTAGTCTGATCATTTACTTTTTACTTTAACTCAATCTTGTCATCTTCTGACTTGCGATATCGTCCCAGTCATTCGATCTCGGCTCTAGTTAGATCATCTTCAGACTCACAGCCTCATACTAGTCATTTGATCTTAGCTTCGGTTAGATTGTTTTCTAACTCACGGCATTGTCCCAATCATTCAACCTTGGCTCAGGATTAGATTATTCTACTTTGGACTTAAAGTTTACCCCGATCGATTTTACTCGCTAATTTGACTCGAATGGAGCAGGTGTCTGGGCCTTTGCATCATTTTTGTTTAACAAATATATGCAAAAAAGGATAGCTGTAAACACCTATTTGTGTCCGGACCTATTAAGATCCGGACTTGTTTTGACCCATTGAGGTTTGGGCTCATCAAGTTTCGGGCCCAATTAAACCCATTTGGGTCTAAAATTAAATAGACAGCTTGTTTTTATTTTTATTATCATTATTTTTTTAATTTATTTTTTATGTTTTATTTTTATTTTTTATTTTTTATTTTTTTTTGTTCCTTACTACTTTCTTTTTCTGTTTCAATCCACACGTGCACAATGGAATTGGGATCAGAATCTCTGGGTCAAACAAAGGATCAAGTTGCTGGAATTTTGGACCAGAAATCATGCTGGACAAAATGCAATCCCAAGATTCAAGCTTGGGATTGATTTTGTCCATTTTCTAAAATTATTCTTAAACTTACCGATAAGTTGGACCAATTCTAACATTGAGGACTACACAAAAAACACAGAGAAAATTATTAGGGAAATTTTAGGAACTTTTTGGCAAAAAGGGTTTTTGGGATTTGAAAATTGGGTTTCAAGGTTTAATTTGTAGTTTTGGTGTGATCTTAGGGTTGCAAAAGGTTTGGGGAAGGTTATGAGCTATTTGAAATTTTTTCTGGATTTTTTTAGATTTTTTTTAAATTTTTTTGGGTTTTCTGGGTTTTTTTAAAAAACTTTGAATTTTTTAATGGAATTTTTCGGTGAAGGTTGAAGTTTCTGACGAGATTTTCAGAATCTGAAGAATGTTCCAAAAATAGTTAGGTTTTTTAGTTTTCGATTGAATTTTTCGACGACATTCCCAAAAATCGATGAGATTCTCAGTTTCTAATTGAATTTGCCAGTAGATCTTTTAAAGAAAAGGCAGAGGTTTTTTAGGTTAAAAAGAGAAAGGTTTTCGGATTTATGAGAAAAAATACTTAAGGGCGCCTTATATATCGCCTCTACATGATGTCATTTTGGCCATTTAAGATCCACGTGAACCCGACTCAAGATTCGTGCGCTAACCTTGGTATTGACCTGACCCAATCGTAGGTTTTCCCTTTCCATTTCATTTTTATTTTCTAATTTTTATTTTATTTTATTTTCACTCATTTTTTATATATTTTTTGGTTTATTTTTTTCTTTTTTAAAAAAATAAAAAAGATAAAAAAAGTTATAAATATTTTTGTCATTGGTATTTCTAAAAAAAAAGAAAAAAAGAAAGACTCTTTCAAAGAAAAAAAAAGTGATAAAAAAAACCTTTAAAAAAAAAAGAGAAAAAAATAAAAAAAATATATGTTTCCAAACAATAACAATTTTTACCCTCTAAACTATTAGAGGATTGCTTCGAAGTAAGCCCTACCAAACTATTGGGAGGCTTCACTAATTTTTTTAGGATAAAATAAATTAATAAATTTGACAATGGAACCTCTTCAGAGTGAGACACTAAACTCCATGAATACTCCTGATGTGAGAGAACTATCCTGAATTGCTACCAAACTATTGGGACAATTTTAGGCTTAATTTTCAATACTAAAGTATTTGGTAAAATCATAAAATGACCAAGGCTTTGAAAATTCAAAATCAAACTAGTATCATCCTTTAAATGTGCGTTGTAGGGTGCTACAATCTTCTCCAAGCGCAACTGACTCCTGAACCTAACATCTATCTTGTAAATCAAATTCAATTAGGTGGCCAATCACACCTAACCAAAAAAAATTGGTGGAGCTTTTTCTAATCAATGTTTCGCGATGGGTCCTCAGATCTATATGTTATGACAGACCATAATGATATCTAAGATTTTGTTAAATTGCCTGAAACTTGTAAAAGAGTTAAATGTAACTACGTTTTCAAAACCAAACGAAACTTGAGTGGCAATGTTGAACAATACAAGTTAGACTTGTTACCAAAAGTTTTACTCAAAAGAATAGCATTGACTATATAAAGACTTTTTCTCCAATTTTTAAAAATGACTCATTTAGAATTATTATAGCAATAATGGCTCATTATTACTTAAAGCTACATTAAATGGAATGTAAAAATAGCTTTTCTAAATGGGAATTTAGAAGAAGAAAAAGAACACATAGACCAACCCTATGGGTTTTTCAATTGAATAAAAGGAACACACTGTGTACAAACTTAAGAAGTCAATATATGGACTTAAACAAGCTTTCTAAAATGGAATCTTAGGTTCAATGATACTATTACTTCTTTTGAATTTAAGAAAAACATTGTTGATCAGTGTATTATTTGAAGGTTAGTAGGAGTAAGTTTATATTTCTAATTTTGTAAGTTGATGATATTTTGCTTGCTAGTAATGATCTTGGCTTATTACATGAAACCAAGAAATTTCTCTCTAAGAATTTTGAAATGAAAGATATAGGAGAGGCATCCTATGTAATTAGAATTGACATATTATGTGATAAATCACAAGGATTATCAGGATTGTCTTAGAAAACACATATTAATTGAATTCTATAGAGATTTGAAATGACAAAGTGTTCTACAAGTGTTGCTTTAATTCAAAAAGAGATAAAATGAGTCTTATACAATGGAACGCAAACAAATAGAACAAATTCCTTATGCATCTATTATTGGAAGTTTGATGTATTCCTAAACTTGTATCAGACCAGACAGCTTTAGTGTCGGAATGTTAGATATGTATCAAAGTAATATGGGATTAGATAATTTGAAGGCTGCAAAAAAAGCATTGAAATACTTGCAAGAAACGAAAGATTATATATTCACTTATAAGAAGTTTGATTATCTTGAGGTGTTAAGATATTTGATTCAAATTTTACTGGGTGTGTGTGGATACTAAAAAGCCCACATTTAGCTATTTGTTTCTTTTAGCTAGTGAAGCAATCTCATGAAAAAAGTACGAAGTAATCTGTCATTGTTGTATCCACTATGGAAGCTAAGTTTGTGGCATCTTTTAAGGCCATTATTCATTGATGGTTGCATAATTTTATTTCAGGATTTGAAATTGTTGAAAGTATTACCAAGTCGTTAAAAATTTATTATGATAATGTCATAACAGTCTTCTTTTCTAAAAACAACAAGTATTTAAAAGTTGCCAAATACATGAAATTGAAACACTTTGCCATTAAAGAAGATGTCTAGAAATAAAAAGTGTCAATTGATCACGTTAGCACCAATCTTATGGATGCGAATCCATTAACAAAAGGTTTGTCACCAAAGACATTTAATGAACACGTCATGTAACAAAAAAGCAATAATATCAAGAATTCTTTATTAATTGTAAAAAACAATGGGAGATCATGTAAAGAAATGAGGAATATGCACCTAGAAGCAAGACTAAAGTTAAATAAAAAATCTTCATACCTAAACTTCAATGCTTTTGGCAATTATTCTTTAACATATGACTAATGGTGAAGTCTACTTCAATAACTTATTGTGAACTACAAATTACAAAATAAATAAATAAATAAAAAATTACAAAAATAAATATGAATGCTACACTTAAAGAGTTACAAAAAAATTTCAAGTTACAAAATTACATATGAAACCTATATTTAAAGAGTTGTAACAAAACTTCAAAGCAAGTATAACTAAATTAAGACATGAAGAAATAACATAAAAAATAGATAACGTATCTCAAAACGTTGACAATTTTCAATGTTACAATTAAAGTTACATGTTGAAATTACAATAATTGACCAAGTTTTTTATACGAATCTCTAATTTCATTATGATACATAGTCTTTAAGTTAACCTAAGTATAAATAGTATTTTCTTATTTGCTTTTGCATGTGAAAAATTGAAGAGGTCGAAATGAAGATGAGAAGTCATTTCTTATTATTTAGTAGTTTTACTATGGCAATTCTGATTCTTGTATAGGATTAAATAGATTTGGCTATCTAAACCTATTGATAACAATTCCAATTCTCTTTAGCTAATAGAATAAGTAAAGCTTCCTTATGTTTCTTCCCTGAGGTCATTAATTTAGACTATAGGTTGCCAAAGAGTTAAATTATAGTGAAACCATTATAAGTATAAATTATACCTAAGATGTGCCATACATCCAAACTAGCATAAACAATGAACTACTTGGATTCAAAGCAGACATGCTGTAATAAACATTAAAGTATTTTAAAAGTTTTCTAGAAGAAAATTGAAACTGTTACATGATAAACCTCAGTAAGAGTGATGAACTTTTAGTGAAAGCAAGTTTCATGAAAGAAAACTATAATGCAAAAAATAAAGCACCAGAATATATAATTTTAATCTTTTTAATAATGAATCATAACAATAGGTAAGAAAAAAGTAGTACTTAAAAGCTACCTTTTTCCCAACACATTGTCAATCTCTCATCTCTCTTCTTCCCAACACATTTGAATGCAAGTGCTACTAATGCTTGAATTTCTTTTCTGCTTCTTTCTTTGAGAACTTTACAATTTATGATTTGGATTAAACGATTTTCTTCTAAAAAAGAAACAAAGTAATTTGCCAAGTTCTATGATATTGCAAAGGGATTAATGGCTGTGAATAGTTTTATTAGTACAACCCCAAGGCTATAAACATCACATTTTTCCTTACCACGAGATGTGTTTTGGCATTCGAGGTCTATGCATCGTATATGCCCAAGACTTCCCAGCTATAGACGGTCTCTCCAAGGGATATAGATGTTGAAAACCCAAAGTTTGATAATTTGATAGTGAAATGCTTATCCAAAAACAAGTTTATAGTTTTAACATCCAGATGAACAATAGGCTTTAATGAACCTAAATGCATGTAGGATAGTGTATAAGATATCTCTCTAGCAATTCTCTCTACTAGTTGGAGACTACTATCTATACCCCAAATTTACCTTAAAATTTTATTTAAGACACGAAAAAGGTTTCCTACAAATTAGAGAAAGAAAGAGTTTACAAATAATTTTAACTATTGTAATAAAACATAAACCTATGTTATACTACAAGAAATCGTAAAAAATATATTTTTAAGGTCAAATTAAAAAAAATAGGATATAATGAAATTGGGAATACATTGATGTTTAAGGTTGATAGTTACCTAAAGGCAAACTTGGAAAAACTATTGCACTATTAGCAGCAACAGCAGATGCAATTCTTTTTTCATCCAATTTCATGTATGAAGCCAGCAGTAACCTACGATCCATATAAACTTGTCTCTTCAAATAATACAAAATATCACTTTCTTCATCATTTGGCACTTGCTCTCTATCATAACATATAGATATGTAAATTTATAGCTAGACTTAACAAATGAAGTCGCCACCAATCTTTTTTAACTAGGTGTGATTGGCCACCTATTGAATCCATTCTTTTAAGGAGCTCCTAAGCTTGACTAAAGATCCTTAAAAGAATAGATTTGGGTCTACTAACCAAAATAGGGTTTGAAAGTTCGATTACATATGAGAAAGGTTATAGCACCCCCACATTCCCATCCAAAGGATAGTACCATTTCATTTTAAATTTATCCTAAGGTTTTGATTCTAATGGTCTTAAATTTTTATGTTGAATATTGAAAATAACTTTTAAGATTCTCCATCAATCTGACAAAACTCTAAAAAATATTTTCTTACCTCAAGAGTATTCAAGGATCCTATTTGTTTTCTTGAAGAGGCTCAATAGTAAAAAAAACGTTTAATCATTTTTATTTATTGAAAATATTTGTAATTCATCCACAATTTGAGCCAAAACCAGAAATATTTTTTCTTTTTGAATTTGTAAATTCTCCACCATTTGGGCCAATTTAGAAATTCTTTTTTTTTTCAATTTTTTTAACTTAATTTCTAATTTTTTCACCATTTAGGTCAATTTAGAATTTTTTTTTTAATCTTTGGAAAGAACATAATATAATAATTATTTTCTTGAAATTTCATTTAAATTCTTCTACCAATTGGGACAAATTTAAAGAAATTCTCACTTAAAGATTTCTTAAGAATTTATCATTTGAAATTTCTAAGAATCTCCTTATTGGATAATTATCAAATATTTTCAACCAAATTTTTTATTTCAAAAAGAATACAATTACTTTTATTAAAATTTCATTTAAATTATTTCACCATTTGGGATAAATTTAGAGAAATTTCTCACCTAGAGATTTCTTAAGAAATTTACCATTTGAGATTTTTAATAATCTCATTATTGGGTAATTAGCATTTATTTCCAAAATTTTTATTAAAATCTTTCCATTTTTAATTGAAAATTATATTAATTATTGTTGTTGAAACTTTATCTAAATTATTCCACCATTTGGTACAAATTCAGATACAATTTCTTACCTAAGAATTTTATAAAAATTTACCATTTGAAATTTTTAAAAATTTCATCATTGGATAATTAATATTTAATTTCAAATTTAATTTTATATTTTTCTTATTTTTCATAAATTTAATCAGGTAAAAATACTTTTAAAAAAACACATAAATAAATAGCCAAATAAAATAAAATATAAAATATAAAAAATACCAAAAAAAAAAACGGCTCTACTGAAGTGGCTACGACATGGCTTGGCTTGAGGCACAGAATGTGACTTGGAGGCTCAGCTGGTATATGAGTCGAAAAAATGGGTTGACGCTCGGGTTAGGTTGCCCGTTATAAAACACACTGATCTTGGGGTTTGTTAAGCTCCAAAACAACGTAATTTTCAAAGGGTATAAAAGCCTGGATTCTGATTTTTCTCTCAGATTTCCTTCCCCTCTCTCTTTCCTTCTTTTTTTTTCTTTCCCTTTCTCTCTACAACCTAAAGAACTTTGGTTGAATCTTCATCGGATTCTAGAAAGAGTTGTCAAAATCTGGGTTAGTTCATTGAACATTCACTGAAAAATTCAACATTTGCTAGAATCTTCAATCGGATTCTGGAAAGCCTATCGAAAAATTCAATTGGTATTGAAAAATTCACCAAAAAATTCACCAAAAAATTCGTCGAAATCTGAAAAATTTTATCAAAATTTAGGAATTTTCTAGATTTTCCTAAACTAAAAATCTTTAAAATTTTTTTTTATTTTTACTGACCTTTCTGCTTTTCTGCGGTATATTTTTTGCCTTTTCTGTGTACTTTCCCTCTGTTTTGTCTCTAATCTATGTTTGTGTTTCTACATGTGATTTATGTGTTTTTCTCTGTATGTTTGTTGCTTATGATCTGTATCTTTTCTATTTGATTAATGTGAATTTATAGGGAGTAATCAGAAAAATTTTTGATTAACCACAACTCCTTTTAATCAGATCACAGGACAAAATTTATCTTTATCAACTCTAATCCATCTACAAATCTATCCATGATAAAAATCCTTTATTAATATTATTCTTTTTTTGACCTTTTTTATCATTGTTATCTCAATTGAATGACTAAAGATAAAATCAAATCAAAAATAAAAAAAAATAAAAAATAAACAAGAAATGAATAATCAACCAAAAATAACAACAACAACAACAACAATAATAATAATAATGATAAATAACAAAAATAAATATATAAATAAGTCAATAAAACCTAAAAAATGAATTATTAGGCTTAAAGTTTTAGCCCTACTGAGCCAGGCCCAATTTGTTTTATTGACTCTGATTCTAAAATAAACTTTGTTTTCTCAAAAGCTGATTTCCTTAGAATTCTTATTTATCTAGGACTATTTGCTGTTGAATCTGACAGTAAGATTCCAAAAAACTTTCCTCTGATAATGTTAGAGGTCTTATTTTCATCATCAGCATCTATCAACAATGGTGTTGAAATAGCCTAGGCATCTTTCTTGATTGTAGAAACATTAGAGTCAGTAATATGATAAACAACAAAGCAAAATGAAACTAAATACTAGTTTAAGCATTAAACTCAAATGGCTTACACCCTTTAAGTGTCATTATGCACGTAAACCTCTTATTCATCCAAATTAAGCTTGAACTCTCTATATTTGATGTGTGACAAATCTAAATTTCAATTGGTTGGAGCCTTAGGAGATAGAGTAGAAGCAAGGAATGACAGGGTAAATTCTTTCTTTTTGGATAGGAGGATTTCACCTTCAATAACTCCTTACAACATGAACACAGATAATCATTACTCTTCTCAAGAATTATTTCTTCATCTATTTTACCACTAAGCAATGACAGATGAACTTCATATTTTCATCAATAAACAATTTAATATCCTTATGTAAAATCCCTATAAGGGACTTGTAAGAAACAACTTTCACACATGTTTTTTATGTCAAAAAGCTTCTTGTAAAAATGACACAATGCAAGGTTAAATATAGAATCATTGTAATAGAAATAAGCATTTCTTCATATAAGGACATGATCAATCTCGATGCAAAACAAGTAAAGGATATGCAATTCAAAGAACTTGGCAAATTCATTTGCGAAAAATGCAAGAAACCATCAATGAATAGAACAAATATCATCATCCATTCAAGCACTACATAAATAACAAACAAATATTGTCATCCATTCAAATTAACTTAGAGAAATTTCTATAGTTGGTAACAAATATATTGTTTGTCATTACACTTCTATAAGCAATTTTGTTTGTCATTAAAGAAAACTGCATAGCTAAATGAATAAGTTAATGGATGCAAATGCACAAATTTAAGCAAAAAGCAAAGCAAATAGAAAGAAAAGCATACTGCATGGACATGTAGAAGCCTGACTACATTATAAGAGATAGGAATCTAACTGATTTGATAATACCTGCAATGGAAAAGAAAAAGAAGAAACAACAAAAAAAAAATTAATCAACTAAGTTAGAAAAAATTTCTCAACCTAAAATTTTTTATTACAATACCTTTGACAATTCCAACAATAAAAAAGAACATAACAAACTAACAGCTAAAAAAAAACTCCCCAACCAAAGCAATCGAAATCAAATTAAAGTTTGAATTGCCTTTAATCTAATAATATATTCTTTTCTTTCTTAACAAAAATGTGTTTAATTTCTTGAGCTCATCTTCTAAAAGCTTAATAAAATTCGTCTCCTCTCTCAACATATAATCACCGACACTGACCTTATCTCCAACATCGATAACATTGCTAGAATTTTCATCCAATCTAAGTCATTTATTCGATCTATCACCATACTTAGACTCAATAAGCTTTAATTTATTCTTAAGCCTTTTATAAGAAAGGAAATTATCCTACCATTCAGGCAACATCTACTCAATCTGGTTTCTAAAGCTTTTTCCAAATTTCATGGCAAAAACATTTTTTTTCAATCTTCAGCACATGATTGGTTGGTAAGAAAATAAGAAAGAAAATGAGAGAAACGGAGGTGAGTGAGGGTGGGAATAGGAAGAAAGAGTTGGGAAAGAGAGAAGGCAGGGTTGAAATATCCATCGAGGTTTTTAATAAAAAGAGCAACATGCCTCTTACACTTTGTTTCAAATATGAAACCCTAAAGATCTAGAAGCTTATAGAATTGCTTTCTTCCAAAATTATCATGCAATTTTTTTAAGACATTGCTTAGGTGTATTGTTAATGCAAGATTGGGGACTACTTTTAGTTATTGTTATAGATATTGTGATACATAGAAGGGATTATATCTAGTTAATAACATACAACTGCTATAATCCTTAATAGTTTTTACTTAATGATAATTTATAATTTGATCAATTTAAGAAAGGACTTAGCTTATATTCTGTGCACTATGTTTTGCTATTAAACCATAAAGTTGAATAATTTCACATAGGCCAAATGGGAGAATGTTAGATATTATATAGCCTACATACCTATTATCTAATTTAAAATATCTTTTATTTATGGTTAATAACTTAAGTTAATTATTGAAGTTTAATAAGTATTAAATGTTATTAAACTTGATCAACTAAAACAAAAAATTTGTTTAATTAATGAATGTAATTAAAACAAAAAAGAGTTTTAATTATAATTATGGAATGAATGAATGATAGTTTTGTTTATAATTCATATATTAATGGAATGTATGAACGAATGAAAGAAAATTACTTCACTTTCTTTACTTAAAAATTAATACATTTATCTATAAAAAAATGCATGTTAAATCAAAAGATTAAGAGAGAGAGAGAAAAAACAAAGTTATTAAAAAACCATAATTTTAAAAAAATGGATCAAAGTATGACTTCTCAAAGAATTTTGAAAATTATTTTGTTATAAGATTTTGACGTAACATGGTACAAAACTGATTGATCCATATCGAACCACACCACTAAAAATGGCATAAATTTGATTTGGTTATTTAAATATCTAACAATTCAAAGAAATTAAGCATTTAAATGAATGACTTCATTATAGAGCAAGATAAAAAAAAGCAAACCAAAATTGAATTTAAAGCAAATGGTTGAAGCTAGTTTAGATTTAAAAAAGTTACATCTTCTGCTTTACATGTAGACATTTATCCAAATAAATATAGACAATCTTTTGGTAAATAATTTAGTATTCACATTTTTTGATAGGTGATAACTAAACCATCTGCCATGTAGCACTTAATCTTGAACACAAATTGGTTAAACATTTTTGTGTTTTTTTCATATATTTTTTTACACCTTAAACCATAAGTATTTAAAATTACTAGGTAAGTAATGGCAATGCTACTTTACTAGGTAGCATATCCAGGCAACAAAAGAAACATGAATTGCATGCAAAAATTAGTTGCCAATGCCACAATAACCATATCAAGGTGTCACGGGGATCTGACCTAAGACTCAAAATCCATGTGGCCTTAGGCTTGGAATCACCTTCTTTTAGCCTAAGTTAGCCTAATCTGCAAGCGTACGAACATTAGAACAACTGGAAAGATAGAATGCGTAAGTTTGAGAGAGTAAGAGAATTGTTGGAATATGCTTTGTATATTATTGAAGCAAAGTATCTGATGATGTATAAATGAGGGTGGGGCGACCCTCTATTTATAATTGAGGCCCCCAGCTCTACTCATGGCTAACTTTTAAAATCAAAAGATTACAATATCTCTCAAAAATCAAGAATTACACAGATTACACATTAATACAGAAGAGTCCTCCTAATTTTTAGAGTCAACTAGATCCTCTTGGAGGCTTCTATTGATCTTGGCTACTTTTAAAAGATCCTAGATCGATCTTACTCCCTAGGCCCTCCTAAGTGTGGTGCGACATGTTACAGGCAGGCCTGTATGTTATGTGGGCAATCTGGACTCCTCTCCAAGGTTTAATGCATAAACCCCTACCAATGTCCTTGGTGTTCGAGCCTTAACCCATAATGCTCGGGCCTATACACCTAGTGTGCCCACTCAGGGCATGACATTCTCTCTCACCTGATTGCGCGATGCCTTTGTCACATTTTCTGCATTGAATTACCTAATTTGGTCTTGAAACTACCATAAGTCTTTCGCTAGCTCCCAGCTCGCCTTATTATATGGAAGTTTCTTCCAGCGCACTGAGTACTCTTGTCTTGGTTGATAGTTTTTCTACCTCACTTCTCGATTAGCAATGATACTGTAGACCTCTTTTTCATATGAGACCCTGGCTCCCAATGACGCATCCTTTAACTCTGCCCATCCTGGATCTTTCCCATCCTCATAAAATGACTTGAGTATGCTAATATGGAACATTAAGTGTACCTTCAATATTGGTGGCATATCTAGCTTGTAAGCAACCTTACCTACCTTTTTGAGAACTCTAAAAGGTCTGTCATACCTTCAGACTAGGCTTTTGTATAGCCCCCTGTGGCGTACAATAGGATGCAACTTCACCAAAACCAAGTCCCCTACTTGGAATTGCATGTCCCACCTCTTTTAGTTTGCCCACTTCTTTGACTTTTTTATAGCTTTATGGGGACAAACTTTGGCCAAGTTGGCTTGCTCCTACCAAGTCTTGATAAACTTGTATGCTATTGGATTAGGCCCTGTATAACCTACAACAATCGAATTGGGTGTTAGCAGTTATTGACCTATCACAATCTCAAATGGACTCTAGTTCATTACTTCACTCTCTAGTAAGTTGTAAAAAAATTAGGCAACATCAATAGCTTTGGCCAATCCCTTTATGTGTCACTTACATAGTGTCTGAGGTAAACTTTCAATAGTCCATTCACTCACTCAGTCTACCCATCAGTCTGTGGATGCATACTGGTAAAAAAGTTCAAGTATGACCCCAATAACTTAAACAACTCAATCCAGAACCTGCCTATAAAATGCCTATCCCGATCACTAACAATTATCCTTGGCATTCTCTATTACTTCACCATATTTTTCAAGAACAATCGAGCTACCTCATCGACTGGACATTCCTTGGTTGCTGAAATAAAAATCTCATACTTGAAAAACCTGTCCACCACTACCATGATGCTCCTAAACCCCTCTGCCTTGGAAAGACTAACTATGAAGTCTATAGTGACACTCTTCCATGGTTGCTTAGCACTGGCAATAGTTTCAAGAGACCATTTGGTGGCTTGAGCTCCACCTTGTCTTGTTGGCATATAAGACAAGTCTTCACATCGACCTTCACATCTTCCCTTATGTGTGGCCAGTAGTACTGATCCTCTAGTAAAGCTAAGGTACAGCTCACCCCTAGATGTCTAGCCCACCTTTAATCATGGCACTCATGCATGACTTCTCTGTGAAGCTTCCCATGCTATGGCATAAATAACTTACTACCCTTGGTAAGCAACAAATCATCCTACACCTAAAATCATTTAGTCTTACCTTGCTTGGCATGCTCGATGAAAGCTATGGCTATAGGATCATGAGCAAGCCCTTTCCTATTACGTGGCACCAAAAAACCTTCTGATTGACTAATGGCTGCTAGGCTTGCCTTCCTGCTTAATGCATCAGCCACTAGGTTTACCCACCCAAGCTTGTACTCTAACCTATAATCAAATTTCATAAGAAAATCCTACCATCTCACCTACTTAGGGGATAGCTTCTTTTACATTTAGAAGTAGCTGATCGTCACATTATCCATCTTGACCATGAACCTTGATCCCAATAGGTAATGGTGTCAAGTGCATAAGCAGTGCACCATTGTTATCATCTTTTTCTCTTAAATCATGTACCTGTGCTCGATCTCATTAAGCTTTCAACTCTTAAATGTAACCAGATGACCTTCATGCATTAACCACCCCTTATTGCATAGTTTGATGCATTCGTATGCACCTTATATGGCTTGGCATGGTTTGGTAAGGCCAAGACTAGCTCTTTGATCACAACCTGCTTCAATCAATCAAAGGCTTTCTAGCATCCTACGCTCCACTCCCATGCTCTCTCTTTTTTGAGCAAGTCAATCAATAGCATGGCTATGGCTGAGTGGCTTTTGATAAAACGTCTATAGTAGTTGACCAGCCCAAGAAATGACCTCAACTCAATGAACTTGGCTGGTAGTTCCCATTTTAAGATGGCACACACCTTACCTTTATCCATGCATATCTTACCACCTCCCATTATGTGGCTTAAAAATGAGATCTTTTGCTGGGCAAATAAGCACTTCTCCCTCTTAACATATAGTTTGTTCACCTGTAACACCTCAAACGCTTATCTTAAATGATTTATATGGTCCTTCAATGTCTAGCTATACACTATAATATCATCAAGATAAATCATAACAAAATATTAAAGAACGACTGAAGTACCTTGTTTATTAGAGTGCAAAACATAGCTGGAAGCATTTATGAGTCCGAATGGCATGACCAAGAACTCATATGAACCATAGTGGGTGACACATGTTATCTTGGGTTCATCTCCCTCTGTGATCTTGACCTGGTAGTAACCCGACCTCAAATCCAGCTTAAAAAACTAGCTTGCGCTTCTAAATTGATAAAAAAAGTTTACAATGAATGGGATAGGATACTTGTTCTTCACGGTTAGCTCGTTTAATGCCCAGTAATCTATGCACAACCACAGTGACCCATCATGCTTGCATTGAAACAACATCGATGCACCATACGGGGCTTTGGATGGCCTGATGTACCCACATCAATTAGCTTCCTAAGCTACTTTCTGAGCTACTTCCTCAACTTCTCTAACTTTAAAAGAGATATTCGATAAAGGGCCTTAGCTGGTGGCTTGACCTTAAACACCAGCTCTATCCTATGGTCCACCTCTCTCTTGGATGGCAACCTGCTTGGCAACTTTGCTTGCATCACATCGTTAAAGGCCTCCAACCTTAGTACCTCCAAAAGGGTGTTAAACTCTACCTCTTTCGGTTTATCATACTTGAGGTCAACTAAGAAGGTGTTTCCATTCCTGTTCACTATCTTGGCAAACTATACGGTCGACAGCACCTTGGACTTAAGCCTCACTCAATGCCTCAATGGAATAGGACATTGGCATTGTGCATTTAGAATGCACAAACAATTGGCAAAAGGCACAATGAGGGCATTAATTCAAACAAGGAAATCTAACCTAATCACAAACTCATAGTCATCTAAGGGTATTACCTCAATGGTTTTCTTGCCCTTCCAATCTCTGAGTTGTAATTCTACCCCTCGAGCCACTCCAATGGTTGAAACCTCTTTAGTGTTCATCGTTTTGATGGTACTTGCCCCTTTTTGCACCTTGGGCAATTGCATGCTATGTGTCCCTTACCATATAGGTAGCATAAGATCAGTTCATAGTCTCCCTTTACCTTTCATTTTTCTGTCGATAGCTTTTTCTGGCCATTTTTGTTCGAATAGTCTCGATCCCTATCCTTGGACTACTAGTCACGGTCTTTTTCTTTAGACTGTCTCTCCTGGTCCCTCTTGTTCTTGCCCTTTTCCTTGGGCTTGAAAAACTCAAACTTGTTCTATGGTTTGAACTCCACTAACGACTTAGCAATAGTTATGGCTTTAGTCAAGTCACGAACTCCCCTTCATTGTAGCTCATGCTTCACCCATGGTTTCAACCATCCATAAAAGTAAATAGACCCAACCCATCCATAAAAGTAAATAGACTCTCTGTCTTACTCAGATCCGATATCTGAAGCATCAGTTTAGAGAATTTTTAGATGTACTCCCTCATGTCCCCTTACTGGCTAAGCTGGCATAATTTTGCCTATGCCTCATCATTGGCGTACTATAGATAAAACTGCTCATTGAACTCTTTTTAGAACTCCTCCCAGGTTTCAATCATGGTGCCCTCGCACCAGACATCATCACCCCTACACTTCCATCATAATAAGGCAACATCAATAAGATATATTGAGGCGGTGCTTACCTAGGTAGCATTGTCTTGCATGCTCGTGGCTTAGAAGTACTATTCCATCCCTTATAGGTAGTTGTCTACTTCCTTGGCCGCGTTTGTCCCCTTGAACTCTTTAGGCTTGGAAATCTCCATATGGGTCTTAGACATCCCAGCGAACATGCCATTCCCAATAGCAGTCCTGCAAATAGCGAGCTCCCCCTGAGCTTCTCTATCTCTCTGGGCATGGCCTCCATCCCGTTGCGCATGGTCTTCACTTAGGCTTCCAATACTTCGTTCTTTTGGGTGATCATGTTGTGGCCTTCATTGAGAGCAACTTGCAACTCACCCTTGAGCTCCTCCTCCATGGAGTCTAGCACTTCAACGTAAGTCTCCACATTGTCAAGCTTCTCCTTCACATCACCTATGGTCACCTCTATCTTGGATAGCCTCCCATTCATGGTAGACCAGATGTCTCTCGAACTGGCCTTCTTGCCCTTTTTGTGGCCTTGCTCTAGAGCTTTTGGTTGTTGGCTAACAACATCGCCCTGGGATGCCTTCTCCTCAACTGCGATCTAACCTGCACACAAACACAAGCAGAACCTAAACCAAACATGCTCTGATACCAACTGTCACGGGCTCCGATCTAAAACTCAAAATCTGTGCGGCCTTAGGTTTAGAATCACCTCATTTTAGCCTAAGTCAGCTTAATCTACAAGCATGTGGGCACTAAAACAATAGGAATGACAGAATGCACAAGTATGAGAGAGCTAAAAAATTGTTAAAATATGTTCTGTATATTACTGAAGCAAAGTGTCTGATGATGTACAAAGAAAGTTGGGGCGACCCTCTATTTATAGTTAAGGCCCTCAGCTCTACCTATGGTTAGCTCCTAAAATCAAGAGGATTACAATATCTCCTAAAAGTCAGGGATTACATAAATTATACATTAATATAAAAGGTTTCTTTTCATTTTCAGGGTCAATCAGATCCTCTTGGAGGCTCTTATCGATCCTAACTGCTTCTAAAAGATCCTGGATTAGTCTTACTCCCCTGGGCCTTCGTAGATATGATGCGGGCATCTTGCGGGCTTGACTTTGGCTGTGCAGGCAGGCTTGCATGCTATGCAAACGATCTGAACTCCTCTCCAAAGCTTAGTGCACAATCCCCTATCAATATCTTTAATGCTCGAGCCTTCACTCCTAGTGCTCGAGCCTTCACTCCTAGTGTTCGGGCCTGTGCACCTGGTGCGCTCGCCCAAGACATGACAAAGGCACCTAATGAGCTCCACATGCTTAAGAGATTGGCAACTAGCGATTGGGCTTATAGGTTAGGGTAGCCCATAAAAAGTCAATGAAAAAGATAGGCAAAATCTTTCCCAACAAAAAAATAAAGAATTTGGGCTTTCAACGACAACTTCAGTGTTCAAATAAGCCAAACACTGATGATCAACTTTCCTAAAATATTCATTCCAAGTTGGGCGCCAAAACACTTCCGTTATTTTTCCCGAATCTTCTTACCTCCCCTCATTTCTGATAACTCCGTAACATTCCATTCACCGTAAAAGCTCCCCGAAATGACAAAAAACGCCCTCGATGCACTCATTTTCATATTCTGTACTGCTCGAGAGCAGACGCCGATAAACGTATAGGATAATGGAGTATTTGAATGAAAACTGATCTTTCTGCTGCCTCGCCCTTTTCGGGGAACGGGAGAGGCTGCTGCATGCCACGGACGCCTAATAACGCATCTTGTTATGCCTCATTTTTTTATGGTCAATCATCTCTTTGATATCTGATTAATTTGGATTCAGATATAGTTGTAAAAATGCAAATCCAACTTAGTTTAATAAAAATCCAACTTTTAATCTAACATGAACTTAATGGTGTTGTATTAATTCAATCTAAAATATCTTTTCTGAATTTTTTTTTTCTCTTTTTTTTAACGGTTGCAGGTACATATGAGATCAAAGAATAAAACTTAAGCTCAGCCGACATCATGCATCAAAATTATACATAACTAGAACTATTAAAAAAACATATGAATTATCAATTCATCAATTATAAAAGATAACTTTGGAAAAGAGAGAAAAAATATACATGAAAAAAGAAATTAGAAATTGAGAAACAAGTTTAAAAATATAAAAATATGGAAAATAATTTTTAAAATTGCCATTTAATAAAAAAAACTCCAAAATTAAGTTATTTTTGGGTTAAAAATGGAAAACAAGTCTTTGTTTTTTTTTTATTTTTCCAAATTAATGATCTGAATTTTTTTTATTTTCTATAAAATTTAAATGTTATTTGTGTACATTAAAACCCCAATTCAAAGTTGCAGCTTTATCTCTCAATAACAATTAAAAAAAAAATTACATGTAGGTTTAATGGTCCATGTATGTTTTTTTATTCTCTCAAGTTAAGTAGGTGAATAAAAAAGGAGAATAAAAAAAAAGAACTAGTTATTAAATAATGAATTATTATTTTATTCACTATCGATAGAAACATTTTAAATTTTACAAATGTAATTAAAATATATTTATTTATAATATTAATTTATTAATTTTAAATATATGCTAATGAAATTTGTACTAATTTTTAATTTATTGATGAATTTTAAAAATTCTACTAATGTATTAAAAAATTTACTTGATCCCTTTTCTTATATATAAAGGGTAGTGTGGCTGGAACTCAAAAGTCTTTCTTTGATCACGAGACAAAAATATTTTTTATATTTATTAAAAATATTAAACAAACTTTACTGACATTATCATGATTTATTTTCTTTGTTAAAAATAATTGATTTGAAAGTAAAAGAAGAAAAGAAAAAAATGATTCCCAGTCAACCAAGTGAGGACTCCAAGTTTGAAGGAGCAGTACTATTATACGACTCAACTTACCGTCCTTTTCCTTCCTCCTCATCTCATTACCTACAACTATCAGGGGTAATCTTGTACTTTTGTACATTCACCTCCTAAATCCATAAAATTTACAATCATAAAATGAAATAAGATCGTTAAAAAAAAAAAATACTTACTAATTTTTATTAAAAAAAAAAGAAAAGAAATTACAACACCAAAGTTTCCTCTTTCGGACCAAGAACACGAAGGCGAGAGGAAGAAACAGATACAAAACAGAGAGCCAAAGAAACAGATAGATAGAGAGATTTTCTTTTATTATTTCATTTCTTTTTGTTTTGCCCAAAGATTTCTCTTTCTACAGCTCTCAAATTCATCGTAGTTTCTCTCGATCTGTTATTCACGTTCATCGATTTATAGCTTTCCCTCACGATTTCCTCGCCCCCGATCTATCTCACTTCTTTTTTCTATCGGTAATTCTCTTTCTTTTTAGTTTCTTCTTTAATTCTTAGCAATTTTTGGTTTCCATTCCCACGGTATTCGAACCCTAGAAACCGTGTTGGATTTCAAATGCTTTCGTTTTTTCTTCTCATTCATTTGTTTTTTTTTTTCTTTCAGCGAAACCCTACATTGATTTGGCTGGTTTGGTTTTGTGGTGAAATTTTTTGTGAATTAAGTTAATTTGGAGGAGGTGATTTGAGGAGTTGGAAAAGAGGGGAAGTTTGTGAAGTATGAGCATCGATAGTCCCGGGAAAGGGGAGAGAGCTAGGGTTTGAGACAAGTAGGAGAATTCGGAGGAAATTGTGGGAATTTCCATGGGTGATGGAGGAGTTGCGTGCATGCCTTTGCAGCAGCATCAGCATATCATGGAGAGGTTTCCAGTTACAGAAAAAACGCTTTGCCCCAACAATGGACTTACTTCGAAGCCTGTTAAGCTCGAAGACAACGCACAGCAGCAACCGCAGCCGCGGCAACGAAAGAAGAAGAAAATGGTGAAGGTTAAGAAAGTAGTGGTGGTTAAGAAGAAGGTGGTAGCAAGAGCAGTAGCAGCAGTAACAGCAAAAGCACAGAAGAGTGAATTGGTAGTTAAAGCAAAGAGTGAAGCGGGGCTGAAGAGCAGTAAAGAGGTTGATAAATGTGAGAATTCTGGGCAGAAGGAGGAAGTGGAAGAAGGTGAATTGGGAACGTTGAAGTGGCCCAGAGAAGGGCAGAATGGGGAGGTTGGGATTGAGAAGTCAATGAGTCTAGAAATTGAGAAGGGTGAGATTGCCAGTGAGAAATGGAGGAAAGAGGAAGTAGAGAAGGAGAAGATTGTTTCTGAGGGAAAAAGGAATGTGGAGAAAGCCGAAACTGTTCCTGGGAAAAAGGGAGAGGTGGAGAAAGGGGAAACCTTTTCTGGGAAAAAAGGAGAGCTGGTGAATGGAGAGATTGTTATGGGTAAATGGCGAAAAGGGGAGGCTGGGAAGAGGGACATGGTTCTGGAAAAAGGAAAGAAAGGGGAAGCTGAAAAGAGGGAATTTGGGTCATGGAGAGGGGCTAAAGATGACCTAGATAAAGGAGAGTTCGTTCCTGATAGATGGCATAAAGGGGAAGTGATAAAGGATGAATACAGTTACAGTAAATCTCGTAAGTATGAGTTAGGAAAGGAAAAAAGTTGCAAAAATGAGATGGAACGCACAACACCTTCTGGAAAGTACTCGGTTGATGATCTTTATCGCAGGAAGGAATTCAGTAGAAGTGGTACTCAGCATAGCAAAAGTTCTTCCAGATGGGAAACTGGTCATGAAAGGACTTCCAGGATCAGTTCAAAGATTGTGGATGAGGAAGGCTGGTATAAGAGTGAGTACAGCAATGGTAAGAACCATGGACGAGATTACCCTTCTAGTAATCGGTTGAAGCGGCATGGTACTGATTCAGATAGCACTGAGCGCAAGCACTACGGAGATTATGGCGACTATGCAAATTCAAAAAGCAGGAGGCTCTCTGACGATTTTGGTCGCAGTTCCAACCCGGAGCTCTATTCACACCACTCTGTTGAGAGGTTCTATAGAAATTCTTCTTCCTCAAGAATGTCTTCATTGGATAAATACTGTTCAAGACGTCACGAGTCCTCTTTGTCATCTAGAGTTGTTTACGATAGGCATGGGCGTAGTCCAGGATATTCTGAGCGGTCCCCACGTGATAGGATCAGGAATTATGATCACAGGGATCAGAGCCCAATTCAACGGGAGAGATCCCCATGTGCTCGGGACAGATCCCCATATACCTTTGAGAAATCCCCTGAGAGATCCCCATATGCGCGTGATAGATCCCTGTATGCTTGGGAGAGATCCCCATTTGATCAGAGTCGTCGCTATGATCACAGAAACAGAAGTCCTATTAATGCAGAGTGGTCCCCACAAGATCGAGCTAGATTCCATGATCGCAGGGACCGGACCCCAAGCTATTTGGAGCTGTCCCCACATGACCGGAATAAGCCCAATAATCACAGAGACACTAGTAGAAAAGGTGCAGTAAATGAGAAGCGTAATTCACAATATGGTTCTAAGGGGCAAGAAGGTAAAGTCAGCCAGAGGGATCTTAGTGGAAGAGACTCACTTTCCTCAGTTAAAGAATCTCAAGATAGGACCAGTGTTGGCAATATGAATGGATCAGATGAAAAAAATGCTGTGTGTGAGTTTCACAAAGAAGATCAATCTCTGAGTCCCAGTGTAAATTGCCAAGAACATCCCCTTCCTGTTGATGAGGCATCTCCTGAAGAGCTGAAATCAATGGAGGAAGATATGGATATATGTGACACACCGCCTCACATTCCTGTGGTGGCTGAGGCAGCCGTGGGTAAATGGATTTACCTTGATTATTTTGGTGTTGAACGGGGGCCTTCAAAATTATGTGACCTTAAGGCACTTGTGGAAGAAAGGGTTCTTTTGTCAGATCATTTAATCAAGCATTCAGATAGTGATAGGTGGGTGACTGTTGAAAATGCAGCTTCGCCAATATTGATTGCAAGTTTCCCATCCATTGTATCTGACACTGTAACACAGCTGGTTAGCCCTCCTGAAGCTCCTGGCAACTTACTGGTAGAAATTGGAGATCCAAGGCCATTGGGCACTCACAGTGGTGATGAGACAGTGATGAGCTACCGAGATGACAGTGCAGCTGCATCCGAGTCCTTAGAAGATCTTCACATTGATGAAAGGGTTAGAGCCTTGTTGGACGGTATTAACATTATTCCTGGCAAGGAGCTTGAGATAGTTGGGGGTATGCCATCACTAACTATATATCTTTGACTGTTTTCTCGTACCAATGCTTTTTTAACTCCTCTCTGAGTCTCTGTACGCACATTTTTCTTGTTCTTGATTTTTTTTTTTTTTTTTTTGCGGTTTGTCATGCATTTATATATATATATATATATATATCTGTGTACACCAATATACATACACTTATATGTATATATATAATATACATACACACATATATATGTGTGTACACCAGTATACATACACTTATATGCATATATATATACACACACAAATATAGGCTCACACATGATTTTGTGTATTTGAGGAGATTTCTTATTTATTCCCTGTTTTTCTCTAATTTTATCATCATGCAGAAGTTCTGCAAATGACATTTGATGATGTACAATGGGAAGGGTGGGGAAATTCTGAAGGTATGTATTTCTTGGAGTAGCCTGCATTTCAATTCATACTTGTTGATTAACGCTTAGCTCACCTCTTAGCATTTGGTTCGTTTCCCCCTATTTTCTACTGGTGAGATGATACATTTGAAGGTGATAAGTACAAACAGATGGCATTTGGATAATAGTAGTATTTCAGACATCATAGTTGACTTTTATTTTTCTAATATCTGTAAAATCAGTTTCCAATTTTATTTTCAAATGTAATCGTCCTTCTATTCTTCTGGTTGTGGTCAGCAATTGTGGGGTTGGGGTATTCAATTCCTGTCTTCTCCTACAGTTAACAAGGATTATTCTTAGCTCAGAATTTACTTGCTTTGTTCAGATAGTTCTATAGGGATTTTTTTAATTAAAATGTATAAAGTTTTAATATCTTGTATTAACAAGACTTAGTATAAATGCCAGTAGAGGTACCATTCGTCTATTTTTGTGTTAAATCACATTGGACTTAGAAAGGACTAATGTTCCATATTTATTTGATATATTTCAGCATTTATTTTGTTCACATGTACGCTCAATTTCTTTTGCTTGATCAAGAGTTAATATTTGTCCTAGTTATTACATCTTTGAACTTTCAAGCTTTATTTCATTTCTCAGAAGTTTTTTGGTCTTCTTATTATGTGCACTTGAGCTCATCTAGATTTTCCAGGTAGAGTGGCAGGCTGAATTGCAACTGAAATGAAATCATTACATTAGTTCTATCCAAACAATATATAACATTGAGATGAATTCAAAATGAAGAAAATAATGGAATATCCAGAATCTGACAGCATAACTTTGGGCATTTAGTCATCCATCTTGTGATGTAAGTTTATTCTTTATCTTTGGTATTACAGGTTTCACCTGGTTTTTGAGTCGTATAGGGGATCAACATGATAAAATAACTGACAAAATATCTAGCTACTCTGAATCCAACTCAAAGGAGGCTGCAGAATTCAGGGTTGGTGCACACTCTGATGTTTCCTCATGTGCTGACTCTAGTGACTGGTTTTCTGGTCAATGGTTATGCAAGGGTGGGGACTGGAAGAGGAATGATGAAGCTACTCAGGAGAGATCTTCTAGGAAAAAACTTGTTCTTAATGATGGTTACCCTTTGTGCCATATGCCAAAGTCTGGGTATGAGGACCCTCGCTGGCCTATGAAAGATGATCTGTACCATCCTTCTCATAGCAGAAAGCTTGACCTCCCTTCTTGGGCTTTCTCCAATACAGAAGAGAGAAGTGATTGCAATGATATTAGTAGATCTAATCAAATTAAGCCTTCTGTTGTGAGAGGAGTGAAGGGAACCATGCTTCCAGTAATCAGGATAAATGCATGTGTGGTTCAGGACCAGGGCTCATTTGTATTTGCACCCCGCACAAAAGTTCGAGGGAAGGAGAGGCACTCTTCGAGATCTGCTTGGTCACACTCTACAACTAGTGATATCAAGAAATCATCAGTAGAATGTGATTCATTATCAAAGGCTGTTAATGATCAAGGCTTGAAAGGATCATGGAAGTTCATTGCACCAGTTAGTACTCCTAAAGACCATGTTTGTACTGTTGATGAGTTGCAGTTGCACTTGGGTGAGTGGTACTACTTTGATGGTGCTGGGCATGAAAGGGGACCTTCATCTTTTTCTGAACTTCAGGTCTTGGTGGATCAAGGAGCTATCCAGAAACATAGCAGTGTTTACCATAAATATGATCAAGTTTGGGTTCCAGTCACGTCTGCTGCTGGGGGTTTTGAAGCCACTGCATGGAATCGGCTCGAGAATGTTGGACCAGCTGCTGATTCTTCAGGACCTCTGCTTTTAGACTTGCAAGATGCTGCAATTAGTGATAATAATACAAGATCCTGTTCGTTTCACAGCCTACACCCCCAATTTATTGGTTATACTCGTGGGAAGCTTCATGAATTGGTCATGAAATCATTTAAGAGCCGGGAATTTGCTGCTGCCATAAATGAGGTTTTAGACCCATGGATCAGTGTAAAACAGCCAAAGAAAGAGATGGACAAGAATATTTTCCAAAAAACAGGTATGTTCAAGCAAGTTTAATTGCTACATATGAGTCTAGGTTTGGATTGGCTAAGAAATACTTTAACTTAAAATGAGATGCTAGAGCTTTTCCCAAGTTTTTGGGGCAGCCTTAAGGCATTTTGCAAAATCTGATGACTTTTTTAAATATATAAAAAATTAATTATTTAGTAGTTAATATGATAATTGTCTTCATGATGCATATTTAGTGTACCTTCTCATTAAAACAAAAGAATTCTGCTTGGAGCAGACTAGTGTTTTTAGGTCATTTCCTTTTTCCTCATTTCACTTTTTTGACTTTCTGGCATGCTCATTTTGGCTTTATCACATACATCCATTTGTCAAGGTGTGTATGTGCATCTGTTCACCAATTTAACTAGGTAAGGGTCTTTATTACCTTCTTGGACTTGGTGAAGATGATTGTGTGATGTGCAAATTTTTGCCATTTTTCTTTATTTTGTTAATTTATGTGACATTTATTTATTTATTTTTCTTTCTTTGTACATATGTGGATGAATTTTGGCCTGAAATAGTAGATAATGGCAAACGAGCACGGATGATGATTAATGGACGTGAAGAAGAGTATGACATTGAAGATGAGTTGCAATCAACCCGTAAGGATGAGCCTGCATTTGAAGATTTGTGTGGTGATGCGGCCTTCCATGAACAAGAGGGTGTATGTTCTGTTACTGAGATGGGGAACTGGGGTTTGTTGGATGGTCATGTGCTGGCACGAGTCTTCCATTTCTTGAGATCTGACATGAAATCCCTTGCCTTTGGTTCTTTGACTTGTAAACACTGGAGAGCTGCTGTCAGGTTTTACAAGGGGATTACAAGGCAGGTTGACTTGTCATCTCTTGGTCCTAAATGTAGTGACTCTGTTTTGCGGAATATCATGGTATGTTTAATGGTTGTAAATACTTGAATATGAATTTTTTTTTTCCCCTTTTACCACTCAGGTTTAATGTAATTCTCTACTTGCAGAATGGTTACAACAAAGAAAAGATGAATTCCATGATTCTAATTGGTTGCACAAACATAATTCCCAGCACTCTTGAAGATGTTCTTCATCTTTTTCCTAGTTTATGGTATATAGATATTAGAGGTTGCAGTCAGTTTGGGGAGTTGACTGTCAAATTTCCCAATTTGAGGTGGTTCAGGAGCCGAAGTTTGCATGCTATGACAATCACGGATGAATCAAATTCTAAAGTAAGGAGTCTGAAACAGATTACTGAGAAAACTTCATCTGGCCTTAAAACAGGCTTGGGGAGTGCTATTGATGATTTTGGTGAATTGAAGAGTTATTTTGAAAGTGTAGATAAAAGAGACTCTGCAAACCAATTATTTTGTCAAAGTTTATATAGACGTTCAAAGTTATTTGATGCTAGAAAGTCCTCATCCATTTTATCTAGGGAAGCTCGTATCAGGCGATGGGCCATCAAGAAATCTGAAAATGGATATAAGCGGATGGAGGAATTCCTCACTTCAAGTCTGAGGGACATCATGAAGGAGAATACTTTTGATTTTTTTGTGCCCAAGGTACTGTTAGTCTTCTGCTTTCTGTCTGGCCATATTTTTTTCTACATTATGTGTAAAAGGCTTTATTCTTTTGCTGTCATTTGGTTATTAGGTTGCAGACATTGAGGAAAGAATGAAAAATGGTTATTACGTTGGCCATGGTCTGGGTTCTGTTAAAGAGGACATCAGCCGAATGTGCAGGGATGCAATAAAGTAAGGTTTTCTAGTTGCCTCTTTTTTCGACTTTATAAGTTGAAGAATAATTAAGTTGCAAAGGCTTTAAATCATCCAAGCTGTGGTCATTTTCTAAGTAGTGTGGTTACCCATTTTATTTTGCTGTGAGAAATTGAAATGTAGGTTAGCATTGGTTTATATATATATATATATATATATATATGTGTGTGTATATATATATGTTGTGTGTGTGTGTGTTGTGTACATAAATATATATTATGTATATGTATATTTGTTAATCTCTCTGTCCTTAAATACTCCTCAGCCTGACAAGTTCTGACAGAATTGTTACTCCTTGGCGCTTAGATCTTATGGCCGCCACATATAATGTATTTTATTTCTTCTGTGAAATTTGTAATGTATTTTCCTCTTTATATGCCTAAAGCTGTTCTCCCCCGCCCTTTTTTAATATTTATTTTTTATTTTTATGTTTAATTTATTAAACATAAACTGTTATTTTTTTCACCTGCTTCTTTTTCCGCTTTATTTTTAGGGTCATACATTCAGCATGAGTATCTGATAGTAAGCTTCCTCTTTCTCTTGTTGATTTACCAATTTTTTGGATGTAGAGCAAAAAATCGTGGCAGTGCTCGGGATATGAATCGCATAATTACTTTATTTATTCAGCTTGCCACACATTTAGAAGAGGGTGCAAAGATTACTTCTTCTTATGAAAGAGATGAGTTGCTGAAGTCATGGAAAGATTACTCACCTACCGGGTTCTCAAAGTACAAGGAGAAAGTTGGTAAGGCAGTCAATGAAAGGAAGTACATGAACAAGAGCAATGGCACTTCTTTTGCGAATGGTGATGTTGGTTATGGGGAATATGCATCTTATAGAGAAATTAGAAAGCGTTTATCGAAACTTAATAGGAAATCTCTTGACTCAGAAAGTGAAACATCTGATGAACTTGATCCCTCTTCTGAGGATGGCAAAAACGAGAGTGAGATTGAGAGTACAGCTTCAGATACAGAGAGTGACTTGGATTTCAAGCCTGAAGGTCAGTCTGGGGATTCAAGAGGGGATGGGTACTTTGTGGCAGGTGATAGTTTTGATTCTATGGCTGATGATCGTGAATGGGGTGCTCGCATGACCAAAGCCAGTTTGGTTCCTCCTGTCACCAGGAAATATGAAGTCATTGAGCAGTATGTTGTTGTAGCTGATGAGGAGGAAGTGCGACGTAAGATGCAGGTATCCTTGCCAGAGGACTATGCTGAGAAGCTCAATGCTCAAAAAACTGGCACTGAGGAGTTGGATATGGAACTTCCTGAAGTCAAAGATTATAAACCTAGAAAAGAGCTTGGAGATGAAGTTATGGAGCAAGAAGTTTATGGAATTGATCCATATACTCATAACCTTTTACTTGATTCCATGCCAGAGGAGTTGGAATGGCCTTTAGAGGATAGGCAATCTTTTATCGAAGATATTCTCCTTCAAACTCTGAATAAGCAAGTTAGACAGTTTACAGGCACTGGGAACACTCCAATGATGCATCCATTGCAACCCGTTGTAGAAGAAATTAAAAGAGTTGCTGAGGTGGATTGTGATATAAGGACAATGAAAATGTGTCAAGGTATCCTGAAAGCCATAGATGCTCGTCCTGATGAAAACTATGTTGCTTACCGAAAGGTATACATGTGCTTTATATCTCATGTTTTATTTTCTGTTCTTTTTCTCCGTTATATTTCATAACATTATATTGTTTTCTCTTGCTCCTTAGTTTTATGATGCTGATGTTTACATTTTCCTTTTACACTGCAATATGCTTTATTAGGGTCTGGGCGTCCTATGCAACAAGGTAGGTGGTTTTGGAGAACAAGATTTTGTTGTGGAGTTTTTGGGAGAGGTATGGATTCGAATTAGATTACAAGCAATTTCATTTGTATAAGCCTTAGTGCGGATGGTATATCCTTTCCATTTTTCTTGTAGGTAATGTTTGGTATCATTTTCAAGATCACCATGATAATTTAATTACCAAGGTGATCTTATCATTCGTGATTTGGAATCACTTTGTTTGCTTAACGATCTTTAATTCATGGGAATTAAAGATCAATGTGTCTAGTATTACTTAAAATCAAACATAATTTTATTTGAAAATATCAAAATAGTCATGCATATTGTAATAGTTACACAAGTTAATAATTTCAATGTTGTTTAAAGATAATAATTTATAAAATATTAATAATATTTTATTTTTAAGTAAATAAAATA
The DNA here is from genome assembly GCF_047325235.1 of Durio zibethinus. Taxonomy (NCBI): domain Eukaryota; kingdom Viridiplantae; phylum Streptophyta; class Magnoliopsida; order Malvales; family Malvaceae; genus Durio; species Durio zibethinus. Next base: position 19,479,923 of record NC_143177.1, read on the forward strand.
TAATTAGATTAACAAATATATTTATTAATAGGTAAACTAATTTATATAATATAAATTATGTAAAAAAAAATTTGGATTTGAAAATAAAATTAATCTATTCAAATCATAACAAAAGAAAGTAAAAAAATATATATATTATATATACATATAAAACACTAAAAAAAGTTAAAAGAGAGCACATAAATTATTTTTGAACTTGTTAAAATAAATATTAGTTTGAAAATATAAAAGTTTATAATATAAAATAATTACAATTTTGAGAGAAAGTAAGTTTTTAATTCACATAGTAAATGGATAATATTGATTATTGTTAATTTTATATCTCACTGCACCTCAGTGATAAAAGTTTTTCACCCTTTTGGTTGGTAATTAGATCATCCTCCAATGCAGTGATATGATCACTCTTGATAATCCAAAATCACCGCCACTTAGGATTATTAAGTGCTTACCAAACATGGCGATCTGATCACCATATGTAGATCACTGTGATTTTTTGGATGATCACTCTGTGCCAAACACTACTATAAGGTTTTTAACTTCCAGCTATATAAAAAAAATTACTGTTTTTTTATTACTGTGTAGCTACTCTCTGGCTTCTGGCGTTTGAATAAGTTCTCTTTGAAGTCCTTTATGCTGACAGGTTTTAAATTTCATAGGTTTATCCCGTCTGGAAATGGTTTGAGAAGCAGGATGGAATTCGGTTGTTGCAGAAAAACAGTGACGATCCAGCTCCTGAGTTTTACAACATCAACCTTGAGAGGCCAAAGGTGTCTACGCCAACACTTCTTGTGCTGTGTCTTTTTGTGGTTAACTACTTAATTTTACTTGCTTTGCTGAAAATGTTTGCCTGAACATCTCTTATTTATCAGGGTGATGCTGCTGGGTATGATTTAGTTGTTGTTGATGCCATGCACAAGGCAAATTATGCGAGTCGAATTTGTCATTCATGTCATCCTAATTGTGAGGCCAAGTAAGTATATTCTGTTGCTCTTTTTGGTCTGTGTAGGATTGTAAAGCAACATATCCAGTTTTTTAAAGTACCTTCCTCATTTCCCCCATAGTTTGTGAATTTCGAGACTTTTGTAGGGCAGAATAATTTGGATTTTCTTAATATGGAATGATATGTTCACCAGTGCCAATTTTGGCGATTTATATTAATAATTATGTACTAGATGTTTGACAAATACTCGTATAATTGTTGGACAAGTTTAACCTGTGGACAGGAAAAATGAAGTATTTGTTCTTGGTTGGAGGTTTTGCACTTCAGATATACTTAAATTAACTTGTGCAAGGATTTTGGATGCCTAAAAGCTGAAAAAGTGATTGTTCTACATCAAAAAGTAGCATGGATGTTAAACATGTTTGTATTTTGTTATTTATGTGGATAGACTGTATGCTAGTATGACTGTTACCCTGTGGTTCCAAATAACTTATCCTTTTTCTTTTGGGACAAATTGTAGTTTAAACCAGTCTCTATTATCTGATTATTTAACAGTTTTATGCTTTGATTGATTTTTTTTGGTGCATAAAGTTTTTGTTGATTGGCATGACATCTGTGAGTATACTCTATCTTAACTTCTGTTCCTTAACAGACAACTTAGCCCAGCTACAAATCGTGTTCCTTTCGTATTACCAAGATTTTGTTTCTGTTATTTCAGCTTCTTGTTTTACCATTTCTTGAATGCAGAGTTACTGCTGTAGATGGTCAGTACCAAATTGGAATCTATGCTCTACGTGCAATAAGATATGGCGAGGAGATTACATTTGATTATAATTCCATTACAGAGGTTTGAATCTTCTGTCCTATCAGCTTTGTTACTGAAGAAAGTTCCTATATTCTTATAGCTCATGTTTGACACTTATCTTATTAGAGCAAGGAAGAATATGAAGCATCTGTCTGTCTCTGTGGTAGTCAAGTCTGCCGTGGTACCTACTTGAATCTGACTGGTGAAGGTGTATTTCAGAAGGTATAGAAAAAAAAAGAAAAAAAAAAAATGATACTTTATTTACTGCCTGTTAAATCAATTGATCCTTTTCTCTTCTGAGTTTTGAAAAGTTATCATAAGAAATGCATTGTTCACCAGGTATTGAAGGAGTGGCACGGAATGCTTAATCGACAACAGCTAATGCTAGAAGCTTGTGAACTAAATTCTGTATGTGAAGAAGATTACCTTGAGTTAGGGAGGGCTGGTCTAGGAAGTTGTTTGCTTGGTGGGTTGCCTGATTGGTTGGTTGCATACTCAGCTCGTGTGGTTAGTCTTTGCTCTGCTCTCTTGCCATTTCATTAGTTGTTTATTTTTTTAAAGAAAGAAGGGGAAAAAAAAACGAAGGGAAGGAGGGAGTGGGGAGCTTATATTCTCCTGAAACTTATTTTCTGGTGTAGGTGAGGTTCATAAACTTTGAGAGAACAAAGCTCCCTGAGGAAATTTTAAGGCATAATTTGGAAGAGAAACGGAAATACTGTATAGATGTATCTCTTGATGCAGAGAGGAACGATGCTGAGATTCAGGCATGTTGCTGTTCTGATTTTGTGTGTGTGAATGGCATTTGCATGTCTCTGTGCCTATGGTTACGTCTACTTATGTTTGTTTGAAGTTATTTATGCTTGCAGTTAAATATAAATGCTCATCGTATACTTTTCTGTTGATCGAGATAGGCTGAAGGTGTCTATAACCAAAGGCTTCAGAATTTGGCAATTACTCTTGACAAGGTGATTACCCTCTTTGTCTCTGTATAACAAATTTTGAAGTTTAAATATTCTTCCATGGAACAAAATATGGTCATGTGTAATATGTTGTTGTGCATGGTGGGATCGTTTCTATGGTCATCCTGCAAACAAGAAGGATGCAAAACTGTTTATTTTGACCTGATGTTTGTGATTTTGAAGAGCTGAGCAACTTTTTGGAATGCATAGATTACTCTCTTGTTCATTTGGACTAATGGTTGGATGGCAGTCATCTTTATCGCATGAAATTCTGACATTGCGGTTAATGATATCAAATTATGTAGAGGCTAGATCTTCTGCATTATGAGAGAAAATTTTGTACTTGCTGATTATATTATACTAGTATCCCTACATTATCATCTTTGATTCTGTTTTCAGGTAAGATATGTTATGAGATGTGTGCTTGGTGACCCCAAAAAGGCTCCACCTCCAATAGAGAGGCTTAGTCCTGAAGAAGCTGTTTCCTTTCTCTGGAAAGGAGAAGGATCACTGGTTGAGGAGCTTCTTCAGTGCATGGCTCCTCATGTGGAAGATGACATGCTCAATAATTTGAAGTCCAAGATTAGGGCCCATGACCCATTGGGTTCTGACAACATTCTGAAAGAACTTCAGAAATCTTTGTTATGGTGAGTCCGGTTTAAATTTGTAACCATTTTGTTGCATTCTAGTAAAGATGTGATCTAATCATTTCTTTCATTGTTTTCAAGGTTGAGGGATGAGGTTCGGAATCTTCCATGCACATACAAGTGTCGGCATGATGCTGCAGCTGACTTGATACATATTTATGCTTACACAAAGTGCTTCTTAAGAGTTAGGGTGAGTCTTTTTACTATTATCTTTCTGATAATAGATATTTTTTCTTCTTTTTATTCTTGGGATGAGGGGGGGAGGGGGATTGCAGAGTAGACAATGTTTTTCAATGCTATTGTATCGTTTATCATTTGATCTAAATCAATTATTTGTACGCACAGGAATACAAAGCAGTAACTTCTCCCCCAGTCTACATCAGTCCTCTCGACCTGGGCCCCAAGCATGCTGACAAGTTCACAGGTCTTCAGGAGTATTGCAAGACATATGGTGAAAATTATTGTTTAGGGCAGCTGATTTTTTGGTATAGCCAGACAAGTGTTGAGCCAGATTGCAGCCTGGTTAGAGCAAGTAGGGGTTGCTTGTCATTACCTGAGATTGGTTGCTTCTATGCCAAGGTTCATAAGCCATTAAGGCATCGTGTTTATGGCCCAAAGACTCTGAAATTTATGCTGTCATGGATGGTAAGCTTCTTTCATACATTTTGTAATGATGCAAATACCGATCTGAGTTCTTTGAATTTCAAGTATGGGGATACCCCACATGCTTCCCGGACTAAATTTTATTGTCAACTCACAAACATTGGGCATTCCCTAGATTGTTCAGATAATTTTTATCCATCTTTACATCATAGAATTTGTTAGGTTGTGGTGATACAAACTTGGAGGGGATGGAGCTAATCTATTTAAAACTGTTTTCAAATGACAGGCCTCAATTCTAACCTGATTGTATTGTGGATTAGGTTGTCTTTGTTTTGCCAGAGTGGACTACAGTTAATTATCCTTTATAATCCCAAATAGAAAAGTAGCATTCCCACTGTTAACTTGTATGTAGAGACCAATAGTATTGACTGGAAAGAATATTGCCATATGGAGAAACTCACACTGGTTGGTGGTTTATATCCCCCAGCATGGTATATTGTTATCGGTGGATACTGTGGTTACTTACCTGTTCTTTGTGCAGGAGAAGCAACCCCAGAGACCGTGGCCCAAGGACCCAATATGGTCATTCAAAACTACTCCTAAAGTTTTTGGCAGCCCGATGCTAGATGCTGTTTTAAATAATTCTTCACCGGACAGAGATATGGTGCACTGGTTGAAGCACAGACCAGCAATATTCCAGGCCATGTGGGATCGGTGAGGCTTTTATAGGTTTGGGTTGTTGTAAATGTTTTGGAATGATTTCTCAATTTTAGTTTGCAGCTACCCTTTAGCATGGTAGCTGGTAGTCATTCCAGAATATCATTTCTTGTGCCGCTCTCGTCTCATTCTTATGTACAGTTCTCATATTTGTATTTGTAATTCATTTTGTTGTAGTAGGGCATTTTTTTTTTTCTCTCCTTTTCCAGGAAATGATGGAAAAGAAAGAAAATCTCGAGGCTTTTTTTTTCCCTCGACTTGTCTCATAACTTGACGGAATATCATTGGTGATACATTAGGGTAGCAATTTTTGAAGACTAGAACTTGCGGATAAGGTTTCTGTCCAAGATTTGGTATCTCTCAGGCTGGATAAATAATAAGGTACATTTTCTGATTAGAAAACCATCTTGCATTGTGGAATGACCAATGAGATTGCCTTTTGATTAAACAGAAAACAATGCCTAAAATAGGTGTTACTAACTTATTATGTGTCATCTTTGAACAGCATCAGCATTCAGAGTTTCGATAGTAAGGTTTATGTTATTTTCTCGAAGCGAGAATATTTCAGTTTGATACTATATCAAAACTCAAAAGAATCAACATAGGGCCTAATGTTATTTTGGCCAATATAGAGAGAAGCAGGGATCATTTTTGGTCTATTTGGAGACAGAAAGAGGATATAGCAGTAATGATCACTCGTCTCACTTTAATATGAACTTGTTGAGGTAAATTCAAGCTGCAACTGATCAATGCCATTCGTTGGTACCTCAAGCCAGCTAATCCTTCCCAACTGTATTTAAAGCAGGCCAGCCCCAACATCCATGAAATTTTAACAGTGAGGCCAGTGCCAGTTTCAGTGCCAACCAGATTAGGAGTGCCATTAGCTTTTGTCCCTTTGCTTTCGCATTTTGAACTACTCCCTCCCGCTGCCTTTTGGCTATACGTAAAAGAAGATCCATCTAATTTCCCAACATGTCCCAGTCCCAAGCATACATCTCTCTCTCTCTCTCTCTCTCTCTCTCTCTCTCTCTCTCTCTCTCTCTCTCTCTCTCTCTCTTATTGCATCAATGATCAATCACATACACAAACCCGTCCGATCACCTGAAACTACCTAAAAGACAAACCGTCGGCTAAGCAGTGGTAGCCTCAGACGCCCAATCATCCTCGAATCCCGAGTCGCCGCCTCACTCATTCCCAACATCAGTACTGTTCATCCAATAACCAACCCCCACGTGCCCCACTTCTCATAACGTCCCTATGTGCGTGAGCCTCAAGAGACAGATTCCCATTTTTTTTTGCATTTTGTCTGTTATAAAGAAAAGAAACAAAGAGCTCCATCGCCTTCCTTGCCTACCACTTTGCAACAGTTCGTTTTTTTCACAAAAAGCAGCATGAAAATGGAGACGAGTTTGGGCTCCACTGCTCATCCACCAAATTCTGATCCTGCTTTCAGTAGCGAGTTTAACATAAACTCCCATGAAGCCAACTTGAACTCCATTTTCAACGACTCCAATCTCCAACCTCTCGTCCCTCTACCCTCTGATCCTTGTCTCTTCAACTTCTTCACCCAAGACTTCCCTTCTCTTCCCATCGATCTCGACTACTCACTCCCAGACCTCCTCCCTGACTCCACTCACTTTCTCAACTTCTTTTCCAAACCCTTACCTGACCTCCACTCCCTCCAACAACCCCCACCCCCTGCCTCCACCTCATCTACGCCTAAACTTAAACGTACTCGACTCGACTTAAACCTCTCCCACTCTGACAACCCTCAAACCCTCCACTCCATTGTCAAGAGCTTCAACTCTCCTCCTCCAATCATCCCACACAGTGAGCTAGCTCGAAAGCGTAGGCAAAAGCTAAGTGAGAAGATCCGTTGTCTCCAAAAGCTAATGCCATGGGACAAGAAGATGGACACTGGCACCATGCTTCAAGAGGCTTATAAATATATCCAGTTCTTACAAACTCAAATCGCCATTCTCCAATCAATGCCAATCACTTCCTGCTTTTTATCGATTGAACATATTAATGCTCCTCTTGGATTCGATTATGCCGGGTTGGAAAGGTTGAATAGACAGCAGCTTTTGCAGGTGTTGGTTAGCTCTCCAGTGGCTCAAACCATGCTTTATTCACAGAGTCTTTGCGTTTTTGCTTATGAGCAGTTGGTTTCGCTCAAGAAGGCTAAGGAGAGGAAAACGGTGCTTCAACAGTTTCTCTTTGGTAATTGAACTGCTAAAAAAATGGAGCCATGATATGGTTTTACCATAATGTTTTACGGATCGATTTTCTTGTTTTGTTGTTAGATTTTCAATCTTTAGGGTTATATGTACCTGGATTTTAGTTTTAATACTAGTTTTTAGGTACAGGGCTTAAATCAATGCAATGAAATGAATCTGTTTGGAAAGGAATAGGGGATTTCGCATGGTTCATCATTTTGAGTTCTGGTAATGTTTTTTGAAATTTTTTTTGTCTTTCAGTTTTAACTTTTTCTGTACGTCTGATTTGAAGTCTATGGGGAGTTTTTTCACTGGTTAGAAAAAACAATTGTGAAAAGAAAGTAGTATTTGTTGGGACCAATTTGGGAGACATATAGTCTGCCAAACTGAGATTCATACAGCCAGCCTTGGCCCTGATTTTCCACTTTATGCATCAGCGGAACTGTTTCGATCCCAAACAAGTAATGGCTTAAAAGGGGAAATTTTGTACCAATGGCTAGCATGAACTTCAAGGCTTTGTAGATCCTGATTTGGTTTGATATGATAGGCGCGAAAGTGACAACCTGAGCTGTGAGTGAATTGGTTTGTGCGTGCGAAAGTTGATGAAAATGTGGGGTTCGCGAGTTCATAAGTACGGGATACCGAATCTTGACGATGAGGCTCACGCTCATCTCATATTTTCTTTGCATTCGGGTGAATAAAAACTTATTGCTTTGCCGTCCTTAACAAGAAATAAAGCAACAGAAATGGGATTTTGATTCTCAGTGTTTATTTACCGCTTATTTTATATTGGTCTGACGTATAGGTGGCTTTACAGAAAGATTAATCGCACCTCTTTTTTTTTATATACAAATAAACTGCAAAATGGGTTATTTGGTACAAATAAGCAATCGAGGATAAGAGAATAGATTATAAATACTGTACTAAAATTTAAATATTAGATTTATTTAATATTATTTTTAAAAATTAATTATATGAATCAACTGAACTAAATTTTAAATTATCTCATTGCTAATCTAGATGCGTGATATCAAGATAAGCAAACGTGATTTCCACGTACAAGAACCATTGAATATCTTAAGATAGCAATGAAAACTTGGTGTAGCTTTGGTAAAGCATCTTTGTCGCATCAAGACAAAATTTTAATCAGTAACGTAAAATATATAGCACTATAAAATTTTCAAGTTCAAATCATATATACCAGCGAGAACATATCGAAATCACAAAACAGAACCAGTACCAGACCCCTTAATTGGACCATCTCCATGAATGCTGCCTTAGCCTTAAGGATAATTTCAAAATGGAACTTGAGGGAAAGATCTACTTGCGTGGGAACTGATAAGTTAGCACACCATGGGAGGATTGTTTATCCAACCTGATAGACTCTCAATAATCTGAAAATAGATTTAAATTGGATGAGTAATGAATTTACTTGGTTGCTCTCTGGTAAGTTCATTAATAGCGAAGCCACCTGTTAAAGGCAGGAATCGATCATATAAGCCTTACACAGCTAGACAGATCTCAAAAATCTGAAAACATCTTTCCTTTATAGCATGATACAAATAAAGGAGTCCTCCACCTCTTGGTCTAGAGGCCAAGGAGGCTTTATGAGGATATAGAGGTCATGGTTTCAAGCCAAGATCTCCTTCCCCTTTCCCTCCTTGTAAGGGCTGTACCATCCCCCTAAACCAAAAAAATGAACAAACAAATAAGGTTAGACAAGAGTGATGGGTCTACTTGGTCTATGGTAAGTTCACTCGTAGGGAAGACCACCTATTTCCAAGCAAAGATAATTGTCTAAGCCCCCAGTGTAGGGAGAAAATTTTCTGAAGAATATGTCGTCAGACCTACTTTCTATGTTTTGAATCAACCTATTTTTATCAAATTTTCAATGCTTCTAGAACAGAAATTATTTATGTGGATAACTTCTATGCATTGATTTAACTTTCTTTTCTTAAGCATGTGCTTTCAGAATCTAACTAACATCGCATAGACAATGATCTGCCCCCAAATTTTTAACAAGACGTTAGGCTTTTACATGTTTCTTATTACCATTGCTAACAATTGCTAACAAATCTAAATAAAAAGCATATAACTTAATCTCAACAAAAGATTACTTATTTTTAATAGATCAATACTGCATAGTTCTCCAAAACCGATTCTTTGGTATGAAAAGTGTTTTTTAAGTCAGTTAACATATTATTCTACTGAACTAAAACCTCCCAGGTTTCAGAACAGAGAATTATCTGCTGCTTATTATAACAAGTGAACCATATCCTAAAGGCAGCTATAAAAACTTGGTTTCAAGTGCTTCATGAAGAAACAGTTGCAAGCTTATTACCATCCATCAGAAATCATAAACATAAGTACTATTTATATTAAGACAAATGGGATCAAAAGATTCCACTTCTAAATCAAAATTCATAACATACTATGATGAAGAAACATGACATCAATGCTCAGCCCAAAACAGAAACAGACTGAGAACATAAAACTATTTGTCAACACAAAAATTCCCACAATTCAAAATCTTAAACCAAAAAACTGTACCTAAATTTCAAGTCCTTGATAGCATTCAAAGCAGCCTGAGCCACTTCCTGAACCAACTCAAGCCTCTTCAAGTACAACTCCAAGTCCTCTCTCCTTAGCTCCCTCCATGCTCTCTCCATTTTGTTCAACTTGTCTCTTCCAATCTCGCCATTCTTCTCCACTAACTTCTTCAAAAAACCACCGGCGTGCTCCCATCCTCCCGTCTCAAAAGACCCCTTCAAGCACGGATAAACCTTCCAAAAATCCACCGTGTCCTCTTTACTGCCAGAGCAAACTTCAGTTGAAACGTCAGCATTGACTTCCTTTTCTTTTATAAAACAGGGCAATCCCATAGTTACTTCACCGTTAACTTCAGTCAGGTCCTCATCTTCGATGCCCAAAGTCTTCATTTTCTTTTGACCCTTGTTACTCTTGTTATTAGTTTCATTACACCAAATCTTTTTTGATAGCTCGAAAGATTTGTGATCATGGGGCTTTGATAGAACAGGATCATTCCCATTCCGCCCCTTTTCAGCGTTGATTTTGTACTTCTTCTTGAGTCTTCTGATTTTCTCCGTCAACTGATTCTTCGTCACCTCGGCTTGGATCGATTGCTTGATGTACTCATGGAACCCACTGGAATCCGCATATGGGTCAGATCCTTTCTTTGACTTGTACTCTATCATTCCTTCCAAGATCGCGACCTCGTCGGCTTCGCTCCAAAGCCGTGAGGTCTCCGGCGTCTTCACTTTACCACCAGCGCCGTTTGATGCAGATGACGGTGGCTTCTTTTGCTTTGAGCCTGATTCGGTGGCAATCTGCTTTGGCTTGGGAGTGGACTTCGGAGTGGATTTGTTGGGCTTCGTGACGATGGGCTTAATGGTGAAATCGGAGACGTTAGGGGAGGCCAGGGACTTGTACGAGTCAGACTCCGAGTCTGACATGAGTTTACCAGAATCAGTATTTTGTTTTTTCAAAGGGGTTTTGTCCACGTCCCCTGCCTCTTCATCTTCATATTCTTCGTCATCGTCGACAGCATCGTTTTGCGGTTCATCGTCATCTTCAGCAGAGGTGTTTCCTTCAGAGGATTCTTCTTCTTCTTTTTCTTCTTCTTCTTCAAAGGAAGAGGCGGGAGTAGGGTCATCAATAGGCCGCTTGTGAGCCATTGTTTGGTCACAGAGAGTGAAAAAAAAGATGTCCACAGAGACATGGGAAGGCGATGGATGAGGGTTTATAGGCTTACACAGAGTGGTCTGATTAGAATGGGATTTCACTTTTGACCACACAAAAAGAATGTATGTCAATTCACAGCCCAGCTTTGAGCTTTCTATTTCTGTTCCTACTACTTTTAAGTAGAGCTGCTCGTTGTCAGACCTGGTCGACTTTGGCTCAACATGATATTTTAAGTATTTATGCACGATTTGATTTGATTTTTCGCATCTCATTTTTTTCATAAAATAATAAAATTTAAATTCGTTCAAAATATTAAAATTAAAAATTAAAATTTTATTTTTTATTTTTTATTTTTTATAAAATATTAATTTAATTAATTTTAATTAAATTTATAAGTTATTTGAGTTTAAATTTAATTTTATTTTATTAAATATAATTTAAAATTATATTATTATTTTAATATTTTACATAAAAAATTAAGTTTTATCTTGTTATAAATAATAAAGTAAATGAATCTTATCCATTATAAAAAAATAAATCAAATAGACTATCTTATTATAATAAAAATATTTTTTAATTTTAAAATTGAGTTAGGTTTATTTTGGATCTTAAATGGTGAAACTTAAATCTGATTTTATTTTTTAATTGAGTCTCATTTATTTGTTCAAGCTCTTTTGACGAGTTTAATATTTATATTTAAATCTTTTAAAATTTCGGATTAACTTTCAATTTGAATGGATAACTCAACTTATAAGCAAATCTATTTTTAAATCTGTGCTATATATAGATATACAAATCAATTATAATTTTCATTATATATAATTTTTAATTTATATTGATATAATAAATATATAATTATATTTAATATATATTTTTATAATTTTTTTATTTTTATTAAATATTTAAAAATATTATATAATTTCAAAAAATTAAAGTCAAGAAAGTTACTTTTTTTTTCAATTCAAAAAATTAACTATAAAATATTATTTAAAAATTTAAAATTTTTATATTTGTGTTATGTACGGACGGGTGTATTTATAATAATTTTTGTAATATAATATTATCTTAAAATTTAATATAATTACAATTTTAAAGATTTTATAGAGCAGTTTAGATTTTATTCTCATGATTACAACTATTGATAATAATTAATAAAAACACTAAAGTCACCTCACATAATTTTTTTCATCACTTTATTTATAATTTAATAGATAATATTAATTTGATTATTAAAATAAAGATATAAAAGTATAAAACAAAAAAGGGTAATATAAAATTAATGTCAGTCAAAAAGGTAATTTCATTCATAAAACAAAAAAGTACAGAATCTCGTAAAAAAAGACTCTAATACATAATAATACTTTGCTTCCCTAGAGGTATGGACAAAATCAACACTTTCATTTTTGCTTATAATAAATAAAAACTTTTCACTTCTTCCAGAATATGTGTTGAATATCTAAAAAATAATTATTTCTTTAAATCGAATATCATATATATTCACTTAATTTTAAAAGGATTAAAAATAATTAATTAGATAAAGTTACATGTTAAAAAAATCAATATAAAAATAAAGTTTTGATATTAATTATTGGACTTTTTGTAATATTAATATATTAAATTTAGAATTTAATTGTGTATATGTTTTCTTCTAATGGATGAATAAGTCATATTAATATATATATATATATATCTTATATTATAAAAGAGTTTAACTTACATTAAAACCAAATCATTGGTATTTTTATTTCAACATTATGTGTATTTTTGTTATGAATTAGTGGTGTGTTAATATGACATCTTAAAGTGTCTATATATCACTACAGTAAAATAGGTCTTAACGATTTATTTTTTTTTGACGTTTATAAACGTCACTAAATGATTTGTGACATTTATAAATGCTATTAAACGATTCGCGACATTTATAAAAAACAACATTAATAGCATTGGTTATACCTGCATTGGAAAATATAGTAACATTTTATCAAAAAATGTCGTTAATTTGATGACATTTTTGAAAAAAAAAATACTACTAAATTTAATGGCGTTTATGATGAAAAATCCGTTAAATAATCAAATTTAACGACGTTTGTGTCTAAAATCGTCACTAAATTCAATGACATTTTTAGACACAAACACCGCTAAATTTGATTATTTAGTGGCGTTTTTAATTATAAATGTCATTATATTAAAAAATTTAAAATGCCACTAAATTAAAAATTTTACTTTTTTAATTTTTTTTCAATAATTATTATTGTAATTAAATAAAAAAGTATTGAAATAAATAAAAATGAATTAAAATTTATAAATTGAATATTATAAATATTTAAATATCAAATACATAATTTTTTTGCAATATGTATGTAACTACAAAATTTAATACAATAATATTAAAGAGCATTAATACAAATCTGCCTACATAGATCATTACATTTATGTAAAAGATAGCGAAAGAAAAAACAAGGGAAGGGAGGGCTGCGGGGACTAAACGCCATGAAGTTTTTTCACCTTTGCGTCATAATTCTGATTATGAATAATCTCTGAAGCTATGTCCAATGGTGAACCACCTAGAGTATCAAAACTATTGCTAGTACAATAGATGAGTCCTAAAGTGATAAAAAAAAAAAATTTGAAGATAGCACTATCAGATTGACCAGAAAAAATGCCAAATGCATCCATTTAATAAGCGAGATGAAGTTGACATCAACTAAATAAACCTTACTTCAAGCCTATTAAGCGAAACAATGCCAGATCATGATATTTGAGAAATTGAATCCAACAATATCAGAAAAAATGAAAGGATACATCTAAGGCGATGCCGAAATGGGATTGCCCAGCTATTTGGACCTAGTTGGGGGTTCGAGAAACATGTTCTGCTAAACCAGGGAGACCCCGAAATGGCTTTATGTTTTGTCTTTGTTTTTCAACTTTGTTTCTCATAAATGGATACAAAAGAATATTTTACAAAAATACTAATAAAAGGAATTAAAAGTCAAGCAATGTCAATAAGCAAAGTCTTGTGCCAATTTGTTAAGGCCAATTAAAATGGTTACCTTACAAAACCAAAATCTCCTATCTTCAATTGCAAAGTTGCTCCTTTAGTTGACAGTAGTAAGTTCTGCAAAGTTACAACAAATTTATAAGAAATAAATTGATAAACCAAAGATCTAGTCTTCATCACATGATAACTATAGATATTAGATGCTAGTTAATTTCTAAACAGAGACACTAGATGCAACAAGAGCAAGTACACTACAAAGCCCTACAAAACAAAAATGTTTGATTCTTTTTTAACTATATAAATTCTCAAAGCGAACAACATGGTTTACACTAGGGGTTCTCATATCAATGATCTAACTTCACAGCAAATAACAGAATCTAATTCGAGAATCATCATTTATACGATTAAACTATGATAATCAAGTACCACTACCTGTGGCTTTAAATCCTGGTGAATAAGATGTTTTTCTTGAAGAACTTGCTATCCTGCAACTATACAAGATGGTCCATAAATTGGGGATTTCAAAATTTTTTTCAATAAGCTAAATAGCAAATGCAGCTTCATTCCACTAGCAATGTCCCTGCATACCTAGCATCTTAGTCAGACCTTTCAATCCCTCGGTTCCTTCACTACTAATCAAGTAGCTGATGCTTTGTTTATCCTTGCAATCTCGATTACTCTCCATTTCTTGCCTAATCACGTGTTTCAATTCAGCTGCAAAACCCATTTCTTTTTAGGCAATGCAAGTACAATTAATGTTTAAAACATATATGGAACATTTCAAACAAGATGAAACAAATCCACAGGGAACTGATAACAAAATGGCACAAGAAACAATAAAGCAATGAAGATGCATTAAGATTTAAGCTCGAAGAATAGGTGTTTGTTAATTTCTTAAAACTTTCCTAAACAGCATGTAGAAATTCTACTAGTCAGATAAGAAGCTTCACCTCTAGAATGGTCAGAAGCTCTTCGAGCAGTCAGTAGAGGTTGTCTGTTCAGCTTTAGCACTCAAGCACGAAGTAGGAAGTCCTGCAAATCTAAGAAGAAAACCGTAACTGATTCTCTTCCTTTTAGAAAAAAAATGCTTCTTTTGTAACTAAATTGCCCAAATGAAACTCAGTTACATAACTGATTATCTTCAAAAACATTTGCTTCAAAATCTAATGACCGACTTAAAAATGATGTGGGACAATGTTTAGCTACTATCAAAAATCAGAGAACTTGGCACTAACTGAAATCACTCTCCTTCAAATTAAGAGGTGACATCACCGGAAGATCAAATTTAGGGGTTCATTTCCAACTAAAAAAGTATTGGGTTTGCTTACAGAGCAAAATAAACTCAACACGAGACAAAGAGAAGGAGGGAGTGAATGCTAAGAGCTGAAAGCTGACACTTAGTCCAACAAACAAAAGCCCCAAACTTGTGAAACTGACACTAACCCTTTTGGGCAGTTCGGCTACCAACAGTGTTTGCGAATGCCTGATGGTTGTGGTCTTTTGCTAGAAAACAGCGTCGAGGCGATGAGGCGGTGGTGACAGCATCGGGAGATGAACGGCAGAGGGAACAAAATTCAAAAAGGTCGATGAAGCCGTCTTTGTCGATGTCGATGTCTTCCATGACACATTTGAGTTCCTCCTCTGTGTAGCTAGACCCCATTGTCTTCAAGTTCCGTTACCAAGATCTTGCCATCGTTGTTGGCATCGAATTGGTTGAACTTTTTTGAAGTTGGTCCATGTTATCCTGGGAGAAGGAGGACATTTTCTGAGCGGTGTCTAGTTTTATTGTCGACATTGAAGGTGCTGGAACAAATTTAAGAGCACGTGCTCTTAACATCTCTTACATCATCTAAAACTTCATTTAAGAGCACGTGAAAAAATTTTGAACTAAGGAGTCTCTACGGAGGTTGAGAGAAATGAACTCACGGGAGAAGAGGTGGCTGAACTTCATCGAAGCACGAAGAAGGTCAAGGATAAGCATGAAATAATCGATGATAAGGCTGGGAGTGTTCTTCTTGAAAGTCCTAGTTCGAGACCCAGAATTTCGTATAAGGATTCTCTCTTGGGGGGTGAGTATGGTTGCTATAATGTTGAGGATGATAACATTAACGAAGATCTTCCCATGGAAGCAACTGAAGATCTGGTTCAAGAGGACAATAGAGATGCTGATGAGCTGGAAGTTAGACTCACGGTGGAAGAAAAACAAAGAGTGAGGGACAGATAGTCGCACTCAATTATCGTCAAAGTTTTTGGTAAGACTGTGGGTTATAAGTACTTAGTTTTAAAGATTAATCAGCTCTGGAAACTAAAAGATAGTCCTTATGTGATTGTCCTGGGGAGGGATTTCTTTCTGTTGAAGTTCAAGCATGTTGAAGACTATGACTATGTTTTAAAAGGAGGACCTTGGTTCTTTGGAGGTCGTTTCCTTGCCATCCGAAAATGGGAACCAAATTTCAGGGCGTCCGAGGCATCTCTTTCCTCAGTAACGGTATGGTTAAGACTCCCGGGGCTCCCAGTTGAATACTTCGATTTGGGAATCATGAAGAAGATAGGGAAAGGCATTGGAGGACTCTTAAGAGTTGATGGCCACACATTAGCAGGGGAAAGAGGTAGATACGCTCGTATTTGTGTTCAGTTGAATTTGGATAAACCTTTACCAAGATTTATTAGGGTTGAGGGCAGGAAACAAGTCATAGTGTATGAAAGCATAGGAGCCTTGTGTTTCAATTGTGATAAACTTGGTCATCGACAGGAGATATGCCCAGAAGCCACGAATGGAGTTAATAGAGGAGGTGGTTCAAACGGGAATCGACTACCATCGGTGAAGGAAACCATTTCCACTTACAGTGACAAAGGCGAAGAGGGTTTTGGCCCTTGGATGGCTGTTCAGAGGAGACAAAAAGGAAATCTGTTAAGGAAAAAACCATTAGGGAAAGAAGACATCCGGAGGAATATTGGGTCCTCTCCCAATGCATATGGACGTGACTTGCAAAAAATAAGAGTTACATGAGAAAAAAAATAGAACAAGGCTTGGCCAGGGAAAGCTTAGGAAAAGATAACTTTGTACAAGAGGGACCCCATTGGTCAACTCCTAGAAAAGCAACACAAAGTAAAGAAGCTTATAAGGGGCAAGTCAAAGAGGTGTTGGGTGAGACTTCAGGAGCAAAAATTGGTGAACAGGCCACCATCATTATGTCAGAAAATAAGACAAGTGATGAATTAAGGGAGTCTGTCAGGTCACAAACTGCTGAGAGAGATTTAAGCAATCCTATTTCCATGAAAATTGATGTTGCGTGCCCAAGTGTAAAGGAAGGGGTTGATAGTTGTTTTGAAATTGCAAAAAGTGCACAGCAAGCTTCAGGACAATTCCCCAATTTACCCAACGTTGGGAGAGCTGGAAATTGGTACCACAATGATCATGCCTCCTGAGCCAATATTCCAAAGGACCAGAAGGTCCTGGAGTCAAAGTTCCAGACACATGACGTTCACAGAAAGTTCTTTTGTACAGGGAAATGAGGAGATTAAGGGAAGAAAAGCTGAAAGTTTTGAGAGAGCAAGTAGATATGCAAGAACAACCATAAGAGACTGCCTTTCATCAGATCAGTAGCAAACAAGAATAGTAGCTCCTCAGAGCTCTCAGTCGATCTGGGAAAGTCCAACTTCCACTTTCAGAACTCAAAACAGGGTTGTGGGAGATTCAGTCGTTCAATATCACCAAGGGAGCGAAGAAGAAATCCTAGAAGAGAGGATGGCCGAGAATGCAATAGAGAGGAGAAACGAACTCCTGCCTACTCTGATTTACCCCCAACCAGTGCAGAGTTTCGAGGATTCAGACTCCACACAATCTCAGGCTCTTGCATGGACAGAAGCAAAACTGAATCATCCAATGTGGGTTTTAGCAATTCAGGTGACTCAGCTCTTAAGTCACCCTCTGGAGATATTGATGAACAGCCTTCAAACTATAGTGATGAAGATAAGGACCAACCTACATGTGAAGCAGTTCAGAATATGCCTCAGCTCGCCCATACTCCTAGGGGAGGAGCTCTTGATCCACAGGATCGTTATGTATCCCAATATGAGAAGACTGCATCAGGGGTGGAATTTGAGAGAGGAATAGGTCACCCCAACCCAAAAATCTAGCCTTACCAATGTCGGTGTTACTATGAAACTGTAGAGGTGCGAGGCATCCGAACTTTGTGAGAACGGTAAAAGAGCTGGCTGGTATGCATGGACCTGATATTATGGTCATTACTGAAACTCGCACTCGAGGAGAGGATGTTCGCCATATCATTGATCGCCTTCCTTTCGATTCTTGGAAGGACACACCCACTATAGGGTACAAAGGAGGGATTTGGTTGCTGCGGAAATCTGATCTAGTGGACATCGATGATATTTACGCTACAGAACAGGAGATCCATGCTACAATCAAGGTAAAATCAAATAATTTTTCTTGGTTAATTTCTGCTATTTATGCTAGCCCTCGTTATAAAGAAAGATTGCTTTATGGGAAAATCTTAAAACTGTTGCATCCCATCATGATCTTCCATGGTTAGTTTTAGGGGATTTTAATGAAGTTAGATAAGAAGGGAGGTAGACCTGTTTCTTTGGTTAGATCTGGGGCTTTTAAGGACTGTCTGAATTTCTGCCATCTTGCGGACCTTGGATTCTCTGGACCTAGGTTCACTTGGTCTAATAATAGGAATGTGTTGGACTTGATCCAAGAATGGATTGACTTTGTTTTTGCCAACCCCGCTTGGTGCCTCGCATTTCCTGGAGCAAGGGTGTCTCATTTGCCAAAAACCCGTTCTGATCACTGCCCCATTTTACTGTCTTTGAAAAACAAAGTTCCTAGGGTAGGTCCTAAACCTTTTCGCCGTCAAAAGATGTGGTTTGACCACCCCAAGTTTTTAACCCTCGTCCGCAATAGTTGGAGTAATGGCCAAGAATCATTAGCTAAATCCCTGCTGACTTAGAGAAAGGACATGCATGAATGGAACTTGAACTCCTTTGGTAATATTTTTTTGAAGAAAAAAAAAATTCTTGCTCGATTGTTGGGCATTGAAAAGCCCTGGCAAATTCACCGAACCAGTTTCTCTTGAACCTTCAAAGAACCCTTTTAGGGGAGTTTAATGGCATCCTTAAAACAGAGAAAGATATTTGGATTCTTAAGTCTAGGGTGAATTGGCTTATTGAAGGAGAAAGAAATACTCGATTCTTTCATGTGTCTACCGTTTTACGAAGGCATTACAATAGAATTTCTAGCCTAACGAAGGATGGAGTATGGATTACTGAACCTAGCGATCTTGGCCTGGTGGTCCAAGATTACTTCATGAAGCTATATACTTCTTCCTTCTCTCAAAGCTCCCGTTTCGTCACTCTTGGACCTTGGTGTATTGCTAAGCTTACCACACAATATCAACATGATTTGTTGAAACCTATCTCATATTTGGAGATTCAAAAAATGTTTTGGAGCTTCAAGTCTTTCAAAGCACCTGGTCCGAATGGTCACCACCCCTTCTTCTACCATCGTTGCTGGAATATTGTGAAAGATAAGATCTGTGCCACTGTCAACATATTTTCGAGATGGCATCCATGCTCGAAAAGTTAAATGAGACGTTGATCTTCTTGGTTCCTAAATGTATTAATCCCGTTCTGATAGATCAATTCAGGCCCATAAGTTTTTGTAACATACCCTATAAAGTTATCTCAAAAATCATGGTTCAAAGACTAAGGCCCTTGCTGGACAAATTGATTTCACCTCTCCAAGCTAGCTTTGTTACTGGTAAAAACGATTGTGATAACTGCATTATTATTCAAGAACTTGTCCATTAATTTAAAACTAAGAAAAGAGGATTAGGACATATGATAGTCAAATTGGACCTGGAAAAAGCCAATGATAGGCTTGAATGGGGATTTATTAGGAAGGTGCTTACCTTTTTCAATCTACCAAAGTCTTGGATTTTCCTAATCATGAGCTATGTCTCATCCTCATCTATTTCCATTTTGATGAATGAAGGAATGCTGGAAAAATTCAAGTCTTCCAGAGGTTTGAGACAAAGAGATCCTTTATCCTTTTACCTCTTTATTTTGTATATGGAGTTTCTAAGTCTAAAAATTCTTGAAGCTGTAGAAGTTCGAAAAATGGTAGCCTACTAAAAGTTCATGAAATGGCCATGTGTTTTCTCATGTCATATTTAAGAATGACATTATTTTTCTAAGTAGAACAAAAGGAAAAACTGCCAAAGTGTATGCAAGAGGTAGTCATGGCATTTTGTGGTAAATCTGGGCAGACCATTAATCTAGAAAAATCTAAAGTTTTCTTTTCTGCCAACACTAGACAAGACTACAAAAGGGATATTACTAACTTTTTGGGCATTAACGAAACCCTTGATCTCGAAAGATACTTGAGTTTTCTTATCCATAAAGGGATAGTTAATAAGAATGATTATGCTTTCATTGTCAAAGAGGTTAGAGCAAAGTTAGCTGGTTGGAAGGTAAATCTGCTTTCTCTTTAAGTAAGAATGGTGCTGATCAAGCCGACTATGGAAAGCATCCCTAGTTATTATATGCAATGTAGAGCCATTCTAGTTAGCATTTCAAATGAGTTGGATAGGGTTAACAGGGATTTTTTATGGGAGAAAAATGAGGATAAGAAGAGATTACACCTATTTAACTGGAGTGAAGTGACCAAGAGAAAAAGTGAAGGTAGATTGGGTTTGAGAGAGACTCGAGCTTAAAATCAAGCACAGTTAACTGAGTTGGTTTGGAGATTTCTTCATCAAAAGTATGTTTTGTGAGTTAAAACGTTGAAAGGGAAATATCTCCAGAAAAATATCTCCAGGAAAACGGCACTTTAAGAAAAGCTTCTAAAGTGTCGATGACATGGAAAGCCATGAGATAGGTAGGTCCGATTGTTGAAAAAGGTATTAGCTGGGTCATTGGTGATGGTTCATCTACGAGCTTTTGGCATGATAATTGGTTGGGGTCTGAGAGTTTGAGAAATGTTGTTCATGGCCCTCTTAACTGGCAGGAGGATCAAATTTCAGTGAGCCAGTGTCTGAATGCATTAAAAAATAATCAACTTCTTCCAATTTCTTTCAAACTTAATGATGATGTTCTAGATAAGGTAAATGCTATGTCTACTCAACTGGTGGGATAGGGACAAGATAGTATATGCTGGTCTGCATTCTCTAGTGAGGTATTCACTACCCAATTTGCTTATGATCTTGCTAGAGGAACAAGTCTGAATAAGAATAAAAGTCAATGGGAGTGGATATGAAAGTTGCAGGCTCTGCCAAAAATTAAGTTTTTCATCTGGCAATGCATGCACTATATCTTGCCTACACATAATGACCTTGCTAAAAGAGGGTTGAACGTCCCGACTACTTATGTGTTCTGCATGCATGACTAAAAGGATTTGGCACACCTATTTTACAATTGCCAGTGGACCAAAAACATATAGGTTACCTTGCGAGGAGCCTCTTTGCCTCTATCCCATCAAATTATGAACTATAGACAATGGATCAAAGAAAATGCATTAAACAAGCACCGATCCATGCATGGTATCCCTTGGTACCTGTTGTTTATCCATATTCTATGGGAGATTTGGCTTGAAAGGAATAGAAGAAATTTTAGACATAATAGTGAGATCGTTGACTTAGTGAAATTGGCCACTGCGAAGGCTACTGAATTCTTTGCGATGAACCAAAGAGGAGTTCGGGCTCCATTGCAATCCTTTGTGTCCATTAGGTGGAATCCTCCCAACGAGGGATGGTATAAATTGAACATAGATGGCTCGGCATTAGGCAACTTTGGGAAAACAGGAGTTGGAGCTATTATTCGAGATAGTAAGGGAAAATGGATTTTTAGTTCCTCTAGATATATTGAGGTGTATTCAAATATTTTGACTGAATTGTGGGCTTTCAGAAATGGATTATTTTTGGTGAAAAGACTTTTGAAAATTGAACTCGATATCACCACTGCTATTTTCATGATTAAGAATCACCAAGTGACTAATCCCATGGTACTCCTTCTGGTCTCTGATTGCAGGAAGTTGATGAAAGATCTTAAAGATCAACGCATGCTTCATGTGTTTAGGGAATGGAATAGGTGTGCTAATACCCTTGCTCGGTTTGGTATAGCAATTGCTGTAATAGTTCTAGTTATTATGAGGCCAACTATGTGGTGTTTAGTGAACCTTCTTCCTTTGTTAAAGATTTAGTCCTCGCCAATGAAGCTGGACATGTTATGTATCATACTATTTTATAATTAATTCATTTATGTTTCTTACCAAAAAAAAAAAAAACTTCATTTACTAAGAATTTAAAAAATATTTTTTTCTTTTTCAATTAAAACCAAAACATATTTAGTCAAGTTATAATTAAATATATAATTGCATGTTGATTGCCAATATAACATCTTAGAATTCTTATGATTTAGTTTTTAATCAATACATAGCCGCAAAGTATAATAGCATCCAAATTAATTAATCATTCTTGGCATCTAATTGTAAAACCTTACAAATTAAAATAATCTTATCAAATAACCTCCCAAAACAAAACAAAATCATTAAACTTATGCTAATTAATACCTCATAAAAGAAAAGAATTCTCTAACAATATCACATTCAACATATTATAGAAAATATTAAAGATTCTTTTTTAAATTATAAATTATAAAATAAAAAAATTATAATAAGATATATAGTTGATAAAATTGTTATTCTAAAAATAAAACTTAATAATTGCACAACAAAAATATGAGTAAAACCTCAATAAACTTACAAAAAAAAAAAAAACAATACTACAAAATAAATTTCTTATAAGACAATAGAAACAAAATTACAGTAAAACAAAGTTGAAGAATAGTCAAATTCAATTTATTTAATATTCTTTTTGGTAGAATATTTATATTTATATTACTATTAAGAGACATTATCATAAATGTATTAAAAAGTTACTATTATTAATAGGATAATGTATATAAAAGACATGAAATTAATGTAATATTCGCTTAAAATTATAAATTATCAATTCTTGCTTAATCTGTATTTAAAATTTTTTTCCCTAATTAATGATATTATTATTATCAATCCATTAAATGGCTAATTTCATTTTTCTTATTTACTATATTAAATTTCATTTAATTTTTCTTGAGTAATTAGAAGATATAGAAATATATTAATGAGTAATTAGCTTTTTATTTAGTTTCTTTTTTTATTTGTATTATTGATCAAATTAATTGTAATTTATTAATATAAAATACAAAATATTAGATATTTAAAAGATAATAAATGTAATTAATTTAGTTTAACTAATTATTTTTTAAGTAATAAAAGTTTTAGTATAAAAAAATAAATATGTTTTAAATAAATAAAATAAATTTATTAAAAAATACATGATAATTTTTTAAATCCAACCACATTTCAAAAATATAAGTTATTCACATTAGAGTTTTTTACTAAAAATTTTAATTTTTATATATTTATATAAGATTTCTATTGGTATCATTAGCTTGGGAAATTGCTAGAGTAGGTGCATCTTGTACTACTAGTACTATTTGTTATTTTTACTATATTTGAATAAGATCCTATTAATTTCAAAAGAAAAAAAAAATCCGAATGCTTATAGATTCCGTTTAAAATTAATTAAAATGTTATTTTATGAAAGATTTTTATATTGAATGCATTATTTTGATTAAATTCAATACAAAATAATATATTAATTACAAATTTTATTTTCTTAAATATCATTTTAACCGGTGTTATTAAAGATTAATTAATATTTTTTTGATTAAAAATATTTAATTATGTTATTAATTTTGCTTGAATAACGTATTAAAAATAAGGAAAACTTTACAAAAATGAACGAGAAAAGATTTTTTTCATTATTAAAGTTATGATTAATCTTCAGCTGTTTAGTTTAGTAATCAAGACAGTCTTTAAGAAGATATCAATGTTGGAGTTCGAACCCAATTTTTCCTCTTCCCCTTTAATGTAAGACTTTGTCTCCCTTGAATAATAAAAAAAAAAGTTATGGTTAAAATTTTAAAAAGTCAAATAAAAAATAATTAAAAATAAATATTAAATTTAGATTAGTTTTAACCGTATTATTCATCTTTGAGAAAGGTAGTAAAAATGTTGGTTTTTTGCTTATTGAAAAAAATTCAACAGACAATTGAATGGTACACCACCCCATCAAACAATCACCAAACTATGGTTGAATAATAATCTTTATGGTCTTTACCAGCAAAAGCAGTATTCCAAGTATCAACACACCTTATTCTAGCTAATCATAAAAAACTCGGGCTCATAAAAACAAAAAATACTGGGATTGGACTCGTGAATAACTGAGAATGCAGTTTCTCATTAGCACAAATGGAAAGAAAAGAAAAGAAAAAGGCAGTTATATATTGATGTATTCGCATGGATATAGACACAGTTAACCGTACAAATGAAATCTGTTGTATCTTCTGAAAGTCCTGATTGCTTGAGGTTCTTTCCCTCTTTGGCTCTTAGCCATTCTCCTTTCTATTGGTATTTTTCATTACGATTCGACAAGATAATGAAACTTAAAGCTTTGCATTCTGTTCATAAGACACAACTGACAAAGACCCTGATTCTGCAATTTCCATCTGGTCATGATTCCTATAATGCACTATTTTGAACCACCTGAATGAGCAACACAGAGAATAGAAATAATTAGAATCATGAATTATGAATGGTAATTGAATCTATTGAGAGCAGTGAAATGAGAAAGCTCCATAGTTCATAAATCTCACAGTTTTATTCTGTTCCTATGTAAGCTTTGTGTTGTTCTATAGTGGTGGATCGAATCTAAAAATAGAAAGAACCAAAATCAACAAAACCAGTTGGTTTCTAACTTTTATTTTCTTTATTTGGTTAAAATCAGGTTGTGAGACATGACCTGGAAAAGAAATTCCCCCATTTGTTAGGATGTTTTACTTGTCATAAAACAAACTGACATAAATCCGAAGTCCTTGGCCAAAGTTTGATGTCTATGTTAATCAAATTAGCTTCATCTAGAATCATTTTTCTTGTAGACGAGTTAAAGCAGGATAATAATGTTTGATACACTAAAGATAATAATATTTAATACACTAATAATATATCAAATATAAACTCATAATAATAATAATAATAAAAATAATAATAGTATATGTATCCATTGGAAAATCTCATATACCTTTCTAAATGTACAGCTAAGTCCATCCACCGATCAGAAATTGCTGGAAATAGTAGTTTATGAATATCTGAGAACGGTTGCTGATTTTCCAAAGATGATTGTTGGTTCTCTAGATAAGCTGGCAGTGATGCGCCTTCGTTTCCGGAATTCCTGAGTGGCTTAGCGCTTGTGTTACTAACTTCTTTACATTCTTTTTCTAACATTATCAAGAAATCATGCCCAACTGCAAGCCTTCGTTTCTTCCTGCCTGTCCATGAAAGTAATCTTCTGTGCTCTTGACCAGGTCCATTATCCTTTCATCAGCATCTGCGTAATCAACAAAACTAGACAGTGAACGAAAAAATTCACTGTCCTCATCCATAGTCTTCATCTTTGAATTCACGAACTCTGTAGTTTTTTGCAAAGAATGATTTAAGTTTTGACATAGTAGATGTTAGGCGTCAACATCAAATACATCGGCCTTCTTAACATCTTCAAGTTCACTGCTTACACCTGAAACAACTTGAAGACGAAGACTGCCGTAATGTTCCTCTGCCTCTTGGTTGTGATCTTCAACAAAGTCCTCTGAATTGAAGCTTGAAAGGCCCCCTCTTGATAATTGTGTGCGAACAGCTCTTATGTCCTCAGAACGTATGATCTCCTGAATTACAAAGTGAAGGAGCGTGGTCTTACCATCTATCCCTTTTACATCAGACAGTTTCAAGAGTGTGTCAAGCTTGAATGCCTGTGCACCACCATGGTAGGTACCATCATTCATGCGATTACCAGTTTTAAGCACCGCTTCTAGAAGTTTTAGGAATAATCTCCTGCTTTTGAGCTTGGTGCAAGCTGCCTGCCATTAAGACAATAATCAGAACCAGCTGGCTACTTATCTTTATCTAATAAAGCATCTTTGATGTAGGAACTATATTCATGGACATAAATTCCTAGAACATATGTTTTTAAGGATATCATTGAATTCTGTGGTCTCCTTATTATTGAGAAGGACAAGATTCCATTGACTAAAAAATTAATAGAGACCTATGAGAAATATTCTAGTTTTCATTTCCTTCCTTCCTGGGGAACCTGAAGGACTCTCTATTATTCAGTTCGTATATGTAGTATTTCACCTCAAGAGTTGCAAAAGACTATTTAATGCCAGTGACTTCTTCGTGGAGAGTAGTCACTGACAGCAATGACTCAATTCGTTTGAAGGCAAAAGCTATTTCAACCAAGATTTTAAGGAACCTCTCTGCAGGACCTAGTTGAGAAACATATCCTGTGAATAATCTAAGCTTAAGTTCCTCTTCTGTTGTTGGTGCCATCTTCTGCAATGTTTGAAGGATCTCTGCTGGAAGCTTGTTACCTGGTTCAGTTTAATTCTGAAGAGTTTGTTGTCACATGTATTTAAGAATGAAGAAGGTGGATCTGGAACACACATTTCACTAGCATATTTCACTGGCTAGATGAATATTAATTTAAAACTTTCTGCCCTTGCAACCAATGAGTATGCACTTAGTATCTCAATTACTATCTTGCCTCTGACATGCTTTTTTCTCTTAAGTAGCAAGACAACAGGTGAATGCTCAGAACCATTTACCAGTAAAATGTTAACAGCAGAACTGAACCTTAACGATCTAGTTCAGACAAAATGAAAATTATAGAAATAGTTTTGGAAGATAAAATATAGGACTGTATATTACTCACAGTCCAAGAGCCTTAAATGGCCTGAAAATTGATATGAGTGAATTTTTCATCACTTATTCTTCTCTAATACCATGGTTATGAACCATCAGAAAATGTTAAAAACTCAAACTCTATGAAGCAAAGAACAAATAAAATATCAAAGGCAAGAGTTGTTTGGAACCATTGAGTAGTGAAGACAGAAGACTATTTGCATCTGAACTGAAGATAACGTTATCAATTTAAGCAATTAATTCTTTCTTCAATCAAATTTTGTGCATTCTAAATGTCTGTCAAACCAGAAAAGGAAATTCTGGTTGCTAGTATAACAGAATACTTCTGATAGTATTTCTCTAAGAGATAGCATAGAAACCTTCTCGGAGAGCATCAACAACTTCTTCTGTTGTGACATTTAGTGCACGTAGAAGAATAGACAAGTTTTGTGCTTTCCTAGTGTCAATAATCTGAATGTACTGGATTGAAGGTTCTGATGGTGAATCTCTCTTTTGATGATTCTTGTTATTAGTCCTGTGATTATAACCAAATCAGGTCTCGATCATCTCCTCATTGAACCTGTAAAGGGTTTTAATACAATTTGGAATCAAAGTAGATTTTGACAAACATTCTTAGCCAGAAAATCTAAAATTAATATAAGGTAGAATTGTTGTCTTACTGGAATGATCGAACACTGATCTCATGCCAAACCATTGTTTGATCTGAATTAGCCATAACCTTGTCCCAGAAAAATGGTTTTAACTTGGCTTTTGGAGCCCCTGATTCACCATCAGTCTCATCTCCACCACCAGAAGCATTATGTCCTCGATGATGTGGCTCAAGAGGTGAAGGTTTTGATTTTGGTGGCATAGGTGGAGGACGAACAACTTAGGGTTGAGATGGGGGGTTAGGACAAGGGGGAGGAGGTGGAGGAGCTAATCTTCCAGGAGGAGGTTTCAGGGGAGGGAATGGTTTTTCTGCACTTGCTTCTAGTGGCGGTGCTTTGGCAAGTGAGGCATCATGATTAGCTTGCTTCATGAACAAACTACTATTAAGAGAAGGGCTCTTTCCGCTGCTAATTTTGAATTCTTTCTTGCCGGAACTTCCTAAACTAATGGACTTCTGTGAAGAATCTAAAAGATCGTAAAGTTAAAATGCTTGTGGAAACATGAACAAGAAAATAAAGATGATTAACAACTCAGTGACAAAGAAATACAATAACCACATACCATGAGGTACATTACTTAAAGTAGATAAGAGGTCCTTCATCCTTTTTTCGGCTCCTTCTCTTCAGACAACAAAAGAAGACCAGTGCAACAGCCAACAACACAAATGTTGTGGCTGCAGTAGCAATAACGGCAATGACAGTCTTCATGACATCCTTCTTTTCGTCCGCTGAATGCACAGTTCTATCATGGGCTCCAGGTGATAAATGTTTATGTGTTGCAGGTGATGGGCTAGAACGAGAATGTTTGAGATATGGTGGTGGTGAAGAAGTGAAAATCATATTTGAAACATAAAGTGACTTCGCTAATGCACCTCCAGGTGGATGTAACTTTACAATGCTTGCATGAGCTTGATAGGACATTGCCGGACCATAACTAAATGGTGCAGGTGCTAGTACAGATGTTGCTGCTGGTGCTACTTCAATCTCAGGAACTAGAGCTGGAGAAGGACCTGAGCTTATGTGTTGTACGGAGTACAAAAGTTTTCATTGAGGTGTCACGTGGCTGTTTTCTGGTTTTCTTTCTTTTTTTTTTTTTGACTTTACTTTGGTTTATTCATTGTCAACTCTTGTGCTCCGCTTTTTTTATTTTGTTTTCTGCAATCGCCCTTGTTTCTTATGATTTTCTTTGTTTCGTTTTCATATCACGCACGTTACTTATGTTGTAAACATATTAATTAATATATTATAAAATAATATTATATTATTTTTTAATTATATTTTTAATAACAAAAACGTAATATTTTTAAATAAAAATAATTTTTTTATTTAAAAAATGATTAATAATATATTAAAAATTCACGTTTTATTTTTAAAATAAGATTGATAATAAATAAAAAATAATATAATTAATTTAATATTTTAACTATATTTTTATTAAAATAATAATATTTAATATTATTAACTGCGGTTCTTAATTTAAAAACGTGGTTAAAATTCCCGTCATAAAATAATACTTCACCCGCTCCGTGTGGGACTTCTTACCACTAAGGATACGTCTTTTAATTTAAAAACGTGGTCTTTAATGTATAATACTACTTGATCCTCTCGTACTCTCTATCCCATCACATTAATTGTAGAAACGCCGGTGGCAGATACATTTTCAATCCAAGTCACTTACATTTTACCATAAAAATGATTACTTATTATTACCGTAGAATTCAGAGACAAATAAAATCATAGAAATAGATAAAATTACAAAGAGATAAATCAAATCAGCTCCCATCACCACTTTTATCTGTCTTCGATATAGGTATTTTGAAACTACAAATAATAATAAAAAAAAAACAATCCCTTCCACCATTCAATTGAGATTAGCAGGAAAAACATTTTTTTTTACTTAAAATCTTTCTAGCAGGGGTGGATTCAAATAGTGTAATGGAATGTTCAGGAAATCTTTTAAAATTGAAAAACAAAAATTAAAAAAATTCCCTAAATACTCTCAATTTTTTTTATCACTCTCAAAAATAAAAAATTAAAAAATTAAAGAAAAACTTTTCTTGATATTATCAAAATTTTTTAAAAATATTATTTTTATTAATAAAATTAATAAATCTACCGAAAATATTTTATATAAATTATAAATGCATACTTAAAAAAATTAAATCTGTCATTATTAAATAAGATATATTAGATTAGAAAATATTGTTTATTCTATTTTTTATTTTTATTTCTTGTGATTATATAAATTTTTTTATTTAAACATGATTATCTTTTTTCTTATATAAATAAATATATAAGAAAATTGTATATATATAAATTACATAAATTAAAAAAAAACCTTTCAAGTAAAATTATTTTATTTAGACTTTTTTTTTTTTTCACATTAATGGCACTCTTTCAGTTTTTTTTTTTTTTTTTTCTTCCGGCACCATCTTCCCCATTAACCATTTTTTTTTTCCTTTTCTTCTGCCTCCTTGATAAATTTACCAAAAACCTCCAACATTATCACACCCACCCAACAACACTATAGACAAGAGACGAGAGAAAGGGGTAGGTGATTTTTACAGAAGATTTTTGATTTGATAAAGAATGACTGAGAAGGGAGCAGGTGAATCAAAAAAGGAGTAGTTGACAGATTCAAAAGAAAAAATAGGAGATGGGTAAGTGAATGATCTTCCGTTTCCTTTGTTTTTCCTCTTAATCCCTCAGTTTGTTGCTCTTCATCTCTATTTTCTTTTCTTTGCTTTTTTCAGTCTTCTCGAAAGAATACCGATTTAGTTTTCTTTTAATTTTTCAAAGCATTTTTTTTAAAAATTTTTCAAAGCCTTCCAAAGATTTTTCAGGGGCATTTTTTTAAACTCAAATTTAAATTTTCAATGCCTCCCAAAGATCACTGCCAGTGATCACAACCTAGTCAGCCTAAACTATCCCACTAGTTTCGGGGTTTGGAGCTGAAGAATCGTGATTTTCTAATCTATTTTATATCTTTTTTTTCTCTTTCTGCCACAAACCTATTCCAAAGAGCTACTGATTATCATTTGGATCAAACAAGGTATATATTTTTTAAATTGTTTCCTTTTCAATTGCATTGCAGTGTAGTACTGCAAGTTTATTGCTGTAATTAGTATTTGCTCTTTGTTTTGGTTGTTCCTGTAGAGAAAAATGGACAAGGAAACTGGACAGGGACCTTTATATTTTGAGCTTAACACCGGAGCAAAGATGCCGTCTGTTGGTTTGGGAACATGGAAAGCTCCTTCAGGTGTTATTGGTGAAGCTGTCATTGCTGCAGTCAAGGTTTTGTCTTTAATTTATTGCCTTTGATATGTTTCTCTTCCTGCTCTTCCTGCTCTTCCTTGTATTAGAACCTAATTCTATAAATTTTCCCTTCATTACCCAGGAAAGATCCCATTTTCATCAATTTTATTCTGCCCCGAAATTAGTTGCTTTATCAATATACTTTGAGGATCTAGGTGGAATTTTGTAGTATTACATAATTGAACTTTGTTACATTTATTACCTCTGCAAGCATATAGTTCAGATGAACTTCAAGTTTTATTAGAGTTAAAATGGAAAGTAATTGCTGAAGCTTTGAATATTCTGGTTTCATTTTTGTGCAAGCTAGTTATAGGCACATCGATTGTGCCCATATTTATGATAATGAAAAAGAGGTAAACTTTTCCAGTCTTTTTAAAAAAATTCCAATTTGTTTACAAATGTTACTTGATATAGCTGATTGTTTCTTTTGCTACATATGTTTCATGAAATGTAGATTGAGCTTGCATTGAAGGGACTGTTTTCCACAGAACTGGTGAAGTGCAGTGATTTGTTCATCACGTCAAAACTATGGTATCTATTTTAATCTTTCTCTCGTTTTTTGGTTTTAAGCTCTGATTGCTTAAAGGAATAGTTTTGTATGGTTATTTGGATTTTATACATCTTATATTGACGATTCCAAAAGTATGATATCCATATCTTTAGATCGATAATTTTGAGTTAAAGAAATGCCCTTAAATTTTGATTATAATTGTTGTATATAAGCATCTAATCCTTTTTTTACATTGAATATTTGATGGTAATTTATTGCTTAGATTTTATGTTTTTCTATGAAGGTAGTTAATCATAGAATTGTTTTGATTTGCATTATTGAATGATTGTTCATCTGCGTAGAAATAGCATTATCTATACAATGCAACGAAGTTGCAGGTTGTTTTTTCTTTTATTATTTTTTTTGTTGACTCATTTATATTTTTTTCCTGTGCTTTTAGAATTGAAAAACAATTTAGCTTGAAATATTTAACAGTTCAAGGAAAAGGAAGGTAAGGTACAATTTTCCATTCCTTTTCACATTTTGCCTACACTTCAACCTGTCTCCCATCCATCAGATCAGAATCAGATTAGCTTCCATCACTCTCCTTCTACTAACTACAGGGAGAAGAAAAACTAGACATTTTAACCCGGTATGCAAATCAATGAGCAACACTCTTCTGGTAAATATTAAATTCATCATTACATCAGATTAAGCGTCTGTTTTGAAAACAAAACTTATCCCTTGAGCTTTGTTTAATTTTGCTTGATCTTTAGGCTTCTTACAGAAAATTAAGACTTTTTTCTCCTATCGAAAGAAAAAAATAGCTCCCTGTTTTGAAAAATCCATTACAAAAACCCCCCAAAAAATTGTTTGGCAGTCGAATCAAGTGCAAGGCAAACCAAAAGATGCAGGTATCATCATCACAATAAATGATATACTTTAAAATAATCTATGTTTTTGCTGAGGCAACTAGGCTAGGTGTTTTCTTCTTTTTATTACTGCAATATTTTTAAAATAAAATTTAAACTTTTTTTTTTATTGAGATTAGTGGTGGAATCTGATTGATGGTATTAGATATGGTGGTGGTAGCAAGATTTTTTATTGTTTTCACTTATTTTTGTGCTATTTAAAATAATAGTATTTGACTTGGTGAAATATTATTTTTATGTTTGTCCCCGCTTGATTATTTGTAGACACTAAAAATCTTCAATTTCTGGTTTCAAAATTAAATTTTCATACAGCCTATCTCTCTTGGATATGTGAAATTGATTTACATCTATGGTTGTAGCTTTGCTGTGTTTTGGTGGTGGAATTGCATTGGCATTAACGCACATATGTAGGGACTGGTTGCTGATAAGTCTTGCCATAAAATGGTAGGTGTGGGAAGGGGAAGAGGATGAGGGTAAGAACTGCTTTTTCATATGAAAATGGCTATGAAATTTGGTTAACTTTATCATCTAAACAATGTACGATCATAAATTGATTTCTTAATTTACATTGCATCTCGAGTTGATTCTTCATTTTCGTTGTTTTTTCTAAATGAAAATTTGTGCTTACTTTGAAAGCTTTAATCTTATAATTTAATCCATCTTGGAATAATATTTGCATCTAAAATTGTTTAGCGTTTCAAAACAATTATCAGTTTGCTTAAAAAGCTGTGATTCTTGGTTTTTGTTCTTTAAAGTTTGTTTCCTTTTGATATAGTGCTATATATTAACCTGTCTACTAAACTCCTTATTGACATTTACAATTAAAATTTCTTTTTGTGACAATTTTGTAAGCATTATTGTAACCTACTTTCTTACTTTTCAGCCAAATGATCTTGAATTAAAACAAAAAGTAAGATCTATCAACAAATTGAAAGTTAACTTCTATTAGTTAGTTTGTGCACTTTTTGATCTATAATAACACGTGAAAAGTATAATAACTTAAATTTTAACATACAATTTGTCTATGAAGTCACATGAAGATTTGATCTCTATGTATATGTTTTCTTATTGTTATTTGTTCTAATTTAACCTCTACAAATACAATTTGATCTCTATAAGTGATCATTGAAACTTTATTTCAAATAGTAATGCTTGCTTATTATTATTTGTTTATAAATTTTTGGTTAATTTGTGTGTTATAATGAAGTTTTTGAGTGTGTAAAGTTTGGAAATGCTTTAGCACTATGATTTATGCTTATTATTTTTAGTTGCACTTAATTTGTGTTTTGGAGGTGTAAGTTTATCCAATGGTTGTTGTTGCATGGACTTGATTTAACTTAAGTTGTTGCATTTGCTCCTAAACCTCTGCTTTGTTCAAGCTGAATTATTATTAGTTCTTTTAATTCTTTTTGATGTTTTCTTACAGTGAAATAGATGATAAAGTAGTTTTGAACACACTATGACACTATTGATAAGGCATGCCATCATTCCTGAAGTTTTTGAAATTCTTTTTAGGATCCATAAAATTTCATGGAAAATCTGCTCTCATTTATTTCACTATAAATTTGCTCTTAATTTTGTCTTCTAAGCTTGCATTTTGACATGATTCAGTTTTTAGATTTTTCTTATAAATTATCTTTACCATGATTGGAGTTAGAGTTTTGGGGGTTTTGTATACATGAATTTGGGCCAAATGTTTCTGTTGCAATATTAGAAATTCTTTAGGATTTTGTATGCTATTTTAATTTATTTATTTTTATCATTTTATCTTTTGTTTTAGATAATTTTCATATTGATTTACAAATGAAAATGACCAAATAAAAATATTTGTACTATCTTAGTGGGCAAGAAGATAATTGACTTTCGCAACACTACGAATGATAGAAATTATGGTGAACCATTCAATAGCCTTTCTTTTGCCCTTCTTTGTATCAAGAATATACTGTAACAGATTTAAGAATCCTAAGGAATTTCTAATAAACCAACTGAATGTCCAAATTGATATATTTGTGCACTATTGTGATTACAGCTGTAATCAAGGAAGGCATGCTCCACTGTGACTATATAATTCTATATGCTATTCCATAGAAATTTCTAAAAACGTGTTTGAATTTAGAAATTGATATATTTGTACACTATTCTATAAAATACATAGCTTATTTTATCTATCTAAAATTTGATACCTCCTTGAAGAATGTTGCCAAAAAGCTTATTTTATTTTTTCTGTTGTTATTTTACAAGTGTAAATATAGGCTTCAACTATAAAGTAAAATTTTAGGTACTTTTAAAGTATATAAGGTTTCATTCAACTGTTGCTAATGAACTAATGATGGTTTGTTGGGAATTTTTGTTCAACTTATCAATTGAGTTTCTATTTATAAGGTTTTTTTGTTATTAGAATCAGTAGGCCTGAATGGAATTTGTCTAAAAAAGTCAAGTTTGAAACTGATAATTCAAACAAATCCAAGTTCCATTGTCCTTTTTGTCAGTAAACTATCAAATCTTGGAATTTCTGGGTCAACAGGTTACAGCCTTCAAAGTTTAACATTATCGAAGGAACTCTAAGGAGTCTATCATCTTTAATAGTTGGTTGATTTTCTCTATTTTTATTTGATTATCTTTATAATGATATTTAACAAAATCTGTAGGGACATAAGCCATAACAATCTTGCAGGCTATATACTGTATAATATTCTTCAGAACTTGCAGTGATTGTATGTTTCCTTTGTGCATTTGTTTCCTCTCCTATATCTAATGTTTCCTTTTTGATTTGTTTTTAGTGATTTGTATATATATATATATATATATATATATGTCATAATATATAGATTTGTGGATCTATTGTTAGACATAAATGAAAGGAGTTACCACTAATTTTTTTTGTTTATGTGTGATTGGTCATTTGCAACATATTTTGATATGTGAAAATAGTCGGTTAGCATGGAGAATGTTGTAGCATTCTTACTACGTTCATTCAAGGGATGGTATCAGTTTGATTTTAAATTATCCAAGCGTTGATCATTTTATGATTTACCAAATAATTTCATATTGAAAATATATATTGAAATTGTCTCAATAATTTGGTAGTAATTTAAGATAATATTTTTTTCTCAGGAGTATTCATAGAGACTAGTGTTTTATTCTAAAAAAGTTTCGTTGTCGGATTTATTAAAGTATTTTATTTAGTAAAATCTTTCAATAGTTTGATAAGACTTAATATGAAGCAATCATTCAATAGTTTAGAAGATAATTTTTTTCTTTGAAAATTAATTTATAAAATTTTTCAGTAGTTTAGTGGATTTCATAAATTTATTTTGTAAGGATTTTTGTTTGAAAAAGATTTTTTTGCCTTTTTTATTTTTATTGAAAGGATTTTATAAATGTTTTTGAAAATTTTATTAGAAAAGCTTTTTTGTATTAAATCATTTTTCTTTCCTTTTTTACTTTCAGAAACAAAAATGACAGAAATAACTTTTTTTTAAAATAAAATAAAAATAAAATGGGTTAAAAATAAAATTAAATTAAAAATTAAAATTAAAATTAAAATTGAAAAAAGAAAACATACAATTGGGTTTGGTTGGAATACGGGTCAACATGTGGGTTATTGGGTTAACGCGCGGATCTTGAGTATTCAAAAAGATGTTTTTGGTCAATATAAAAGGTAATTTTTAATTTTTTTCTCTGTTTTCTCACTCTACCTTCAATTTTCTCTATTTTTTCTTTAAAAATCTTTTAAGAACCCATTAGCAAATTCAATTGAAAATAAAAAATCTTATCGATTTTTTAAGATATCATTTGAAAATTCAATCAAAAATTAAAAATTTTATCGGTTTTTAAAAAATTGGAGGGAATGTGGTTGAAAAATTCAATTAATCATCGAAAATTTTATTAAAAAATTCATCCGAACGTAAAAATATTTAGAAAAATCTAGATTTCTTCAAATTTTTTTAGATTTCTTTCAATTTTTGTCTTAATTACTTCCAGAATTGTCCCAAACCTTAATTTTAATCCAGAAACTTAAAATCAAACCCATAATTTCAGATTGTAATCAAAACCTCAAAATTTAGTTCTTAGATTCGTTTTTGCCCAAAATTTCTTAAACTTTTTTCTCTAACAATTTTTTTGTATGTTCACCTTTTTTAAAGTCGATTGAATTTATAGGTAGTTTTAAGATCAATTTTAACAAACGGATAAAATCAATTTCAGGCTTGAATCTTGAGATTGTATTTTGTTTAGTGTGATTTTTGGTTCAAAATTTTAATCAATCACATTGATACAATTTTGTATTAACATTGATTGAAGGATTTTGGTCCTGATTCTTTTTTTCTGTTCATGTGCAAATTGGAACAAAAAAGGAAATAAGGAAAGAAAGAAAAAGAATGGGAATAATAATAATAATAATAATAATATATTAATCATATAGTAATAATAATAATAATAGTGACATTAATAATGGTACCATATAATATATACTATAATAACAAAAATATATAAGGAATTAGTTTGATTAGGTCCGAATATAAATGGGCATTTACAGTTGTCCTTATTTGTACATTTTTGTTAGATAGGGATGTTGTAAAGATTTAGACACTTATTTCATTCGAGTCAAATAAAAAATGATCCATGAATTTGAAAAATGATTTGGACTAAGCGAATATCAGATGATCGGAATAAAATCATAAGTCAAAATGAAGCAACAAAGACTGAGTTGAGAGCGAAAATAATCGAAGATAAAATCATAAATTATATGAAATGATCTGAATCGAGTCAAGATCAAGCGATTAAAATGAAATCACGAGTTAAAATAAAGCGATTAGGATCAAGTTGAGGTTGAAAATGATCTGGACGAAATCACGAATAATGAGAAATGATTTGGATTGAGTTAAGATCAAGTGATCGGATGAAATCAAGAGTCAAAATAAAGCGATCAAGATTGAATGAAAGTCGAAAATGATTGAGATGAAATCACGAATCATGAGAAATTATCTGAATTAAGTTAAGATCAAGTGATCAGAACGAAATCATGAGTCAAAATGAAGCGATTGGATCGAGTCGAGATCAAAAATGATCAGGACGAAATTACGAGTTAAAAAATAGAGCAACCAAGATCGAGTCGAGGTTGAAAATGATCGGGATAAAATCATGTATCATAAGAAATGATCTAGATTGAGCTAAGATCAAATGATCGAGACGAAATCACGAGTCAAAATAAAGTGTCCAGGATCGAGTCGAGGTAAAAAATGATAAGGATGAAACCATGAATCATGATAAGTGATTTGGATTAAGCCAAGATTAAATGATCGGGACGAAATCACGAGTTAAGATCGGGACGAAACCATGAATCAAGATCAAGTTGAGATCGAAAATGATCGAAACAAAATCATGAGTCAAAAAATGAAGTAATCAGGATCGAGTCGAGGTCGGAAATGAACGAGATGAATCATGAATCATAAAAAATGATCTGGACTGAGCCAAGATCAAATGATCTGGATGAAATCATGAGTTCAAATGAAGTAATCAAGACAAGTTGAGATAAAAAATGATCAGGATGAAATCACGACTCATGAGAAATGATTTGGATTGAGTCAATATCAAGTGAATGATGTAAATGCATGCGCTATTTAGGATGTAAATGAAACATTAATTATGGTACTAGGGCTTTTACATTCTCATTTCTGCACACTTTTGACAACGAAATTGTTTTTCATTAGCATGAATATTTATCTTTATCCCTAGAAAGGCTACGGAAGCTATTTTGTTCAATTTTTGGAGGAGTTCATCTTCAGTTCTTGTCTTCTTTGATCTTTCAAAGTAACACACACTTCTTATGATTTTGTTTAATTATTAATCATTATTTCAATTTGAAAGTGTGGGATGCAAATTATGTTATTCTTTCATTCATGGCAAGGCATAAAGAGAAAAGACAAATATATATTGGAAATGTATAGAACTAAGAGATAACAATAAGATGGCTTTTATTTATTTGGATAAGCAATAAATTACAAATGATGGTATAAAAATAAAAAAAATGTACAAGAGCGGCTATTTAGGGTAGCAATGCCTCAAGACAAATGATTAGATAATCATGACAACAAATCTTGAATTTTTTTCAAAAACTCAATTAAAATACGATGCGTCGATACTTCAAAACTTTTTGAAATTCATTGTCCTTAGTATACCTTTTAAGTGATGGCATATTCTATTCACTTGAGTTTGTTTTCATTTAATTCATGCTGCCTTTCAAGGTTTTCAACTTGAACTTTTTTATTTGAATCCAAGTCGCCTTTTTGAATTTTCAACTTGAATTTTTTTTTGTTCAAGTCATCCTTCCGATTTTCAACTCGAACTTTTTTTTTGTTCAAGTTGCTCTTTTGAGTTTTCAATTTAAACTTTTTTTTTTTTAGAATCAAGCAAAATACTTTTTCATTGCATCAAAATTAACAGCGTTAGGAAGTTCATCTCCTTTATTTTTGACAAGATTAAGGCTTCTCTTGAAAGAGCTTTTTTTAACCATATATGATTTTTCATAATTCAGAGTTTATTTTCGTCTATCATCATATTGACTTGGAAGGATTTTTTTCAATAGTAGTTTTCTTTTTTTCAGAATTGACGTAGTTTGACCTTCTTGTCATAAGCTTTCATCATTTTTTTTTGGTACAATTGGCCATGATAGAGTAATGTTAATTTTTTTTCTTCAATAAAGTTTAATTGTTTATAGCGCTTTCGGACTCATTTAACTTCTTTTAATCTTACTTTTCTTAAAACTCTTAGGGATAAGATATCTATTTCTATTCACAATACAGCTTTCATCTTATAAACCAAGAAAAAGAGAGTTGCCTCAATAGAAGTGCGCATAGAAGTTTGATACGTTTGTAGGGCAAAAGATAATTTCTCATGTCAGTTTTTGTATGTTTTTGTTATCTTTTTCATAATCTTTTTGATGTTCTTATTTACAGCTTTCACTGTCTCATTCATTTTTGAGCGATATGGAGCTGAATTGTGATGTTTGATTTTGAATTAAATACATATTTCTTGCATCATCTTGCTATTTAGATTCTTTGCATTGTCTAAGATGATTTTTTTGAGAGTTCGTATTTACAAATTATTTCTCTTTTGATGAATTTATAGACCACTGATCTAATCACAGTTGTGATAGAGGTGATTTCAACCTATTTAGTGAAGTAATCAATCATAAAAAAAATGAATCTATTCTCATTTGAGGCTTTTGGTGTGATAAGACTAATGAAATCCATTTCCTACATAGAAAATGGTCAAGGTGATGCTATGACATGTAAAGCATTGGGTGGAGTATGAATCTTGTCAGCATAAATTTGGTATTTGTGACATTTTCTAGCATAATTAATGCAATCTTTTTTCATTGTCAACCAGTAATATTCAGTTTGCATAACTTGTTTTGTCATCATATGCCTATTTGCATATGCTTCACATACATTATTGTGAACTTCCTCATTAATCTTTTTGGCCTCAGAAGCACATACATAACGTAATAATACTTGATCTTTGTCTTTTTTGTACAAAATTTTTTCATCTAAAAAGAATATAATATTCAACTTTCTTAAAATTATTTTATCACTTTTTGTTGCTCGATTTGGATACTGTTGATTCTTTTAATATCGCATAATATCATGATATCAAGAGTGGGCATCTTTTTCCTCTTTTAAGCTTGGCACAATGTACTGGCATATCTTTGATATTTAGTTTGACAGGTTGAATTTTAATAGTATCACCATTTTGTACCATTATAGCTAAGGTAGTCAAGGCATTTGTAATTTGATTTTCTTCACGGGGCAAGTGTTCAAATTGAATTGCCTTGAATTGTTTACATAACTTTAAGATGTATTTGTGATAAAGGATGAGTTTTGAATACCTTGTTTTCCATTCATCTTTTAATTGATAAATGACTAGAGTTGAATCTTCGAACATTTTTAACATTTTAATTTTTTTATCCAAAGCAACATGTTGGCCCATAACATAAGCCTTATATTCAATTACATTATTGGTGCAATTGAAGTTCAATCTTGTTGTAACAGGATAGTAATGCTTTATTGGAGATATTAAGATTGCATTGATCCCATGCCTCATAGCATTGGCAGTCCCATCGAAATACATTCTCCATATCTTTTCCTTGCTGTTATCTTCTTTTATCCTTGAGATGGCCATTAATTCATCATTTGAAAAATTCAGCTTCATAGGTTTGTAATCATCAATAGCTCTATCTGTTAAAAATTTAGCAATAATATTTCTTTTGATTGCTTTTTAGCTCACATACATTGTCGTATCATGAAAATATCACTTGTCATCTTGCGATTATTCTTGATAATGATGGCTTCTTGAAGACGTATTTTATAGAATCCAATTTACCTATATAGTAAAGCATATATTGCTTGAGTCTTTTAGTTGTCCAAGCTAAAGCATAACATATTTTCTCTAGTGATGAATACTTAGAATTATATTCTGTGAATTTTTTGCTCATGTAATAAATAGCTTTCTCTTTCTTATCGATTTCATCTTGTTAGCCTAACACATATCTCATTGATCTCTCATGTACCACTATATATAGAATCAATGATTTTTTCAAAACATGGGATATTAATATTAGAGGATTTGATAAGTATTATTTAATCTTATCGAAAGCTTTTTGACATTGTTCATTCCACTCCTCAAGATTATTCTTTCGAAAGAGTTTGAAAATGGGGTCACATTTAAGAGTGAGTTAAAAAATGAATAAAAAAATATAGTTTAATTTGTTTAAGAAGCCTCAAACCTTTTTTTGTGTGCTTGGGGGGGGATAAATGCTGAATTGTTTAAATTTTATTCGGATCAACTTTTATTTCTCTTTCACTGATTATAAATCTCAGTAATTTATTTGATCTGGCTTCGAATGTATATTTAGCTGAATTTAGTTTGAGTTAAAATTTTTTTAATCTTTTAAATAATTTTCTAAGATTGACTACATGATCCTCTCTTTTTAAAAATTTAGTAATCATGTTATCGACATATACTTCAATCTCTTTATACATCATATCATAAAAGAGGGTCACCATAGTTATTTGATAAGTGGCCCCAATATTCTTTAGCCTAAAGAGCATGACCTTGTAGCAAAATATTTTTCACATAATAATAAATATGGTTTTTTTCATATCATCTCAGGTTATTTTTATTTGATTGTAATCGAAAAATTCATCCATAAAAGAAAACACTGAATGTCGGGTTGTATTATTCACCATTGTATTTATGTGAGACAGAAAAATTATCCTTTAGAGTAACTCTATTTAGATCTCGATAGTTTTTATATATTCGTACTTTTTTTTTTAAATCTTTTTTGGGGATAAATACTATATTAGCTATTCATTCAGGATATTTAGTCACTTGCAAAAAGTTTGCATGAAATTACTTTTTAACTTTCTCTTTGATTTTCAATAGCATAACTGATTTTATTCTTCTTAGCTTTTCTATATCGAATTGCATTTTAGCTTCAATGGTAGCCTATGCTTCATTATTTTCAATGTTGAGTCCAAGCATATATTGGTAGGAGCAAGCAATTAC
This sequence comes from Durio zibethinus, assembly GCF_047325235.1. NCBI lineage: Eukaryota > Viridiplantae > Streptophyta > Magnoliopsida > Malvales > Malvaceae > Durio > Durio zibethinus. The sequence continues at coordinate 19,521,341 of NC_143177.1, forward strand.
ATTCACAAACTCTCGGAATAAATCTTTTAATCGTTGTCAATCAATCGTTGATAGTGAAATACCAATTTTGACTTTTTTCTTGTTTTCGACATCACACAAATTGATTAATTCAACAACTTTTTAACGAGGATTAATGGATTTATCTTATTGTTCAATTAGCCTCATTAAATTTGGAGATTGTATTTCTTAGAATTTTTTTTAGTATTAAGTTTATTGGTATTAATTGAATTTTTAAAGTTATACCTTGGATCATTGTCATGATTACCTTCGCATTCATTTAGGATCCTGAAAGTTAATGAAATAGGAAATATTGGCAAGAAACTTTGATCCACCATATAATCAATGGAATGGAAGAAATGAACAAAATGCATGCTTCTACTTTTATTGACATAATGAAAAATAAAAGACTTAAACATAAGAAAAATAAAAAATAATAGACATTTGGATGACCCTTCAATTTTACAATTCATATCCAAGTGGGCAGGGGTAGACCAAAACTTTCTCATTTTGACTTTCATTATCCCCTATATAAATGGACAACTTGGCAAAAGCTTTTTTTCATTTTGGTTTTTCTTTTATGTTCTCTTCAGCTCTTTAGTGTATTTATCTTCCAGGAATGAAAGTTTTACTCAAATGAGAAAAGATCATCGATTTTTTCTTTACATTTTTGTTGTTGTTTTACATTTTTTTTGTCTCATAGCCTAACTTTGATCTACAACTGTAATCCTATATCTTAGAATGCTCTCTTATCCCTTGAAGGTTTTTGTTTAAACCAAACCTAACACTGTAACCTTTGTTAATAATCTAATTGATTACAATGTGGTTGAACTTGAGTGTTTCACCAATTGCATTAACAGGTTTAAAAGATCTGTAAGAACATTCTAATGAATCTTCTGTTGCTTTCACATATGGGGCATTTATAGGTTAAGTTACCAATAGATCTTTTTATCTAGCCACAATCACCAATTGTCTTTTTACATTGAATTTGATCTTTTGATATAGTGAAGAGGGGATGGCACCTGTTTTATGGATTCATGCTCTTCTTAATAAACAACTATATGATGGAGATATATCCATGACTTGAAATTTTATGTTGAAGACACACGGCCCAATTTGTATGAGAAACTCAACATTTTTCAAGACTTGTCATCCAGTTTCATCAAATGCTTGGACCACCATCTGATTGTCTTGAATATGGGACATATCAAAGGGCAGTTTAGCCAAAGTGGACACAGGTATAACATTAATAGTTGACCCGTTATCAATGAGGACCTTCGTTACTATGTGGCTTTTACATTTAACAGTGATGTGTAATGCCATGGTGTTTTATTTACCATTAAGTGAAATTTCATCATTATTAAAAGAGATGTGATGTGGTACTACTAGATTCCTTACCAAGTGATTCACATACTTCATAGATACATTATGGGTCACATAAGCCTTGGCTAGCATCTTATTTAGTTGCTCCACCATAGAGTATTCACTATGTTTTACTAGTTTTAAAAACTCACAGCTTTTTTTTCAAGCATAGACCTCGGGGTGTCTTTCTCTGGAATCTTTGGTTTAGTTTGCTTCTCTTTTTCTTTTTCCTAAGTTGCTTGAGTATAACATCTTTCACTTTTAGTTATGCCTCCTACATCTGTTATATTGGCAGTTTCAACTTTCGATATACCTTTTTGTTACTTTTGAGTCATTACTTCACACTCATATCTTTAAGGCATTACTTTTTCATCTTTATGGGAAAATGAACATGGGATTCTGAAAGCTACTGGTTTAGGAACAAATTTATTCTTAGCTGATTGTGGCTTTTTCTTACAACATTTGGTGATAGGTTTCGACACCCATTTATTTGTCATAGTCACCCTCAATGTTTTTTTAGGCTCTTGATTCTTTATAGAACTCTATTTGGTAAGAGTCAATCAGCTTTTTAACTTTATCATGGAATTACTTGCAAATGTCAATTGAGTGTCTTGGAGCCTCGTTGTGATATTTACATATTTGATTTGGGATACATCTTCTCATATAAATGCATGGAGCTATTAGTGTATCATCTCAGCTTTACATAAGATTTCATATAACTGGTTAAATGGCATCTTAAGCTCTTTTACTTTTTTTTCACATGTTTTTCACCTGTATCCAAAGCATTGACTGTATGATTGGGCAAAGGATTTTCGTTGACATTGGGTACTGAACTTTCACTAGTATCAAAGCTTATCTATCCCTCATTGATTAGACTTTGCACCTTATGCTGAAAACGCACATAATTCTCAATAGAGTGTCCTGTTATTTCATAATGATAATCACAATGAGTATTGGAATCATACCATTTAGGGTAAAAGGGTTCAAGCTGTTTAGCAGAGACAGGAGCAATGAGGTGATTCTTGTAGAGTTCTTGGTATAGCTCGGTGTAACTTATAGGGATAGGGTCAAATGTAGGTTTTTTCCAAGTTCGAGGCTCTCAAGCACTACTTGTTGCACCGACTGAGTGAGCTAGTGATCATGGTGAAAATGGATAAGAAAGTCATGTAATCGGTTGATAGGCAGAGGTATGACTTACTGTGTGATGGTATGTGGGATAGATTGGTTAAGAATAACTTATGAATTATTGTCTTTCAAGATTCCCAACCTGAGCCTCTTTTTTTTTTCTTATTTGCTCTTTTAGAAGGTTTTCTTACTTTAAGCTTATCATTTTTAATGACATTTTTAATGCTCTCTCGTGAAATCACTATATCAACAAAGTTCTTAGTTGCATTTCCTTTCATCCTTTCATAATATGGTGACTTTAAAGTACTTACAAACAGCATTGTAGTTTTTTTTTTCATCAAAAGAGGTTGCACTTGAGTAGCTACATCCCGTCATCTTTGGGCATATTGCTTGAAGGATTTAGATGTTTTCTTTTTCATTGCCTGCAAAGAAAGACAAGCTTGAGCCATGTCGATAATGTGACGATTCTGATTGATGAAGGATCGATAAGATCTTTTCATGTCTTTATATGTGTCCCTTCTAATTGGACATACCATCTCACTATAGATCTAGTTAAACTATCTTGAAAAACATGCATGAATAGTTTCTCATTATCGACATGTGCCATCATCTTGCGATAATACATTGTGATATGCGTGATGGGACACTTAGTGCCATCATATTTTTCAAACTCTAGCACTTTAAATTTAGGTGGTACCACTACATCAGGTATCAGGTAAAGTCTCACTATATTTATGGATCCATAAAAATCAATTTTTTTTATGGCCCTCAATCTATGGCCTGATTAGTTTTAGAACTTCTTAATGGCACAGCTGTCTGTAGTTTCTTTTTATTCTTTACTTTAGTTGCAATAAAAGAGTTGAATGGGTTTAGTTATCTTTTTAGCATAAACAGAATTGTCATAACTTTGGACGTTTGTAGACACCGATTTTGTTCGGGTCTACTGTTTCCATTTTAAATATATTAATAATAATAATAAATAATAAATATTTAAAATATATAATAATTAAAAAATTAAAAAATTAAAATTAAAAATTAAATTAAATTTAAAAAAAAAAGGAAATGAGACAGAAACCAGGGGTTGGTACGGCGTCACTGTCGTCCTTGTCAGCCTCCCAACCAGCCTCCTATCAGCCTCTTGACCAGCCCCCTGACTAGCTCCCTTTCAACCCACCTACAGCCACCATACAGTCACCTAAATCCCCCTAATTAAAGCCCTTTAAAATCCCTAGCCATTTCCCCTTCAATCTCTTTCGGCTCTCTAACAAAAAAAGAAGAAAACCCATTCGATCTACCCATGAAAACCCTCGAACTTAGACGAACTCTTCTCTTCTCAAAACACCCTCAACAACATCAGACAGACCCCAATTTCGACGTAAAAAGAAAAATCAAACTTCAAATACCCCATAAAATACCCAAACCGAAAACAAAACAGTTCTAGCCAAAGAAAACAGAAACAAAAAAAACAACACAGTCCTCCCTGCAGGGAGGAACCTCAGCATCAAGCTACCTGCAAGAAAAAAGATATATCGGTTTTTGTTCATAAAAAAAAAAAAAGAGAAACGATGAGAGATCCGAAACTTTGAAAATAGATTCGCGACGGTCAAGCCACTTTCAGGTCAAACGAAGGTCGGATCTGGAAAAAAGATGTCCAGAGGAATTGTTGGTGACTTTTTGACCATTTTTCGACCATCGATGACCACCGTCAACGGTGAATCACACGATGGTCGGCGTAGGCACGGCACTGAATTTTGGTGAGACCGGAGACCCCTCCTTCAAGAGTTTTTTTTCTGTGAAACCAAATAGATTGAGGAAAAAAAATCTGACTTTTATAGAAAACATAAGACCAAAACAATGTCGTTTTGAGCGTAGGATCAAAACGACGTCGTTCCAAGTGTAGAGGATCTGCGCGTGGACCAAACCCGATCTGAGATCCGCGTAACCCAACCCGACAACTGGCTTCAACCAGCCTTGAACCGGTTTAGACGAACTGTCAGTGAATCGATTTGAATCGCTGGTCACCTGAATCGTTGAACCGGTCAGATCGCCTGAACAGTCGAACCGATCAGATCTACTGAACCGTCAAACTGGTTAGATCGCCCGAATCAGCGTTGATCGATCCGATTTAGGTAAAAAAAAATTTTTTTTTCTAAATTTTTTTTATGTTATTATTTTTGTTATTTTATAATTATGTATGATAAATGTTTAAATTTATTAGGATAAATATCTAATTGTTATTAATAATAATAAAATAAAAATAATATAAAATAAAAAAATATGTTGAAAATGCTTAAATAATAATAATAAAAATGAAATAAGCTTTTTATTTTTCCTGCCTAGATATTGGAGGGAATAAAAAATATTTTTCAAACAAATAATTTCGCCTAGATGTTGGAGGGAATAAAAAATATTTTTTCAAACAAATAATTCTGCTTAGAGGTTGGAGAATTATTATGAATAAATTTTCATAAAAAAAACACAAGGAATTTTTAATTAGTTTTTAAAAATTATAAAAAGAATTGAACTTGCTCTGAAAGTTCGCCTAAATGATGAAGATTTTTAGAGATGTTCGTGTTTTACTTAAACCCTAAAATTTCACCTTAAATCTATTACAAAACTTTAAGGACACGTGTGAAAGTCTCGCATGAGATGGTTTGTTCCTGAATGCTGCCTAAATGATGCGGTATTTAGGAAACTTCATTTCATTAAGTTTTTCACACTGAGTTCCTAATTCACATTAACAATAAGATTAATAAATAAAAAGTATAATAAAATTGAGATCTTAAATATAAATAGTTACACCGAAGCTCTGCCTAGATATTGGAGAGTGGGGATTGGTCTCATTATACTTAAGAATTCAACTCTTAAATTGCATTTTATATGACATTCATTAGCATACATACGTTAGCATGTTATCATTGATAACTGATTGCATTATTCTCCTTTTAATTTATTGTTTAATGATAAAATATTTTATAATAAAAAAAATAATACTTAAAAAAAAATTCTTTTGTGATATTATAAAATAAAACAAAAATAACATTCCTAAAGAAATAATTCTTGTTACTCTACCTAGATGTTGGAGAGTCACTAACAATTATTTTTTATAAATATTGTTATTTCATTTTAAGGATTATTGTGTTAAATCTTAGGTGAAAAGAGTTATTTTAAATTTTGCGTAGACGATAAAAAATTTTAAGATAATTCTTTAACTTAAAGATTTTTTCAATAGTTTTAAATAAATATTTTAGCAAAATTTTATTTTATTTTTTTTTCAAGTGAAGGGAATTAGTGTTAAATTTTAAATTAAAATAATTTTTATCCAACATAAAAAATAACGCGTAATTAAATGATATCAATTTTATGGGCGTTGTGGTGGTGCTAATCCTTTTCAACGTGTAAACGACTCTTAGACCCAACCTGATTTTTCGTAGATCGAAATTTATCATTTTGATAAACTTTAAATTCATTTTTATAGTTTTATTAAAAGGATAACATTTTGAGTGGTCAATCACACCCTAACAAAGATTGGTGACGATTTTTTTTTATTTTTCTCTATTTTTAAAACTTGTTTTACGTCTGGCGGTCTCAAAATCGTTACGACAGCTTGGCGACTCCACTGGAAAAAAAAGTTTGAGAGTCAAGCCAAAACTTTTAATTATGCGCTATTAAGAATTGTTGGATTTAATTGGTTTTATTTGACATTTCATTTAATCCCCTTCATGTCGATTTTAATATATATATATATATATGTTAATGAATAAAACGAATTGTATGATTCTGTGGTTATGATTTATTCATGTTATTTTGATTAATATATTATTTCGTGCACATTTTGCATATTCATGCATGAGTTTTAGACCCAAGCTCTATCCCATTTAAGAGGAAGTGAAGTAGTTACGCTTTCGTGAGGTGATAACTTTCGCATTTGCTAGCCAAACACTTTCACTCAGATTGAATCCTTTCCATTAATAGCCTGTAATGGGTGAGGATCGGAGAGCCTTACTAGTCTATAATGAACGATGATGTGAGAAATAGTCTGAGAACCTTTAGACACGTAAATCTTAACCCGACATATAGTGAGCCATAAAGTCCAACTTTAGGATAGAGCCATATAGTCCCTTCTACGAGAAAATTACCTAAATTAGGATACTATGTATATTCTGTTATGCTTGTTCATTCATTTACTTAGTTTTATTTATTCGTTTTATTTACATTATTGATTTGTTTTATTGTCTTCAATTTTATTGCATGCATCATATATGTACCATATTTCTAGAGGGTATTATTTTGAATCAATCTTTAGCAAGAAAAACTTTCAGAAAACCTGAAAGGATGTCTGTGTAAGAGCTACTTAGAGGTCAAGAGTCATTCAGAAAGTATTCAAGGGAAAAAAAGAGATTGCTTAGTAGATTGCCACATATCAATGCTACCATAGTCAGTGTATATGGATCTCAGTTAGAATAATATATCAGAATTGGAAGCCATTTGGAAACAGTGGAGAACAAAAAAAAAGGAATCTTTTTCTAAGAAATATGGGGATGTGGCACTGCTTATGTCAATGAAGGTTGATGAACAGCTGATGAGAGCCGTAATACAGTTTTGGGATCCATCTTATCGATGCTTTGATTCAACCAAGAAGACTTGACCCCCACGATCGAAAAATATTCTTCTTTACTTCGGATAGAGTCTATCAGTCAAGATAAGATATATTGAAAAGAGCATAAACTACCACAGATAGAAAGAAATTGGCCAAGATCATGCAAGTGGAAGTTGAAAAGATAGACAAGCACAAGAAAAAAAAAACGGGATTGAGATTATTCCATCAACTTTTTTGCTCGAGTACATAAGAAAGTATATTGATACTGATCAGGGTTTGGATGCGTTTGCTTTGGCCATCTATGGATTGATGATATTTCTTAAGGTTTTAGGACATATAGAAGCATCAGTGGTTGATTTCTTTGAGCAATTAGATAAAGGTATAAACCCTTCACCAATTATTTTGGCAGAGATTATTAGATCACTTAATTTTTGTCGAAAAAAAGGTGAAGGACGATTTATGGGGTGTGCTCAATTACTTTTTGTCTGGTTTAGAAGCTATTTTTTGGGGAAAAAAAGATATCATTTTGGTCGTTCTCCGTGCATTTTAGTCCTATCAAGGAGTTTATGGCTAAAGAATGGAGAAAAGATTGGACAAAAGGTTAGTGGTTGGCATTTTTTCTGAAGATCACTAGCCAAGATGTAACATGGAGGGCACCATGGATGTTTCCGATGGTCATCTTGTATAGTTGTTGAGATGAGCCATGGGTACCCTTGTTAAGAATATAAGGGGCAGTGAGTTACGCGTCCCTTATGGTTCAAAGACAATATGATTCACGGTAATTCATCCCTATGACTCATAAGTTCAGTTCACTCGAGTTTGATTATGAAATACCCAGTTATGTGAAAAGGGTTCGTGAAATCATCCAAGCATGAAAATAGGTCAATCGAATGAGCCCAGCTAGATTCACAAATAATGTTGTTGAAGGTTACCTTGCATGGAAGATGAAAAGGGTTAACGAAATTAGGCCTCTACCAACTGATGTTTCAGAGAAATTATCAGCTCCTGTTTCAGTATCGTTATTTTTTACTCTTGAGATCGCTCAACGAGAGTTTGAGATTGAAAAGAAAAGGTTAGAGAAAGAAAAGATGACTATGATAGATCAGGTTAACCAACTAAGATATGATTTGATGATGAGAGATGATGCAGTACAGAAGTTGACTAAAAGAACAAAAAGTATTGAAAGAAGATTTACAAAATCTGTATTAAGAAAATAAAAAATTGAGGTTTGAAGGGATCCAAGAAGGATATGAAAGAACTACGAGATATGGTGGAATATTGAAAGAACAGAGCTTGAAAGAACAAAGAAATGATCTTCACACTCATTAAAGAACAGCATGAATGGAAAGAAAAACTTTCAGAGCTTTTGAAAAGGTAGCAAGGCCCCAAAGATAAAGTGAAAAGCTAAAAGTCGAACTAAGAAGGGAGCAAAACAAGAACTCCAATTTGCAAAGTGAGAAAAAAACCTTAGAGCATGAATTAATGAGCTTAAAGTTTCAATTGACAAGCAATCAAAGTCACACAGACAAGATTTTGACTAAGTGGCAAGAGAGAGAGAGGACTATTGGGCTCGCACTTGTAATATGAAGGTAGATGCTCGAGAGATGTGGAGAGCGAAAGGTTTAGGGAGGCAATAATACATCGAACATTTGACTGCTCAAATCTACAAGGCTGTTCGAAAAGCAAGTAACATGATTGAAAAGGCGAAAGCACTGGAACGAGAGATTGTACCAATCCAAAGCCATAGTCAAAATTACTACACTTTTTGTATGAAGCTAGGGAGCAATATGCTCAAATCAAATATTTTTATAGCTTTAATACAAGAATGATCGGATGATGTATAAAGACTCACATGGTTAATGAAAGTTTTTTTTTGTTTCGATCGATCCAAGACAATACCCTAATTTGTATTTCATTCATTTCATGCATGCATTTTCATATTAACAATAATATCAACGACATTATATCATGCAATCTAATTCATGGTTAATAAACTAAGGTTTAAGGATAGCAAAGCCACTGAACCAAAATTTGTTAATTTTGCATAGATATAATACTCGTTCTCAGACTCGAGCCATGAAAGAAGAGAATATAGCTAGATTTGAAAGGGTCGAAAGGGCACAGGAAGAGATACAAGAAAGAGTGATGGAAATACAACAAAGAATTGAAGCACAAATGGCTGAATTAAGACAACTGCTGATTGGATCAATGAAAGGAAAAAGAGTCGCTGGTGCATCAAGGACAGGAGATGAGGTTAACATGAAAGAGCCATTATACCCTTCGAGATTCACTCCACCTCAAGTCCAGGTTCAAGTTCCTCGAGGTATACACATACAACCACCAAGTGCACAGTCATACCCCTATGTCAATCATTCTGCAAGTCAGCAACCGACCCACTTAAATACCAATTCGAGACCCATCCTAGTTGATCTAATCATGGTACCAAATCTTGACGACCCTGTTGAACAAAAAAAGTCTCATGAAATGTCAGAACCTGTTATAAATTCAAAAAATCGAGACAAGTATGACCAACCCGAAGAAAGGCTCAAAGCGGTTGAAGGTAATGACATTTATGGGGTTATTGACGCCAATGAGCTTAGCCTAGTACCTGACTTAGTTATCCCATCAAAATTTAAGACCTTAAATTTTGAGAAATACGATGGGATAAAGTGTCATTCTGCTCATATCACTATGTTTTGTAGAAAAATGATGGGTCATACCCATAACGACAAACTATTGATACATTGTTTCCAAGATAGTTTAATTGGTTCAGCAGCTAAATGTTACATACAGTTAGATCAAAGTAAGATCCATTCGTGGAAAGATTTGACCAAAAATTTTCTTGTCCAGTACAAGCATATATTAGATACAGCCCCTAATAGGCTGTCATTACAAAATATGAAGAAAAAATCGATAAAAACCTTCAAAGAATACGTATATCGATGGAGAGATACAATGACCCAGGTTCAACCGCCACTGACTAAAAAAGAGATAACTGTGTTATTCGTCAATACACTGAAGGCTCCGTATTATGACAGATTGGTGGGAAATACCATGAAAAACTTTTTTGACATGGTAATCTCAGGAGAGATGATAGAGAACGCTATCAAAAGTGATAAAATTAAAAGGTCTGAAAAGAAGACAGCTACTTTAAGAAAGAAAGAGTAGAAGACACATGCCATCACTCACAGAAATCTTTCACACCATCTTTTTATCCTGTATAATCCATACCCCCTTACTACCCTGCCACAAACCAAATCTCTTAATAACCATACCATTATCGAGCACCCTAACAACCGTTACCCAGACCAAGTTTTAGCCCTCAACCATCCAATTACACCCTTGCACCTCCAGCTCGACCATTTACTTGACCAACCTACCCAAACAGCAATAAAAAAAACTCACAGAATAATAACAATCGAGAAAGACCTCATTTTGACCCAATTCTCATGTCTTATATCGATTTGTACCCCCAGTTAATGAGAGGTCACCTTGTCGTTCCTACTTATGCGAAACCATTAAGACCACCTTACCCAAGTTGGTATGACCCTAACGCCAAGTGCGATTATCATTACGGAGTTGTAGGACACTACTGAAAATTGCACAACATTTAAACACAAGGTGTAAGGTTTGATAAATGATGGGCTTTTATTTTTTGATACTAAATTCAAGTCAAATGTCAATGGAAACCCTTTACCGGATCACACCGAAGGGAAAATCAATATGGTGGGTAAGAAAAAATATGTGAAGATAAAAAAATACACGGATAAAGTGAAGACCCTTTTTGAATGGGTGTATGACTGTTTATATGAGATGGGCATGATTCAACCATTATTTTTGGATCACAATGGCATTCATGAAGACCCTGACCATTTTTGTAAATAACATGGGAGAGCAATTGGACATTCGATCCAAAGTTGTGAGGTCTCTAAGCAAATATTACAGAGCTTGATATGAGGCCATCATTGAATTCTATGATGAATATGGTGGAAATAATGGGTGATGAGCGTTCTAGCAAGTCTTTTATCCTCAAACCCCTCATTATTTACTATGATGAGAAATCAGAGCCCCTAACTGAAAAAATTATCTTCTCTTCCTGGACACCAATGACCATTCATGTCCCTAGTCCATTCATTTATCAGACCAACAAAGTAGTCTCATGGCGATATGATTATGATGTAGTGATGCGAAGGTCTAATATGACCTCGAATAGTTTGAGTGCAGAGAATTTACACTCCTGAAATGTCAGAAAAGGTCAGAAAAGAGAAAATTAAGATAAGAGAAGAAGACGTAAAGAAAAGCTAAGATTCTCAATCGGTGGTAAGCTCGAAAGTTCAAGTTAACAAATCGGTATCAGAAAAAAAAGCTTGTGAGTTTCTGAAGATCATCAAACACAGTGAGTACAGTGTGGTGGACTAGCTAAATAAACTACCAGCTCGTATTTCTTTACAGTTGTTACTACTGAATTCTGAATAGCATAGAAATACTTTGCTGAAAGTGCTTAACCAAGCTTATGTCGAGCATAATATTTCTGTTGAAAAGGTAGACCATATGGTTGGGAATATTATAATCTCAAATTTTATCACCTTCAATGATGATGAAATATTTTCGAAAGAACGTGGTAGTGTTAAGACTTTACATGTTACTGTCAAGTGTAAGTCTCACACTATGGCCAAAATATTGATTGGCAATGGATCATCTATTACTGTTATGCCTCTGACGATATTATCAAAGCTTTCAGTGGATCCCTCTCACATGCGAAATAGTCATATGATTGTAAGAGCATTTGACGGGGCACGAAGAGAGGTAATTGACGATATAAAAATCTCATTATAGATTGATCTTTGTACCTTCAATGTCATATTTCAAGTAATATACATAACTCCAGTATATAGTTGTCTACTTGGAAGACCTTGGATTCATACGATTAGAGTTGTACCTTTATCATTACATCAGAAGGTAAAATACATCATAGAAGGAAAACAAGTCTGTGTGGATAGTGAAGAGAACTTATTGGTAACAAAGACCTTAACAACTCCCTATGTTGAGACAGTAGAATAAGCAATTGAATATTTTTTTGGAGCTTTTGAAGTAGTAAATGCTACTTATGTAAGAGAAGGGTCAAAGATATCGATCCCTCAATTGTCAAAAGCTACGAATATGATAATTAAGCAGACTGTTGGTAAGGGTTGGCAAGTGATGTAAGACTTAAAAAAAGCTTTACAAGGGATCATAAGAGCACCATGTTCGATTGAAAATAAAGAAAGATGAAGGTTAGGTTATAAGCCTACAGCTGCTGATAAAAAGAATGTAATGCTGGAAAAAAAAAGAGAATGGCATGCTTCAAAGGATAAGATTTGATTGATGGGAAAATGGTGTTCCCTTATTTATATGAAACTTTTCAATTAATCGACATATCTATCCTGGGTCGATAGGAGTTGAATAAGGAAAACTGGTAATGGGATTAGAAAAAACTTTCTCACGACTTCAAGTGAAAGCAAATGAAGGAGTCATGCAAAATGAAGAAATCTTTTTCCTTTTTAAGAGACTTAAAGAATGGTGTATCATTTTTGTTGTCCTTGAACCTTTAAACTTAAAAATTTCAATTGCTTCTGCCCAAGGGCATGCGAGGGTTAAGTGTATGGATTTATTTTCATTGTCTTAATAAAATGATGAATGCAATACATTTCACTTATACCGTGTTCCCTATTTTTCATTTATCTTTTTTTTATTACCATTCTCTTTGCCCTTGTCAAGATCAATATATATTTCTTTGTGATTATACCCATTTTCAGGTTTTCTAATAATGAACATTATGGATGACCAAGGCAATAATACTGGGTTTGATTTTGAAAACTCACATTAACAGGCTTGATAACGATTGTAGACACCGATTTTGTCCGGGTCTACTTTAATAATAATATTAATAATAATAATAATATATAAAAATAATTATTAATTATATAAAATATAAAAAAATAAAAAAATAAAAAAATAAAAAGATAAAAAAAGACACAAAAAAGTCAAACAAGAAAACAAAAAACAGGCTGTAAGGTGGCTGGCACCCAACCAGCCACCCGACCAGCCACCCTACAGCCATATCTACCAGTCCTATCTACCAGCCCTATCTACCAGTCCTATCTACCAGCCCTATCTACCAGCCCCGACCAACCATCTACCAACCTTATCTACCACCCCCACACTCACCAACCTACAGTCACCCTACTAGATCCCCTTTTAAATTTGATTCAAAAGCTGGTTAAAAAATAAACTCTCGGGAATCCCTACTCTCGAATCCCTTCAACCTCTCCGAAAACCGCCCTCAAAACACCCCAAAATACTCAAAAACAGAAACCCAAAAAAAAAATTGAAACAGCAATCCAAAAAACAGAAACAGAAACGCAAAAAACCAAAAACACAGAAACAAAAACAAAAAAAAAGTCAAACAGTCCTCCCGTAGGGAGGAACCTCAGCGCCAGAAAGCCCTGTAAACAAGCAAAAAAATCATCAGTTTAAGCCGTCTAAAAAAAAAAAAGAGAAAGAGAAAGGAAACCGAAAGCTTCAAGCCTCGATCTACGTCGATCGGGGCTGTTTCTAGTAAAACGGACGTCGGATCTGAAAAGAGGGCGTTAATAGGAAGTTTTGGTGACTTTCTGGCATTTTTCGATGATCAAAAACCACCAGCAGTGACGGTCGGCGACGAGTCACACGACGGCTGACGCGGTGGTCCGACGATAGGATGACAGCCGGTCAAACTCTCCCCCCAGCTCTCTCTCTCTCTCTCTCCTTTTTTTTTGGAAACAGAACCAAATGAGCAAAAAAAAAAAATTTCAGTTATTTATAGAAGACATTAAGAGCAAAACGATGTCGTTTTGGGCATAGGGCCAAAACGATGCCGTTTCAAGCGCAGAGGATCCGCGCGTGGACTGAATCTGACCCGAGATCCGTGCGATCCGAACCGCCTACCCGCCTCAGCCAACCTCCAGCCGGTTCAGACGAACCGCCATCGAATTGGTCGAACCGTTCCTGAACCGAACCGAGCGTCGGTTCGAACCATTCCTAAATCGAACCGTGGTCCAGCCGAACCGATCGTTGATCGGACCGTTGACCGATCCGATTCAGGTAAAAAAAATTTTTTTTTTGAATTTTCTAATTTTTTTTATTATTATTTTTTGTTATTTTAAATATATTTTATATTTATGCATGATAAATTTATAAATTTGTTAGAATAAATGTTTAATCGTTTTAATAATAATAAAATTAAGAACAAATAATAATAATAAATATATTAAAATGCTTTAAAAAAATATAATAATAATCTTCCCTACCTAGATGTTGGAGGAAATAAAAATATTTTTTTAAAACAATAATTCCGCCTAGATGTTGGGGAATTATTGTTAATTATTTTTCATAAATAAAAATAAGAAATTTTTAATTAATCTTCAAAAATTATTAAAATCGAACTTGCTTAAAAAATCCGCCTAGATGTTGGGAGTTTTTAGATATGTTCGAAACCTTAAGCACTATTTCCTAATCCTAGGATTCTAAAACCCCTAAAAATCCAAAATCCATTAAATCCAAAGTCCCCCGAAATCCAAAATCCTTGAAATCCAAAGTCCTAAAAAAAATCCTAAGGACACGTGTGAAAATTTTATTTGAAGCAATTTGTTCCCGAATGTCGCCTAGATGATAGGGTATTTAGGAAATTTTACTTCGTGAAGTCTTTTCACACGATTTCTTAATTCGTATTAATAATAAAATTAATAAATAAAGGTATAATAAAATTGGGATCTTAAATATAAACAGTCGCATCTAAGCTCTGCCTAGATGTTGGAGAGTCGTCGTGGTCTCATTATACTTAAGAATCCAACTTTTAAATTGCATTTCATTATAAAAGACATTCATTAGCATAAATACGTTATCGTATTATCATTAATAATTGTCTGCATTATTCTTTCTTTAATTTACTCATGGTACTCTGCCTAAATGTTGGAGAGTCACCAACAATTTTCTATAAAGAGTGTTATTTTATTTTAAGGATTGTTGTGTTAAATCTTAAGTGAAAAGAGTTATTTTAAATTCTGCCTAGATGTTGGAGAATTTCAAGATAATTCTTTAACTTAAAGATTTTCTCAATATTCCTAAATAAAAATTTTAGCAATAAATATTTTTTAATGAAGGGAATTAATGTTAAATTTCAAATTAAAACTATTTTTATCAAACATCGAAAATAGCTCGTAATTGAATGGTACCAATTTATGGGCGTTGTGGGGGTGCTAATCCTTCCCCATACGTAATCGACTCCTGGACTCAATCTGGTTTTTCGTAGACCAAAATTGATCTTTTTGATAAACTTTAAACCCGTTTTTATAGTTTTATTAAAAAGATAAACTTTTGGGTGACCAATCACACCCTAACAAAGATTGGTGGCGACTCCCTCCTTATTTATTTTTCTCGATTTTAAAACTTCATTTTTACGTCTGGCGGTCCCAAAACCGTTACGACAGCTTGGCGACTCCGCTGGAGACGTATTCGAGAGTCAGGCCAAAATTTTAATTATGCGCTATTGATGATGGTTGGATTTAATTGATTTTATTTAATATTTAATTTAATTTCTTTTATTTTATTTGTCAAAAACATTAGAGTTAATAAACAAAATAAATTGTATGATAGTTATTAATTTATTTTGATTTTGTGGTTATGATTTATTCATATTATTTTAATTAATACATTATCTTGCACACACTTTGTATATTCACTCGCATGCATGAGTTCTATACCCGGGCTCCATCCCTTTTAATAGGAAGTGAAGTAGCTACGCTCTCGTGAGGTGATAACTTTCACATTTGCTAGCAAAACACTTCCACTCAGATTGAATCTTTTCCGTTAATAACCCATAATGGGCGAGGATCGGTGAACCTTACTAGTCTATAATAGACGATGATGTGAGGAATAGTCTGAGAACCTTTAGACATACAAATCCTAACCTAGCATATCGTGAGCTGTAGGAAGCCTGCCTAGGATAAAGCTATGCCACCTTTTAGAAAATTACCAAAAATTAGGACATTATACGGTTATTTCTCTTACTTGTTTGTTTTGAATTCTTGAGTCATTTTATTTTATTAATTTTTTTTCTTTCTTTCTTTGTGTGTATTATATTTGAATATGTGGTATTTATTTTAGGTCAATCATTAAAAAAAAAGGGCAAAAGAACATTTTTAAAGATTAAAATTTTTTCTTAAATTTTTTGTTTATTGGCCCAATCAAAAAATCAATTTTCATGTCTTAGTTATTTTGTTTTTCCTTTTTAAATTTTTTTTTATTTTGTTTCATCTTTTGCATTTCATACATCATAAAAAAAATAATACATGTATCACATCCCATATACATTATAAAAGGTAGTATCAGTTTCACTAGGTTGGCATAATACAAGCATTGCATTCTATGTAACATGCACTTGATAGGTTCATGCATTCCATACAAGTATGTTGTATTAGTCATAAGAATACGTCTCACCATTCATGTAAATATGTCATTGCATTTCATGCATATAGATTCATAAGGTCGTATGGAACATACATTGCATTTCATATCCCACCATTCTTGCAACATAACATTGCATTCTTTGCATACGCATTCATGGTTGACGAAATTTTTATTTGGGTCTTTGTACATATAAAAATTCATTGTCATAAGTATATATGCATTTCATGACATTCTCATATTCATGTATTCATAAACAACTTTGTGTGTCTTTGTTTTTTTTGTGATATTCATTCAATAAGGGTAATAGTCTAGAAATTTTTATCTAAGTTCTGGAATAAAATGTCTGTCTTGGTGGGGTTCAGAGTGACGAAAATGGAAGATCAATTGAAAGCAAGGATTAGTGCTTTGGAGTTGAATCAAGAGGAATTATGGCTTGAGCTTTGAGAGATGAAACAACAGATGGCTCAATTGATAAAAATGATTAGAGGAAGTGATGGAGTTGAGTTTGTTCCTCCTCAAAGACCATTGTCATTACAGTCAAGTCAAGGTCAATTAGCTCCTGTTAGTTCCAACACTCTGCCAGAGTATGCTAAAGCATTGGGTGATTTGAACAGTGATCGAAGTTTGGGCGAATTTAAGAGAAGAATGGGTGAATTAGCCACTCAAATAACTGAGCTTAAAAGTTTGATTTCCAATAAGGAGTCACCTGGCTTCAAACAACCATCTATCTCTAGTCTTAACCCATACCTAAATCCTCTTTATGACCATTTTCAACCTCATTTCCAAGCACCTAGGGTTAGACCCCCAATTTTCATGCAACCACCAAAAATTTCACACCTGAACCCATATCCACCATCTCATGTTTCACAATCGTCTGCTCAGCATGCTATCCCGTCACTACCTTTTGAACCCAATCTTTGACCCAGAGTTTCTCAATTTACCTCGAGACCAACTATACCAGCACCTTTTCAACAAAATAAACCAACCATAGGACAGAAAAACTCTGGTAACACCAAAGGAAAAGCTCCTATTGATCCAATACCCATGTCCTACACAGAGTTATACTCGCTGCTCTTAGAGAACTACCTCATTGCCCCTATCCCTGCTGAACCTCGTAAACCACCTTTCCCTAAATGGTATAACCCTAATGCCCAATGTGAATACCATTTTGGTGTTGTGGGTCATTCTCTGGAAGATTGCACAGCTTTGAAACATAGGGTGCAAGGATTGATGACAGTCGGATATCTGAGTTTTGATGCCAAAATGAAACCAGTTATTCACAAGAACCCTTCTTTGATCCATGTCGAAATGGTAGGCAGTGCTGCAGCTAACAGTAAAGTTGGTCAGAATGATGAATAAAAAGCTTTTTAAGCAAAGAGTTATCCTCCCTAGTAATCATAGTCAACTATTTTTTAGGAAAGATAAAAGGAAGTGGGAGCATGTTTGGCACTTTTTGGCTCTAGTCCTAGAATGGTTCATGATGTGTAAACTTGATGCTTTTGAAAATGAATGAAAACTTCTTTTAACCTAGATTTTCTATGAATTGATGCATCTGTTTATTTTATTAAAGAATGATGGTTGCAAGTATGTTTTCACCAATTTTTTAAGATAGAAGGGATATATCTAGATGACCTATTTTGAATATAGGATGAAATTCAAATTTCCCCTCACCAAAGTAACAAAATTTGACTTGCATATCATGCATCATTTGCTCGAATTCGTTGTTTTTAATGCCAGCTAAGGATAAGGAATGATAATTGTAAATATACTTGTCATAACCTTCGAAACAATTTTTTTTTTTTTTTTTTAGAATTCATGCCATGCATTTCTGACTTCTGGTAATTAATAAAAGGTTCAAGGATAGCTATTTTAGGAAACAAGGTCATTTGAGTCTGCATACTTATAGCACTCGAGCCAGTACCATAATCATGGAAAATGAAGGTGCCAGTCGAATGGACAGAGTAGAAAAGGCCCAATGAGAGATTGGTGAAATAGTTACGAGAATGCAACAAAACCTAACTAGACAACTAGCAGAATTAAAACAGATGATAGTGGAATTGACAAAAGAAAAAGAAATTGTTGAGACGCAGAGGATAAAGGAGGAAACAGCTATCGAGAACCATTGTATCCATCTGGGTTCACATATGTTCAAGACCTTCATGTGTCACAAGCGCCTCTAACAACTGATCAACCTTATGTTGGCCATTTTGCCAAGTTACCATCAGTTCAGACAAATGTCAATCCTGGGCATACTCCTCACGACTTCACTACTATGCCCAATGTGGATGATCATAAAGAATTGAAAAAATTAAAAAGGGTGTCAGATCCATCAGAAGATATAGTGATGAAAGATAAGTATGATCTATTGGAAGATAGATTGAAAGTAATTGAAAGCCATGATGTGTACAGAAATGTTGACGCCAGTGAACTTAGTCTAATACCTGATCTTGTTATTCCATCAAAATTCAAAGTCCCAAGTTTTGAGAAGTATGATGGAACGAAATGCCCTTTAATTCACATTACCATGTATTGTCGAAAGATGATAGGTTACACTCATGATGATAAATTGTTGATCCATTGCTTTCAAGATAGTCTCACTGGACCTGCAGCAAGGTGGTATGCTCAGTTAGATCGAAATAAGATTCACTCTTGGAATGAATTGGCTAGGGCTTTTCTAGCACAATACAAGCATGTTGAAGATATGATGCCAGATAGGTTGTCCTTGTAGAACATGAAGAAGAAATCAACTGAAACGTTCAAAGAATATGCACATAGATGAAGAGACATAGTAGCTCAAGTACAACCACCCTTATCAGAGAAAAAAATTACTGTTCTGTTTGTCAATTTTTTGGACACTCCCTATTATGAAAGAATGATTGGGAATCTCTTCAAAAAAATTTTGAACATGGTGATTTCTGGTGAAATTATAGAAAATGCAATTAATAGTGGCAGGATTAAGTTAAAAGATGCGACCGATGTTGAAGAAGAAAGTACATCAGAACAGAATAAAAAAGAGGTGCAAGCAGTCACACTAGAGGGACATCTACCTAATAGCTTTATCCCGTATAATCTTTATCTTACTTATCAACCCCATCACCTTACCATAAGCCATATCTCTTAAAACCTATATCTTTGCCAACCAAGCCAGCATTTGAGCTTTCCAGCAAACTCTCATCCTCAAATGGTCATTCATGATCTTGTTCCCACATTTGAATCCATCACCCGACCAATAAAAAATCGAAAGAGACCAAGAAATGATCAAGAGAAATTACCCATCCCTATTTTTCACCTTTTGCCTTTGCTAATAGAAGGTCGATATCTCACTCTTGTGCCTTTGAAAACAACACCAAATCCATCAGCAAGGAGTTACAATCCCAATGATAAATGTGATTACCATATGGGGGCAATTGGTCACTCAACTGAAAAATGCAGACAGTTGGAAGAAAAAGTTGAATATCTTATCAAGAATGGTATTTTGACTCCGGAGGTAATAGAACAATGGAAGTTGTTGACTCCATTCAATTGTTAAATGTGAGAAGTTGAGATGAAGAGAGAGGTGTCAAGTTTTAAAAATCAGGATAGGATGATTTTTTTTACTATGTATGTAGGACATGTGCATTGTGTCTCTAGGAGTTATTTAACTTATTTTGGAAAAAATTGAATACTTTGGATCTTTTTCATGAAATTTTCTCTTTATGCATTTGTTTGGATAAAAGTCCCACATAAGTAATTTTCAAAAAACAAAAAAAAAAACAAAAAAAAACAGAAAAAAAAGAAAAAAAAAGAAAGTTTTATTTTGTAATAAAGATGGAAGAACTCTTAAAGGAAATGATGATTACTGTTAGGAAAAAGCTCATCAAATACCTCCACACCTTTTCAAATACTTTCATGTCCTTAATCACTTAAATGATTGGACTCATCAACCATAACTTTTCAGGGAATGTGAGTTTGAGTTCAGACCTTAAAGGGCCGATAATCTTTTCCTGGGCAAAGAACAAAAGAGATTAATTTTGAAAGATTGTTTTGAATTTCAAAAATCAGATATTCTTTCAAATTTTTCAATTGATAGTCCAATGTGTGTCAAAATTTTACTATGACCATAGATACAAAAACACTTGAGCCTTTTTCTTAAATAACCTTTGTTCCATGTCTTAAGGCACATAAAAAAAAAAAATCCCTTTCTGCCTAAGACAATTTATTTCATACCTTTATACCTTTTCTCTTCCTTTTCACCAAGAAAATGTCAAAAAAAAAATTTTAGAGCCCAAAAAGCCTTTTTGAGCTATGCGATCAATCCTATACGACTTAATCGTCGTTAGAACCTTGAGTAAAAAAGGATAGGGCATAAAAAATAAAAAAAATAAAAAAACAAAAAATAAAAAATAAAAAAACAAAAGAGACGTATTCAATGATTTGCTCTTCTACCCAAGTGATCATGTTTGAAATGATGAATGGCCATCTTTCTCTATCCTTCTCGTACATAAAAATTATCCATTTGCTACCCATTTGAGCCTATTAAATTTTTTGTTCCAAAATAAACCTTAGCCAAGGATCATTTTCTACATTAAGGGGCAAAGCTGGGATACATTCAAGATTAATTTCAAGAAAAATATCCGATATTGAAAGCGTCTAACATGCCCTTCGGAGGTGAATGTCTGAGATAAAAAGTGAACAAGGCTTCGATTGAAATTTTCAAGATTCAAGAAAGTGAATAGCCAAAGATAAAGTTAAGTATTTCTAAGGCAAAATAAAAAAAAAACCTTAAAGATAAGAATATGAAGCTTCACTTAGAATTCAAAAAAAAATAAAAAAAAAGAAGAAAAAATATATATACCTTGAAAATGAGAATTCAAGGCAAAAAAAGGGGTGCGTGAAGTTGCTGAAATTAAAGCCAAATTTTCAAAAAAAAGAGGGGCAAAAGAAGAAAGTCAGAGAGTGCTCATCAGGATCCTTGGCCTAATCACCCTGAATAATATATTTAAGCCTATTTATCCATTTTTTTTCAGAACCCTTAATCTTGGCTTATATTACACACCTTGAAAAGCCCATTTTGATCAAATTTGGATACTTAGACTGAAGAGCAATATCCTTGAATTTGTATATACTTGTTGAATTCTTCATTGATAAAAAATAAAATTTAGCTCTAAGGTGAAAACCCCAAAAGGGCAGTTTAGAGCTAAATTCATTTTTTGAGGCCCTAAAATGAATTTCAGAGTTTCAAGGTTCTATCCGAAATAAAAAATTTCGATACAAAACCTTTTGAAAGACCAGTACCCATTAAAAACCTTTCTTAAAAAAAAAAAAGCCTTATCTTCTTCTCAAATCTTGTTTGAAGAGTAATGACTAGTTTTGACTCACATTGGAGTATCACGTTTTCAATAAAAAGAAGTGTTTTTTTTTTTTTTAAATTTTCTCTTTTGGGAACCCGAGAGAAATCCTTGCAACCCTCGTCGAGCTTTACATGAGATATGCCACTAGTGAAAAAATTGAATTGTCAATTACCTCACCTATGAGCCTTTCAAATAGTAATCATCAATTTTCAAGAGTTTCAAAAGTCTTAAGTTTTAAATCTTTTCATTCAATTACAAAGATACTTTTTGTGGGGTAATTTTTGATCACTTTTGAAAAATTTCAAGATTATTGGAGCATTTTGCACATAATACTGAGATCATTTGTTGGGTGAAAGAAAAACAATGAAAATTTAAACAAAATTTTTTTTTAAAAAAAAAAGATAAAAACAAAATTTTTCACAAAAAAAAGTAGGGCAAGAAGAGTTTTTGCATTTGCATCATGGTATCTGCATCACAAGAAAGACATTCGTATTTGCATCACTTGTATAAGACATTTGCATTCACGCCATAAGAAGAATTTGCATTTGCATCATGGCATCTGCATCTTAAGAAAAGGTATTTGTAGAGGCATCTACATGAAAAGACATTGTCATTTGCATTGTGAAAAAGTCAAATGTATCAAGCATTTGCATTCTTACGTTGGCATTAACATTTGCATCAACATTATTTGATGAGAATAGACATTTGTATCATGTTTGCATTTATCAACTTTATAAATATTAAAAAACAAAAAAAGGGGGCATGTTTTTAAAATTTTAAAGTCTTTGTTTAAGAGAAACCATTCTCAATCAAAATTTTAAAGCCTTTGTTTAAGAAGAACCAATTTCAATCAAGATTTTAAAGCCTCTGTTTAAAGGGAACCTTTCTCGGAAAAGACCTTTAGAGTCTCAAAAATATCTAATCAGGCAAAAGTCATGTTCCAAAAGATTATCAAATTTTAAAGTTTCATTACCTCTGATTATGAGGAGCATTCAAAGATTTTTAGATTAGTAAGACCTCCAGGCATAATCTCTAGAAGCTTTTGCGCACGATTTTCAAGATTAAAAGATTTTCAAATTTTAAAGTTTTTATTGACTCTGATTATGAGGAGCATTCAAAGATTTTAAGATTCTGTAAGACCTCTGGGCATGATTTTTAAGACTTCCGAGCATAAATTTGATTCGCGGTGTTATCCCGATCAATTCTATGATTTTAACTTGTTATCCCAATCAATTCTATAAAATCTCTGGACATGATTTTTAAGACCTCCGTGTAATTCTGTAAGACCTCCGAGTATGATTTTAAGACCTCCGGACAATTCTGTAAGACCTTCGAGCATGATTTTTAAGACCTTCGAGTATGATTTTAAGACCTCCGGGTAATTTTGTAAGACCTTCGGACATGATTTTTAAGATCTTCAGGTAATTCTGTAAGATCTTCGGGTATGATTTTAAGACCTCCGGGCATGATTCTGTAAGACCTCCGTGCATGATTTCTAAGACCTTCTGGCATAAATTTGATTCGCGGTGTTATCTCGATCGATTCTTTATCTTTTGACTTGAGGTATTATTCCAATCGATTCTGTAAGACCTCCGGGCATGATTCTGTAAGACCTCCGAACATGATTTCTAAGACCTCTGGGCATAATTTCGATTCGCGATGTTATCCCGATCGATTCTTTATTTTTGACTTGTGGTGTTATCTCAATCAATTCTGTAAGATTTCCGGGCATGATTTGTAAGACCTCCGAACATAAAATTGATTCGCGATGTTATCTTGATTGATTCATTATTTTTTGACTTACGGCGTTAAGCTTTTCCAAGATGAGAATTTTAAAGATGTGGAGCCTTTGTTGAGAGAAGCTTTTTCAAGAAAAAATTTTAAAGTTGTTGAGCCTCTGCTAATGGGAGCTTTTACAAGATGAGAATTTGAAAGTTGTGCAACCTCTGTTGAGAGGAACTTTTTCAAGAAAAAATTTTAAAGTTGTTGAGCCTTTGCTGAGAGGAGCTTTTCCAAGATGAGAATTTTAAAGTTGTGGAGCCTCTGTTGAGAGGAGCTTTTCAGATGAGATTTTAAAGTTGTTGAGCCTCTGCTGAGAGGAGCTTTTCCAAGAAAAAAATGATTCAGACAAAATCGTTTTCTTTGTCTTTACACTATTTCTAATTCTCAGTAATGTGCAAAGAGGGACAACTGTAGACACCGATTTTGTTCGGGTCTACTTTAATAATAATAATAATAATAATAATATATATAAATAATTATTAATTATATAAAATATAAAAAAATAAAAAAATAAAAAGATAAAAAAGACATAAAAAAGTCAAACAAGAAAACAAAAAATAAGCTGTAGGGTGGTTGGCACCCGACCAGCCACCCTACAGCCATATCTACCAGTCCTATCTACCAGCCCTATCTACCATCCCCACACTCACCAACCTACAATCACCCTACTAGATCCCCTTTTAAATTTGATTCAAAAGCTGGCTAAAAAAAAAACTCTCGGGAATCCCTACTCTCGAATCCCTTCAACCCTCTGAAAAACTCCCTCAAAACACCCTAAAAATACTCAAAAATAAAAACCAAAAAAAAAAAAAACTGAAACAGAAACCCAAAAAACAGAAATAGAAACGTAAAAAGCCAAAAACGCAGAAACAGAAACAAAAAAAAAAAAGTCAAACAGTCCTCTCGTAGGGAGGAACCTCAGCGCCAGAAAGCCCTGTAAACAAGCAAAGAAATCATCAGTTTAAGCTGTCTAAAAAAAAAAAAAAAAGAAAGGAAACCGAAAGCTTCAAGTCCCGATCTACGTCGATCGGGGCTGTTTCTGGTAAAACAGACGTCGGATCTGAAAAGAGGGCGTCAAGAGGAAGTTCTGGTGACTTTTTGGCATTTTTCAGTGATCAAAAACCACCAGCAGCGACGGTCGAGAACCAGCCGCATGGCAACCGACGCGGTGGTTCAACGGCAGGACGATAGCCGGCCGAACTCTCCCCCCGGCTCTCTCTCTCTCCCTTTTTTTTTCTGGAAACAGAACCAAATGAGCAAAAAAAAAAATTTCAATTATTTATAGAAGACATTAAGAGCAAAACGACGTCGTTTTGGGCATAGGGCCAAAACGACGCCGTTTCAAGCGCAGAGGATCCGCGCGTGGACAGAATCTGACCCGAGATCGGCGTGACCCGAACCGTCTACCCGCCTCAGCCAACCTCCAGTCGGTTCAGACGAACCAACATCAAACCGGTCGAACCGTTCCTGAATCGAACCGAGCGTTGGTTCGAACCATTCCTGAACGGAACCGTGGTCCAACCGAACCGGTCGTTGACCGGTCCGGTTCAGGTAAAAAAAAATTTTTTTTTTTAAATTTTCTAATTTTTTTTATTATTATTTTTTGTTATTTTAAATATATTTTTATATTTATGCACGATAAATTTATAAATTTGTTAGAATAAATGTTTAATCGTTTTAATAATAATAAAATTAAGAACAAATAATAATAAAAAATATATTAAAATGCTTTAAAAATATATAATAATAATCTTTCCTGCCTAGATGTTGGAGGAAATAAAAATATTTTTTTAAAACAATAATTTCGCCTAGATGTTGGAGAATTATTGTTAATTATTTTTCATAAATAAACATAAGAAATTTTTAATTAATCTTCAAAAATTATTAAAATCGAACTTGCTTAAAAAATCCGCCTAGATGTTGGGGATTTTTAGAGATGTTCGAAACCTTAAGCACTATTTCCTAATCTTAGAATTCTAAAACCCTAAAAATCCAAAATCCATTAAATCCAAAACCCCTAAAAATCCAAAATCCATTAAATCCAAAATCCCCCGAAATCCAAAATCCTTGAAATCCAAAGTCCTAAAAAAAATCCTAAGGACACGTGTGAAAATTTTATTTGAAGCAATTTGTTCCCGAATGCCACCTAGATGATGGGGTATTTAGGAAATTTTACTTCGTGAAGTCTTTTCACACGATTTCTTAATTCGTATTAATAATAAGATTAATAAATAAAGGTATAATAAAATTGGGATCTTAAATATAAACAGTCGCATCTAAGCTCTGCCTAGATATTGAAAAGTCGGGTTGGGTCTCATTATACTTAAGAATCCAACTTTTAAATTGCATTTCATTATAAAGGACATTCATTAGCATACATACGTTATCGTATTATCATTAATAATTGTCTGCATTATTCTCTCTTTAATTTACTCATGATACTCTACGTAGATGTTAAAGAGTCACCAATAATTTTCTATAAAGAGTGTTATTTTATTTTAAAGATTGTTGTGTTAAATCTTAAGTGAAAAGAGTTATTTTAAATTCTGCCTAGACGTTGGAGAATTTCAAGATAATTCTTTAACTTAAAGATTTTCTCAATATTCCTAAATAAAAATTTTAGCAATAAATATTTTTTAATGAAGGGAATTAATGTTAAATTTCAAATTAAAACCATTTTTATCTAACATTGAAAATAACGCGTAATTGAATGGTACCAATTTATGGGCGTTGTGGGGGTGCTAATCCTTCCCCATACGTAATCGACTCCCGGACTCAATCTGGTTTTTCGTAGACCAAAATTGATTTTTTTGACAAACTTTAAACCCGCTTTTATAGTTTTATTAAAAAGATAAACTTTTGGGTGACCAATCACACCCTAACAAAGATTGGTGGCGACTCCCTTCTTATTTATTTTTCTCGATTTTAAAACTTCATTTTTACGTCTGGCAGTCCCAAAATCGTTACGGCAATGATGTTGATTCAGAAGACTATGATTTATCTCATGATCTATTGAAATGGATGGAACAAGAGAAGAAAATTATAGAACCCCACCAGAGATCGACTGACCCATTAAATTTGAGAGATGGTGACAATAAAAAAAAAGTCAAGATCGGTACTTTACTATCACCGATTGAGAAGCAAAAGTTGGTGAATCTACTGCAAGAATTCATGGATGTATTTGCATGGTCTTACCAGAATATGCTAAGACTTAGCATAGAGGTAGTTGAGCATAGGCTACCTTTAAAACTAGAATATCGACCAGTACAACAGAAGTTGAGACGCATGAAGCTAGAAATGTTACTGAAAATAAAAGAAAAAGTAAAAAAATAATTTGATACTGGTTTCTTAAAAGTAGCCAAGTACCCTGAATGGGTAGCCAATATAGTCCCAGTTCTCAAGAAAGATGAAAAAGTTAGAATGTATGTGGACTATCGAGATTTAAATAGGGCTAGCCCAAATGATAACTTTTCATTGCCACATATTGATACATTTGTGGATAACACTGTTAAACATTCCACTTTTTCATTCATGGATGGGTTCTCTGGTTACAATCAGATCAAAATGGCTCATGAAGATATGGAGAAAACTATATTTGTGACAATGTAAAGGATATTTTGCTATAAAGTTATGCCTTTTAAGTTAAAGAATGTTGGTGCCACATATTAAAGAGCGATGGTCACCCTTTTTCATGATATGATACATAAAGAGATAAAAGTATATGTTGCTGACATGATAGTTAAGTCTCAAGAAAGGAAAGATCATGTTGTTAATCTCAGAAAGCTCTTTGAAAGATTACGAAGATACCAGCTCAAGCTGAATCCAGTCAAATGTACCTTTGGTGTTAAATTTAGAAAATTGTTAGGGTTTATAGTCAGTGAAAGAGGTATAGAAGTAGACCCTGATAAAATTCGAGCCATTCAAGAATTATCAGCACCACGCACGTAAAAAGAGATGAGAGGCTTTTTGGGGTAGTTAAATTATATTTCTTGCTTCATATCCCAATTTACCTCAAAATGTGATCCAATCTTCAAGTTGCTTCATAAAAATAATCCTGGTGAATGGGATAAAGAATGCCAAAATGCATTTCAAAAGATTAAAAAGTATTTGATAAGCCTACCGGTGTTGGTTCCACCAGTTGCAAGAAGATCGTTGATTTTATATCTAACGGTTCAAGAAAAATCAATGAGATGCATATTGGTGCAAAGAGATGAAACTAGCAAGAAAAAGCATGCTATGTACTATTTGAGTAAAAAGTTTATAGAGTACGAGGCCAAATACCTCCAAATAGAAAAAATATGTTGTGCTCTGGCTTGGACTACTCGTAGACTCAGACAATACATGCTTTACCATACAACGTGGCTAATATCAAAATTGGATTCCGTCAAGTACATTTTTGAAAAACCATCCTTATCAGACAGGCTAACAAGATGGCAGGTCATGCTCTCAGAATATGATATTATGTATGTGACACAAAAATCCATAAAAGGGAGTGCAATTACTGATTTTCTTGCTGATCAAACTACAGATGATTATGAACCTATGAAGTTTGACTTTTCAGATGAAGATCTGATGGCAATCTTATAGGATGAAGATAAAAAGCCTACAAAAGAAGTATGGAAAATGTTTTTCGATGAGGCATCCAATATAATGGGGCATGGCATTGGAGCAGTGCTAATATTCCCAGAAGAAAATTATTACTCATGTACTGTAAGGTTAGATTTTAATTACACAAATAATGTCGCGAAATATGATGCATGTGTCATGAGGTTACAGATGGCTATTGAAAAAAAAATTGAAACACTAGAAGTATATGGGGATTCAGCCTTGGTAATTTATCAACTCAAAGGTGAATGATAGACCAGAGACTCGAAACTAGTGTTATACCAAAGGCACATAGCTGACTTGAGGAAACATTTTAAAGGGATTCAATTTTAGCATGTTTCTCGAGAAGGAAACCAAATTGTTGATGCCTTGGCCACTTTGGCAACGATGTTTAAGTTAAACAATGGTGTGGGAATCCAGCCCATTAGAGTACAAATGAAAGTTTCACCAACCCACTGTTCAAATGTGAAAGAAAAGATGGATCGACAACCATGGTACTATAACATTGTATAGTATATCAAGTGTCGAAACTACCCAAAGTAGGCTTTAGAAAATGATAAAAGAATCATTCGAAGATTAACAGTAGGTTTTATACTTGATGGAGAAATCTTGTATAAAAAGAGTCGAGATCAGATTTTACTAAGGTGCATCGATGCTATGGAAGCAAGAATGATACTTGAAGAAATACATGAAGGGATTTGTCGAACACATGCTAATGGGCATATAATGGCTAAACAGATCATGAGAGCTGGTTACTACTGGTCTCTAGTGGAAAATGACTGCATCAGTTATGCCAAAAAATACCATAAATACCAAATTTATGCAGATAAAATTTACTCTCCTTCATCTCACTACACGTCTTGGCACCACTATGGCCTTTCTCCATGTGGGGAATGAATGTGATCGGACCCATAACCCCAAAAGCTTCAAATGGGCATCGATTTATCTTTATGGTAATCGATTATTTTACAAAATAGGTGGAAGTAGCTTCGTATGCTAGTATTACGCAATCAGTTGTGTGTAGATTTATAAAAAGAGAGATAATATGCCAGTATGGTCTCCCAGAAAAGATTATCTCAGATAATGCTAGCAATTTAAATAATAAAATGATGAAAGAATTATGTGCACAATTCAAGATCAAGCATTATCATTCAGCACCATATCGCTAAAAAATGAATGGTGCAGTGAAAGCTACAAATAAAAACATCAAGAGAATATTAGAAAAAATGACTGATACATATAAGGATTGGCATGAAAAGTTACCTTTTGCTTTGCTTGCCTATAGAACATCAATTCGAACCTCTATAAGGGCCACCTCATTTTCACTGGTGTATGAGATGGAAGCTGTACTGCCAATTGAAGTGGAAATTTCTTCTCTAATTTTGTTATGGAGACAAAATTGGATGAGGCAGAATGGGTTCAGGATCATTTCGAGCAACTGAATCCTACTAAAATGAAAAGGCTCTCAGCACTCAATTATGGACAAATGTATCAAAGAAGAATCATGCGAGCACATGACAAAAAGATACGACCCCGATGCTTTCGTAAGGGCGAATTAGTTTTGAAAAAGATTTTGCCATGTCAGCATGATAATAAAGAAAAATGGATGCCCAATTGGGAAGATCCATATGTGGTAAAAAAGGTTTTTTCTGGTAAAGCTCTGATCTTTATAGAAATAGACGGAGATGAATTACCAAATCCTGTAAATTTAGACACTATTAAGAAATATTTTGCCTTAAAAAAAAAGAAAAAATATACAAAAAAATGAAAACAAAATAAAAAAAAAACAAAAAATGAAAAAAAAATGAGAACAGAAGTGATTCGGATTGAAAACTCAAAAAGGGCGATTTGAGTCAAAGGGGGGGTCATTTAAGCTGAAAACCTGTAAAGGCGGCTTGAATGAAGGTGAAGCTCGAAAAAAAATTTTCAGAAAATGAAAGAGTGACACCGAAAAGATGAATTGTCACCAGAATTAAAAGAGATGACTTTTAGGGGGTAAGTTCTCATTAGTCACAGATATGGGGCAAAGATTGGTCATATGAAATCACATGTGACAAGATCGTAAATGTAACGAGTTTTTGGGAAAAGACCTGGTCTAAGTAAGCCGAGGTCATCCAAATGTTCATTATTTAGAGAATTGATATTTGATTTTTGAAATATTTTGAGTTAATTGTTCTTTATGTCTCGAAAAGCTTATCTTTCTAAACCTAAAATACCCTATTATTGGTCATATTGCACACCCAACTTTGAACCTAAAATCATTGCATTTGTCATTTAAAATTAACATATTGACTGATAAAGCTCACAATAGACCAATGCATTACTTGAAAAGAGAATGGAATATATGAGGATGACAAAAATAATAATATGGGGGCAAAAAGAATAAAAAAAAATCAATTGATTACTGAAGACAAAAAAAAAAAAGGATAAAGAATAAAAAAAAAAAAGAGATTTTGGAGTGACTAAAAGCCAGATGGGTCTGCAATGAGACAGAGATTTTTGGTCGAGATTACTGGAAGCGACTTTTAAAGTTTGAAAGAATTGAACCAAAAGTTGAATTAACTTGGATGTGTGCATTGATATAATTTGTTGACGGCATCTTTATCTTTTCTTTCATCATAATCATTGCATGCATTATATGCCTCTCGATAAGTTGCATAAAAGGTTTCTTTATGAGACATCAGAAAGAATCAACATTTCACTTTCTTGAAACAAAGATGATGGCCTTGAAGATGGTATGTTAGCACAATCTTTAAAATCAAAACTATTGGTCATGGAGTACCCAATCTCTTGTTTCTCAACTCACAGCTCAGTCTTGTATAATTTTCTGACTTGCGGTTCAGTCTTAATCATCTTTAACCTTTGGCTCATGGTTTAATCCTGATCATTTCATTCTTTGACTTGCAGTTCAGTTCCAATCATCTTTAATCTTTGACTCATGGTTTAATCTCGATCATTTCATTAATTGTCTGACTTACGATTCAGTCCAATCATCTTTAATCTTTGACTCGTGGTTTGATCTCGATTATTTCATTCTCTGACTTGCAGTTCAGTTCCTGTCATCTTTAATCTTTGACTTGTGGTTCAGTTTCAATCATCTTTAATCTTTGATTTCGTTAATTCTTTGACTTGCGATTTAGCCCCAGTCATCTTTAATCTTTGGCTCGCATTTAATCTCGATCATTTCATTAATTGCTCGACTTGTGGTTCAGTCCCAGTCATCTTTAATCTCTGACTCGTAGTTTAATCTTGATCATTTCATTCTCTGACTTGTGGTTCAATCCCAGTCATCTTTATCCTTTGACTCGTGATTTAATCTCGATCATTTCATTAATTGTCTGACTTGCGATTCAGTCTTAGTCGTATTTAATCTTTGACTCGTGGTTTAATCCCGATCATTTCATTCTCTGACTTACGATTCAGTCCCGATCATTTTTAATCTTTGACTCGTGATTTAATCCCGATCATTTCATTAATTGCCCAACTTACGATTCAGTCCCAGTGATCTTTAATCTCTGACTCATAGTTTAATCCCGATCATTTCATTCTCTGGCTTACGGTTCAGTCCCAACCATCTTTAATCTTTGACTCGTGGTTTAATCCCGATCATTTCATTAATCGCCCAACTTGCGATTCAGTTTCAATCATCTTTAATGTTTGACTCGTGGTTTAATCCTGATCATTTCATTCTCTGACTTGCAATTCAATCCCAATCATTTTTAACCTTTGGCTCATGATTTAATCTCGATCATTTCATTAATTCTCTGACTTACAGTTCTGTCCCAGTCATTTTTAACCTTTGGCTCATGGTTTAATCCCGATCATTTCATTAATTCTTTGATTTGTGGTTCGGTCTCAATCATCTTTAATCTTTGGTTCGTGGTTTAATCCCGATAATTTCATTCTCTGACTTGCGGTTCAGCCCCAGTAATCTTTATCTTTTAACTCGTGGTTTAATCCCGATCATTTCATTAATTGCCTGACTAGCAATTCAGTCTCAGTCATCTTTAATCTTTAACTTATGGTTTAATCTCGATCATTTCATTCTCTGACTTGCAGTTCAATCTCAGTCATTTTTAATCTCTGACTCATGGTTTGATCTCGATCATTTCATTGTCTGACTTGTGGTTCAGTCCCAATCACCTTTATCCTTTAACTCGTGGTTTAATCTCGATCATTTCATTCATTACTCGACTTGCGGTTCAGTCTCATTCATCTTTAATCTTTGACTCGCGATTTAATTTTGACCATTTCATTAATTCCCTCGACTTACGGTTCAGCTCAATCATATTTAATCTTTGACTCACGGTTTAATCTCGGTCATTTCATTAATTCCCTCGACTTACGGTTCAGTCTCAGTCATCTTTAATCCTTGACTCGCGGTGTCATCCCGACACTTTCTTTTATTCGACTTTAGGTGTTGCCTTAATCGATTCTTTATTTTTCAAATCACGATGTTGCTTTCTTTATTACTTGACCTGATCTGAAAAAAAAATCTATGACTTGCTTGTCGAAAAAAATCGTTGTCTTTATCTTTGTCCTATTCTTGATTCTCAGTAATGTGCAAAGAGGGGTAGCTATAGACATCGATTTTATCTGGGTCTACTGTTTCCATTTTAAATATTAATAATAATAATAATAATAATAAATATTTAAAATATATAATAATTATAAAATTAAAAAAATTAAATTAAATTAAAAAAAAAAGAAAAAAAGGGAAATGAGACAGAAACCAGGGGTTGGTATGGCGTCACTGTCGCCCCTGTCAGCCTCCCGACCAACCCCCTGACCAACTCCCTTTCAACCCACCTACAGCTACCCTACAAACCACCTAGATCCCATTAATTGAAGCCCTTTAAAATCCCTAGCCATTTCCCCTTCAATATCTCTCGGCTCTCTAACAAAAAAAGAAAAAAACCCATTCGATCTACCCATGAAAACCCTCGAACTCAGACGAACTCTTCCCCCCTCAAAACACCCTCAACAGCCCCAGATAGACCCCATCCAACGCAAAAAGAAAAACCAAACTTCAAATACCCCCTAAAATACCCAAACCGAAAACAAAACAGATCTAGCCAAAAAAAACAAAAACAAAAAAAACAACACAGTCCTCCTCGTAGGGAGGAACCTCAGCACCAAGCTACCAGCAACAAAGAAGATATATAAGTTTTTGTTCATAACAAAAAAAAAAGAGAAAAAATGAGAGATCCAAAACTTTAAAGACAGATTCACGACAGTCAAGCCACTTTCAGGCCAAACGAAGGTCGGATCTGGAAAAAAGGTGTCTAGAGGAATCTTTGGTGACTTTCTGACCATTTTTCGGTCACTAACGACCACTGCCGATGGTGACTCACACGACGGCCGGTACAAGCATGACGTCAAATTTCGGCGAGACCAGAGACCCCCCCAAGAGCTTTTTTTTTGTGAAACCAAATAGACCGAGGAAAGAAAATTTTTTTGACTTTTATAGAAAACATAAGATCAAAACGACGTCGTTTTGAGCATAGGACTAAAACGACGTTGTTCCAAGCGTAGAGGATCCATGCATAGATCGAACCCAATCTGAGATCCGCGCAACCCGACCCAACGACTCGCTTCAACCAGCCTTGAATCGGTTCAGATGAACCGTCAGTGAATCGATCTGAACCGTTGGTCACCCGAATCGTCAAATTGGTTAGATCGCCCGAACCATCGATCCAACCGTCAACTGGTTAAACCACTTGAATTAGCGTTGACCGGACCGTTGATCAATCCGGTTCAAGTAAAAATAATTTTTTTTTCTAAATTTTTTTTATGTTATTATTTTTGTTATTTTATAATTATGTATCATAAATGTTTAAATTTATTAGGATAAATATCTAATTGTTATTAATAATAATAAAATAAAAATAATATAAAATAATAAAATATGTTGAAAATGTTTAAATAATAATAATAATAATGAAATAAGCTTTTTATTTTCTCTGCCCAGATGTTGGAGGGAATAAAAAATATTTTTTCAAACAAATAATTTCGCCTAGATGTTGGGGAATTATTATGAATAAATTTTCCTAAAAAAAAACACATAAGAAATTTTTAATTAGTTCTCAAAAATTATATAAAAAAATTAAACTTGCTTCGAAAGTCCACCTAGATGATGGAGATTTTTAGAGATGTTCGTGGTTTACTTAAACCCTAAAATTTCACCCTAAATCTATTACAAAACTTTAAAGACACATGTGAAAGTCTCGCATGAGATGGTTTGTTCCCGAATGCTGCCTAAATGATGAGGTATTTAAGAAACTCCATTTCATTAAGTTTTTCACACTGAGTTCTTAATTCACATTAACAATAAGATTAATAAATAAAAAGTATAATAAAATTGAGATCTTAAATATAAATAGTCGCACCTAAGCTCAGTCTAGATGTTAGAGAGTTAAGGTTGGTCTCATTATACTTAAGAATCCAACTCTTAAATTGTATTTTACATGACATTCATTAGCATACATACGTTAGCATGTTATCATCAATAACTGATTACATTATTCTCCCTTTAATTTACTGTTCAATGATAAAATATTTTATAATAAAAAAAATAATACTTAAAAAAAAATCTTTTTGTGATATTATAAAATAAAACAAAAATAACATTCCTAAAGAAATAATTCTTGGTACTTTGCTTAGATGTTGGAGAGTCACTAACAATTATTTTCTATAAAGATTTTTATTTCATTTTAAGGATTATTGTGTTAAATCTTAGGCGAAAAGAGTTATTTTAAATTCTGCCTAGACGATGGAGAATTTTAAGATAATTTTTTAACTTAAAGATTTTTTCAATAGTTCTAAATAAATATTTTAGCAAAATTTTATTTTATTTTATTTTATTTTAAAGTGAAGGGAATTATTGTTAAATTTCAAATTAAAACAATTTTTATCCAACACCGAAAATAGCGCATAATTAAATGGTACCAATTTATGGGCGTTATGGGGGTGCTAATCCTTCCCTACGCGTAACCGACTCCTGGACCCAACTTGATTTTTCGTAGACCGAAATTTATCTTTTTTATAAACTTTAAATCCGTTTTTATAGTTTTATTAAAAGGATAACCTTTTGGGTGGCCAATCACACCCTAACAAAGATTTATGGCGACTCTTTTTTTTTATTTTCCTTCATTTTTAAAACTCGTTTTACGTTTGGCGATCTCAAAACCATTACGACAACGTTCTTATGACCGGTGCATAATCATCCTCGGATAACTGTACTTTAAAAAAGTTACTTGTTGAGATTGGAATATCGAGGCTGCTTGAGTTTATTGTAGACCAAAACTTAGAGAATATGTTGATTCAGTAGCTTCCAGTGAGGCATCCCCCTCTATTTGTTTTCCTCTGTTTACTTTTTTTTTGGGCTTTTAAAATCTTACTCAACTTTCCTTCCAGTGCCTTGAGCCTTCTCTATCCTTTCAAGACTTGCATTGTCTTGCTCCATTTTCTTAGTTTTAGCTCGAGTATTGTATGGATGTGTAGCTATTCTTACACCTTAGTATCATAATTAAAAATTCAATGATGATGTTATAATAATGAATGAATGAATGTGATGTAAATACATGAAAAAGAAAAGAAAAATAAAATATTTGCCCCTTAAAAATTTAACAAAAAATTTTTTTCGCTTATTCCATAGGACTTTGTTTTACATCAAACCTAATACTGTCCCTTTATAAAAATGCTTAACTTGTTTATACTGATCCTTAGCCTCCTTAATGAAGTTTAACAGCCTCTGTCCATGCTCCTCTACTAGTGTAATCGAAGTTCTTAGTGCTTCAGTCTTTTTTGCTATCTCACCTACTTTGGTCACTACTTTACCTATCTGAGTTGTGAGATACTTTATGTATCTTTGTCTTCCTAACCTTTCTCTTTTGTCACATCACACCTGATAGGATAATTCTCTGTGCTTCTCTGTAAGAGTTCTGACACGATTTGTTTATTCATTTAATTTCACCATCAAAGTCCAAACATAGTCTGTGAATATTTCATTTTCTTGTTGAACTTTTTCAAAATCTTCTTCTATTTGTGCACATTTTTTTTTCAATTTTTCATTCTCATGAGCTAGATCTGTGTTTTTTATTTCTTTGGCCTGCACTTATATGTGCAACCTCTTGTGTTTTTGTTACAGCTCATTCAATTCTTTAAGGGTATCATTCCGTTTTCTAACAATCTTCTGGGCCTTGTTGTATTCCTTAGAAGTCCTATGGACTTGGATGTCTAATTTTTTTTATTTTATTTTACCACTGGTCCTTTTCTCTCTGAAGCTCTAAAATTTTTTATTTTAGTTTCTCTTTTTCTACTTCATTTTCTTTCTTTGTAGATTTCAAAAATACATCATATGTCTCATGGTCCACTGACTAGCAACGGTCTTTAGGTGTAAGTGACACCTTCTAACCCCTTTTAGTTCTCTAAATCAAATACTTCTGAATAGGCTTATTAGTAAATAGTCTTGGGCTTATCCTTTTGGGCTTTTTTCAAGCCTTGATCACATTGTCAATCCTCTGAAAAGTTTTAGGCTCTTCATAAGAACAATCGAACCGGTTGAGCTTATTTGTTTTAAGAGTAAATTGTTCGGTTCCATGTTGTCTCCTAATCATCAGTGGTGTATAACTTGTTGATCCTCATAATCCTAAAAGTGGAACCCCTTGTCTCATCCCCACACTAATATAACATTGATTCCTTGTCATCCATGGAGCTAATTATTTTACTTGATCAACTGTGAGCTCTTGCAATAATTGTTTCCATTCCTTCTAAGTCTTTACTTTTGGCCAACTACTCTGATAGAACTCCTTAATCAAGTTTCACTTGTAAAAATAAAAGCTTGGATAAGGCACTCTTTTTTCATTCAAAATGGCTTTTCATCCATAGATATAGTAATGGTATGCAACCCATGAATCTTGCCTTATTATTTTATTTGTAAAAGTTAAAAAATATGATAGTTTCTACCAAGATAGTTGAAGAAGGATTACACTTTTTTTCAATCTATTTAAAAAAATCAATCACTTCTATTTCAATGTAGCCTAAAACCTTGGAAAAAGTGACTAACCTATATATGGCTAGAGCAAACACATTCATCCTTTAATCATCATGTGGATGCTTGACAATGAAATCTTAAAAAATTTCCCATGGGAAACCCTTATGCTTTCTTTTTTCTCAGATGTAAAAATCTATAATCTCCTTTCTCACTCTTAGAATCTGGTCTAATTTTTTACGATTCCTTGATTTTGGGTTTTTCACATATATTCTATTTGGGTATAGTAGATGCTTGCCCACTAAAGTCCAATACTCCTCTATGGTTGGCACTAAATCAACCTCATTAAAGATAAAGCAATTGTAGGAAGGATCCCATAATTGTATCATCACCTTAATAAACGGGTTATTAACATCCACTAACAAGAAGTGTGCAATATGCTTAAATTTTTGACAAAAAGCTTCTTGCCTTGGATGAGTCATGTTGTTCTATATATCTGATAAGCTTTTCAAGTCATTTTATTTGAGCAGTAGGCAAACTTTGGTAGTGTAGAGGTATGACCAGGTGATAAACAATATCTTTCTTCTAGCTGTTTCTTCTCTAGTTTTATCTTCACATTTATGGGAGAGTCACATTTGAACAACATAAATGAGGTGTAAAACTGACCTTCTGTGGAATTCATGAGGGCTTTTGTTGAAATAGCTTTGGGAGAAGAATACTATACGATCTGTAAACATGTTTATAAATGTGCACAAAAGGAAAAAAAATAAAAGAAGACAAAGAAATTAGTTAGTCACTTCAATAAAATATAGAGTAAACATCACATAACAAGTAAGATAACAACATGACCTTGAATTTTGGATTGACTATAAAGGGTGGGGATAAGGCTCTATTTATGGTTGGACTCTTAATGTTGACTATATGTCGTTTGGGTTAATTCTAAAAGGTTCTTAAATTTTTCCCTACATCATGGTTCATTACAAATTAGTAAGGCATCCAATCTTCACCCATCATAGGCTACAAGTGAAAATGATTCAATCCGAGTATGAGTGTTTTGTAGGTTCATACAGAGACATGAAATCTCAAGAGAGCATATGTACTTTATTATTTCCTAAAATTAGAGCCTGGGTGGAAGGCTTATATTATGCACATGTAAATGAATGACATATATATATATAATAAATAGATAATTAAACAAATATAAGCAATAAATAAAAAGAAAGACAAATAAATAAGTAGGTATACACAATGAAAAAGAAAATAAATAATAAAGCAAATATAAGCAATGAAAGGGAATAAAATAATTTCAAATTTATTAAGCAAGACTTGAATAATAAGAAATTATTTACTGGCTTGACTCTCATTGTCCCCAACGGAGTCGTTAAACTATCATAATGTATAGATCCGTGAACTTACTGTTAGACATAGACGAAAAAAGTCGCTACTAATTTTTTTTATTTAAGTGTGATTGGTCATCTGGAACATATT
This sequence comes from Durio zibethinus, assembly GCF_047325235.1. Classification (NCBI taxonomy): domain Eukaryota; kingdom Viridiplantae; phylum Streptophyta; class Magnoliopsida; order Malvales; family Malvaceae; genus Durio; species Durio zibethinus. Next base: position 19,560,108 of record NC_143177.1, read on the forward strand.
CTGATCTGCGAAAATAGATATTAGGTTCAGGAGTCGATTACGCATGAAGAAAGTTGTAGCATCCTTACAACATTCATCCAAAGAATGGTACAAGTTTGATTTCAAATTATCCAATTCTTGTTCATTTTATGATTTACCAAATAATTTCATATTGAAAATATATCTTGAAATTGTCTCAATAGTTTGGTAGTAATTGAAGATAATTTTTTTACATCAGAAGTATTCATAGAGTAGTGTCTTATTCTAAAAAGGCTCTATCGTTGGATTTATTAAATATTTTATGCAATAAAATCTCTTAATAGTTTGGTAGGACCTAATATAAAGCAATCATCCAATAGTTTAGCATATAATTTTTTTTTTTTGCTTTGAAAATTAATTTATGAAATTTTTCAATAGTTTGATGGATTCCACAAATCTATTTTGTAAGGATTTTTGTTTGAAAAAAATATTTTTTGTTTTTTTTTAATTATTTTTTTATTGAAAATTGCATAACGTATAGATTTGTGGATCTATCGTTAGATATAGATGAAAGGAGTTGTCACCAATCTTTTTTGTTTAAGTGTGATTGGTCACCTAGAACATATTCTGATCTGCGAAAACAGATGTTAGATTTGAGAGTCGGTTACGCATGAGGAAGATTGTAACACCCTTACAACGCCTATCCAAAAAAGGTACCAATTTGATTTCAAATTGTCCAAATCTTGATTATTTTATGATCTACTAAATAATTTCATATTGAAAATATATCTTCAAATTATCTCAATAGTTTGGTAGTAATTTAAGATATTTTTTTTACCTCAAGAGTATTCATAGAAACTAGTGTCTCATTCTGAAGAGAGTCAATCTTCGGATTTATTAAAGTATTTTATTCAATAAAATCTCCAAATAGTTTGGTAAAACTTAATATGAAGTACTCCTCCAATAGTTTAGAAGATATATATATATATATATATATTTTGCTTTGAAAATTAATTTATGAAATTTCTCAATAGTTTGGTGGACTTCACAAATTTATTTTGTAAAGATTTTTGTTTGAAAAAAATTTCTTTTTTTACCTTTTTTTATTTTTATTGAAAAAATTTTATAAATATTTTTGAAAACTTTATTTGAAAAGATTTTTTTATTGAATCATTTTTCTTTCCTTGTTTACTTTTAGAAACAAAAATGATAGAAATAACATTTTTTTAAAAAAATAAAACCAAAAAATAAAATAAAATGGGTTAAAAATAAAATCAAATCAAATCAAAAAATTAAAATAAAATAAAAAAGAAAAAAGAAAAAAATTGTGATCGGGTCGGATTAGAGCATGGGTCAGCACATAGGTCATTAGGTTAATGCGTAGATCTTAGGTGTCTAAAACAACGTCGTTCTGGGTCAATATAAAAGGTAATCTTCAACTTTTTTCTCAGACGGTCTCTACTCCCTCTTTCTCTACTCCCAGTTTTTTTTTTTGCCTTCTTTTTAAAAATCTCCTAATAACTTATCGATAAATTCAATCGAAAACTGAAAATCTTATTGATTTCTGGGGATGTCGTTGAAAAAATTCAATCGAAAATTGAAAAATTCATCGATTTCTGAAAAATTGGCTGAAAAATTCAATAGATCGTCGAAAACTTCATCGAAAAATTCAAACCTTCACAAAAAAATTCATTCAAACCTAAAAAAATCTAAAAATTTTCAGAAAAATCCAAATTTCTTCAAATCTTTTCAGATTTCTCTCAAAATTTGTCTCAATTACTCTTGAAATCGTATCGAACCCTAATTATAACCTAGAAACCTAAAATCAAACCCACAACTTCAAATTGTACCCAAAATCCTAGAATCAAACTCCCAAAACCCCTTTTGCCCAAAATTTCTTAGATTTTTTTCTCTAATAACTCTTCTGTGTCCACCCTCTATGGAGCCAATTGAATTTATAGGTAGTTCTAGGATTAGTTTTAAGAAACGGACAAAATCAATCCTAGGTTTGAATCATAGGATTATATTTTGTCCAACGTGATTTTTGGTCCAAAATTTCAGTCAATCACATTAATACAATTCTGTATTAACCTTGATTGAGGGATTCTGGTCCTAATTCCCTTTTCTTGTCCATGTGCAAATTGGAACAAAAAAGGAAATAAGGAAAGAAAGAAAAGGAACAGGAAAAACAGTAATAATAATAATGGCATCAATAATACTACATCATGATATGTACAAAAATACTAAAGAAAAAAAAGGAAAATAAATAAATACTAATAATAATAATATATTAATCATATAGTATAATAATAATAATAGTGACATTATTAATGGTACCATATCATATATACTATAATAACAAAAATATAAAAGGAATCAGTCCGATTAGGTTCGGACATAAATGAGTTTACAATATATAATGCTCATTTATATGCAGAAATCTTGCGTTTAATCAATTTATGAGAGGCGTCACTTATTCCATCAATCAGATGTATTTTCTTCAAAACCTGTAAGTAATGTTGTAATTGTTTATCTCTTGGTACAAGGTCCATGGCCAGTTAAACTCTTACCATTTGTGAAAATGCAGAACTCCTGGTTATAGCCAGTTGCATAACCAATTAAGTGACATGTTTGGGCCATTTTTTTCCTTCTCCAAACTGTAAGATATTCTTCCTATCACCAATAAGATCATGTAGTTTGCTATAAAAAATTTATTGAAAAGCAAATTGAATAGACAAAAATTTTAAGTTACAAAAGTACATTTTTAGAGGCATACAATTTATGAATTAGCATTATGTGATTAAAATTTTTGTCCTGCTGAAAAGGTCAAAAATATTCTTAAGCATGTGTGTTAAACTTTATTACTAGCCATGGTTCTATAGTGACAACAACTTTATGGTGTCTTTGCTCCACTGAAAAAGATAAATCTGGCTGATCCCTTTAATGATAAAAACACTTTAACCTATGCAAAGTTCTCTTAATGATTCACTAAATGATTTGCTAGATACAATGAATTAACTATGTGACTCATATTAAAACAAGATTGCCATATAATGAAAAGTTGGGGTACGAGCATGAAATTGCGGAAAGGAATTGTGTGGACCTCTTTTGTTTAAATTCAAATATTCCTTTCTTTTTTTACATATATCTATAAATTCTATAACATCATTAATAGTAGTCGATTGAATTTCTACCTGACAAATATCCAAGTCTAATTACTTGGCACATATATTTTTTTCCTTTACATATATTTTTTAAATTGTTTAAATGTTAAAGAATAAAAAGTGAAGGTTTTGAAGAAGCTCAAGGCTCCTCCATAAGAATAAAAAAGGAAGATTTTTGAGCCTTTATAAACTTGAGGATCCATAAGGTTCACAGTTTTGAAAAAAAGGAAAAAAAGGACAAAAAAATGTAAAGAGAAGCAGGATAGAGGAGCTTCATGATTCTTGAAAAAAAAAAAGAAAAAGAAGGAAGATGATAGATCGACAGGCATAGAGAAGCCATACATTAAAGTATAAGAGGAAGACAAGGGGTTAATCCTCACAGATCTGTTGTAAGAGGAACACAAGGGGCCTCATTTGGTGAATTTTTGTCTGAATTTTATATTATTTTAATTTGGCAAATTTTAGGAGTTTGGTTGATGAATTAAGCTGATTTGGCTACTAATCTAGATGGATTTTTTTTAGGCCAAGTTTTTTTTATGTTGCAATTAAACCAACATTTGCTTATGTCAAGTAATAAAGGATTATTAACTTACCTGTTACAGGTAATGAAGGATTGTTATTTTATTGTTTTCTTATTTTTAATTGCTTATGTTACAAATTCATCGAGTCTTTTTTTTTTTTTTAATTTTCAAGTTTAATTGCTTATATTTTAATTCATCCAGTTCAATTGGATTTTTTTAACCAAATTAACGAGGTATGGAATTACCATAGCTTCACTTGCTGATTTTTCTCTATTTTATGTCATTATGCTTAATGTGAATGTTTTGCTGTTTTAGCGTGCTATAAATCTTTTGATGCAAGTTTATAGAAGGGAATTTGCTACTATGGGTAGTTATCTGACTGATGTGGGTCAGGTAATTTTTCTCTTTTTCTCTATGTATCTTAGAAAGTGCACTATAAACTAAAATAGATAGATATTTGTCCATCTAGAGTTTTTATTTCTATATTGTAAAAAACAGTTGGAATGCAGAACCTATGATTCTTTGTCATGAAGCATTTGTGGATAAAAGGAGAATAATAATTTCTTTGTTTGCATGTCTAACATCAGAATTATTGCTATCTCATTAAGAGGTGGGAATGAACTCCATCTCCAGTCTATGTCAAACAGATCTTGAAAATGCTTAAATACTTTCATATACGCTTTGCTTTCATGGATTCCAAGAATTGGTGTTTTCATATATGCTTTTGTGCCCCTTTTTTATTTGTTTATTGAGAAATCCCTACTTAATAATACTAGACCAATTCAGTTTTTTATATGGAAATTACTCTAATATCATTTTTTGTATCAATGTTTACAAAAGAATTGTTGCGAGGCTGTTTTGCTAAAAAAAGATCATGTCATCAATAACAAGTTCAGCATTTAACCAGATCATCTACAAAGTACGAACATTTTTTTAGTTTTGTGAAGTTTTGACATAAGAATATTGTAACTACTAGTCTGATGAAAGATGATGGCTACAACACAATGAATCTGGTACAAAAAGGTTACCTTAAACCTGCAAGCAAACATCCCCGCTATTTAAATTGTTTCATAATTGATACTTTGGTAGTGGTTGAATTCATCAAATATGTGGCTATTGACTTCTTAGTTATTATGCAAAAAAATTTCATTCTATTGAGGTTTTTTTTTTTTTTTTTTTTTTTTTTTTTTGTGGGGGATATATCTTGACTTTGACTTGTGTTGCACTTTGATTTTAAATTTTGTTAAATTATATATCCTATTTACCTAGAACAGAGGCATTATGATATTTTAATAACCCTGTTTTAAGAATTTAGTTGTGGACATTACGATACAAATGCCAGCAAATGGTTTAGATATTTATGAGTGGCTATAAAGTAAGTGATGGACGTATAAAAGCATTTATCTAATATGATCTACAAATGCTATTAAGTATTTTGAATTTTTAATAGTAGATATGCTGGATTACAGGTGATGGAGTGATTAATCACCCTCTCTAGATCTGAAGAGTTCCTATAGGTATTCTTTTACATCACTTGCATGTAACAAACCTCTTTTGGCTTTTTTTTTTTTTTTCTTTTCTCGTAATGTAGCAAAATAGATGTGAATCATTTTTGGCATGTAAAAAAATATATATATATATTTATATATATAGGAGCTGCATGTAAAAGGATATCTATACGTACTACATCTAAATCATTTTTTTAACATGCTGAAAATTTAAATCTTCTACTAAAAAATAAGACACGTCTGGAACCACTGCTTAAAGGTAATGTCTGTGTCAGAAGCATGAAGGACAAGTCCTTTCTTTCTTAAGCAAGAAAAAAGTCTCTCTCTCACTTGAGGAGGCAAAATATCAATAGCTTTGTGTATGCTTCGTTTTGCTAATAATTCTGGTATCAAATCATTGGTTGCTTATGGAATATAGAGTTCAAAATCTACTTAACCTTTGCTATAATTTGCCTCTAAACCGGTAGAAAGTAAAATAATTAATTCATAAGATAAATTTTACAAATATATCAAAAAGAATAAGAGTTTAGAACCGTTGCGCCACATGCCACTCTTGGTTGTCTCTTTTTGGTTTTTTGTTTTCTTAATTATAAAAGCTTTGCATATATTTATGCTTTGAAAAAACCAATTCACGTGACTGAATAAAAAATTTCATTAAATAATAATTTAAAAAGTTTATTAGGTATGATTTTTTTTTATTAAAGATTTCAAGGCAAGATTTATTTTATATTATTTGTTTATTATTCAACCATTAATATTAGGTATGATTTTTTTTTATTAAAGATCGCGTTTTTTTTGTTATAAAAACTTTATAGACCAAATTAAAAAAATAAGTGAAAAGGACGACAAAACTCCCAATTATGTCTTGATGATCAACACTCCATCAAGTCGTTCATCTATCAAAAGTAGACCGTACCACAAAAATAGATTTAATCTGGAGTGGGCCCACAATCTTTGGACCAAATATGCTATAATTGGTGTGACGTTTTTATTTGTTACTGATTCAAAATCAATTATGATATTGATTTTTATCTTTTACTTTTGTTTTAGAGATGATATTTTAATAATTAAATAACAAAAAATCAATAAATGATGAATCACTCTTTATTTGAGATGGTTCATACTTTTTGGGGTTTTATTCTTTTAAATGAAAATAGCTTCTTCTTTTTTTTCATTTAGAGTGGCACCAACTGATTTCTCTTTTTAAAGTTTTTTAATGGATAGTGAAATAACGGGGGAAAAAAAAAAAAAAGGTATAGGAAGAGGTTACGGGAAAAGAAGTTTCAAGTTTTTTTTTTTTTTTGTCTCTCTCTATCGTCTTAGTTAATCTCTTCTCTTTATAAAAAAACTTAAGCTATTTTTGAGTTCTTTTGGCACCACTGTAGGCTGCGGTATGTCGTCGGTGACTTTTTTTCTCTTCTTTTTTTATTTATTTTTTGAATTGAATGATAAATAGAAAGTAATAAGAGATATTCGTTCATTTTTATTGTTTCTGAAATATTTTGTTGTTGATTTAATAAATTTTTTTTGTTGAAGGTCATTCCTAATCATTTGAAGGTTGGAGCATATATGGTATTTTTATTTCTAATTTTTCAAAAATATTTATGGAAAATATTGAGAGATCTAAGATTGTCTTTTGTTCTAATTTGAAAAATATTTAATTTTTTATTCTTTTTCCAAAAAAACATAATCTGAAAAAGACATTTTCTTACATATTTTTTTCCAATAATATCAATTTTTTTTACTCTTTTTCTTAATTCATTACAAAATCATTATTTTCATTTGTTTTGTTTTATCTAAACGCTATCATTTATCGTATGAATTTTTAATTTTTTCAATTGAATATAAACTTTACTACTGTTTCATATTTGTTTTGTGCAGGGATAGACTTCAAAAATAATTTAAGGTACTTTAAATATGATGGCTTTTTTTATTATTATTTTGATAATGTATTTTGGTTAAATAAGATTTTACTTTGATTTTTTTCTATTTTTTATTATTTTATTACTTTTATAACATAACTCATGGTTTTTGTTTACATAGAATTGTAGCAAGACTCGGTTTGTTAAGCATCCAATGATACGGGTTTTGTAATACTATACCAATAAACGTTCCAAAGTTGATTCAACGTTAACTCAACAAAAAAAAAAATTAAAAATGTATGTTTATTAGGAAGATATGATTAATTGATTTGGATGCTTTGATGCAATTGGAAAGATATGTTTATTAGGATGATATGATCAATTTTCTTATAGAGCAACGAGATTGAATGTTCTAAAGAAGTTGAGCCAAACAAGGATCTCTCTAATCCAATGACTATGGCGGCATCACTTAAATCAAGTTAGAGGTTTGTGCCTATGTATACTCTTTATACTGTCAATGCTTTATTCATTTGCTCAAGTGTAATTAATTTGGATTAAAGTATTTGATGCTCTACAAAATCCTTTTGTTTTTTCTTTTCTTACTGCAAGTTTTTTATTGTTCCTATCATCTTCCATGGCTAAGTTTTGGTGTCATCATTTTTCAAATATACGGGGTCGTTTAATATGATACTCATTGTTCATTTTGTTTATGTATTTATTTATTCTTGGTGAAGTATGTATGCCTTCCTTAGAATGATACATAATTATAGTAAACTAAAAAATCAATTTGCGCTTTATTGCAGAATTAATAAAAAAATTTAAAATATACATCTATATAATCCAATATTAAAAATATAATTATCAAATATAAAAGAATTTACATAATGCAATATTAAGATATTAAATATAGAGAGTTAAGTTCAAAGTTTAAAGCACAAACAATATATTCAAATGATAATTTAAGGAAACGCTAATAATTTTGATAAGTAACCAAAAACAAAAGATATAAATCTCAATTAAAAAGTTCATATAATATCTTGTTAAGCAAAATAGGTTGAATTATTTGTATTCAAATTCTTCATAGCCTATGCATCATCAAAGTGATAAAAAAAATTTTTACCCAAAATATGATTTTTATTTATAAAAGAGTCTTAAACTTGAAGCTAAATCAAGACCTGCAGTAAAGCTCTAGAAAAATATAATCTATTATAAACAAATTCAAGCAAAAGAAAAAAAAAATAAAACCTTTCAACCCAAACATAAAACATATCAATCTTGTTAACACCTAAATTAACCAAAAAATATAAATTCGAATTTCATTGTAACTGGCTAAAATCTCATGGTAAATGTTTTACGCACCTGTTATTATAATCCTAAAATGTTTGTTCACCTTTTTTATTTTTCATTTTAAGTTCAATCTTTTTACTTTTAATATCAGAAATAATTTTCTCACATCCATATTTTTCAACTTTGTCTTTTGTTTCTACACAATTTAAACTTGCAAATACAAAGTAAGGTGATTACAAATGATTTTATAAGTTAACACACTAAATCTTAAATTTAAATTGAGAAAACACTAAATTAAAAAAATTATGAAAATGCACTTAGATTGAATTCTCCATGATAAGATCTAGAGAATGTAATAACAAAATTTTTTAGCTCCTGGGGAAAGGTAAGCCTAAAACTATAGTATAAAAGGTATCTAGGGCAACAAACTAAATTGATCAACATGTTTTTAGAGGAATTCATCATTCCATAAAGTCCAACAGTAGACTTAACATGCTCAAAATGTATAAATTTAATAAATGGGCTCTGGTTCATTGCCTCGCTCATTTGCAAGTTGTAAGAAAACTGCACAATATCTAGCAGCTGTGGCACTCAAATCTAACTTGGTGAACCACCTTGCACTCCCAAGTTGATCGAACAAGTCCGCAATGAGTGGGATGGGGTACTTGTTCTTGATGGTCAGCTTGTTCAAAGCCCGGTAGTCTATGCACAGTCGCAACGACCCATCATGCTTGCGCTGGAATAGAACCGGTGCACCATAGGGTGCTTTCGATGGCCTGATAAAGCCAGCATCAACTAACTCCTTGAGCTGCTTCCTCAACTCCTCTAACTCTGGTGGAGACATTCAGTAAAGGGCTCTGACTGGTGGCTTGGCCTCGGACACCAGCTCGATCTTGTGGTCCACCTCACTCTTAGGTGGTAGCTTGCTAGGCAGCTTTGCGGGGCATCACATCACTAAAGGTCTTCAGCACCTTTAGCACCTCCAAGGGTGACTCGATCTCCTTCTCTTTTGGCTCATCATATTTCAGGGCTGCCAAGAAGGTGTCTTCTTGTTGCTTATCGCCTTGGCAAATTGGATGGCTGACACCACCTGCGACCTAACTCCAGACCCTCTCCTCAATGGTACTAGGCATTGGCACCGTGCATCCAAGATGTAAACACAATCGGTAAAAGGAACAAGGAGGGCGTTAATCCGAACAAGGAAATCTAACCCAATCACAAACTCATAGTCGTCAAGGGGTATTACCTCTATGGTCTCCTTGCCTTTCCAGTCTCCAAGTTGTAACTCCACACCCCATGCTACTCCAATGGCTGGAACTTCCTTGCAGTTCACCGTCTTAATGGTACCAGTCCCTTTTTGCACCTTCAGTCCAACCTTCCGGGCTCCATCACCTGAAATAAAAAGATGTGAGGCACTTGTGTCCACCAGTGCGCTCACCTTCTGACTCGCAACCATCAGATCCATAAACATCAAGCCCTTTGGCTTGCGGCTCCCATTACTCTGAACAGCATTGAGCATCAACGACCCAAGCTTTGCTACCCCTGACTTTGGCTTCTCATCAGACTCCCTGTTTACAGCAGCCAGTTTACCTTCTGCGGGTAATTACGCGCTATGTGGCTCCCTCCACATAGGTAGCATGCTAGTGGCTCTCGGTCCCCTTTTGCTTTCCACTTGCCTGCTGATGGCTTCCTCTCGTCATCTTTGGTTGAACGGTCTCGGTTTCCATTCTTGGCCGCCCTAGTCCCCATGAACTCTTTAGGCTTGGGGACATCCAATCTCGATCTGGACACTCCAGCAAACATGCCATTCCTAATGGCAGTCTTGCAAGTAACGAGCTCACTAGTAAGCTCCTCCATCCGCTGACGCATGACCTCCATGCCATCGCACAAGGTCCGTACTTCAGCTTCTAAGGTCTGGTTCTTTTTGGTGAACACGTCCAAGCCTTTGTTGAGAGCAGCTTCTAGCTCACTTTGGATCTCCTCCCCCATGGAGTCTAACGATGCAATGTGAGTCTCTACTTCCTCAAGCTTTTTCCCCATGTCACCCACGGTCACCTCCACCTTGGCCAGCCTACCGTCCATGGTAGACCAGATATCTCTAGAACTGGTTTTCTTGCCTCTTCCACGACCATGCTCCTGGGCCTCTGGTTGTTGGCTAGCAACGTCGCTTTGGGATGCCATCTCTTCAATCACAATCTAACTTGCACAACACAAACACGCAGAATCAAACTTACTCTGATACCAACTTATCATGGGTCGAGACTCAAGCTTCGAATCCGCGCGACTCTGGGACACGGGCATTCACCCTTTCGGTATCTCAGATCAGCCTTCCTGCCATGGTTCACACCCTTGTGAGGTATTATCCACTTTGGCCCCCCTAGCCTCATAGTTTTATCCTATAAAAGGTGCCTCACAAGGCGAAATCCGTGCGGCTTTAGGCTTAGAATCTCCTCCTTTATGCCTAAGTCAGCCTAAAACACAAGCGTGCGGGCATTAGAACAACGGGAAGGGCTGATTACGCAAGTTAAAGAGAAACAGGACAAGAAGATAGAATTCTAAAAATGCTCTTGTATTTAATGAAACATAAGTGTTTGATGGTATACAAATGAGGGTGGAGCAGCCCTCTATTTATAGTTGAGGCTCCAACTACAACTTAATGGCATATCCCTAGTATAAAAGCTAAAATCATGGGATTATACAGATTGCAATCAATCAGGATGCTAACTCCTGATTTTCAGGGTCAACCAAATCTGCCAGGATGCTCCAGCTGATCCTGCCTGCTTCCAGAAGCTTCCCTTACGTGTCCAGCACCTTGGGCCCTTCTGGATGTGGTGCGAGTAGCTTGTATGCCAGGCCTTGGTCTCACGGGCTGGCCTGCAAGTCAGGCGGGTGTTCTGAACTCGTTTGCTAGGCTTTACGCACAGATACCCGCCAGCACGCCTGGTCTGCGGGCCTCAACTTCTGGCTTGCCTACTGGTCCGCCTGATGTGCCTGGTGCACCCGTCCAGGGCGTGACATTCTCCCCCACCTGATTGCGCAACGCCCTCGTTGCGTCTTTTGCATGGTACTGCCTGATCTGGTCCTCGAACTTTCATAAGTCTTCTGCTGGTTCCCAACTCATCTCACTGTCTGGAAGTCCCTTCCAGCGCACCAAGTACTCATGTCTTGGTTGATAGTTCTTCCGTCTCACCTCCTGGTTAGCTATGATGCTGTGGACCTCTTTCTCATATGAGGCCCTTGCTCTCAATAGCGCACGCTTTGACTCTGCCCGTCCTGGATCTCCCTCATTTTCATGGAATGGCTTGAGCTTGCTCACATGGAACATCGGGTGTACCTTCAGCTTGGGTGGCATATCCAGCTTGTAGGCAACCTTGCTTACCCTCTTGACTACTCGAAAAGGTCCCTCATACCTCCGGACTAGGCCTTTGTATAGCCCCTTGTGGCGCATAATGGGATGCAGCTTTACCAACATCAAGTCTCCAACCTGGAACTGCACATCCCGCCTATGCTGGTCTGCCCATTTCTTCGACCTCTTGGCCACCTTATGTAGACAAACTCTGGCCAAGTCAGTTTGCTCCTGCCATGCCTTGGCAAACTTGTATGCTGCCTTGTCACAACCTCAAATGGGCTCTGGTTCGTTGCCTCGCTCCTTTGCAAGTTGTAGGAAAACTGCGCAATATCTAACAGCTTTGGCCAGTCCCTTTGTGTGGCACTCACATAGTGCCTGAAATTACAAAAAAAAAAAAGAAGCACTAAATCTACCATAACAAGCAAAAAAAAAAAATGAGAATTAATAAAAGCATCATTTTTTCTATTTTATTAGTTTTTTTTTTTTTTTTGCTTTAGCACTGATATTTTTAAAAAAATCTACATTAGTGTGAAAAAATTAATGTCTAATAGAAATTTGAGTTGCTATCAATTTTGCTATAAATTTTAAGATAAATCTAGAAATTGAAATGGTCTAAACGAAAGATAATCACTAAAATGACAAAAAAAATATCTATAATAAAGGTTCTCAAGTGAAGATAATTAAGAAAGAGTTCACCATAGGTTAGAATCTTTTTTATTTTTATTTTTTTAGCTTTATTGTTAACAATAACAACTACTTGCAAACATACAAAATATTAAGTAATTATTGCTATTGCACATTAAAATGAAAGAAAATGATATAGCAAATAGAACAAGCCTTTCATTTTGATAGTACACACAAACTCTTTATATATTAAAAAAATACATTGACCATCAAATAAACAAAAAGAGGTGTTAGGTACATACCTAGAAATGGGCACAGCGTCGTCAATATCTCTTACAACACAAATGTAGAAATCATTGTCAAAAAGTATTTTGAAATGTTTCACTTTTCCAAAAATTGCATTCGATTTGCAAGGATTCTATTAACGGAAATAGAAATAAAAGGGTGGTTGTGAATCTTTTGATTTTTCGGGACAATTTAACCAAAAAAAATAAAACATCATTACTTTGTAAGAAAATCAATGAATCCACATCAATTTTTTAAGTCAATGAAAAAAGTTTCTTCCTAGTGCTCCTATTAAGATGCCTCAAACTTATAAAAAAAAAAAAAAGCTCTCATAAATAATAACTCAAATGAGGAATGAAAAAATGAGATAGAAGGCTATGAATGATTAATTTACGCTTTAAAAAGACAAATGGATGTAATTCTATTCTTATCCTAAAAGGCAAACATGTATATCACCATTGATATTTTGATCATATCCTTTATTTATGGAAACTTTAAAATATTATTAAAAAATTATTAAATTTTTTATTTCTTAAAATGGACAGTTCACACCGATAAAAATGTAAAGATAAAATTATATAAGTTATAATGTTTTTATTTAAATACATAATTTGAGAATGAGTTTAAAAGTCATAATGATTTATAAGACATGTTCATGCCAACATGTGTGCATGCGTATGGTTACTAGCATATGCTTTTCTTTTATTTCCATTAATAATTTGATAGTTTGGATGCCTTTTTTCTCTAATGAGCTGATTGTATCTACCCTATTATCTCCCACACTAATCACTTCTGAATGTAAACTTTACTCTAATAAAAACAAATGAGATAATTTTGTCCTTATCCTAAAAGGGACAAATTTCTTATAAAAAGTGTTTGAGCTTATCCTTTGTCTGTGAAATTTCAAAATTATTATTAACAAATCTAGAAATATCTTTTATGTCCTAAAGTGGACACTTGTTGCACAGGTAAGAAACCTATAGACAAAAACATATGGAGTTAAGATTGTATGGCATGGAATGATGCCATTACAACCTTCAAAAAGGTAGATTTATAATTATTGCATGAACAATTTAAAGAATAGGGGCTTTCTGTTTGATGGATATGTGTAGACACCCTATTTATTTTGAGTTCAAGTCAATTGAGTTTAAACTAATTGGGTTCAAATTGGTCAAGCTCAAAATCAATCCTAGCCCAATAATAATAATAATAATAATATTATTATTATTATTATATTTTTTATGTTTTATTTTTATTGCATTTATCTATGTATATGTGTGTATTTATCTTATTTATTTATTTTCTTTCTTTATCTGTTTTAATATATTTTTCTAATTATTTATCTTTGTTTATCATTTTTAGGGTTAATTTATCTTATTATCTAATGGTTAATTTTTTTTAAAAAAGGTGGGGGGGAATTTGTAATTGGCAAAATTTTGGTTGGAGAAGGATTGATTGGTGATGAAATTAAAATTGAATTATAATTTGTAGGCAATAATGCCTAAAATTTTTTGGGAAATTGAATAAAAGGTTTTTTAAAAAGATAAAAATCAATCTCAATCCAATTATAAGATAGACTCCTCGAAGAGTTTAATCTTATTTGAAACATTATTTGGACTTATATTCTCATATACAAAAGGACAAAATCAATACACAGAAAACACAAGGATCACATGCAGACAATTAGTAGAGAAAGATGGCAAAAAAAAAAAAATAGCAATCAAAAAGCACATAATAGTAACAAAAAATGTTTAGGAAATTTTTTTGGCAAAAAGTTTTTTTTTTTTTAGAAATTTCAAAATTGGGAGAGGTGTATTTGGTATTGGAAAGTGTTTGGTGGATTAAGAAAGCAAAAGTTCAATTCAATGTTTAAGGCAAATTTTTTTGAAATTTTGAAATTTTTTTTAGAAACTTTTAGATTTCAGTGAATTTTTCAGTAGTTTATGAATTTTTCAATGACATTCTGGTAAAGTTTTTCAGTTTTCAACATGTTTTTCCAAAATTCGGTAGGTAATCAATTGGTGTTCATTTAGTTTTAAAGATAGAGGCAAAGAAAAGGAAAAGAGGAAAGAGAGCGAAAGCAGGGGAAATCTGAAAAAAATAGGAAATTTGGGCTTTATATATTCAGATTTAAAACGACATCGTTTAGGGTTTTAAAACTTTCAAGATCTACGCATTTTACCACTTGGAGATCCTACCTAGTCGTAACCTATTTTTTTGATCAGTTTCTCAGCTACCTTGTTTTAGCTAAGCCGAACTGATGTTAAAGCTGTTCCAACCGTCCACCTGCTCCTACAACCGAGCCAACACCATAGCCAAGCCAAGCTGATTCTTTTATTTTGGTATTTGTTGTATGTTTTATAGTTTATTTATTTATTTTTGTTTTATGTTATTATTTTCTTTATTCATTTTTTTAAAAATATTTTGCATGATTAAATTTTAGGAAAAATTAGAAGAAATAATTATGAAAAAATATAAAAAAAAATTTTAATAAAATTTTGAGAATAAATAATAATTATCTAACGATAAAATTTTAAAAAATTATAAATGGTAAATTTTAAAAAAAAAATTTAGGTGAGAATTTTTCTAAATTTGACCTAAATAAAGGAAAAATTTAGATAAAATTTTAATAATAATAATTAATATTTATTTTCAACTCTAAAAAAATAAATTTAATAAAATTTTGGGAATGAATTAATAATTATCCAATAATGAAATTCTTAAAAATTTCAAATGATAAATTTTTTAAGAAATCTTTAGATAAGAAATTTCTCTAAACTTAACTTAAATTGTAAAATAATTTAAATAAAATTTTAATAAAAGTAATTACATTCCTTCTCAAACTAAAAAGTAAAAATATAACTTGTAAATTGGTGTAAAAATATACGACGATTATCCAATAATGAAATATTAAGAAAAATCACAAATGGTTGAATTTTTTAAAGAATTCTAGGTGAAAAGTTTTTTTTTTTAAATTCAACTTAAATCATGGAAGGATTTAAGTAAGAGTTCAAAAAATAATTTTCATGTTATTTTTCTTTTTAAAAGATAAATGATGAATAAATGAAGACTAAATTTTAAGAAAATATTTCTAAAGTTGGCTCAAATTGTGAAAAGTTTAAAAATGAAACTTGAAAGATATTTCTAAATTAGGCCCAAATAATGGGAAATTTAGAAATGAAACTTGTAAAACAAAAAAATAAATTTTGAGGATAAAATCTTTAGTAATCGTAAATGGATAATTATCTAATAGATTTCTAGGTAAGAAAATATTTTTAATTTTAACCCAAACAATGAAAAAATTAGATATATTTTCAATAAAACAAAAATTTAACAAAAAAATAAATGATTAAATTTTTTCAACAACAATGCTTTTTCAAGAAAACAAATGGGATTCTTGAATACTCTTGAAATGAGAAAGTATTTTTAAGAATGTTACTAGATTGATGAAAAAATCTTAAGAATTATTTTTTATATTTAAATATTAAAACTTAATAAAAGACCATTATACCCATTGACCCTTAGGATTTTAAAATAAAATGGTATTATCTTTTGGATTGACATGTGGGGGTGTAATAACCTTCCTTATACGTAACTGAGCTCCCAAACCCTATTTTGACACATAGACCAGAGTCTATTCTTTTAAAACTCTTGCCAAGTTTAGGATTTTCTTAAAATGATAGATTCATCTAGGTGACTAATCATACCTTAATTATATATTTATGGCGACTCTTTTAATTTGTATTTAGCGATAGGTCTACAGATCGATATAGTATGACATATGGAATGAAGCAATTATAGTTATACATTTGGTCATGAAAGTTTTTATTTTCAATATGGAGTGATTGATAAAGTGTTTTTATACTATACATGTTGGATTATAGCATTTGTATTACTAATTTTATTTTAATGTTTCATTTTAAGGATCCAAAGAAGAAATCCTTCCTTAATATGAGCATATTTTTCAAAATGAATGCTCGTATCAGAAGTAGGATACATTTTGGGTTGTAAATAGTTTTTTTTTATTATTGATTTAGATATAATAAACCTTATGTTGCTAATAATTGCTTGGTTGTTTAATTATTTACAAGTTAGAAACTTCTTTTTTATAAAGGATTAAAATATTTTTATTAATGTTCTATGTTCCCTTTTTAAAAAAAATTTTGAGATGTCAATACTTAAAAATAAATTTTTTAAAACATAATATCATGGTTAGGTGTTGCATATTGTTGAAAATATAAAGGTAACATTTGTCAACTTAACATTAAATTCTAGGATCAATCTTAACATCTAGGTTCAAGTAGTTAGTTAGATCATTTTTTACTTTAATCATTGCTTTCAACATGCTTATATGGATTCTCATTGTGCAGGTCAGATAATTTATTATTAAATGTTGTGAATATATAGCATTTTAGAAGCAAAGCCAATAAATCAAGCTAATCAAAATTAAGGTTAAATCATAAATATGTGAGAATTATTTCTTTTTTTTTTTTTTGAAAAAAAAGACTTAGAACCTTTCTTATAGTTTTACTTACAATTGTTTGTTTTCTTGCAAAAGTTGGGCCAATTCTCGATTAGTGGATGACCGTGTTGCATTAAGGTCAATGCACAAATTCTTCCTTCCATCATTTTTCTTGTTCCAGTGTTTGGACTTCTTTGTTTAGCTTTTTGTTTGTAAGCTTCAATTCTTCAGACTCCCTTTTTAGACCAATATAGGACTTTGCTAGGCTTTCCATGAATGTAATTAAGATTTTTCCTTGTTAAAATTATTTTGTGGCAAATATTCCTTATGATAAATCTAATGATGTGAATGCATGATAAAAAAAAAATGTTAGTAAAAAATAATATACAAAAACCAACATACATGATACAAAAAGCTTACAAGTAAAATAAACATCCAATCATGTGTCCTATTTAGTGTTTTCTAACATAAGGGAAGGTATGTTTCTACTTGTGCTCTTAAAGTTAACTATATGTGGTTTGGATTACTTCTAAAAGGTTCCCAAATTATTTTTTACATTATTGTCCATTACAAACTAATAAGGCATCCCGATCCTCGTCCATTATAAGCTATAAATGAAAAGGGTTTAATTTGCATGGGAGTGTTTCGCAGGCCCAAATGTAGACATAAAATCTCACGAAGGCATAGATACTTCACTCCCTCCTAAGGGTAGAGCTTGGGTGGAGAGTTTATGTTATGCACATGCAAGTGAATGACAAATATATATAAATGAATAACTAAACAAAATATAAGCAATGGAAAGAAAGAAATAGGAAAGAAATAAAATATCTCAAATTTATTAAGCAAGGCTTGTATAATGAGAAATCATTTACTTGCTTAACTCTCGATTTTTTTCGGTGAAGTTGCCTAACTGTCATAACATATAGATCCATGGATCTATTGCTAGACATGATTTTTAAGAGTTGTCACCAATCTTTTTTGTTTATGTATGATTGGTCAACTGATCAAATCTGTTATATTTAAAAAATAGTCCCAAAATTAACTTAGGTATCTTTAAATAGTAGATTCTGATCCACAAAATCAGATTTTAAGTTCGAAAGTATGGTTACATGTGAGAAAGGTTATAACACCTTCATAACTCCCATTTAGAGGATGGTACCAGTCTGATTTTAGATTATATAAGCCTTGATCATGTTAGTAATTTATCGAAATATTTAATATTGAAAATTAGTCTTAAAATTATCCTAATAGTTTGGTAGCAATTTAAAATAATTCTCTCACCTTAAAAATATTCATAAGGACTAATGTCCCACCTTGAAGAGATTCCGTTATCGAATTTATTAATGTATTTTATTCAAGAAAAATTAGTAAATTCTTTCAATAGTTTGATAATATTTACTTTAAGGCAGACCTCTCAATAGTTTGATGAAATTTTATTTGAAAGATATTTATAAAATTTTATTTTTCTTAAGAAAATTCATTAAATCTCTCAATAGTTTGATAAGACTTAATTTAAGAAGCAATTCTCCAATACTTTAGAGAATAAAAAATTATTTTTTTGAAAACTGATTTATGAAATTTTTCAATATTTTGATAAATTTCATAAAATTTAAATCCATGAAAAACTCCCAAATAATTTGGCGGGATTAATAAATTTATTTGAAAAGATTGTTTTATTTGTTTTTATTATTTTTATTATTTTTTTACTATTTTTGGAAAGAATTTTTGAAAAAATATTTAATAAATATTAAGTTCCTAAATAGATAAAAATAAATAGATAATAAAAATCAGTAAAATAAAATGAATAAAATAAAAAAACTGAAAATAACATTAAAAAACTGATTATATAAAAATAAAAAATAAAATCAAAAATAAAAATAAAAATAAAAAATTTACGATCTGGTCAGGCAAACCACAAGTGGCGTGCGGATCCTACTCAAGTTACACGTAAATCTGGGTTCTCCAAAATGGTGTCATTTTAGGATGCTTCTGCATTTTTCTTTCATAAGCCCCCTTATCTCTCTCTTTCTAGCTGAAAATGCTCTGATTTTTCTCTAGAAATAATCAAGAACATTTAACCAAAAATTGAAAAATTTCACCAATTTTTGAAAAAATCGTCGAAATCCCACCAAAAATTCAAACTTCAGCAAAAAAACTCATAAAAAAACTCAAATATTCATCCTAAAAACCCAGATTTTCTAGAAATTTTTAGAAAATCTCAAATTTTTTTAGAAATCTCAACTTTGATTCAGAAACCCAGAATCTCAATATCCACACTCAAGAACAGAAATCCAAATCCAAACTTTTCCCAAAATCTCGAATCCTAAACTTCAAACACCAAAATCCTAGAAACTGGACACCCAAAAAAATTCCAGAAATTTAAACTACCAACCTCTTTTTCCTAAAAATCAACCTTCCTTCCAAAAATCAACTGTGTCCTCTTCCATTGAACATTGTCCAATTTATAAGCAATATTTAGTAGAAATTTTATGGATCGGACAGAACCAATTTAAGCTTGAATCCTAAAATTGGATTCTGCCCGAACATGATTTTAGGCTAAGTTTTTGTTGATTTGTTTGAAAAAATCCTTGAACTTTATTCTGATTGAACATGCAAATTGGACTTCTCGAATTCAGTTGATCGAAAATTTTAATTTTCTTGTTCAATCATGAATTAAGAAGAAAACGAAAGAAAATAAAAAATAATAATAAAAATAATAATAACAATGATGATGATAATAATATAATAATAATATAATAATATAATATATTATAAAAATCGATCCAATTAACTTCAAACACATATAAATGTTTACAAGAGAAAGTATTAAAACTCTCTAGAGCAAGAACATTGAAGAAAGCAGGTGCAACCAAAATTCAAGAAAACTCCAAATATTATACCCGAGACAACTTCGGAGTTAGATGCCCATTCTCGGATTCCTCGAACTGAGTGATCCATGTGTTGAATCATTGATAATATTCTAAATTAGAAACGACAAATCAAGGGGATGTAGCTCAGATGGTAGAGCGCTCGCTTAGCATGCGAGAGGTACGGGGATCGATACCCCGCATCTCCAAGCTGTTTGTGGGTCCGTTTCTCTTTTAAATATTCTATAATGATAAAATGACTGTTTTATTTTTTTAATAATATTTCTCACATTTCTTTTAAATATTCTGTAATGATAAAATGACTGTTTTATTTTCTTAATAATATTTCTCACATTTCTTTTAAATAATCTGTAATGATAAAATGATGGTGATTCGATTTTAATGAGTTGCTGGAGTTCAATCTCACAAATCAAGGGACGTAAAATTTTCATTAACTCTACAGGCTAACAGTCGTTTGTAGATATTTATTAAGATTAATTAAAATTTTATTCTAATTATAAAATCTTTTTATAAAATTTTTTTTACATAGTATTTATAGACATTCTTTGACAATTTTTGTAAATCTATCTATTAATATTGTAAAATTAATAGTAACATATAAACTCTGTATAAACATTGAACACATAAAAAAATAAAACAAATTTCGTTTTGAAAAACTTTTTAAATTTTATTAACCATTGAATTTAAGTAGAAGATTAAAAAAAAAAAATCATAACATTTTAATAATAATTTTTCGTGCTTATTAATTAATGATTTGGAAAGACAAAAAGCTTTTAAAAAAATAATTAAATCACTTTTATATTTCGAAAAGTATTGAATCATGTAAAAGTGGTTTGATTACGATAATAATGTTAATTTTTTTCATTATGCTCTTATAAAAAATATATATACACATATATTTCTTTTTGTCCTTTTTCGATGAGATATTTCCCTTTTATATGTTCTCACTTCTTCATTACTCTCCTTGTCCTTGCTTTCAATGATGAAAGTTTTCTGAATGGGGTTTAATTAGGGGATCTGCATGAGAGAATATCGTCCATTGCTTTCCTCTAATTTGCCTTGATCGTTCATCAGGATTCCTGGCAACACCGATGGTACTGTTATTATGATTATTTGGTAATATGGTCAGGGCCAAGGAGTGTAAAATGAACAAGTGAGAACAGGTGGAATTATGATTCAAAATGTTGATCGACCACAAATTATTCTAACCCATGAGAAGGGCATTTTTTTGGACTGCATTTCCAGTTTTTTTTACTATTCAGCTATTTATGTTTTCATCCCATGACTCTCACTTGAACATGGAAAAAAGCTTTCTTATCAAATTAGTAAGCACGCCATCAAAATCTTCAATCTTCATGTCTGTTTCTTGATCCCAAGGGAATGGCTCCATTGGGTTTGTTGCTTCCAGAAGATCTTCCATCAAAAACTTTGGCTTTGACCGCTCCAATGGACCTATTTGGTGATTGTACATTCCTAGGTCTGGGCAGTAATCCTGAAAAAGGGAAAAAACAACTTTAAGCAAAAAAATAATAATAATGAAAAAGATAAAATAATATTTTACAAATGAATATTGCTTACTTGATCAGCGTGCATTTTCTTCACAAGTGTCTTAAATATCTTGAAGTTGTTTTCTTTCAATAAATCATCTGATAAACGGAGATATGTGACCCCATACATTATCAGCTTTGACAGCCCCTCACTGTTGATACCATTAGGCCTGGCATTTAACAGGATCTGATTGTAACCATTTCTGTCATATCTTGATAACGCATTCTCTCCTGCAACTTCAAGCTGCTCTCTCCAACAACCACTCAGAACCTGCAAAACAGATGTGCCATGGATGACTTTGCATTCCTCCATCTCAATACAGGTATGATATTTTTAAATTTTATGGACTTTATATGAATTCTCTTTGCAACATTAGCCAGAAACGATGACAAACAGTCTGTTTCATTGAGATAAGCCCTTTTGTTCCCGATGGCAAATATTTCTACTTATATATGTTGCATCGGAGTTTTCCTAAACGCTATAGCAATCGATTCAGATATAAATGAATTGAATATTCTTCCAAGTATTTACCTGTTGAACAAGTTCCTGAGGCCCACATTTGGCATCAGCTCTTTGTTCTGAGTCCCTCATCTCGAGACATGTGAAGTTGAAAATAGCATAATGCCTTGATAGCATAGTTGTAATGGGTCGATATCCATCTCTATCTTTCACGTTGTAATATCCTGAAGTAAGTTCTGCAGCATGGCTATCAGATTTATACCACCAGTGTATTCCGGCTACCTGTTTTGAAAATAAAATGGAAAATTAAATAGACTGATCGATTTAAGTCGTTGGGTAAAAATGTTTTAAGGTTGTGAGATATACTTTTGCTGCTAACTTCAATTTACAGCCGAAGAAAGCTTTGTTAGCTTCATCAAGGATCTCATCCCCATGGTTTAGTAACTTGTTGGAATACCAAGTCAAGAAAATTTTCCCCGTCTCGGTAAGGTATGTCCCATTCAATCCAAAGAACTCTGTGGATCCAGGAGTGTCATTGTATTCCCCTGCGTTATCAGGCAATTCCCATTCAGGATGGCCTGCATTTGTTGCTGTCTCTTTGAATTCTGCTTTCAGGTACTTGTCATAGCACTGAAGTAATATACAAGAATTTTGTCAGAGAATTGAAACCCAAGCATATGGCCAGTGTTTATGGCTTATATAAGATCATAAGATTGTTAAAATGAGAAAGTGGCTAAATTGAATAAATGACTCTTAACCTGAAATTCTCCAATACCAGGGAAACCCATCCTTGACTTTCTGGATAAGAGGGATATCTTAGCTCCCCTGCAGGACCAAGCCCTACTTCAATGTCTGTTATAAGTCCTACTTCTAGAAAATCTAACATGTGCTCCCTGAAGCTCTTCATGTAGTCGCTGTACATCTACAAAAACAACAATCTAAGTATTGAGGAAATAAAGGAAAATATTATCAAGCCATAGAGCTAAGAAACTAACCTGAACAGCAGTTCTTCCATGAAAAAGAGGCTGATTATCCACTCCGATGCTTAGGTACTCCTTGTTCCTGTTACCTTTTCGATTGGTTTAGAAGATATCAGGGTCTGTTTCTCCAATGTCAAGTACTCACTGGGGAAGTGGGATGGTAACTTCATCTCCTACATTGCCACCACAATGATGAAATGACATTATGGCTTGTAGTTTCAATCCACATTCTTGAACGATTGCAGACAAACTCCGGTAAGCACTCCAATCGTATTGTTTATGGCCCTTTGATTCCACAATTCCCCACCAAACGTCAACCATTACCCCATCGACACCTCCTGCTCTCAGCTCTTTGAACTGTTTTTCCATCTTAGTCTTTTCTTCAAAAACATTATCATTTGAAATGACTCCCAACTGGACACAACAGGAAAAAAAAAGTTAGTGGATTGATAATCTTTAAATACTTGATCTTATGCTAATTGCTAAGGCAGAAAGACATTTGAAACTTACTGGCAACATTACATAGACCGGGACATAATTTGCTAACATCTTTTCATTGTAAGTGGGAGCAGTTGGAGCCTGCATGTTTTGATGAACAAAAGGATTTCAGGGTTTCTATAAGAAAATGGAAATGGAGATTGGTTTGATTTGATTTTTTTTCTTCTTGGACTGAGCTGGAGATTGCACTGATGGTCCTCCTTTATAAAGTTTAAACCAAATATAAAATTAAGAATAATATATTGCATCTGGGATCGGGCCTTATCTTTGCATGAAAAAGAATACATATCTTAATCTGATTGCTCAGGGTTTATGTGCCTGTTTCTACAATAAAACCAAATGTTTATCTTGCTCAGAAAATTGCATTGTGCCATTTGTGAGACAGCTTGCAATAAGCTAAGATGCCCATCGACGACCTTTTGCAAAAGTAGGAAATATAAACGTATCAGGTCATGGACATTATAGTCATTTCAACCTCCATATGGGTTAAGTCATATGCATGGTAATTCGTGTATCTATGTAGTGTTTATTTTATGTTAAACATAGATAAAACACTAAAAATTATCATATGGAATACAAAACATATTTTCTGGACTTAATCTTTAAATGCCCTTGTTAACCATCATAGTTCTGTAAATCACAAGAATAACCTTTTAAATGACAACCTTATTTTCAGCACGTGCGAGGCTATAGGCAACGTAAATGACTGGGCTTCCTTGGCCACAGGCCACAGCTTACGGTATCTGATAGCAAAATAGATATCAAAGAAGATTGTAAGGCAGGAAATCAAATACAGTTTCCGCTCACCTCTGGCAGTTCATCTACTGAGAACTTTGATGCCACAGCTTTGGGATCTTTAGCAATATCAGATGAGTTGAGTGTACCTGTTTGCCCCACAGCTTCTATTCCTTTAACGTACCTTACTCCCTGCACGGTTTCAACTCTATCCATTGATGGCATCTCCTGGTGGAAAATGCTGCTGTAAAGCTGAGGCTTAGTCTTATCTCCCCAACCAAGCCTGTGTTGAATATATAACACTTGTCATGTTGACGATCGCTTCTGCTTCTTCTGGCGGCCAATATGTTTTAACAACCAAAACAAGTTATACTATCGAGCAAAAGAATGGACCGCCGAACACTTTTGCGCAATAAAAATCTGGTCAAATTAATTTCCTGCATCTCATGTTGAAGTCATTGCTGTGTGCTCCTCCATGATTAATCTGTGAAAATTCTCCATGTTTTTGTAACTATAACGCATTCCTCTAATTATGAAGAGAAGAACATGCACCCTTTGGAAAGCAGTTGTGTGGTCAGGACTTGGTTTGCTTGTATGCAAATTGAATTGCAATCGTAAATTTTCTCTGGTCATGTTTCTTTCTTGCTTTATTTATTTATTTCTTCGGCTAATATATATACGTCTCTTCTTGCTTAACGTCATTATCTTCAGTTTTGTGTGTGTATATATATATTTACCCTTTGATGTCTTTGCGAATATGCTGCAATTGATATGCAGAGGTTCTTAAAACCCTCTATTTTTTTTTCCTCTCCACACTTTTTTCTTTAATTTTAAAATGAAATTATTTAATTATTTTGTTATCTCAATTTTAAAATTTTCAGATACGTATTTATGGTAAATTATATAACTTATATACTCATTAGTTATATAATTTATTGAAATTTTATATCTGATAAATTCTTTTAAAAAAATTACATTTAGGGTTTGGGAAAAAAATCATATTTTACAAAAATTTTCAAGTTTTCAAATATACAAATCTAAAAACCTTTAAAAGCTTTTGGATATGTAAATTTTGAAACATTTAAAAATTTTTGGATTTACATATCTATAAACTTTTAAAAACTTTCAAATTTATAAATCTAAAAACTTAAATATGAAGGAGATAAGAAGAAAAAAATTAAATAATTTCATTAAAAAATAATTTTAAAAAATGTGAACAGAAACTCCCATTGATATGTCGTCCTAAAAAAAGTTTTAACTTCTAATATGACTTAGAAGCTAAGAAGGCTTTCCTTTAATAATATGAATTGCCTAGAAAAGCATAAAATTTTCAAAATCTATGTTACGGATGGATATAGCACTATAGCAGTTTAAGATCAATATCAAAATTTTAAACCATGGATGTAATCGTTAAAAACCAAATATAAAACTTAAGTTTAATTAAATTAATTTATAAATTATTTATAAAATGACATTCAATAAATCTAAAAAAAATCACTTCTCATGCAGTCTTACCTTCTTTAGTAGAAAAGAAAAAGAAGAAAAGTAAAATCAGTTAAATGGACCTGACTTGACGGATCATCCTGCATGAGTGCTGAGCCCGTCAGCTGAAAAGAAGCCAAAATCAGAGGAGCATCTGCGGGGCTCGAAGTTGAACGACGCCCAGCTAAATCGTTCAGTAAAAGTCAATGGAGCAGGCACAAATTTGCATGAGCCAACATAAAACGTGATGGCCCCCCAGCACCCATCACCCGGTTTGATCACAATTCCGCAGATAATGAGTATCATGCCATGAATAATTAAAGCTTTAAAGTATCTGTTTGATGAAGTTTAAGGTTATTATTTTTAGAACTAAAATATTTAATATTAATGGTCGTCTCTTTACTAGCATAACAAGTAAATATTCCTAACATGTTGCTCTCATTTCCATTCCCACTTTTAATCAGATTTCATTTCTAATTTCAACCCTTTCTATATACTTTTGTTTTTCCTTTGTCTTATTGATGATACATGCTACATAGGAAGAACTTTTGGCTAAAAGCTAAAAGAAAAATCATGAAGAACTAATTTATACAAATCATATCTTTAATGTAATTTTAATGAATTTATATTCAATGCATTATTAGTATATAGATGTTATATATTATCAATGAATTATATAATGACATATTATAAAATTTTAATTTTAATTTAAATTCTTAAAAAAATAAATACATTTAATTCTTAAAATACATTTAAAATTAAATTTTTATAAAAATAGTAATATATGATTTAGTGATAGTGTCTATCATCTATATATTAATTGTGCAGCAAATATAAATCTTAGAATTTAAAAATTAATTTAGTTAGTTATTACAATTATTTTTAGTTATATCTAACATATTTAAGATTTGAATCTCAATACTTAAAACATATTCCAAATATTAATTTTTTCAATTTAGATTTGATAATTCATATATTCATATCATATAAAATATTAAAATTTGTATATTTATATCATAATTTATATAAAAATTACATATTATAATTTATATATACACAAAAATATAAAATATATTTTTTAATTTTATTATTAATATATAATTATTGTTAATTTTTTAAATTATATTATTTTTATATTTTTATATCATATTTATATTTTATTATTATATTATTTTTAAATTATCAAATTTACCAATGACACTACAACAGAAATTCCGCTACTAACCGGTAATTTCTATGAAAAATGAAGGGTGTCGTTTATGAAAATAAGAGAAAGGGAAAGTTTTTGAAAGGATGGACCCATGACTACAAGACGTCTCAGCAACCAGCTCCATCCAGATGAGTGACATGGCAGACATGCCTGTCGGCTGTCGGGATCGAGCTCGACTCCCAAATTATCCTCCTTCAACCCTTTACTGTAAGCCCTCATTTATCTGATTAACTCCTCCCTAATTCATAATACTCATAAATACAATCCAAAAGCAGGGGCATATTTGATATTCTATACTAAGTGTCAGACTATTAACAAAACTAGAGCCAGAGTTGGTTGAAGAAACAGCTAAAACTGAG
Organism: Durio zibethinus; assembly: GCF_047325235.1. Taxonomy (NCBI): domain Eukaryota; kingdom Viridiplantae; phylum Streptophyta; class Magnoliopsida; order Malvales; family Malvaceae; genus Durio; species Durio zibethinus. The sequence continues at coordinate 19,587,287 of NC_143177.1, forward strand.
CGGCGCATTTCATTTGGAACCATTGCAAGCTCTCTCTCTTTAATTGGCCTTCACGTGCACTCACTAGCCCTTCTCCCCTTCAACTCACCATGAAAAAAAGACGAAAAATAACCAAACCCAAATCCTATCTTCACTGAACTAAAACAAAAGTTAGGCCCCGTTTCAGATTTGCAGGTTTTTGAAGGTCAGTCTTGTTTGTTTTTCTTCTAGTACAAAAGGGCTTAAAAAAAGAAAAAATAAAGATGTGTTATGTGGGGAAAGCCACAAAGATCTTCATCTTCATAGTGACAGTGTTGGTGGTTTTGGGCCTTGTCTTGGGATTCGGGTTGTTTCGTCACGCCATCCAAAAGTCGCACAAGTGCTCTGGTGACTCTTGCCCTTCTCCCGTTGTCTTCCCCAACCCTAAATCCAGCCCCAATACACCATCAGCCTCTTCCTCTTCCACCCACCCTCCTCCCCCCATTTGGTCTAACCAGCCCACCTCGCCTACATTCAACCCTAGCCCCAACCCACCACCTAGCTCAATCCCTACTCCCAACCCACCACCCAGCCCACCAACTGGCGATCCTACTACTACACCCCCGCCTCCTAACTCTAACCAAATTACTCCTCCACAATTTCCTCCTCCTTATGCTCCTCCACCGCCAGTTTCCAGTGCAGTGTTGGGGTTGCCACCCAACAATCAGCCTAGTCCGGTAGTGGTGGCTCCAGGTCCTGTGCATGCTTAAGTTAGCTGGTTAGTTTCCATCAATCACCGTTTTTTCCTGAAAAAAATAAAAAATTATATGGAGTTTTTTTTTATATATATTTTGTTTCTACTTCCAATGTTATTGAATTAAACAATTCTTTTTTGGATGGGTTGTATAGTGGTGAGATAATGAGTTTTGGATTGAATTTTGATGGATGGTAAGTTTTTGTTTTTCAATACTGTGGGCTGCAATGGTGGATTTTTGGCTTTGTTACCGAGATTGAGAATTTTGGTGAATTCATTTACACAAACCTCTTCAAAAGTAGTGAAATTCTGCATTATGTCTGCTAAATTGTCAAAAAATTGTGTCGACTCGTTTGACTCCAATGTCTAATCCTAATCCAACGGAACTTATATGTCCTAATTATATCAGTTTTTATTTTAATTAGAGATTTAAGGCTAGAAGAACTCATTAAAAAAAAAAAAAAAAAAAAGGCTTGGGAGAACAGAACCCTTTCTTAACCCAAAAAACATCGAGCAATTGTTGTAAATACAAAAAAATATATTTGAATGTACGGTAAAATTAATCACATTAAAATTGAAAATAGTGAAATTAGATATAACCATTGTATCAAAATACGCTTTTAACATTTTAGTTATGCTGGTTTCCAACATTTTTGAGTTGGATGGTGGGTGCTTTGTCATGTTGCATAACTATGGCTCGTTAGTTGAAAGAAATTACTGTTTATTAATCGCTTTTAGATCTTAATTACTGTTCCAGAATATTGATCAATTTTGGATAGTGATTAAAGTCAAATAGGCATTGCATTACAAGTTAACATTAAATTTTGTCATTATTTCAATTTCATTAAATTTTTTATTACTGCACTTTTAATTTTTTTTGTTTTTTTAGATGAAATAACAAAAATTATGAAAATTTATTATTTATATTGACAGAGATATTCAATTATTTCTTTTATTTAAAACTAATGAAATTGAAATATGCAATGATAAATTGTCACTTCTATTAATAGAATATTTTTGTCCAATATTTTAATTTTGTTATTTATAAAAATCAACAAAATTAAAATATAATGATAAAATTTTAATGTTGAATAATTGTATAGTAGTAAATTTTAGCTTAATTTAATTATTTTTAGATAAAAGATAAGGAATACATTGAGCAACGTGGTCAACACAACCTGTGATTGTAGGGAAAAATGAAAATATGAAAATTTCACTCCTGAGTGGTTAGGAAAAGATTTCTGTCTTATTTGGGAAATGGAAAAGACGGGAAGGGTGTGGTGGATTTTCACTGCCCAAAGGAATCTGCCAGGCTGGACTGGACTTACTTGACTCTACCCGAAAATATATATATATTGTAAAATAAAGAAAAGAGCAGCAAGCTAGACGAAAATGGTGTGACGGCAATTCATCATTTTCTTTATGCTAAAGGATAAAATTATTCTTGAATTATAATTTAATAAGTATTTAACTTTTAATATTTTATTTCGATTTGATTAATTTTTTAATTATATAAAATTTAATCATGTAAAAAAATTAAATCAATCTAATTACAGTTAATTGAATCTTTAAAAAAATTTTAGAAAATAAAAAAAATTTTATTTAATTTTCATATAAACTACATCATGTGATAAATTTTTATTTATTTTATTAATATTACATAAAATTTTATTTTAATTGATAAAATAATTCACAGTGCTAATTTTTTTTCAATAAAAACGTAATTAATTGTAAATAAATATTGGATGATACAAGTGATTGCAATTAAAAAAAAAAAAGGAATTTTCATTAACTTTATTCCAAAGATAAAAACAGAGTAATAAATTCAATTAAATCAAAGTAAAATAACAAAATCCAATCTTCATCTATAATACAGTATCGTGGATCCCAATTTTTTTGAAATATTTGGAAGCTTAGTTGGTTGACGACAGTGAAAAGCAGGAATGAATTTTATTGGTTACACTGGTAGATCTCGCTCTGGCAAATCGATCGATCTGGATCGCAAGTCATGTCTGTTTCAGCAGATGCTTATATTTATAAGTGAACAACTTTTTGGCCGTGGTGGGTTTCGTCCCATCTTCCTTGTCCATGCGGTGATTAGGAACGTTAGCATATGGGCATTCGTTAATTTTTTTTCATTAAGGTATTTAAATCTGAATTTGATTAATTTTAAATTTAAATTACTTGAACCTCATTAACTTTCAATTATTTAAACCCCCTTTAAAATTTTGTTTTAGATCACTTTTTCAGCTTATTGCTTTAGAATGTCTAACCCCCTTAAACATGGCATTCAAACGCATTTGTTGTTCATCCGAATGTCATAACGTAAAATTAAAACAAAAGTTATTTTCCACATGAAATTTGAATCACATTTGATTTTTATGTCTTAAATCGATTTTTTTTTTAATTTAAAACCTTTCCAAACTCTTATGTATCTTGTTAATCATAATTTTTCATTGTATTGATTAATACATCATGTTTAATCAATTAATATTAACTTTTTTTTTACTAAATTTTAAAAATAATTCAACATGATGCATGCATGATACATCAAACATAAAAATAAAGTCAATTATAAAGCATAATATAACAAACATACAATCTAGGTGAACAAAATCATTGACATAGAAAAGAATTTAGTTTTGATCAATAATTGTGCTGAATTTAAATTTAACACTCATATAAAACAGAATAAATTTAAAGATTCTAGTAACAACTTATAAAAAAAAAAAAACATCTCCTCAATTGTTCTCTTTTACCAAAGAACAACTATCTTGAATTTTGAAATAAATCAATAACATAATATTAGGTAGAATGCATCCTGATCCCACGAAGGATTGAATAGTAAAAAAAAATTCATAAGATAACAAATGAGGTCTTATCTTAATAGTAAGGAGGAAGCCTTAGAATCTTGAGATTTTAGGATTCAAATCTTATTGTGTGTGAGTTTGTTTGTTTAGTTATGATATAGTTTATTAGTTGATTATTCAATTGTTGAAATAGTTACACCATGTTAACATATATCTTTTTCATTCAAATCATGTCACGTAATAATATTATTAAAAAAATTAATTGTTTAAAAAAATTAATAATTGTATTGAAATAAATATTCATTATTTAATTATCACTTATGATATATAATAAATGATTGACTTTTTAATTAGCAAATGATATATAATAAATGATTAACCTTTTTTAATAATATAATTATGTATTATGATTTGAATGAAAGTAATATATATTGATGTAAGTAACTATTTTATTCAATCCTTTTTTTAAATTGAAATCATACAAATAAGATCAAATAAAATATAATGACAAATCTCAACAAACATGAACTCTTTCTATAGTCCAAGAAACATATAATTCAAGAAGTTTTGAATTTTTTTACTTTGCATCAATAAAATGCGAAAGCTATGAAATTTATTTTACAGAATATAATAATTACGAAAAGAAATAAAAATAGAGGAAAGATAAAGAATTTGGGGTTGTTGGTGTTTTATTTTCGGTGCAATTCAAATGAGCAAAGAGGGGTGTAAAAAAACAAAGTTTTCGATGAATTATTTGTAAAAATGTTCACTTTTTATTTATTTATGTTCATCTATTAAGTTTAATAAATGATCTTAAACAGTATTTAATATTCGATTAATAAATAAACCGAATATGAATAGAAGCCTACTTCATTCGATTAAATTCACAAACAAGCTTGTTTAATGTTCATGAACAAACTAAATAAATATTTGTTTATATTTTATTTTTATTCTTTCTAAGATAATTACTTTATGATTAAATTTTTTTAACAAGATTTTAATCAAAATTTAATATTAATACATGAAAAAATACACTTAATATATATTAAAAATCTTTCATGATAATTTATAAAATATTATTTTAAATGTATTTTTTAATAACCTAAAATGGATAATAAACAAGTTATGGAGTAGATTTTTTGTTTATAATTTTTTATCCCACATAACTTGAAAAACCAATGTAAGGAAAAAAAGTCTTTATAAATGGGCATATCACTTTCGCTCTTAAAAGCTCAAATCATTGTTTTGGAAGACCAATTTTTTAGTTATTAATTTATATTCATTTATATATTTATGAATATATTTGTTTAATATTTACGAATAAATTTATTTAATTTATACAAATTGATCTTAAATCATATTAAAATATTTTAGTATTTAAACAAATTGAGCTCAAATATAATATAAAATTTTTTTATTGAATATCAATCGAATACAAATAATTTTAAAAATAAATAAATAAATTATAAATATAGTAATATTAATTTAGATTCAATTAATTTACATTTATATAAGGAGGGATTGAGTCATTGCCATGGCATTTCATTGAGTTGGAAAAAGAAAATTTTGTCAAAGAATATATAAGAAAACAAAATCATAAATAACAAAAAAAAAAGGTAAAATCACAAAAAGTCCGTAACAAAAGTAAATTAAAATGTAATAAACTTAAATCAAATTAAATGTTCAAATAAAAAAATCAATCAAAATTGTATGAAAAAATTGAAAAATTAATAAATTTAGACAGTATAAACACTTCATGGTTTTGCCTCAATCATGAAAAAAAGCCGGTTGTCACTTATAAACACGGGAATCTGTGTCAGCCAACAATCCCCAAAAAAGGATTAGTAAAGGTGGCATATGGGTGAGTCCATAGGAATTTGGATCTCAGAGTTTTGGTTGGGATCATTTTGAATAAAAAAAAAATAGATTATTTTGCATTCAAAATAAGAAAATTTTAGTTATATCATATTTAGAGCATTTTGAATTAAGTTAATTCAATTTTGGATAATTTCTAATTTGAAATAATTAAGTTTGTTTTATATTTTTAACTAAATTATAACCTATTCGATACATGAAATAATTTTATTTATTTAATATAAATATATATATATATATACAAATTAGTTTTGTTTTAAATTATATTCAAAATTTTAAAACTCATAGCATATATAAAATTTATAAATTTTTTGGAAACAACAAAACAATTTGTCTTTCCTTTAGATATTTTTGTTTACACTAATATTTATATATCTGTAATATTATATCAAATAAAAATAAATTATGCTTTTTTAAAAAATATATAAATTATTAAATGATAAATTAAATAATAAAAGAAATATTAATATACCTTCACTTTGGTAATATTGACTAAATTATTATGCAAAATATAAAAAAATTTTGAAAATATGTGAAAAATGAAAAAATAAATTGAAAAAAAAAAGTTATTTTTTCATAAGAATGAAATTGTAATGATAATAAAATATGTCTTGGAAAAAAGTTATAAAAAAAAAAAGACAAATTGCAATAGTAATAGAATATACCTTGAAAAAAATTGTTGAAAAAAATAAAAAATTTGATGTATAACACATTACATTTGTAGTCTTAAATTTGTAGAAGAATTCTTTAGTGACAATTAGAATTAAATAGATAATTTTTAAATTAATTTTTTAAAATTTAAAATGGATATCATAAGTGATAGAGATAATATTAAAGTTTTTGCATTTATTTGAATTATAAATTTGATAATTAGAATTCAAATGGATATTGTAGTTTTGATGATCTTATTATTTTAAAATTTAAGATAAATTTTTTTTGAATTTTTAAAATCTTACATAAAATTGCTTAAATTTTTAATGTCTTACATAAATTTTTTAAAAAGATTATTTTTTAAATCAAGATAAAAAAAATTGTTAAAAGATTTGGATAAACTTAATCTTTATAATTTTTAAACATATTTGAAAGATTTTGATAATTAAATAATTTTTTAAATAAGGTTATTTTAGTAAACAACTAAAATTATTTATTAAAAAAATAAAATCCATATTTCATTTTTTTTATTTTAGAAAATATATCTTTAAATTGATTTAATTTTCAATTATAATTTGAATAATTTTGATATTTAAATAAATTTAAAATTATCTAATTTGTAATTAAAAAAATTATCTTATTTTTTTTTAGAAATATCTTATGTATAATTTAAGAGGGTTATTCACATAAGCGTCTATGTGGCAAACTTGTTTATATATGTTGTTATATAATATATGGATATTATTTTTTTAATAAATAATTTTAGTTGTTTATCAAATAACCTTATTTAAAAAATTATTTAATTATCAAAATCTTTCAAACATGTATAAAATTTACAAAGATTAAACTTATCCAAATTTTTCAACAAATTTGTTTATATTGATTTAAAATTTTGATTTAAAAATTATCTTTCTATAAAATTTACGTAAGACATTAAAAATTTAAGTAATTTTATGTAAAATTTTGAAAATTCAAAAAGCTTTCATCATAAATTTTTAAATAATAAGATTATCAAAATGATTATATCCATTTGAACTCTATATATAAAATTTATTTTTCAAATAAATGGAAAATTTAATATTATCTTTATCACTTATTATATCTATTTTAAAATTTTAAAATTATCTATTAAATCTTAATTACCTCTAAAAAATTCTTCTACAAATTTAAGACTATAAATATAATATGTTATACATCAATTTTTTTATTTTTCAGTAACTTTTTTAAGGTATATTTTATTACTATTGCAATTTATTTTTTTTTATAAATTTTTTTCTAAGATATATTTTATTATTATTACAGTTTCATTCTAATAAAAATAATTTTTTTCAATTTATTTTTTTCATATATTTTCTAACATTTTTCATATTTTGTATAATAATTTAATCAAGATTCTAAAGTGAAAGTGTGTTAATTTTTTTATTATTTAATCTATCATTCAATAATATATATATATATATATTTAAAAAGACATAATTTATTTTTATTTGATATGATTTTACATGTATGTAAATATTATTGTAAACAAAAATATCTAAAGGAAAGACATAATTTTTTTTTTTTGCTTTTTTCAGAAAGTTTATTTTTTAATGACAAGTCAATAGATATAAATTTTATATATGTTATGAGTTTTAAAAATTTGAATATAATTTTGAAAAGAAACTAATTTGTGTATATATATATTTATTGATATGATTTTACATGTATATAAATATTATTGTAAACAAAAATATCTAAAGGAAAGACATAATTTTTTTTGCTGTTTTCAGAAAGTTTATCTTTTAATGACAAGTCAATATATATAAATTATATATATGTTATGAGTTTTAAAATTTTGAATATAATTTTGAAAAGAAACTAATTTGTGTATATATATATTTATATTAAATAAATAAAATTATTTCGTGCATTGCACGAGTTATAATCTAGTATATAATATATATATATATATATATATATATATTAGATTCACCATGAGAGAAAAAATAGGGAGAGATTTCAATTGAATTATTTTTTATTTGAAAAAAAAAAATCAAATTCAAACATTGTTCTTTGAATAAAAAATTTATGTACATTTCACTTAAATATTGGAGTAGGAGTTAACTTGATATTTAAAAGTTTTTTCAGCAAATTGCTAAATCTATCTATACTATATACAAAAGCTGTCTCCATATTCATCAAAAGGGGATAATTGCTTAATGTCTTTTAAAAGGGTTTGAGGGTTATATTCGAAAATAAAAGCATGTAAAAATAAAAGTAAGCCAAGTGGAGATGACAAAGCAATGAAGAAACCAGCAGACTAAATTGCTCAACTTCCCATCACTACAAAGCTGTTCTTTCTCTTTTCCATTTTAGGCTTTTGTAAATCAAAACCTAAGTCATTTTCACTAGTGAACTCGCCATGTCGATACGATCACCCATTAAGTTCTACTTCATAGAGCTCTTGAAAATGGCTTTTGTAGATCTAAAAACCAAATCCCTTGTGATGTTTGCAATGATGACAACGAGCAAGTTCTATTTTATTAAGTTCCATCTTCAAGCCAACCTTCGATGTTATTGTTAACAGTGTGTTTGGATTGAGGGGAGGAAAAAGCAAGGAAAGTAAAGTAAAAGAAACAAAACCCCCATCCCCTTGTTTGGATAAATTTTTAATTTAAAGAAAAGGAAAGAGGTGAAAACCAAATAACATTTGATTTCTCTTGTAAACTCAATTTTTTTAATACCTCAATTTGGAGGAAAAGCTAGTGAAAGGAAAATTAAATTTTTTTTTATTTATAAAAAGACTATTATATCCATCTTTTTATTAATATTAAAAACCTAATAAAAAAAACTTAAGTAAATCACAATTATCCTATAATTTTTTCAAAGCCATTTCTCTTTTCAAGTAAGTTTCACATATCTCTTTTAATATAAAAACCACTGATATAGTGGCAATTGTGAGGCTAAATAAGATAGCAAATATATCATGATCCATAAGTGCTCTAAAATCACAGGTAATAAAAAGTTATAATTAAAAAAATTATTATAATGAATCATAATTTTTTTATTCTTTATCCAAATAATGGTTGTTAGAATTTCTTTTTTTTCCTTTCCTTTATTAATTTTAATTATCTAAACAAATGTTACATATATCTTTTCTTTTAAAAAACTTTATTTTCTTTTCCTTTCCTTTCATTTCCTTTCCTTTTTTTCTTCCTTTATTAATATTTATCCAAACATAGCATAAGGATTTCTACAGTTTGAATTATACAAGTTTTCTTGTCGATTTCATCGATTCTTCTGAATAAAGGTAAACTCATAATTTTTATTGTATTACAGATTTAGGGATTTTATGAAAGAAGAGGTAATAAACAATTGTTAGTCTAAAAAGAAAGCGATTAATGTGACCCCATCTAGTAAAAGGCATGTGCTTATGAAGTTTGCTAGAACAAGATGGCTTTTTGATGAATTCCCATTGGTGGTTTCATGTTCAAAAGAAATTTAATGAAAATGGCCATGCATTTGGGTTTAAAGGAAACCGAAATGTAAGCATCTATACTAAACCACCATTGGCTTTACTTATACTAGAAAAGAGTGCCAATTTTGCTATAGAAGCCTGAGACCAGTTCTAGGATGCTATAAATAGTGTTACAATGTTGAGTAATATGTTTTTATCTATTAGTTTTTTATTTGAAAGTTAGGTAACGATTTAATTTTAGTAAAAAGAAAATGGGAAAAATCTCCATCATTCATGTTTTAGTACTTTGTTCACTTCTTATGTGATATTTTTCTTTCATTCCTTGGTTAGATTTTTTAATTGATTTTGTGGTAAATTGTAGGTGGTGCAGCATTTTTAGGAAAAGAATGACATTAAAAGTGCTATCAGTGCTCTGTAGATGTTGCCAAATCATTATGTGGGTATTTATGGAAAGATTTCATGTGTTACTTTAGTTTTGATAATTTTTTTTTTTTTTTGCTTTAAACGTGTTTAAATAAGTGTCAATGTGGAAGGACTGTATAAGAACCAACTTTTTTTCCCTTAACAATACTTCTTCCATGGTTAAATGGATTTTTAATGTAGCTTTCTTTCTCTAGTTTTTACCATAAAAGCTTCTGGTGATCTATGTTGCTTGCTTTGCTCAATCTTTTTATGGGAGTTTTTACTTATGGGTCTTTATTGTTGCTCTATTTCTGTATTTTTAAAATGTGAAAGTCTTTTTTTTTATGTTGGAGTTTGAGTTTCTTATGCTTGTGTGTATGCTTATATTTAACATGGTGCATGCCCTATAAAAGCTTTCAAGTCCAATTAGTTATTATAAAGGATTCATTGATTGCTCTATGATATAGTTATCCTAATCATAGTACTTATTGGTTTCATTTTAACTATATCATTGTGTTTTATCTTGAGATTTATCTTTCTATTCTCGTTTTCTATTAATTAGGCTAATTGATATGACCGATATATTTGTTGAATAAGTAGTATGCAATTTCGACAACTGAAATAGAAGTGAGATTTTTTTTTCTATTATCTTAGTGAAATCGTTCAATTTATATGGTATAAACTTTCACTATGTTGATATTAGATAATGTATAAATTATTAGTAGATGTTTGTGGGAAACAAGGCAATATTATCAAATAAGTTTTTCAAGTTTGGGTTAGAAATGTTTTGATACTTTGGCATTATTTAGTTATTATTATTTATGGTAAATTGAAGCTTCCTAATATGCTATAATGAGAGCATATGTTGCATTTCACATTTCACTTATTAGAAAAAAAGGGAAAAATTACAGTTTAAACTTGTAACAATAAACTTGCAACAATTAGATTTTGCTTGTGTATAGTTAGATTTAAAGGTCAGACTAACTTGATACTTTGATGTCTTCTATACTTTGGCTTCGAAAACAAATTATTTTCTGGTTTATTTTGAAAATTTGAATTTTATAAGTTATCCTAAAGAAAGTATAGAAAAGATTACTGTACCTCATTAATTTCTTATAAGTTTATCAATGAGTTTGTTATAATTGTTTTTGTTGTTTATGTGCACCCTATTGTCTAAGGATGGCAAAAAGCGATTTGAAGCTGATTTTAGTGTCTCATATTATCCTTGCATGGAAGTTCTATACAAGTGTTATGAAGATGTTGCAAGTAGAAGCAAGATTTGTAGTGTTGTTTTGGCTAGGCGTCAATTTCATGTATGTTTATAACATTTTATTCTTGCTTTTTTCAATTTTGTTCATGATAAATCCTCATTTTATGAAACAATTCAGTTTAATTGATTAATTTGTAATTAGAAATGGCAGAAAAATTTATAAAAATGTTTCTTGGACCAATCAATGTGTGCATCCCATAAAACCATCCAGTTGAAAGTTAAAAAATAATATAACAACTACAGAGTAAGCATAACTTCTTTATTACTTTTTTCTTTGAAATTCTTTTCTATTCTTTGATTGTTTTTATTGACATCCAAACATACTCTTCACACACACATACACACACACACACACACACAGAGATATATATATATATATATATATATATATATATATATACACATTTGCCAATTGGTTTGGTGCCATGGATGAAGAATGTGAGGTGTGGTATTGCTTTCTTTTTCTCAATAACTTTATGATAATTGTGAGATTTTGTTCAATTTGTCTTAGATGGACATTTGTTAATAAAATTTGACGCTTTTAGCTTTGGTGTAGTCATGCTTGTGATTATTAGTGGAAAAAAGAACTTGAGATTTTATCAAGTGGAATGTTGCCCAAGCCTAATTGATTATGTAAGTAAGGATGAATATTTATGTTTTTTGTTCCTTTATCAACTTTCCTTCTCCATACCAACTACTAGCTAATACTCAAGAGGTAAGAGGTTATTGGGAATGGCAAACAATTTTATTAACTTCACTTGCCTATGGATTAAGATGTGTTTCATTTTTTTGTTATTATTTATAAATGGTTTATCTAGTATATTTGTTTAAGAGTGAAATTGAAAATTTACCAAACAATTTTATTTTGACAGGTTTGATAGCTACAGTAGTGATACCTTATTTAAGACTTAATATTAACAAAGTTTGGACGATAAAGTTGAGATTCTGTTGGTGGATGTTTTATTTTGACAGAGTGAATTTCTTTCTTTCAATTATATATTATATTAATGCTCAAAGGACCATTTATTTCATTTGTTTATAGATTTTTGCCCATTTTCACTGCAGACTGTTATTTGAGGGTTTTACTTTTCTTTTTTTCCCCTCTTAAATGCCTTCTAATCTTTAATTATTCCAGCATTTGGTCGATTGCCTGAAGAGATTGTATTTCAGTCCATAGTTTAGAAATTAGTACCTGTAAATTTTGTATCAAATTCATATTCAAGCCATTGTTCACAAGTAATTAAGCTCTTTGATGATCCTGCTATGCTTTGCTCATTCAAACATGATAGCAAACTATTAGGCAAATCGGAATAGAAGAAATAAAAATAAAAATAATAAGATAACAAGGAAAGTAACAATATGAAGTGAATTTTTTGCCTGTGGTATTGATATGTAACCTCATCAAATCCATGAAAACTATTTTCAATTTACATTTTGAATGCTACATTTTTGGGAAAATTTGGGTTGTAAAACTTTGCACCAAAATGTTTATGTTGACTATTAAATGCCTTCTCAAACATATTGTTTAAATTCCAGGCAGGTGGTTTTCTTGTGTTAAGTAATAACCATACAGTTGCTGAGGAAAAGGAATTAAATGAGAATGTATACTCTAATGATGATTATGTTGAGACATCATCATTACTTGAACAGGTATCAGTTGATCCTGCGATTGAATTACTTTTTCTTTTTTTTTGCAAACCTATTTCTTTGGTTCCATCTACTATATGATTATTCATTGTACAGGAAATGAGATTTGCAGACCAATCTAGTTTGAGATTCATCAGTGGGATTATTTGTAAGTCCAAGGCTTTTATATTTAAAAGGATGTTATTTCGTGCTACTAGAGGCAAAATGCTTTTTAATCAGGCATCGGTTGGTGAAGAAATCGTGGATACTTTATCGGCTGAAATGGTTTATTTTCCTACTCATCACATCAATGATGTTGCTAAAATCTTAATGATCTTTTCATTTGGAAATTGTTACTGTTATTTGGTACATTAGATCTCTAGTTTGTCTACATCCAAAGATGTTTGTGGTTTTGTTTGTTGATAACTAGATTGATGCAATATTGAAAACAACTTTACAATTTTTTTTTTTTTTTTCTTTTCATCTTTGCAGATTGAGAAAACAGTACTTGTAATTCTTTTCTCTAGGGAACAGGCAAGGACAAAGATTTTGAAAAATTGTGAAGCATTTGGAGCAATCAAGATTGGGATAGGAAATATGATGTGAGCGTGCTAAGTATTTGATTAAATGTATGTGAATTGGTCAGTCTCCCATTCATTATTTAAATTTGTAAATCTTATGTTGATGATTCCAAAAGTTTGAAATCCTAATCTTTAGATGCGTAATTTTGAGTTCAAAAAATTATCTTAAGTCTTTATTGTAATCACTTTCGATTAGCAACTGGATTTTTTTCACATTGAATATTCTGTGATTAATACTTTTTCTATTCAGGTGGTAAATTTTCTACTTAGCTTGAAACCAGCAGAAATCAAGGTAAAAGTTAAACCAAATATTAAACATTACTTTATTGCGTCATAAATTTTAATTTATAACTAAAAATCCACTTGATTTTTATAATGCAAGGTTTTCCAGTAAAGTGACACTAATGGATGTTGATCCATCCACTGGATGTTCTGTAATGCTTGCAATCAGTGCTTGAAAAGTCTACCCAGGTGGTGGATCGTTTTGGTGTGGGATCATGAAGAAAAAAATCATAATTCATGTAAGCTCCTTGCAAATCTATCTATTCAAAACACTTGTATTATTAATTTTACTCGTTAGTTTTAATTGCATTTGAACATTCATGATAGATTTTTTATGAGATTGATATCATCAATTGGTGTTTATGACTAAAAAAAATTAAAAAGTGCATATTTGAGATTGTTCAACAACAGATATTCCATGTCATTTTCTATTGTGATTATGTGTGAAGACCTGCTAGATGTGTATTCAATCTAAACTATTCTGCTCTACCTTTACCTTAAACTATCATATTATTTAACACGTTTAGCTCTTATGCTCCTTAAATGTTTTAGGACTTAACTCTTGATTGCAGGGTTTCCTTTATTTTATCGCAAGCTTTGTGCAAACATGATTAGGTTTTTTCGGCTCTTCTGTTATACTTGCTTTGATTGTTAAAAAAAAATAAAAATGCGCCCGCAGCATAGTGCGGGCACAATGCTAATCATGTCTTAAATGTATAATAATAATAATAATAATAATAATAATAATAATTTCATGAGTGTGACATTTATGAGGTTCAGAAACTAATAGAGTCATGAAGGTTGTGTTGAAGATGGCTGAGATAAAGTTGGTGATATGGTGATTGTGTGGCAATGGTGGCTAGCTGGTAGCATATTATGCCTGACATGTGCATGATGAAGTTGAAGTGTAATTTAAGAAAACTGTTTGGTTGTATACCATTTTCATTTTTGGTATATATGAGGAAGTCTGAGAGGGTGAGAAGGGAAAGCAGATTTGAACCATGGAAGTTAACCCTCCTATAGAGAGGTAATAACAATTAGGCCAAGCTTGAGTTGTTGATGTCACTTTTGAATATCATGCATATTTTAATTCTTCTAAAGTTTTTAGCATTCTTATAAAGTATCAATGTTTTTCATGCCAGCTTCATGTTCCATGGAGTAGGCTTGGTCAGGATCCAGTTTTGGTTTACAGGATCGCATTTTTCTGTTAACTGAACCTGAAACCTTAGTTGAAGTTTGTAGTGAGGATGCTATCAATCCTTTAAAAATATGTTTTTTTTCTTGAATTATTAGATTAATTTCTCTCACTTGAGTGATAATTTAATTGCGAAATGGTAGTAATTGAGAAATTTAAAGAATGTGTTATTATAATACTACTTTTTTCTTTTAATTTCCTTAATCAATGTTTTCTGTACTCATTTTGTTAAATAAATTTGGTGCTACAATTACTGTTTAACTGCAGTCGAATCTGTTAGTAGGCGCCAATTGCAATTTGGAAAAGAAACCCATCAACAAAAATACGGTACAGGGAGCCTACAACTGCTACTGTCATTAGTTTGAGTAGAGATATTGAGTATCTCCATGTCTCTTCTCATAAATATATTCTTTTATTTCTTGACAATATACTTAGGTCTTTGTTGATTATTACTGAATATCTATTGATGTTAGTGTTGGACTGAATTCTGTGTGGATCATTATTGAAAATTTATTGATTATTATTTTTATTCTTGATGTTTGTGTTTTTAACATCATTATTTTTAGATAATTATTGATTTAAGATTTTACTCTTTTTTTTTGTTGTTTTAGACTTATAATTTTTTTTTTTTTAATTTTTGCTGATAAAGAGTCTGTTCCACTTTAATTCACAAAAAAAAAAAAAGAGATTCCATAAAAAATTACATATTTATTTATAAATTTAATGGTAACACCCTACGTGAAGCGGGGGTTGCATACTGGCTAACTTAAATCTCAAAAGATTTGACGATATAATTTTTTGAGATATTTTTTGAATTTGCTAAAAATACTGCAAATAATAATATAATTCTTGTATTTTTTTTCTTAAAAAAAAAAAAGTTGTCTTTTAAGAATTGAGAGTACCATAAATTTTTAATAGTAGACCAATACATCGAATAAGCAGTACCTGTAACAGTTACACTAGAAATTATTAGTATGCAAAATTGCAAATATAATTAGTGTCCATTGAACAAAGGATTTAATAACAACAGAACCAAATTGTTCGTTCAAACGAACATTACATTCTAAAGTTGTAGATATTAAAATTCATTTTAAATTTATGCATATATATGTACATATATATATATGTGTGTGTGTGCACATGCATACATATTTGTGTGTGTGTATATATATATATATATATTATTTATATGCATCTATATATCTTTTATTTATATAAGAGTATAAACATCAATACGTTAAAAGTAATTAATCTTATTATCTTTTTATATTCACTTGAGTTTGGATCAATTAATTATTTTATTTATTTATATTTATTATTTTTAATTACATTAATTTTAAAAAGTAAAATTATGTTCAATTTAATTTTAAATCATTTTAAATATTAAGAATTATTTGAATTTAAATAATTTTAAATTCAAATAATTTTTGATTTAATTCAATTCAAATTTGAATCAAATCAAAATTTAAATTAATATAAATTCAAGTTTGAATCAATTTAATACTTGTTAGTGTGCATAAAATTTGTACAACAATCAAAACTACCAAGCCCCATCAGTCCCATGATGGCATGTTTCCTGCAAGAATTTATTTTGGATATAGTTTTATTTTAATTTTTAACATTTCCCATCAGACGAACTCCGCTCATTGCAATGTAGAACTTATCAGAGCAATTGTATAACATTCTAGTGGTCTTATTTAATGATTTACATGTTTTTTTTGTTAACTTTTTTATCTAATAGGGTCCATCGAATTTGGGTTCTAGTAGATCGAGCTTTAAATTGAATCAGTTTTTATCACCTTCTATCTATAAATTGGATTTAAAAAAAAAAATTTGAAAAAAAAAATTTGCTACGTGGCAAGTAGATAATTAATCAGGTGACTTGTTATATGTAGATTAAAAAACTCAGAAAAAATTATATAATAAATACTAGCTTATATTTCATGTGTTATTGCGGATTTAATTCATTGATTTGATTTATATGTATTTATATTATTTAATAAATATGTTGATATTAAATTACATTAAACAATAAATACATTCATTTATAATTAATTAGATTTATGAATATCATAAATGATTAAATGATTAAATTTGTGAATAGTTAAATTCATCTAATTTGAATTTGATCCATAATTAATTAACAATAAATATGAATTTAGACTCAAAATTTAAATGACCTGATGAAGTATTTATTCACAATTAATTGATTTTATGAATATTATATATTCATGAATACTTAAATTTATGAATAATCGAAGTACATTTTATCCATAAACAGCCAAGAATAACATCTAAAATAATTCTTACAATGCAAGAATAAAAATAATATATGATATGACAAATGAAAGATACTTACATGATATTATCCATGTGGCATAATATTAGAAACAGAATATGAAAACATAGGCAAGTAAGATATAAATAGGGTTAATATGTAAAATGTCTCTACATTATACATCATTTAGCAGTTTAGTACTTAAAAAAAATAACATTTTCATTTTGATACTTTAACTTTCATTCCGTTAAGTATTTTGGTATTTTATATTTTTATTATCAATTAAACAATTAAAATGATAAAAATTTCTAATAAAATCATATCATGTGTCATAAATATTTAATCACTGGCACACAAGGATGGATCTACAATGGAGGTAATTGTCTCCACTGAGATCCTAATATCCTTGAAAGTTATTATAAAATTTTTTAAAAAGTTTAATTCTTTTATAATTTGCCCCCATTAAAAATGAAAAAAAAAAAACATATGACACTTTTATAAATGTTTGAAAGAATAAAACTATAATTACAATATAAATTACTTATTTTACAAACATAATAGGTCCTATGTATAAACATAAATAAAATAAACATTTATAAATATTTTTTTATTCAAAGATCAACATTTCATTTAAAAAACAATAAAAGTAAAATAAAAAGTGATCTTGTTTCTATTCCACCTATAATTTTTCCCTTGATCCAAATCCATAAAAATTACAGTAGATAGAGAATAGAAGTAGAGAAATAATAAAAGGACAAAGAAAAGCCAATAAACTAAAGAAACAAATTAAGGAGTGAATTTTTTTTTTCTTCCATCAATATATTTAAGTAAGTAATTACTTCTTTTTTGGATTTTTTTTTGTATTTATTATCATTTGTTTATGTGATAGAATATTTATTTACTATATAAATTATTTTTGGTAAAAATAATTTGATTTAATGCTTAATTTACGACTTATTTATATTTATGTTTATATTATAAGTGGATTAAGATCGAAAAATGTTGTACTTAAGTTGATTAATGAAATAATTTAATTTTTATGAAATTATTTTTTATATATAAAATTATATTATTTAATTAAAATTCTAAATGCATAATAAAATATGCATGTTGATTTTGTTTGCGTAATTACAATTCAGTATATAATACAAACTACAACATTATTTTTTTATTTTTTAAAAATTATATAAACTAAATTATCTAATTTAATTAGATTTGAAGAAATATATTTTTAAAGGAAAGTCAAATTTGAAGGAATCATCTGAAATTAATAATAGTGACATATAACATTTTACAAAATAAGTCCATGTTTAAATAGATTTAGATGATTTTCATTGCATTCGAAATTATGAAAAAAGATTTTAGATTACATCCCAATGAAAGAGATAATGTCTGAAAAGTTTATTTTTACAATAAAAAACTCATAAAAATTAATTATAATGTGATTTTTTTTGTATAAACAAAATAATTTTTTATACATTTGAGTTAATTTATATTTATATATTTAATATTATCTATATTAGTTGTCGTAACGGTTTTGGGACCGTCAGACGTAAAAATAAATTTAAAATCGAGAAAAATAAAAAAGAGGGAGTCGCCACCAATCTTTGTTAGGGTGTGATTGGCCACTCAAAAGCTTATCTTTTTAATAAAACTATAAAAACGAGTTTAAAGTCTTATAAAAAAGATAAATTTCGGTCTGCGAAAAATCAGGTTGGGTCCAGGAGTCAGTTACGTGTAGGGAAAGATTAGCACCCCCACAACGCCCATAAATTGGTACCATTTAATTATGCGCTATTTTCGACGTTTGATAAAAATAGTTTTAATTTGAAATTTAACATTAATTCCCTTCATTTAAAAATATTTTTGCTAAAATTTTTATTTAGGAATATTGAAAAAATCTTTAAGTTAAAGAATTATCCTGAAATTCTCCAACATCTAGGAAGAATTTGAAATAACTTTTTTCGCTTAAGATTTAACACAACAATCCTTAAAATGAAATAACGCTCTTTATAAAAAATTATTGGTGACTCTCCAACATCCAGGCAGAGTACTAAGAATTATTTTTTTTTGAATGTTATTTTTATTTTATTTTGTAATATCACAAAAAGATTTTTTTTTAGTATTATTCTTTTTTATTATAAGATATTTTATCACTAAGTAGTAAATAAAAAATTAAAGACAGAATAGTACAAGTAAATACTGATAATAACATGCTAACGTATATCATGCTAATGAATGTCATGTAAAATGAGATGCAATTTAAGAGTTGGATTCTTAAATATAATGAGACCACCCCGACTCTCCAACATCTAGGCAGAGCTTAGGTGCGACTGTTTATATTTAAGATCCCAATTTACCGTTATGCTTTTTTATTTATTAATCTTATCATTAATGCGATTTAAGAAATCGTGTGAAAAGACTTCACGAAGTAAAATTTCTTAAATATCCCATCATCTAGGTGGTATTCGGGAACAAATTGCTTCAAATAGAATTTTCATACGTGTCCTTAGGATTTTTTAGGACTTTGGATTTCGAGGATTTTGGACTTTTGGGGGTTTTGAATTTTAGGGATTTTGAATTTTATGGGGTTTGCATTTAAGGGATTTTCGATTTTTAGGGGTTTTAGAAACCTATGATTTTGAAAATTAAGAATTAGTGTTTAAGGTTTCGTTTTTAAGAAAATACGAATATCTCTAAAAATTCCCAATATCTAGGCGGATTTTCGAAGCAAGTTCGATTTTAGTGATTTTTGAAAATTAATTTAAAAACTTTTTATATTTATTTTTTTATGAAAATTTATTAATAATAATTCTCCAACATCTAGGCGGAATTATTTCTTTTAAAAAAATATTTTTATTCCCTCCAACATCTAGGCAAGGAAAATAATAAAAATTATTTTTTTAAGCATTTTAATATATTTTAATTATTATTTGTTTTCAATTTTATTATTATTAAAACAATTAAACATTTATTCTAATAAATTTATCATGCATAAATATAAAAAAAAATAACAAAAATAATAATATAAAAAATTCAAAAATTCAAAAAAAAATTTTTTTTTACCTGAATCGGACCGATCAACGGTCCGATCAACGCTGGTCTGGGCGGTCTAACCGATTCAGCAGTTGGATCGACAGTTCGGGTGATCTTACTGATTCAGTCCGGTCCACTGATGGTTCGTATGAATCGGTTCAAGGCTGGCTGGGACTAGTCGTCGGGTCGGGTTACGCGGATCTCCAGTCAGGTTCGGGTTAACGCGCGGATCCTTTTTTGGTTAAAACGGTATCGTTTTGGGCTTTTATTGAAACGATGTCGTTTTGGCTATTGACAGTTTATATAAAAGTTAAAATTTTTTTTGTCATTTTTTTTTAGTCTTCAGAAAAAAATAGCTTTTTTTTTTTTCTTCTTCTTCAGCAGCACGTTGGCCGACCGTCGATACCGCCTCCGTTCGTCGATCACCGGTGGTTAGAAAATCAAAAAATTCTCCCACAAACTCTTTTCGACCTCCTGAGCGCAGATCTGGCCTCGTTTTCACCAAAAACGATCTTAATTCACGTAGATCGGGTTTTAAAATTTTCGATATACTTTTTTTTGTGTCGAAAGCTAACTGGTACCTTTCTTTGTTGGTGCAGGTGGCTCGACGCTGAGGTTCCTCCCTACGGGGAGGACTGTGATTTCGTTTTGGTTTTTGTTTCTGTTTTTGTGTTTCTATTTTTTTTTTTTGCGTTTTTTTTTCTTTTTTGGCTGATGGAGCTCATGTATTTTGAAGGGGTAGCTGTGTGTTTGAAAATGGATTTTTTTTTCGAGAGCTGACCGATCCCTAATGAGGAAGATAGCTGGGGATTTTAAAGGGTTTATATTTAGGAGAATCTAGGTGGTTATAGGGTGGCTATAAGTAGGCTGAGAGAGCTGGTCAGGGGATTGGTTGGGTTGGTCGGGGAGTTGGTTGGGTTGGTCGGGGAGTTGGTTGGGTGGCTAACAGGGAGTTGGTCAGGGCAGTTCGGCATCGTACCAACCCCTTGACTTCTGTCTTATTTTCGTTTTGTTTTTTGTTTGTTTTATTTTTTTATTTTTTATTTGTTTTGTTAAATATTATTATTATTATAAAAATAAAACAGTAGACCCGGATAAAATCGGTGTCTACAGCTGTCCCTCTGTCGTAATGGTTTTGAGACCGCCAGACGTAAAAATGAGATTTTAAAATCGGGAAAAATAAATAAAAAGAGGAGTCGCCACCAATCTTTGTTAAGGTGTGATTGGCCACCCAAAAGTTTATCTTTTTAATAAAACTATAAAAACAAGTTTAAAGTTTATCAAAAAGATAAATTTCGGTCTGCGAAAAATCAGGTTGGGTCCGGGAGTCGGTTACGCTTGGGGAAGGATTAGCACCCCCACAACGCCCATAAATTGGTACCATTTAATTATGCACTATTTTTGACGTTGGATAAAAATAGTTTTAATTTGAAATTTAACATTAATTCCCTTCATTAAAAAAATATTTTTGCTAAAATTTTTATTTAGGAATATTGAGAAAATCTTTAAGTTAAAGAATTATCTTGAAATTCTCTAACATCTAGGCAGAATTTGAAATAACTCTTTTCGCTTAAGATTTAACACAACAATTCTTAAAATGAAATAACACTCTTTATAGAAAATAATTGTTAGTAACTCTTCAACATCTAGGCAGAGCACCAAGAATTATTTCTTTCGGAATGTTATTCTTATTTTTTTTTATAACGTCACAAAAAAAATTTAGTATTATTTTTTTTATTGTAAAATATTTTATCATTAAGTAGTAAATAAAAAATTAAAGACAGAATAATACAAATAAATGCTGATAATAACGTGCTAACGTATGTATGCCAATAAATGTTATGTAACATGAAATGCAATTTAAGAGTTGGATTTTTAAGTATAATGAGACCACCTCGACTCTCCAACATCTAGGCAGAGCTTAGGTGCGACTGTTTACATTTAAGATCTCAATTTTATTATACTTTCTATTTTTTAATTTTATTATAAATAAATTTAGAACACAGTGTGAAAAACTTAATGAAATAGAGTTTCCTAAATACCCCATCATTTAGGCAGTATTCGGGAACAAACCATCTCATGTGAGACTTCCACAAGTGTTTTTAAAGTTTTGAAATAAAATTAAGGGTAAAATTTTAGGGTTTAAGTTTAGGGTTTGAGGTTTAATTAAAACATGAACATCTCTAAAAATCTCCATCATTTAGGCAGACTTTCAGAGCAAGTTCAAAATTTTTATAATTTTGGAAAACTAGTTAAAATTTTCTTATATACATTTTTTATGAAAATTTAAATAATAATTCTCCAACATCTAGGCGAAATTATTTATTTGAAGATGTATTTTTTTTATTCCCTCTAACATCTAGGCAGGAAAAATAAAAGCTTATTTCATTATTATTACTATTTAAATATTTTTAAAATATATTATTTTTTCTTTTATATCGTTTTCATTTTTATTATTATTAATAACAATTAAATATTTATCATAATAAATTTAAACATTTATGCATAAAAAAATTAAAATAACAAAGATAATATTATATAAAAAGAATAGAAAATTCAAAAAAAAAATTTTTTTTTTTACCTGAACCGGACCGGTCAACGGTCCGGTCAAGGGCGGTTCGACGGTTCGGTTCGGTCTGAGAGCGGTTTGGTTGGTTCAGCGGTTCAGGTCGGTCCAGAGAGCGGTTCGGTTCGGTCTGGTCAAACCGGTTCAGAGCCGTTGAGAAGTCGGGTTAGCGGGTCAGTTGCGCGGACCCCGGGTCGGGTTCGGGTCAACGCGCGGATCCTCCTTAGTTTAAACGATGTCGTTTTGGGGCGTTTATTGAAACGACGTCGTTTTGGCTATTGACTGTTTATATATAAAAGTTAAAATTTTTTCTTTCCCTCATTCCTTTCACTCTTCAAAAAAAAAAAACCTTCTTTTCTCTCTCATTTTTTTTCTCCGACCAAACGCAGATGGCCGGTCGACCATTCCTCCGCCGCTGCCGCCGCTGTTCGCCGTCACCAGCCGCCGTTACCAGCCGCCGTTGACGGTGGTCAGAAAATTCCCAAAAATACCAAAACGTTCCCCTCGACCTCCTGAGTTCAGATCTGATGTCCCTTTCACCAAAAAGCATCCCCACTTCCCTAGATCTGCTAGTAAAATTTCGATCAGATCCCTTTTTCTTTTGTATTCTGGCTTTATTATTATTTTTTTGAACTGACTTTGATTTTTCTTTGTGCAGGGGCTCTCGGCGCTGGGTTCCTCCTTGCGGGGAGGACTGTTTGATTTTTTTTTTCTTTCCCTTTTTTTTGACAGAATCTCCCTCTTCTTTTTTTCCCTTTTTTCAACGTCTTCGCTAGGAGCTCTATTTATAGAGCTCCAGCCATACGCGTTCGGAGGGAAAGGCATAGGGCTCAGTCACGGGATGTAAACACGAGCCCTGTGCCTCTTTTATTCAATTTTGTTTTATTTGACGTTTGTCAACTGAAGAAATAATTAAGTGTGGATGGTAGGGTCTGGCGGTAGTGATGCCGGGGACGGCACCACTGCCATCCTTAATTTTTTTGTCTTTTATTTTTTTTGGGTATTTTTCATTTTTTTTGTTTTTGTATTTTGTATTATTTTTGGTATTTTTTTATTTCGTATTTTGTAATATTATTATTATTTTTTATTTTATTTTGTTCTGGGACAAAAATTGATGTCTACAGCTGCCCCTCTTTGCACATTACTGATAATCAGTAATAGAGCAAAGACAAAGACAACAATTTTGTCCAGAATCCAAACATATTTTTTTTTTTTTTAGCTCAAGTCAAGTGATAAAGAAAATGACATTGTGTGTTGACAAACAAAAAATCGATTAAGGCAACACCAAAAGTCGAATAATAAAGAAAGTGATCGGGACGACACTACGAGTCAAGAAATAACAAGATCAGAATTGAACTTGGATTGAATCACAAGTCAAAAATGAGGAGACTGGGATTAAACCACGAGTCAGAAGATAACAACAACAATCGAGATTAAATTATGATTTTAAATTAAAGAGATCGGGATTGAACCGCGAATCAGAGAATAAGAAGATCAGGATTAAACCACGAATCAAATATTAAAGATGACTGGGACTGAACCGTAAGTCGAGGGAATTAATGAAATGGTCAGGATTAAACCACGAGCCAAAGATTAAAGATGACTGGGACTAAACCGTAAGTCAGAGAATGAAATGACTAGGATTAAACCACAGGTCAAAGATTAAAGATGACTGAGATTGAGACGCAAGTCAAAGAATTAATGAAATGATCGGGATTAAACCATGAGTCAAAGATTAAAGATGACTGGGATTGAACTGCAAGTCAAAAAATTAATGAAATGATCGGGATTAAACCGCGAGTCAAAGATTAAAGACAATTGGGATTGAACCGCAAGTCAAAAAATGAAATGATCGGGATTAAACCGCGAGTCAAAGATTAAAGATGACTGAGATTGAACCGTAAGTCAGAGAAATAATGAAATGATCGGGATTAAACCGCGAGTCAAAGATTAAAGATGACTGGGATTGAACCGTAAGTCAGAGAAATAATGAAATGATCGGGATTAAATCGCGAGTCAAAGATTAAAGATGACTGAGATTGAACCGCAAGTCAGAGAAATAATGAAATGATCGGGATTAAACCGTGAGTCAAAGATTAAAGACAATTGGGATTGAACCGCAAGTCAGAGAAATAATGAAATGATCGGGATTAAACCGCGAGTCAAAGATTAAAGATGACTGGGATTGAACGGCAAGTCAGAGAAATAATGAAATGATCGGGATTAAATTGTGAGTCAAAGATTAAAGATGACTGGGATTGAATCGCAAGTCAGAGAAATAATGAAATGATCGGGATTAAACCGTGAGTCAAAGATTAAAGATGACTGGGATTGAATCGCAAGTCAAAAATGATGAAATGATCGGGATTAAATTGCGAGTCAAAGATTAAAGACAATTGGGATTGAACCGCAAGTCAGAGAATGAAATGATCAGGATTAAACCACGAGTCAAAGATTAAAGATGACTGGGATTGAACTGCAAGTCGAAAAACTATATAAGACTGAGCTATGAGTTGAGGAATAGGAGATTAGGTACTTCATAGACCAATAGTTTCGATTTTAAAAATTATGCTAACATACCATCTTCAAGGCCATTATCTTTGTTTCGAGAAAAAAAAATGCTGATTCTTTCTGATATCTTATAAAGAAACCCTCTATGCAACTTATCGAGAGGCATGTAATGCGTGCAATGATTGTGATGAATGAAAAGACAAAAATGCCATTAACAAATTATATCACGCATTTCATCCAAGTTAATTCAACTTTTGGTTCAATTCTTTCAAACTTTAAAAGTCACTTCCCGTAATCTCGTCCTTTTGACTCTTTCAATTTTTGATCAGAAATCTCTGTCTCATGACGGACACATCTAGCTTTTAATTGCTCTAAAATCTCTTTTTTTTTTTTTTTGTAATCAATCGATTTCCTTTCTTTTTTTTTTTGTCATCCTCATATTGCATTCTCTTTTCGAGCGATGCGTTGGTCTATTATGAACTTTATCAATCAATATCTTAACTTTTAATGACAAATGCAATGATTTCAGGTTCAAAGTTGGGTGTGCAATATGATCAGTAATAGGATATTTTAAGTTTTAGAAAGATAAGCTTTTCGAGACATAAAGAGCAGTTGATTCAAAAGTATTTCAAAAATCAAATATCAATTCTCTAAATAATGAACATTTGGACGACTTCGACCTACTCGGACCAGGTTTTTTCCAAAAATTTGTTACATTTGTGATCTTGTTACTTGTGAATTCATATGACCAATCTTTGCCCCATATCTGTGACTAATGAGAACTTACCCCCTAAAATCACATCTTTTAATTCCGGTGACAATTCGTCTATTCGGTGCCACTTCTTTGTTCTTTGAAAAAAACTTTCTCCAAGTTTCATCTTCATTCAAGCTGTCTGCACAGGTTTTTAGCTTAAATGACCTTCTTTTTTACTCAAACCGCCCTTTTCAGGTTTTCAATCTGAATCACTTCCTTTCTCATTTTTTTTTCATTTTTTTTCATTTTTTTTTATTTTTTTGATTTCTGATTTTTTTGCTTTTTTTTTTAAGCAAAATATTTCTTGACAATGTCTGAATTTACAGGACTTGGCAATTTATCTCCGTCCATTTCTGTAAGGATCAGAGCCCCACCAGAAAAATTTTTTTTTATCACATATGGACATTCCCAATTGGGCATCCATTTTCCTCTATTGTCATGCTGATATGGCAAAATCTTTTTCAACACCAATTCGCCCTCACGAAAGCATCGAGGTCGTATCTTTTTGTCATGTGCTCGTATAATTCTTCTTTGATACATTTGTACATAACTGAGTGCTGGGAGCCTTTTCTCTTCAATAAGATTCAACTGCTCAAAACGATCTTGAACCCATTCTGCCTCATCCAATTTTGTCTCCATCAACACCCTCAGAGAAGGGATTTCTATTTCAATTGGCAGTACAGCTTCCATTCCATATACTAGTGAAAATGGGGTGGCCCCGGTAGAGGTTCGAATTGATGTTCTATAGGCAAGCAGAGCAAAAGGTAACTTTTCATGCCAATCCTTATATGTGTCAGTCATTTTCCCCAATATCCTCTTGACGTTCTTATTCGCAGCTTCCACTACACCATTCATTTTTGGACGATATGGTGCTGAATGATGATGCTTAATCTTAAACTGTGCACATAATTCTTTCATCATTTTATTGTTTAAATTGCTAGCATTATCTGAGATAATCCTTTTCGGGAGACCATATCGACATATTATCTATCTTTTTATGAATCTACACACTACTGATCGCGTAATACTAGCATACGAAGCTGTTTTCACCCATTTTGTAAAATAATCGATTGCCACAAAGATAAATCGATGTCCATTTGAAGCTTTAGGGGTTATGGGTCCGATCACATCCATTCTCCACATAGAGAAAAGCCATGGTGGTGCCAAGATGTGCAACGAGACTGGAGGGGAATGAATTTTATCTGCATAAATTTGACATTTATGGCACTTTCTAGCATAACCGATGCAATCATTTTCCATTGTAGACCAGTAATAACCAGCTCTCATGATCTGTTTGGCCATCATATGCCCATTAGCATGTGTTTCACAAATCCCTTCGTGTACTTCTTCAAGTATCATTCTTGCTTCCACTGCATCGACGCACCTTAGCAAAATCTGATCTTGACCTTTTTTATACAGGATTTCTCCATCAAGCACAAAACCTGCTGCTAATCTTCTAATGATCCTCTTATCATTTTCTGAAGCCTGTTCTGGGTAGCTTTGACGCTTGATATACTATACAATGTCATAGTACCATGGTTGTCGATCCACCTCTTCTTCCACATTTGAACAGTGAGCTGGTGAAACTTTCATTTGTACTCTAATAGGTTGGATTCCCACACCATTATTTAACTTAAACATCGCTGCCAAAGTGGCCAAGGCATCAGCAATCTGGTTTTCTTATCGAGGAACATGTTGAAATTGAATCTTTTGAAAATGTTTCCTTAGGCCAGCTATGTGCTTTTGGTATAACACTAGTTTTGAGTCCCTGGTCTCCCATTCACTTTTTAGTTGATAAATTACCAAGGTAGAATCTCCATATGCTTCTAGTGTTTCAATTTTCTTTTCAATAGCCATCTGTAACCCCATGACACATGCCTCATACTCAGCGACATTGTTTGTGCAATTGAAATCTAACCTTGCGGTACATGGGTAATAATTTCCTTCTGGGGATATTAGCACTGCTCCAATGCCATGCCTCATTATATTGGATACCCCGTCGAAAAACATTTTCCATACCTCTCTTACAGGTTCTTTATCTTCATTTTACAAGATTGCCATCAAATCTTCATCTGAAAAGTCAAACTTCATAGGTTCATAATCTTTTGTAGTTCGATCGGCAAGAAAATCAGTAATTGCACTCCCTTTTATGAATTTTTGTGTCACGTACACAATATCATATTCTGAGAGCATGACGTGCCATCTCGCTAACTTGCCTGACAAAGATGGTTTTTCAAAAATGTACTTGAGAGGATCCAATTTTGATATTAGCCACGTTGTATGGTAGAGCATGTATTGTCTGAGTCTACGAGTAGTCCAAGCCAGGGCACAACATATTTTTTCTATTTGGGGGTACTTGGTCTCGTACTCTGTAAACTTTTTACTCAAATAATATATAGCATGCTCTTTCTTGCCAGTTTCATTTCTTTGCCCCAATACACATCTCATCGATTTTTCTTGAATCGTTAAATATAAAATCAACGGTCTTCCTGTAACTGGTGGAACCAACACCGATGGGCTTATCAAATACTCTTTAATCTTTTTAAATGCATTTTGGCATTCTTCATCCCATTCACCAGGATTATTTTTACGAAGCAAACTGAAGATTGGATCACATTTCGAGGTAAGTTGGGATATGAAACGAGAAATATAATTCAATCGCCCCAAAAAGCCTCTTACCTCCTTTTGCGTGCGTGGTGTTGATAATTCTCGAATGGCTCGAATTTTATCAGGGTCTACTTCTATACCTCTTTCACTGACTATAAACCCTAATAATTTTCCAAATTTAACACCAAATGTGCATTTGGCTGGATTCAGCTTAAGCTGGTATCTTCGTAATCTTTCAAAAAGCTTTTTGAGATTAACAACATGATCTTCCTCTTCTTGAGACTTAGCTATCATGTCATCAACATATACCTCTATCTTTTTATGCATCATATCATGAAAAAGAGTGACCATCGCTCTTTGATACGTGGCACCAGCATTCTTTAGCCCAAAAGGCATAACTTTATAGCAAAACGTCCTTCACATTGTCACAAATGTAGTTTTCTCCATATCTTCACAAGCTATTTTGATCTGATTGTAGCCAGAGAAACCATCCATGAATGAAAAAGTGGAATGCTTAGCAGTGTTATCCACAAGGGTATCAATATGTGGTAATGGAAAATTATCCTTTGGGCTAGCCTTATTTAAATCTCGATAGTCCACACACATTCTAACTTTTTCATTTTTCTTGGGAACTGAGACTATATTGGCTACCCATTCAGGGTATTTGGCTACTTCTAAGAAACTAGCATCAAATTGTTTTTTTACTTCTTCTTTTATATTCAGCAACATTTTTGGCTTCATGCATCTCAACTTCTGTTGTACTGGTCGACATTCTGGTTTCAGAGGCAGCCTATGCTCAACTACCTCTGTGCTAAGCCCGGGCATATCTTGGTAAGACCATGTAAATACATCCATGTACTCTTGCAGTAGATTCACCAACTTTTGCTTCTCAATTGGTGATAATGAAGTACCGATCCTGACTTCTTTCTTATTATCACCATCTCTCAAATTTAATAGGTCAGTTGATTCCTGATGGGGTTCTATAATTTTCTTCTCTTGTTTCATCCATTTCAACAAATCATGAGGCAAATCATAGTCTTCTGAATCAACATCGTTATCAAGCTCACTAATGTGAGTCGAATTTTCAAAATCAAACCCGGTGTTATTGCCTTGGTCATCCATAATGTTCATTATTAGAAAACCTGAAAATGGGTATAATCACAAAGAGATATATATTGATCTTGGCAAGGGCAGAAAGAATGGTAAAAAGGAAAGAAAAAATGAAAAATAGAGAACATGGTATAAGTGAAATGCATTGCATTCATCATTTTATTAAGACAATGAAAATAAGCCCACACACTTAACCTCCGTATGCTCTTGGGCAAAAGCAATTGGAATTTTACAGTTAATAGGTTCAAGGACAACAAAATGGTACACCATTATTCAAGTCTCCTAAAAAGGAAAAAAGATCTCTTTATCTTGATCTGTTTCTTCATCCACTTCCACTTGAAGTCGTGAGAAAGCTTTCTCTAATCCCATTACCAGTCCTCTTTGTTCAATTCCTGTCGACTCAGGATAGATATACCCGGTTGAACGAAAGGTTTCGTACAAATAAGGGAACACCATTTTCCTATTGATCGAATTTTATCGTTTGAGGTGCGCCATTCTCTTTTTTTTCTTTTCCAGCATTACATTCTTCTTATCAGTAGCTGAAAGCTTATAGCCTAACCCTCATCTTTCTTTGTTTTCAACCGAGCATGATGCTCTTGTGATTCATTGTAGAGCTTTCCCTAAGCCTTGCCTAACTCGCCAACTTTTGCCAACATCTACTTGATCACCATATTGGTAGTTTTTGACAATTGAGGGATCGACATCCTTGACCCTTCTCTTATGTAAGTAGCATTTGCTACTTCAAAAGCTCTGAAATAACATTCAATTGCTTCTTCTACTGTCTCAACGTAGGGAGTTGCTAAGGTCTTTGTTACCAACAAGTCCTTCTCATCATCCACACAGACTTGTTTTCCTTCTATGATGAATTTTACCTTATGATGTAGTGATGAAGGTATGGCTCCGGTCGTGTGAATCCAAGGTCTTCCAAGTAGACAACTATATGCTGGAGTTATGTCCATTACTTGAAATATAATGTTAAAGGTACAAGGACCAATCTGTAATGGGATCTCTATATCGCCAATTACCTCTCTTCGTGCCCCGTCAAATGCTCTTACAATCATATGGCTATTTCACATATGAGAAGGATCCACTGGAAGCTTTGACAATGTTGTCAAAGGCATAACATTAATAGACGATCCATTATCAATCAGCACTTTAGCCATAGTGTGGGACTTACACTTGACAGTAACATGTAAGGCCTTAACACTACCACGTCCTTCCGGAGGTATTTCATCATCATTAAAGGTAATAAAATTAGGGGCTATAATATTCCCAACCATATGATCAACCTTCTCAACAGAAATGTTGTGCTCGACATAAGCTTGGTTGAGCACTTTCAAGAAAGCATTCCTATGCGGCTCAGAGTTTAGTAGTAGTGACAGTAAGGAAATACGAGCTGGTAGTTTATTCAGCTGGTCAACCACACTATTCTCACTGTGTTTGATGATCTTTAAAAATTCACAAGCTTCTTTTTCTGATATCGGTTTGTTAATTTAGACTTTGAAGCTTACCACCGGTTGGGAATCTTGGCTTTCCTTTGTGTCTTCTTCTTCTATCTTATCTTTCCCTTTCCTAACCCTTTCTGACATTTCAGGAGTGTAAATTCGACCACTTCGGGTCATTCTTCCTGCTCTCGCTATGTTGGCAGTATTTTCTATGCTTGGATTATTCGAGGTCATATTAGGCCCTCGTATTGCTACATCATATCGCCATGGGACTGCTTTGTTAGACTGATAAGGAAATGGACTATGGATATGAATGGTCATTTGTGTCCTGGGAGAGAAGATAATTTTCTCCATTAGGGGCTCTGATTTTTTATCATAGTAAACAGTGAGGAGTTTAGGGATAAAAGAGTTGCTAGGACGCTCGTCACCCATTATATTCACACTATTTTCATCATATTCATCATAGAATTCAATGATGGCCTTATCCATCAAGCTCTGCAATGTTTGCTTAAAGACCTCACAATTTTGAATTGAATGTCCAATTGTTCTCCCATGGTATTTACAAAAATGGTCT